>NC_140413.1:211206479-211811479 GCF_965140295.1 Lepidochelys olivacea | reverse complement strand
AAAGAAGATAATGAAACATTTTGTGGGTTATATAGAGCCAGATGAAAATTGAAAAAAATCCAACATCTAAAAAACCCGCCCCCCCCCCAATTTTTCTTTTTTAAATCATCTCTTCCTATTGAATTCCGTGGAAATCCTATTTCTGGCAGTGAGTGCAGGATCCGGTCTATAAAGAATAAACGAGGACTGAAAGCAGACTTTTTAAACACCCCCCCCCTCGCACCCCCCTCAAGGTTTCTTATTTCAGCAGAATGCAGACAAAGCAGCAACCCCTGAACAGTGCATATTGTTGTTGGGATGCATGAGAAACCGCCAAAAATATACATCTGCAAAACGCAGTAAATGACCCTCGCTGGCGCTACAGAAAAAACAAACCATTAGTCATGGAGAATCCCAGGTTTCAGTGAATTGCTTTTATGGAACAAAAACATCAGTATCACAATAGGGAATGAACCTGCCCCAGGACACCTAGACTCTGTGTGACTCCATGTATGTCTCGAGGCTTGTTCCCACTATGTACCTGCAGGGTCCCCAAGATGGCTCGATGCCACATTCTTTGTTAGTTTCCTTTTGTTACATAACCCTATTGTTAACTCTAACAGTTCTTTTCACAGCTCTTCCATGTTCAGCTCTAGCCCAAATACAAGGATTTTCTGTATCTGAAATGTGCGACCTAGCTTCCCTCTTAGCAGTAGAACGGCTTTCTTCCTGGTTGTGTATTTGCTACACCTGGTTGACACTTCTGTGAAAAATACAGATTCCGTGACACCAAAATGTTTTGTGAATTTGTGTATTTGAGGCTGACGTGGCCAATGCTGACTGGTCCTGCCGGCTCCTGCAGCATCCTGGAGAGATGGGACAGTTCGCATCCAGGGATGGTGTAAAAAATAAGGCAATTCCTCAACTGCTCTCTAGTCACCCTGACTCTGAAAACATGTTGTTAGAGATTGGGACTGGAGAGCATCTATGCTAGCCCACACAAGAGGGAGAACAAGGACTCTTCCCCACTAGTTCCCTGTCCAGGAACCAGGAACTACTTCTGTCCTGTACTGCTGGTCTGGAGGGACTGGGGGATTCGATCACTGGCAAGAATGCTAGAAATCCCATCAGGGAAGGAGCAAGGGTGACCTACTGGCCCCTCCTGCTCGGCCCACACTTGCCAGTGAAGGTGGGCCAGCATCTGGGTGGTGCGGGCTGCAGCTGTTACAAGGGTAGTAATGTGTAATCGCCCGGCACTCATGCAGACATGGCATCCACACCAGTGACCAGGGCTCTGCTCAGCATCAGAACCTGCTGTGAGAACTTGCCATCCCAACCTCTGCTGTGAGTTAGAGCATCTTGGGGGGTTACACTGACTTGCACCCAGCTGCCCATGAACCTCGGGGCCATGGTGGCAGGCAGGAATAGCCAGAGTGCAACAGAGCTGTCAGCGTGCTCCTTCCTGGCCGGAGGAGTAGTATCCTGGCATGAGCTCTAGGCCTGGCAGAGCTGCCTCCTATGCAGGGAAATTCCCCAGTGGCAAACCACGGCGGCGTACGGCTCCTTTAGGCTGGGGGAGCTGCCACAACGGATTTGTAGGGCAATGTGAACACTGCAGGGGCAGGGCGTCACTGCTTCAGGCGGTGGCTTAGAGCCCCACCCAGCCCAGGGGCGATTCTTGCTGGTTCTACATCTAGAACTGGCTGGATGTGCTCAGTTGTGTAATAAACTTCTGTTCGACTCACCCCAGCTGTCTGTGGGCATCTGAGCGGGGGGGTGGAAATATCACGTGTGAGTCAGCAATGCAGCCCCTACATACTTAGCATTTATTGAGGTTGGCATGTAACTTATCAGTGCTGGGTTTTAAATAGCTTACGAGTAGATTACAGGGGGGTTGATTTTAAAGGGGTGTTTACCCTGTTGTGTAAAGTATTCTCCTCCCTTCTGGATAGCGTATTTTCTCATCCATATATAAGAGATGATTTTTTTTTTAAATAATCACATTGGAGAGCTTTGCAAAACCAGCGTTTTTAAAACTAATAAGATGGAAATCCTGCCTGCGGAAGTGACCTAATGCAGCAGCTCCTGAAAGACGCTTTCGCAGGCACAGGAAACCGTTGTGAAGGGGTGGAAATCTCACGGAGCAGTATTTTTGAAATAAGCCAGTCCATTGCGCATAAACTACCCAGAGCCAGTGTGGTATCAGTGTAGGGCTCTAGAGACCAGGAACCAAGGAAAGCCAGGCTCAGAGAGGGAGGGAAACAAGTTACAAGCTGAGGGGAAGTACCCTGCAGGTCACACGTGAGGCCAAGCCCGGTGGCGGATGTCTGTGGACACACCAACCCGCTGTCAGGAGGGTGGAAGTGGGGACTACACGATGACAATGACAGCTGTGGAATTCAGCCCCTGGGGCTCATGGAGGAGACAGCTAATGTGCGTACACCTCACTAGAGAGACCGGTCCCGGACCCTCCCGGTGCTGTAGCAGGGGACGAGGGAGGCAGGAGAACAAGGTCACCTCAAGTCTAGCTGCCGTACTTTGGCCTGACTCGGAAGGCCACTCACAAACTAAAGACATTTGGGCAACAGCACCCTCAGGAGCAAACTGATGAGTGTGCCTGGTATCAGGAGTCTGTACTGGCTGCCGGCCCAGGCCTAAGGGCACGGTTCTCACCTCTGAACCCTAAACAATCTAGTGTACCAATTCCTCACCCCAGGTAGTCATGGGGACAAAGCTCAGGGTCTGCAGGCCTCTCCCACAGGAGCTAAACGAGTAATAACACTGCTAGGCTGACACTGGTATGCGCCAGCCACTCCCCGCAGCCAGGGCATGTCACGAGAAGGGTGCTGTCTCACACCCTTTTCCCTCGTCCCTCATCCCCGGAACACTTTGGGCAATGAAACCCAGCCAGGTCTGATCTTGCAGGGGCCAGCTCCAGGGCATTCTCCGAGCAGCTCTGGAGTCCACTGCCATCAGCCAGCGCGCCAAGTCTGCCTCTCACAACTTTCAGAACTAATCTCTCTCCTGGGCATTTGTATCAGATCAACAGCACAGCCTCAGCAATGTCCACTGAGATCCAACTACCGGTAAGAAAGCCGTCTGCATGCCTGGAGGAGAACAAGCTCGTTCCTGCTGCAGAAGGTTTATGGAGGGTGGTTCCATATACCTAGGTGACGGCATCTTAACAAACAATAATCATTGTATTCCCAGAAGCGCCGCTGACTCCTGGTGTGGCCTGTTGCAAATGACTTCCCCTCTCTGCACTTCTCTTCTCCCATCCGTGAAATGGGATATTAATACTCCCCTGGCAGGGGTATTGGCGAAAGTGAATGACTCCTCATCTCTGGTTTGCAGAACCTCAAGGAGAAGATGCAACATGAAGCGAAGTGATTATTTTGTTACATTCTTCCTTCTGTGAACACCACAGGGACACGCATCTTATGGTGGCTTCTGCCTTATGTTCAGCAGGTTGTGGGGAAGGAGCGTTGTGTTAACAGTTGTGACACTTTCTGTTGCAAGCATTGGTGTAGTCTGATGGGACATGGTGCAAGGAGGTGCACATGTCATGTTGAATCACAAATGCAGCACCTTGACCACCATGCCTGTGAATGACCCCAGGTCACAGTACTTAGCACTGTCACAGCCCAAGCTCATTATCTGCACGGAGCCGGCAGTGAAAACAGGATTTCAGAACAGCTCCCATGTCCAGGCTATCCAAGCATGAAACCACAGTGCATGAAATGTTCTCAAATGATGCTCCTTCCAAGTAGCTGAAGGAGACTTGTTTGCTTTTCATACAGCAGTGCAAATGGGTGGTGGGGACTTTATCAGATAAATGGTGGCAATTACATTGAAATGGGAATAAACAAAAGTATTTCTAAATGAATAAGTGAAGGGATGATTATTTCTCTTGTACAAATAGAAATACTGGTAATATCCTTAATAAATTCTACCGCATTCAGCTTGGATTGCGGTTGGAATTTTACTTCAGCTCAGGGATTATTGACTCGTATATTTCACTGGCTGAGCACTGGGTATGAAAATGCCTCTCTTTCATGAATAATTGTGTTAATCATTTATGGTTTTGTTTTACATCTCATTAATTAATTTTATTTCAAAGTACATTAGCATTTCGAATGCTTTCCCCACTGGAGTAAATTATCTGTGGCATCTAGGGCTTGTTTTTGCAAGCATAGTTATGTCAGTGAGGAGTATAGGAAAAAATCACATCTCTTAGCTCACATAGCTCTGCTGGCAAATTCAGCCTCATCTTCTCCCTCCCCATGTGCATGTAACTAGACAAACAGCAGAGTTCTTTTGACAACATAGCTTATGTTGTTTGGGCTGTTTGGCCAGCATGTGCTGTGTCTCCATAGCCATACCAGGCATGGCTTTGTAGTGTACACAAGCCCTAGGTTTTCAGCTAAATCCTGGACTGTAGCGAATGTAAGAACCGATGGTGACATTCATTGTTGCTTCTGGGGCTAGAAGTAGCACTTGGAAGAATTTCAGACCTGTGTTAACTAGATCGCTTTTCAGTGCAAGTTCATTTTCAATGGCCACCTTTGAATACCCAGGAGCAAAGAGGAACAGTGAAGAACCAAAGCCAGGGAGAAATGTGGAACAATCAAGACTTTTCAGGTTTAGCTGGAGGGTGGTGGAATAAAGCGATCAAGGGAGGCTTTCTTTGAGGGAGAGTCTTCTACCTTTATGTGAGCAGTGTTTTACTCCTTGAGCCCTTCCATTGGGTTCAGTGGGACAGCTCCTGGATGGATTTGTCAGGCAGGCTTATGTTAGAGCACATTGAATTAGCCCTATCTGGAGTTGGACAACTTGTGATACTGCTCGATGTGAATAACAGTGGCAGAATCCAGCCATGGAAAATGGAATGTTTCCAATTTCCTGTTGCTGTCCAGGGTGAAGTGACACCCTGTCATCTTATTGTCTTGTTTTCAAGCCCTTCCTTCTTTCATTAGGCACATTGGCAGGAGAGTTCTCTCCAATCACAGCACAATCATCTTGGTGCACTCAGACTCCAAGGCCATAGTCTCTGCTCCATCCACACCAAGGTTCATCGTGTAAACAATACTCAAGAGCTTCTCTCTTAACTCTGGATTTCCAGTTCCAAGCACAAAGTGATTCCCGTGGATGGTTTATAGATGCCACCAAGAGACATTGTGGGCAGTTTTCTGAGACTGTTTTGGGTTTGTCATTGGACAAGCAAAACACAACAGTAAAAACTGCCAAAGCTTTAACCAAAATACAGCCTCCGAAGCCTGCCTGTGCTCTGCCCAGTGAGAGATTGTTCCCTGGAGTCCTTCTTAGCCAGTGTGGTACCTTCGCCGGCAGGATGGGCAGCAGCACGACTTGACTATCACACAAAGAAGCCTCCCACGTGGGAATTGTCCTTCAACTTCCCCTGAGAGACTTGCCTGAAAAGGTAAAATTGTAAATCCCCCATCGAAGATGAAGAGTTAAGCACACACTGTTGGATGCACTGAAATCAGTAGACGCTGAGGGTGCGTCACAGATCGCAGGAGGTGCACAGTACCTTGCCACTGTGGGCCAATCAATGCTAAGTGAATCCATATTCTAATGACATAAATTATTGCCTAATTAAAGCTCTGACACCACAGGGGATTTGTATACAACATTTTCTTTGTAGCCGGTCATGATGTATGCCTGTGTAGTACAAATATTTCAGAACAGAGCCTTACGGTAACCTGCAAATCCTTTCTAAAATGCCCTTCATGCCAGCAGCATTATCTGTGGGGTTTCCCAAGGGCTCAGCACTGGCCCTAGTCAGCTCCCATTGAAGACAGCGGAAGTTTTCCCATTGACCCCACTGGGGTATAGTTGGCTGTGTTGAAAAGCCCAACCCATTGTGATGGATCCCTCTGTAGTTGTCCCAGAGAAGCCTTCAACTTAGAGCGTAACATTTTGTTTGTTTTCTTCTTAATTTTTAACATTCTCACCTTCTGAAGCTGATTTAAACTTGCACCATCTGCCTTTCTCTCTCCACCACATCTCTTCTGCCTCACTCCTGACGGAGCTGTTCTGCTGTTCTTCACTTTTGCTCTGTCCCTTCGCCGCGAGGACTGAGTCTTCCATGTATTCTGACCCTTCTCCTGAAACTTCCTCCCATCCCACTGGACACCACCGCTTCACTTTGTCTTGTTTGAAAATTTGGCATTACCATTTCCTTTTGTCTTAGCTCAGAACTCACCAAACTTTCCGAGAACCCATGTGCAAAGGGCACTATGAAGATATACAGGGCCAGAAATGGTCTGGTGTAAATCAGCATCACCCCATTAATTTCACTAGTACTACACCAGCTGAGGATTTAGCCCATATGACTTTCTTCACCTTTTACTTCATCTGAAGAAAATCTGGGATTTTCAAAGGCACTTAAGGGAGTTAGGAACCCAAATCCTATTAAAATCCAGTGGATTTGGGGTATCTTACTTCCTTAGGCTCGGGCTAGCCAGAAAAGAACTTTGTTTTGTTTGTGAACAGACTGGCTTTCTGAATTGGTGTTTGTTTTGATCTGAAATGAAGCCAGGAACTTTTGAAACTTTCCCTGGAAGGCAGAGCTAGAGTGAGGTCTCCCCGTCCAGAGAAGCCAACAGCCTGGGGACAGGGGCACTGGCCAGGGATGGGATCACCCAGGGGTAACTCCTGAATGACATCAGGAACTTGAGCTTGTAGCATCTCGTAAGCCTGGGCCCTAACTGCTGGGCTGGAGAAACAGCCTTGCTTGCTGCCAACGTCTATTTAACGATGGACACAGAGGGGAACAGCTCCAATGGCTGGGGAGCTGGCAGACTCAGGTTCGCATCCCTGCTCCAAAGCAGGCATCTGGATCTCCCACACACCAGGCAAGGTCCCGAACTGGCAGTTCTGTGGCGCTGGTTCTTTCCCTACGGGACCTGAGACCCCTTCCCGGCGGATTATTCGTCAACCCTGCAGTTTTGCACAAGCCCGTCAGTGCTGATGGACCACCATTGTCTGATGGGAGAAAGAGAGATGTTCTCACCAGCTCTACCCAGGGAGCCTTTGAAAATCTCATCCTAAAAAATCAGCCGCAGCCCCGCTGGTGCCGTAATCTCTCAGTGAGGCTGTGTTTGTCCGGGTCCAAGTCAGTGACATCAAAGTGCTAAGGCCAGCTCATACACAGCAACAGAGATGCCACATGCCATAAATGGGACCCTCTCTGTCCCAGTGGCCCAAAGGCCAGTCTCGTCGGGATGTCACGGTGGGGAGCGACAGAGGGGGCAAACACCTAGTATTCCAGAATGTGTGCCAGTTTCTCAGTAATTGCAGAGACCGAGGGATGCTGCTCTGCAGTCATTTCCTCCATTTGTAGAAATAAAGGTTGGTTTAATGGGCTGTTGTTTGTTGAATGGCGATATTTTTGCTTTCCTTGTCAATTTCCCTATGGAAATTTTACTCAGCAATCCACCATACATCATTTCCACCTGTTCGTATGGGGAGAGAGATCGATATAGAGAACACCCCAACCAATAACACCCTTTGACCATTCTGTTCTTATACTAGAAATGAGCCAGAGCGCAGGAACGCCGCGTTCGTTTCCTGCCCTTCCCTGTTGGGACAGGGGTTTAAATCTTGGTTTTGTCACAAGTACAAACATGGTCTGTTGTCCCATCCTGCATCAGTCCCTATCCTGCCCCCACTGGAGTTAATGGCAGAACAGCCACTGGCTCTCAGGACTGATCAGGCCATGATTAAATGTCTGTCCACATCTCGAACCCACCACCCAGTGTGGTGCCATTAGCACCCTCTGCTCAGGAAAGGGCAGGTTTGAAAGAGCTGGATGGGTGCGTGGGCAGCGCTGTGTGAGAGCCCCCTCTGTGATGGCTCTCTGGGTACCCAGGCTGTGAGTCACCTTGTTACCCCCACCCTGCATCCAGCGAGAGAGAGACTTGCTTGTGCTTAGCTGGGGGTCAGCTCTGACTCCTCCAGCCTGTGGGCCACCCAAAGGATCTCCTCTGACCTCTGCCAGCCCTTACCTTGCCTTGCAGGTTCACAATAGGTGCACTCCCCAAGGCCCTTCAAAGCATTCCCCTGTAGTGCCAGCCCCTTTCCCACTGATACAGAAACACCACATTCACCTCTCCCATTTGGCATGGCCCTCTCCAGATCAGCATTCTCCTCTCCAGGGCAGATGGGTACGAGCCATGCCTGGGGAAAGTGGAGGAGGGATTTGTGGCTTAATTCTCGCTGAGCTTTCAATGAATGTGGCTGAGATTTAAAAGAGCCACATAAGGGCTTTGGATGCTCAAGTCTCATTGATTTGAATGGGAATTGGGGTTCCAAATCCCTAAAGGGCTTTGAAAATCTCAGCCTGTGTGTCCATAAACCTGCCCTGAAGCTCTGGGTTCAGGACACCTGAAGTCTTGTGAGTTATTATAGCCACTCTTGACTGCGTAATATCAGTTCCCTGTTTACTTTAACTCTGCAGGGATTCATTGACAAGGTGCAGTTTTACTTGGACTTATGGGTTGTTAATGGAAGTCACTCTGCTAAAAGTCCATGTTTGGAAAATCTGGGGATGTAAGTCTATCTTCTAACAAGAGCTGGGATTCTGGGCGCTGGGAATATTCTGAGAGTTTGGGTAGTTCTGTTAATTACCCAGAGAGAACTGAAGGGAAATGTCTGTCTGTCAAGATCACATCTATCAATAACCTTCAAAGAGCCTTGCAGTTGGGAATGAAGGATCCTTTGAGGTCTATTGCTGTATTAGTTCATTTTGAGAGCCAAGGTCATGTTGGGTAAAGCTTCTACAGAACAAACCATAGGCAGACAAGACAATCAAGATGATTCTATCATGGGCTGCTTTTCATCTTTCCAGCAGCTGGCCTTACAGCATTCCATATTTAGTTATTAGTCAAACCCCTTAGTTAATTGACATGAGTCCAAACTACATCAGACAAGAGACCCTCCAGGTCAGATTTCTGAAGTCATGAGCATGACGTGCTTTTTAATAGACACACTCAGTCATTCATTTAAATTGTATCCTTATCTCTGTCAGTCTCCACGCAGACTGATAGTGGTGGTGCAGGGGTATTGACTAGATTCAGAGACTTTTATCTTCTGAATATTTTATAGCTGGCCACACAACAGGTATAGCTTTCAAATGTAGTTAAGAAAAAAGAGCTTTTTGACTCAACAGCCAGGCTGGCACTAATTCAGCATCAAAGCTTTCCAGAACGTTTGGTGATGTGCAAATCCAATAAGTGAAATCATTCTGTTTGTTACCCTTGCAATTTGCTGCCAATTAAGGTTTAATAGTTAATTACCAGCTCATTAAGATTGCGACTAAAAATGACACTGAACGTTAGTTAGCTCTTAAAGCAGAATTTCAAGGGGAAAACCCATGCGTGTATCAGGAGGTCTGCAAGTTCAGAGCAGCCCGAGTCTAGGCGATAATGGTGTGTGATTGAGTCTAACTGCAAGTTACCTTGTGCGCTCACCATGATGTGTTACACTGAGGAAAGAGGGTCTTGTGGTTAGTGCACTAGAATGGGAGTCAGAAGACCTGGCTACGCGTTCCAGTTCTGCCATGAATGGGGCAAGTAATCCATGCCAGAGCCTCACAGATATTTAGGTGCCTAACTCCCATTGAAATCAATGATTGAGTTTAGTGGCAGCTGCCTCAGTACCCTGGAGAATCTGGATCTTACTCTCCACCGGCAAAAGGGGACTACTCAAACTTCCTTTCTTCCACCCTCGCTCTGTCTCCATGAGTCACACTATAAACTGGTGGGGGCAGGGACTGTCTCTTACTATATGTATGTGGAGAACTTATCACAATAGGGCCCTGATCTCCGGGGTGGGGATCTGAGCTTGGCTAGGGTCTTTAGGAGCTACAGAAATACTGGTTGCTGCTGCTAATCATCGTCATCATCAGCACACTTTATTTAACTCATGTTGTAAATAATTAAATGTCTAGTTCCTTAATCCCCCAGCCCTTTTTTACTGGTGGGGGAAGGGAGGGACATTGCAATTTGAAAAATAAATGAATGCCAGCGAAGAACAATGCTCCCTCCTAGAGTCGTGGAATAGAGATCGTGGTGTGCATCTGTACATATGGGAGCACCTGCTTGGCAAAATGCAGCAGACACATGCTTTCAAGCTAGATGTCAACGTGCCTGGAACATCTGAATTTAGAAAAGAACTGGGGACTCCTCCCCTTTCTAATTTGTGGGCCTCAGTTGTGTGCTCACATCAAACCCTGGTGCGCTCGGAGGAGCACTTAGCTGCCTCCACTGGATATGTGATGCCTCTTTGGGCCTTGAATTTATTTGGTTAAAAAAGGAAGATAAGAGTATGAGGTCTCAGCGACTCTTGGTAAAAGGAGAATCCGTAACACTAATTTACAATTCCACCTCAGTAAACGTTCAGACGGGGATCAGCACTCATGTTGCACGTCCCAGCAGGGCTCGGCCCGGAGAAGCAAATGATCCGGCCAGTGGACCACATTCAGTGATGAACCCTGAAGCACGTTGTGCAGATGCTGAGAAGATTATCAAATAATGGCCTGACCCTGCTCCCAGCTAAGTCGGTAGCAAAATGGTCTTTGGTGGAATTAAAACTCAATCCAAACCCTGTCGAGAAAGGTGGTTGTTCATGTCTCTGACAGAACGCTCTATCCTGTTCCATTACACATGGTTCAGGGCAATAAGATCCTGTACAGGACTATAGGCCTAATCTGAGCCGAGGTGAACAATGGTTTTAAATTGAGTTTTGATCTTAGCATAAGTGACAGGCCCAAAGCATCTGACTAAACAGTATGAAATCATGGGAAAAAAGAGTTGTCTGTGTCAAACCTGTTGTGACCCTAGAAACACCAGCGTTATCACAGTCAAGGTTTGGGCTGAGGTAATAAACTATGGTTAATTGGGTACCAGGTACAGTAAATAGTTGGTTTGTTGGGTTTATAATAAAGAAATGCTTAGTGCAGTAGTTAGGGAGAAATATGGCAAAATGAGATAAGAATATCAAAGGGGCCCAGTCATTAATCATGTCTTGACCAGTGCAGAGAACCGGGTTCAGCCCAGAACTGCTTTGACTGGCTTTAGCTAACAGCCAATAACCAGCAATTACGTCCCTAGTTTGTTATAGCGTTTAAAAAGGCAAGGCTTTAAAGGTTTCTTTGTCAGAGCTCTTCCTTACCCCTCTGGAGTCACGCCATGGTGGGATAGCATCTGATGCTGATCCTCTTGTAAATATGGGGCCAGTGCTTATAACTGTATTGTTGCTTGGGCATGAATAAAGGGTGTATGTGCTTGTGTTTATATTTTGGGATATAATCAACACCAAGTGGCCTTGGGACTGTTAAAGAAACACTTGGGTGGAAACGGAGTGATGGAAAACCTTGATAAATTCGAGCATAAGCTTTCGTGAGCTACAGCTCACTTCATCGCCACGAAAGCTTATGCTCAAATAAATTGGTTAGTCTCTAAGGTGGCACAAGTCCTCCTTTTCTTTTTGCGAATACAGACTAACACGGCTGTTACTCTGAAACTTGATAAATTCATTAGGAAAATCATGGTGTTGGAAATGTCTTCCTTTGTGTTTGTGGCACAATGGGTCCCCACTCATAATAGGAGTGTCTTGGGGCACCTGCCGTACAGATGATAAATTAATAATGACAGCAGAGCTAGCTCTTACTTTCTAAAAGAGCTGCAGTAGTTCAACCCCCTCCCTCCAACTTGGAGCAGGAATTAAATGAGATGTTCTCTGGCCTGCGTTCTGCAGGAGGTCAGATTAGAGGATCACAAGGGTCCCTGATTTAATTCCTGCTTCAAATTGGATAGCATGGTTGAGCTCCTGCAGATCTTTTTAGAAAAACACCCGCAGTGACACTCAAAATTAAAATCCCCCTTTTTATTCCGAAAGCCTGGCTGCCCCCCAAACAGACCCAACAGGCCCTGCCCCAACGTCAGGATTGACCCTGAAAAGAGAAGAGCCAGAGCCTCCATGAAGTCCACTAACCGCTTGGCTCTTGTTTTCAGACGCAAGGCTCTTGTTTTCAGATACTGCAGGGAGGCTTGGGAATATAAACCCCAATAGGTAGGCAGATGGATGGACGGCTCTGTGTGTATATGCCTCTGTCAGAGAAGCACCATGCCCACTGGCTCTTCCATTAGCTAGCGCTCTCCTTAGCCCCACACTAGTGCTGGCTGGAGAACCAGGGTGCTGAGCATGGTGCCTGCCTATTTTCAGGCTTCCCCCACACAGCAGTGAAGCAGCAGGGATGTCGCCGATCAGACCCGTTCATCCGCCTCCGGCTGGGCTCCTGTTTGTGAGCAGAGATCAGACAAGCCAGCCCTTGCGGCCGCTCCCCTGGGGCACAGGAAGGAAACAGCTGGCAGCATCAGAGTCGCCACCGACTGGCTCCCGTCAATGACTGCACCCCTTGAAGAGCTGCCTTCGCTCACCGGGGGACGGGGGCACAGGGATGACTGGAGGAGTTAAATAAGGGCTTGACAGCACATTCTAAAGGCCCATTAGCCCAGAAGTGTCCTGTGTATCGCCCATCATCCACCACATGTCTCCAGCACTGGGCCCAGCCTTGCTGCGGTTAAAGTAAAAATGCAAATAATTTATTTGCTATTGAATCAGTAATTTATTTATTTCTGAGTATTTTTTCATGATGCATTTTTGTCCTGGTGCAGCCAGCTCCATTGATAGATCAGTCTGTTAGACTTCAGTGAGAGCAGGGTTTCGGCAAAGCTAAAGTCTTCTGAAAATCTCACCCTAAGTCATTGATCATTCCTATGGTGTGGCTACAGCTAACTGAGGTGCTCAGCTCGGGCGGGGCTCACCATGCAAACAAACTGCCTGGAACATGATTCATGTTTTTAAACAAATTTTACTTCACTCGTGTCCATGGTTCTTTCACATTCACTTTCTGCATATGCCCTGCAGTGACCCCACTTATTCACCCATATATCTGTGCAAAGAAAATTTCCATTGCTATTCTGGAAGTATTGTCATTGGTTTCATAGAATCACAGACTATCAGGGTTGGAAGGGACCTCAGGAGGTCACCGAGTCCAACCCCCTGCCCAGAGCAGGACCAATCCCCAGTGCGTGTGCACCCGTCCAATCAGGGGATGGAAACAATCCCATGAATTTATCTGGCCAATCATAAATAAGCTTGAGTTTGGGATACTAGAGATCAATTTGTAGAGTCAAAAATTCAAAAGGATATTACGCTCAGTCAAGTCATAGAACAAATAAAATTCCAGGAAAAGACAAACCACTTAAAGACACTATGTGAGGAGAAAATGAGACCAGGTTCATGAAATAAATTGTTCACTAAAAATTATTTGCTCAGCTTTAGTATTAATCTTGAAGCTCTGGTATTTCTGCTGTCTTTCAGAGTCTCTGCATCAGACATTTTGCCGCATACAAAGGCTGCTGTCCTGAAAATGATTTCCACCTTCAGCTAGAGTCAGCTGTAGCCTGGCTCCGTTTCTTCTTAAAACATTAACCAGCAAAAAGTGGTACCAATCCAACTGGCAGATTCCATGGGATACAGAAAAAGAAAAGGAGTACTTTTTTTTTTTGGCGAATACAGACTAACAGGGCTGCTACTCTGAAACATGGGAAACATAGTAACTAATGGATGTCTATTATCCCCTTAGAATCATAGAATCATAGAATCATAGAATATCAGGGTTGGAAGGGACCCCAGAAGATCATCTAGTCCAACCCCCTGCTCAAAGCAGGACCAATTCCCAGTTAAATCATCCCAGCCAGGGCTTTGTCAAGCCTGACCTTAAAAACCTCTAAGGAAGGAGATTCTACCACCTCCCTAGGTAACGCATTCCAGTGTTTCACCACCCTCTTAGTGAAAAAGTTTTTCCTAATATCCAATCTAAACCTCCCCCACTGCAACTTGAGACCATTACTCCTCGTTCTGTCATCTGCTACCATTGAGAACAGTCTAGAGCCATCCTCTTTGGAACCCCCTTTCAGGTAGTTGAAAGCAGCTATCAAATCCCCCCTCATTCTTCTCTTCTGCAGGCTAAACAATCCCAGCTCCCTCAGCCTCTCCTCATAACTCATGTGTTCCAGTCCCCTAATCATTTTTGTTGCCCTTCGCTGGACTCTCTCCAATTTATCCACATCCTTCTTGAAGTGTGGGGCCCAAAACTGGACACAGTACTCCAGATGAGGCCTCACCAATGTCGAATAGAGGGGAACGATCACGTCCCTCGATCTGCTCGCTATGCCCCTACTTATACATCCCAAAATGCCATTGGCCTTCTTGGCAACAAGGGCACACTGCTGACTCTTATCCAGCTTCTCGTCCACTGTCACCCCTAGGTCCTTTTCCGCAGAACTGCTGCCTAGCCATTCGGTCCCTAGTCTGTAGCTGTGCATTGGGTTCTTCCGTCCTAAGTGCAGGACCCTGCACTTATCCTTATTGAACCTCATCAGATTTCTTTTGGCCCAATCCTCCAATTTGTCTTGCTCTTTCTGTATTCTATCCCTCCCCTCCAGCGTATCTACCACTCCTCCCAGTTTAGTATCATCCGCAAATTTGCTGAGAGTGCAACCCACACCATCCTCCAGATCATTTATGAAGATATTGAACAAAACCGGCCCCAGGACCGACCCTTGGGGTACTCCACTTGATACCGGCTGCCAACTAGATATGGAGCCATTGATCACTACCCGTTGAGCCCGACAATCTAGCCAGCTTTCTACCCACCTTGTAGTGCATTCATCCAGCCCATACTTCCTTAACTTGCTGACAAGAATACTGTGGGAGACCGTGTCAAAAGCTTTGCTAAAGTCAAGAAACAATACATCCACTGCTTTCCCTTCATCCACAGAACCAGTAATCTCATCATAAAAGGCATAAATTCTTAAAGGTTAAATTTCCCTTCCCAGCTCCTAAAATGGATGTTGTGAAGGCCAAGACTATAACAGAGTTCAAAAAAGAACTAGATATTCGCCAGGATGGGTAGGGATGGTGTCCCTAGCCTCTGATTGCCAGAAGCTGGGAATGGGGCGACAAGGGATGGATCACTGAATGATTCTGTTCATTCCCTCTGGGGCACCTGGCATTGGCCACTGTGGGAAGACACGATGCTGGGCTAGCTGGACCTTTGGTCTGAGCCAGTGTGGCCGCTCTTATGTTCTTATGGTGTTGTAAAATAAAATTATTTGGGGAGGGGGTTGCTCAAAATGAGCCATTTATTCAGAAACACAAAGACAATCGGCAACTTAAAATGCAACAGCTGGGGATATTTTATTTGTTTGTTCCCTCCAAGCGGAGATGTTTTTATTTAATTTTTAAAAGATTCTAGAGTAACTAAGTGAGTGACAAGAGCTGTGTTACATTGCCATGCCAAATGTAATTCTGACAAACTGTCACTGATAAAAGTCTACGGTGACAATTCCAGATTCCTCCCAAATCTATTATTAAAGATTGTTGATTTTTTCCCCCCTCAGCCCCAAGAGCTAGACATTGTTTCAGATCTAGAGAAATACAGTTACTGCAGTGGATTCGTTTTATGCTGTTCTCTAGTGCCTGGAGGTCGCAGAGCATGTGGACAGCTGATGGCATTGACCTTGAGGAAGCAACTCAGTTCTCAGGTAATGTGTTTTCTGCTTTTTTTGGTGGTGGGTGTTAAACTCCTGGGCATGGACAGGCAAAAGGGGAGAGCCATATCTCAGACCATGTCTCCCAGGCAGGAGGTAGCTGTATTCTGCACACTCACAGACATAGGCAGCTGTCGTCCCCATTGTATCAGCTGCAAATTGGGAGCATTTGTAATCCACCCCCACAGTTTATCACTGGCAGCTGGGACACCCCATCTGGAATCTACAGTCTGTTTCCTCTTGAACTTATTGCACCCCTTTCCATTAGTCCAGCCGTGCACGGACCTAGAACGAACTGGGGTGAGGGGGTGCAATCCAGACCAGTGAGGGGTTGTCATTGCCTGTCCTATAACCCTGGGGGCCTCCCAGCTCAGGCTGCTCACCACCAGCCTTGCTGCATGCCGGTCACTCCCTGTGTACAGCTGCAGCCCTGGTCCAGCAGCTCTGAGCCCAGCAGCCAGCAACACATACAGAGACAAAACTACATCCCATCTTTAACTGGGCATAAATACACCCTCTCCTTTAAACATGGAACATGGTCAAATGAAAAGGTTTTATTAACAAAACCTGCATAGGATTCAGTGAGTTCAAGTACAAGGAATGAAGATAGAAAGAGTTATAAGTGAAACAAAACTCGCTTCTAAAACTTACTCCAGCAAGATGCAGGCTATGTTCAGGATGGTTTCTCTCACCAGTCGTTCTTCTTCCCACCAGGGCTGACTTTCCCACAGTCAGGACCTTCCACAGAAGTACAAGTTGCTGGCTCCCCTTGGCTTCCTAGGTGAAAGACCTTTGCCTAAGCACGTTTCTCACCTACGTTCAGATCAAAGACTTCAACCACCCCTGGGCTGAAGGGCCCACCTTCATCAACATGCAAGAGCTCTGACCTCTTGTGTCTGTCTAGTGAGGGATGCTAAAGGTGGCTTCTGTCTTTGCTTATATCTCCCAAAGTTTCGTGACTTTGGCCATGCCTACACCAGCACTTACGTCAGCAAAACTTTTGCTGCTTGGGGCTGTGAAAAAAGCACCCCCCTGAGCAATGTAAGTTTTGCCGACATAAGTGCTGGTGTGCACAGCACGATGTCAACGGGAGATGCTCTCCTACCGACATAGCTACGGCCGCTCGTTCGCTGGTTTTATTGTCTCAGCGGGAGAGGCATAACACTGTGCCGCTGTAAGCTTGTAAGTGTAGACATGTCAGGCTGACCTCATGCCATTTTCCCTTCCTGTAGGCTCCCTATCCCCCTGGAGCTTCCTTTATTTCCGATTCCACCCTGCTGAGTTTACATAGGAGTCAAGTAGGTAGCTGTGATGTCCCCTCCTGCCTGGGCAGGCTGTACAGCCTAATATCAGTGCGTATCCATAATTCCTTACAGAATGTTCATGCAGACATTTCACAGTGATAGTAAGTCACAGGCTTTCACAAAAGACCTTCATACACTAATATTGTGTCCTTCTAGGAGTTGCCCCTCAAAGTGACGTTTATTCAAGCTGCGAGGAAGGCGGCATGGAGCCTGGTGATGAAGGGAGCTCCACACTCTTTCTTCTCCCACTTGTTAGCTCCATAGCTTTGTTTACCTAATATGTAAAAATGGACCTTTGTTGTCTTTGCTCGAAGATTGGGCTGGTCAGAGACTCAAATGTACATTCCTTCAGCTAGGCAGGCCTCTTTAGCAACTCCCCCTGACCTGTCTGGCTTGAACACAGTTTAGTTGTCACTCCAGGGTGTGTCCATAACTCTTAATAAATCACACAAGAGTATTATTGACCAGCAAGTTATTAACTTACAAATGATACCTCACCAGGCATAATTGGTACAAAGATCATGACCAAGGTGTGTGGGGTGTAAACACAAGGGTGCTTAGCGTCCTAGCTCCCAATGGTAGGACCTGCTGTGGGTTATGACAGATCTGCCAGGGAAATCATGCCCGTTCCAGTCTGGCCTGCCCATCTCTCATTGCTCCCATGCCGGCCCTTGCACCATATTGCCACTGTTGCGATCTTCCTTACCTGCCATGCTGAGCATGTTGCCCTCATCCCAATTCTTGGGGACTCAATGGACGGGCCGTTTTACTGCTCTAACTCCTCAACCTCTCCTGCAAGGCTCTGCATGCTGCTACCTCTGCCTACACGTCGGCTCTCGCCTTCGTAATTTATTTCTTGAGGTTTAGTTTAAATGTGTCCATCCAGAGCACATTACTCTGCAGCCCCCCTCTCAGAACTGGCTCCAACTCCCGTGCTATTTCCATGCTCTGCCTGGAACATCCTCCCACTCCGAGATGCCAGACAAACTCATTGGCTGCCTCCAAACCCCTCCTACAAATTCCCTTTTTTTGGCTGGCATTCCACAAATAGCCACCCGCCCCTGCTCTTACATCATCTCACCATCGCCCTTTAATGGAACTCATGTTAGACAGAAAAACAACCCTTGGAACTGACAAGGCATGATCCCTGTTTAACTGCTCGGTGGTGGTGATTTTTATGTTTTGGTTCCATTTTGCTTTTTTCACCAAATCAGTGGCTAGAATTGCACTGAAGGGGTGGCTCAGCAATTGCTAAAAAGGCTTTCAATTTTTTAAAATACAGTTATTTTGCAAGACAATAGTAATAGATTCATAGATTGCAAAGTCAATAGGGACCATTGTGACCATCTAGTCTGACCTCCTGCATAACACTGACCAGAGAACTTCCCTGAAATAATTCCTCTTTGAACGAGACCAGATCCTTTAGAAAAACATCCAGTCTTGATTTAAAAATTGCCAGTGATGGAGAACCCACCACAGCCCCTGGTAAATTGTTCCAATGGTTAATTACCCTCACTGTGAAAAATTTGTACCTTATTTCTAGTCTAAATTTTTCTAGCTTCAACTTTCAGCCACTGGATCTCGTTAAACCTTATATTGCTATTGCAGGCTCCATTTTCAAATAAAAATATTTAAAAACACGTGAGCTAGTTAGCTTTGAAAACACCCGCGAGTATCTATGCACACATTAACTTGTATGCTGTATTACTGCTCAGCACGCAAGTTCAGTACTGCCAGGAGCTGTGACCATTGCATTGACCATGGCAATGACCCTTGCATTGTCATTCAGGTAACAAACCATATTAAGGTTCCCAGTTTAGGGAGTTTCATTCCTTGTCTCCTTCAGACTGTCTCTCACTGCACCTTGGGATGCTACGATAGAGGGGCAGTGACAGCTTCTCTTCTCTTTACTGTGATGACAAAAAAGAATTGTGTTCTCTGAGAGTCAGTGCTCTTGGTTGTTAATTACGTCTCGTAGACAAGGTCAGTTTAAGGATAATCCATTTGATGAAATGTTGGGACAGATGCTTCTTGCACTTACAATAGAGCAAACCTCTTGACTTCAGTGGAGTTGCAAGGTGTCCTAGGGAAAGGAATTTGCTCCGTGGTGCACAGAATTAAATGTTACGTGGTGCCAGCAATGGACGCCACGTGAATTCTTACGAGTGTGTTTGCAACCACCTAACATCCAAACAGGCTCTGACACTGTCACTTATTGGCTCATCCAGAATTTAAAAAAAACAGATTAACCAACACCAACATTTTCCATAAACAAAATGCAACCCGGGCTGTCTCACGCGATCTTCCCAGCTAACGCCACATTAGATGAGCTTGTGTCCATCAGTCCTCTGCCTTGCAGAAGCGATAGGCCTGCTGGCATATGAAGTGGTCACTTTTACAATTTATTCCCACGATATACTGCGAGCTTTCCCTGTCCCGAGGAGCTCACAGTCTAAGGACAGACAGACAGACAAGTAGACCGAGATTAAGGGAGGGGGAACAACAACAGGAAAGTTATGTACAAGCCAACTCCATTTGCTGTCTGCAGCGTGGCAGAACTGGGTCAGCAGGAGGGGTGTACCTGGCGAAGGCGGGGACGCAGGTGAGCTTAGGGCGTTGATGCCATGCAGAAGGAGCCCTGTGGACGACAGCAATGAGGTGGGTGTGTGAAGCACGGATAACGGAGGAGGTAAGGCCAGTACTGTTGGTGGGGCTTGGGGGCCCCACAAGACAAGGGAGCATAAATAGGGGCAGAGCTGCACAGACCTTTCCAAGTGGTGACCAGATGCTTCACTCCAGCTTAGGCTTGGACTGTTTGGCAAACCTTTCCTTTGGATTGCCAGGGCACTGTCCATGCTGTCAGGAAGACATGACCAGAACCAAGCACCAGAGGAGCGGCACAGGTTTAAAGTGCAACACACGGCTGCTGGCTGTGCTGGTGCAGTAATTCTATTAGCTATGCTGTAAATGATTGCTCGTTTAGAGAACTTCTACTGCAGGAACTCTGGTGCTCCGTAATGAACACTAATTAGGAGTTTGATCTTTAGGTTTGTAGTTTGGGGGGATTTTTCTAGCTTCTTATGCAGCTGCTAATGAGGAAGCTACTTGCTAACCTCTCAGCGGCTCCAGGCAGGTTTCGCAGCACAAATGTTCACACAGTCGGAATGCTCACGCGTTCATGGTGATTTCACTCCACGGGTGACGGCGAAGCATCCTCGCATGGCACCCTCGGCTCATTAAACACAAGCAGTGGAGAATACTGAGCGCCCCAAAGAGCATAGTGACTGACCAGGAAAGGCCTCGTTTTTACCTGCAGCATGGGGTTACTGAAATGTATTTATCTGGCTTATTTCTAGACTCTCCGCACCACAATATCTGCATTTTGACAAATACCAGGTAAGGTGAGAGTCAGAAGCACCTTGCGTGTCAGAAGGAAACGGAATCTGGGCTCACTGCTTTTTCTCTTTTTTCTGCTTTTTTCTCTGTTGCCTAGCCTCCAGGGTGGTTACATGCCCATCATCCTGGGACTCTCCTTAGCCATCCCGTTGTGAGAGGAGCGGGAGCTGTAATAACCCCCCAGCGTAATTCTGGCCAGGATTCCCAGCTCTAGGGCTAGTACATTTTGTCTCAGTCTCCTTAAGAAGGCAGGTCTCCAGCTCACCTGCCCTGGCTGCTGACTGACACACCACAGCTTCTCCTGGGCTCACCTGCTCTGGGCACCAGATGAGATATGGCAGCAGGACCTTGGCTTGCCCACCCTGGAGGCTAGGCCAAACGCCGCAAGGGGTTCCTGGCTCACCTGCTCCAGTTGAATCACCATGGAGCGGGGTCTCTCTCTGCCCATCCAGGACTGCAGGTCAAACATTTTGAAAGCCCCCCTGGCAACAACCACATACCAGCCTGCCCATGGCTGGCACTGCCCCGAGGTGTGCGCAGCATTCGGGTGGCTGCAGGGAGCCAGTTCCTAGCAGCAGGGGATGCAGCGAGACAGGCCTGCACCTCCAGGCTCCCCTGGCTGACAGCCACACCCTGCAGGCCTCTCTGCACTGGTCGCCAGGTGACCTCAGGCCTGCGGCAGCTAGGAACTCACCCCACCAGGACGAGAGATCCATCAGCTCCCACGGCGCCACAGTGTGCCCTGGAGCTGCAGCTCTGCTCAGGGCCCTGGGGAGACTCGGGGGGACTCAGTTTTCAGGCTGCTGAGCATGCGAGCGCAGGAATGTTTGATCATGGTGGTGCTACGGCTCGTCACCGATTCTGTCGGCACCCAGCGCATGCTGCCTGAGGGTCTTACCGCAATACGAATCGTCAGTAATACTGCAGAGTCGTGTGGAGTGCAGGAGAGTCTGAGAGCAACATCATAACCACCCTCATTACCGGCTCCCTGACAACTTTCTCGTGTAGGTGCCCGGTGGAGATGCGTTGATTAGAGAGAGGCGATGGATTTAAAAATAATTGAACTTACTCGAGTGTTGTTCCTCCCTCCTACCCAATTCTGAACCTTCTTTAATGACTGCATCTACAAGCAAATAGGGCTGTCTGCACGGTGGGCCCCTGCTGTCCAACCCTTCCTTTTGCATTAGTGCCAAGGACTTTCCCAAGGACTGAAATGGTCCAGATCTCCTTCCTTCCCCTCCAGCAGAGTTCTTTTCTCTTCCTTCCTTTCCCTTCACCCTCTTTTCACCTCCCCTTGGAAGATCATCCCCCAGACTGATGCAGTGGGCTGCAGCTGTTAAATAATGCGTTGAGATAGCAGCCAACATGAGGTCCTGTTCTCTGCTAGTGTGAGCTGGGGAAAGCTCTGGTTCTAGACTGACCAGGGTGAGGGTTTGTGATAGGGACAGTGGCAGAAAATGAAAGAAGCTGGCGTTAGGCCCAAGGATTTTCTTCAGCGATTGAATTCTGGATAGACCTTAGGGAGGGAACAGCAGCGGGTGGTGGAGAAGAATCATGAGTGCAGCTGTTGCCCCGCAAATTTGGGCATAGCCAGGAGGCAAAAGAGGGAATAAAATGCAAAGGGTCCTGAGACTTGCAAAACTAAATGAGAAGAAAAACAAAGAGTGAGAGGAAGGATTGTGTCTCTGGTCCTGGGCTGGGGCTCGGGAGAGCTGCGATCCAGGGGCACCATTGTTCAGTGTCTCAGGCAGCACCCTGGGCCTGTTTAGAATTAAGGTTCTTCAGACCGGGGCCTGTCTCTTGCTCTGCATCTGCAGCTCCCAGCACCACGGGGCCCTTCAGGCAGTGCCCTCCTGTAAATCACAATAAAGCCATCGGAGCAGGTCAGGCATTCCCCAGACTTTTCAGAGCCGTGACATGCACAAGCCTTCTGAAATGAATGATGGATCGCAGGGCCAATCGGCTCTGTGGAGTTTGCTCAGTTTAAAACAAAGAAGAGAGCAGAAGTGAGCAATTTATGTGGCTTTGTGCAGGATCAATATTTTCACCTGGAAAAAAAGAAAATCGCTTTACTCAAAGTATCTGATTCATCTTCTTCTCCCCACCCTGTCCCCCTGAGTGCTTGTTCCCACCATGCCCCTGGGCTCCTTCTTCATCTCCTCATCCTCTCGCTGCCTGTCTTAGGTTTTGCCTGAGACGATTTTCCTTGGGCTCACAACATGGCATGCTCTTTGGTGAAGTAGTTGTAAATCCCAATGCAATCTGCTCAAGCATCGAGAGTGCATTCTGTGGCAGGCGCAATGTGCTCCCGTGCATGAGGTGTTCAGCCGAGCAGGAAATCACAGCTCAGGAGTTAAACAGAGCACCAGGAACTCACCATTAACAAGCCAAAGATGCACGTGTCAGCTACAAGGTCCTGAGTGAGCTAGGAGCTCCATGCGGGAGCAATCGCTCCATGTCTGTCTGTCCATCTTCAGTGCTTATGTGGCCCCATCACTACAGGATCTGAGCACCTCACAACCATTACTGTCCCTATTTACCCACCCTGTGGGCTAGGGCAGCGCTATTAGCCTCATTGTAGAGAAGGGGCACTGAGGCACCAGGAGATTAAGAGACTTGCTGAAGGCCACATGAGGAGTCTGTGGCAGAGATGGGAATAGAACCCAGCTCTCTCAAAGCTTAGGCTGGTGCCCTTACCAGTGCACTTCTCTTCCTCTCTGTGGGTGTCTGAGTCTGTTAGAGATCAGGATTACACCTGATGTGGCTACAGCTGCTGAGGGGTTCTCACACCTTCCTACGAAGCATTGCCAGCAGATGGAGGGAAGTGATTATTCCCCTCTATTTGGCACTGGTGAGGCCATACCTGGAGTATTGCATCCAGTTTTGGGGCCCCCACTACAGAAGGGATGTGGACAAATTGGAGAAAGTCCAGTGGAGGGCAACCAAAATGGATAGGGGCTGGGGCACATGACTTATGAGGAGAGGCTGAGGGAACTAGGCCTATTTAGTCTGCAGAAGAGAAGAGTGAGGGGGGATTTGATAGCAGCCTTCAATTACCTGAAAGGGGGTTCCAAAGAGGGTGGAACTGGGCTGTTCTCAGTGGTGGCAGATGACAGAACAAGGAGTAGTGGGGGAGGTTTGGGTCAGATATTCGGATACACTATTTCACTAGGAGGGTGGTGAAGCACTGGAATGGGTTCCCTAGGGAGGTGGTGGAATCTCCATCCTTAGAAGTTTTTAAGGTCAGGCTTGACAAAGCCCTGGCTGGGATGATTTAGTTGGGGATTGGTCCTGCTTTGAGCAGGGGGTTGGACTAGGTGACCTCCTGAGGTCCCTTCCACCCCTGATAGTCTATGATTCTATACTGGCCACTGTCCCAGACAGGATACTGGTCTAGATGGGCTTGGGTCTGACTCAGTCTGGCTACACACACCCCGACTATTCCTAGTTTCGTGCTGCCCAGACAGAGTTGCAGCCAGCACAGGGCCAGGTGAGAATGCCAGCCTGGGCTTGGTAGTACAAGCCAGATTGGAGATTTCATCCGCAATTAAAGCCACCAGGTTGCACTGAATAACAGGAGCTGTATGTTAGGGCCAGTGCAAATTGTTAGGTGCTGCTCATGGCATGAGACCCTATGCAAGACCAATAGGACAGATAATAAATAGCTGGACAGTGCCTAAGATTTAGACAGGTAAAAGATGTAGGCAGAGATTTGCAAAGCTGCCTGAGAGAGTTGGTTTCCTCATTAATGGGAATTGAGTGTCCAGACACCTTAGGGGGTTGGAAATCCCACTTCTAATTTCTTTCGTAGAGCGGGTCGAACACTGTCAACAAAAAGAAAAGGAGGACTGGTGGCACCTTCGAGACTAACCAATTTATTTGAGCATGAGCTTTCGTGAGCTACAGCTCACTTCATCGGAATACTGTCAACAAATACTTTTTGCAATTTTTTTTCAAGATTCCTTCAAAAAATGTGCAAAAAATTCCTCTGCTCTTTTTTGACTCGCTTGTGGGATGGTCGAAATTCTTCAAAATAACAAAATGAAAAATGTCTTGCATTGTACAAAAAGCTCTGTCCTCAAGATTTCCCTGCAGGCAACTGTACCTCCCTCTCCCCTGAAGTTTGGTTCCAAATAGGTCCTATGCCGTTTGGCCTCCTTACTGCTGGCTTTACGACTTGGTAAAATGAGTAAGAAGTATTCGACTTCTGACACAATCAGGAAAGACTTTCTGCACATTTCAGCGTTTTCTGATACGTTGAGCCAGCTTCTCATTTAAGTTTCTGAACCTCCACTTAGAAAACTGCCATTGTAGGTCAGCATAAAGTTTCTATCACTATAACCCCCTTGCCTTACACTGCGGGCTGGAACACACACGGCAGAGAGCAGCCTAGTTTAAAGGGTTCTCTTTATGCCCTGAAAACATCCGAAAGGCTATAATTATGGGCTCTCACTCTTCACCTAAGGCATCATCATTCATGCTACTTTCTTCATTTGTAATGTACTATAGCTGTTCTCTGGGCTTAGTTTGATAACACTTCATGTGACTATTAATAGCCACCCAACACAATAAATTCCGTTTGCCTGTCGTTATTGGAAGGCTGGGTAATTTTTTTTTCCTGTGGGGAAAAAAAATACGCTCAGAAATGCACAGTATGGATTTCAAAAGGTTTAAGATGGCATGAGGATTTTGTTGAAGGATTTAGCTTTATCTGGAAACTGAGCTGCTATTAAACCCTGCTGAAATGTGCCATCAGAAATGCAAGGCAGGATATTATTAGAACCATTAAACTTGGTGCTTGTCAAGTGAGCTGCAGCACAAAGGAAAGAGAGTTTTGACATCTCACCCTGGCTTGAAGAGACACTAATGCGTGACTATGATAATGAAGGGGAGAGGCTATTAGGTTTCTCAACAGTGGGTTGAGTTCCGCTGTGAACGTTATCGTCTAAAAGGGAAAGAATCCTGTTTCTGTCCTGGAGCAACAAACCCTATACAAAGAACAGGAGGACTTGTGGCACCTTAGAGACTAACAAATTTGTTTGAGCATGAGCTTTCGTGAGCTACAGCTCACTTCATCGGATGCATGCAGTGGAGATATTTTATATACACAGAGAGCATGAAACAATGGGTGTTACCATCACTCTTGTTAAAGTGTGTATGGTAACACCCATTGTTTCAGGTTCTCTGTGTATATAAAATCTCCCCACTGTATTTTCCACTGCATGCATCCGATGAAGTGAGCTGTAGCTCACGAAAGCTTATGCTCAAATAAATTGGTTAGTCTCTAAGGTGCCACAAGTCCTCCTGTTCTTTTTGCGGAGACAGACTAACGCGGCTGCTACTCTGAAACCCTATGCAGTCAACCAGCAATTTCTTCTAGGCAGAAGGCTTCAAAGAGTTAAATTCCGCCACAATTGAAAAATCAAAACATTGTTAAGTTTCATTTGTTTCTTTGTTACTGACTGGCATTAACTGTGAACTGTCCCTAGAAATGTTGTTTGCCAAGATGCTTCTTTCTGATGGGCCAGACACTCAGCTGGTGTAAATGGAGTAGCTCCAGTGAGGTCAATGAGACTTTGCTGATTCACACCAGCCGTGGATCTTACCTGGGTTTTGTCACTCTGCTGGCAACGCTTGTCGCTTCTTTCATGCAGAAGTGGATGTTACACGAAAGCTAGCTTAGTAGGGCTGAGTCACGCAACAATGAATCCAACTTTGATTTCTCTCTTCCCAGGAACTGACATATTCTCAAATGACATTCAGAGTTAAATTTGCAAAGGAAGGTGCAACCCATGTGTGACACACACTCATTTTCAAATGCAGACTGGGTGACTGCCTTCACAAATGGACAGGTATGCTTGCAGCTACCTGATTTCAACATACAAATACAGGTAGGATTGTAAATACAGGTGTTTGTGGGTGGAACAAGTGCACGAGCATTTTTGCAGGAGCACCCATTGTACTCTCCTTTGAAGTTTTGTTCCACCGTTACAGTACTCAGTTATCACAGTGCTGGGGGATGCTCTGACATCAGTGAGCAAAGCAACACTAGGGATTATAGGTGCATTTTTCTTCCCTTCCTTCTGAGTAACCTCTGCACCCCGGAGACAGATCATTCTCTGCTGCTATCCCCAACTCACAGCACTAAGGGCCTGCAACAAAGCTGCGTTCTGGAGAGCAGCAATGGACTCCCCAGATGTCAGGAGTGGATAAGATCCATCCGATCACTGCCATGCATTCCCTGCTTGGAGGAGTCCATCCTGCTCAGCACGTGGCCTTTGCAGCATTCCTAGCCCTCAGAACAAGAGACCAGGATCAGGAGATGAATTTAAATCTGAATGAAAAACTCATTTGATCTCTCCTACCTCAGACCACATCCTTATACAACAAGAGTAGCTGCTCCACACACCCAGGGGCCCTCTCCTTAGCCAGGGTATAAGCTTTTGCAATATTGATCTGTGGGTTTTGGTCTTTTTTAATATGTGATTTTGCAGGCTTATTGCATGATGTATTTTTATAATGTTGACTGTTTGTTCTGGGCCTCTGTGATGGGTTGGACCAGACCCTGAGGCCCCCTGCTGGAGGCTTCATGGCCCTGCTACACTCCTCCCCAGAAACGGGCAGTGGAGAGGGTCCTCCAAACTGCCTAGAGTGGCTGTGTGGGAAGCAGCCAATCAGGGCTCAGCAGGCTCATATAAGATGAGCTGCACGGCCAGACTGAGATCAGTGCCTTGCTAGAGCCGGAGGAGCAGGGACGGTGTGCCCGGCTGACCCTGGACGATCCGTGCTGGCGGGGCTGAGGAGCGGGGACGGTGCGCCCGGCTGACCCTGGACGATCCGTGCTGGCGGGGCTGAGGAGCGGGGACGGTGCGCCTGGCAGACCCTGGACGATCCATGCTGGCGGGGCTGGAGGAGCGGGGACTGTGCGCCTGGCGGGGCTGGAGGAGCGGGGACGGTGCGCATGGCAGACCCTGGAGGATCCATGCTGGCGGGGCTGGAGGAGCGGGGACGGTGCGCATGGCAGACCCTGGAGGATCCGTGCTGGCGGGGCTGAGGAGCGGGGACAGTGCACCTGGCTGACCCTGGACGATCCGTGCTGGCGGGGCTGAGGAGCGGGGACGGTGCACCTGGCTGACCCTGGACGATCCGTGCTGGCGGGGCTGGAGGAGCGGGGACGGTGCGCCTGGCTGACCCTGGACGATCCGTGCTGGTGGAGCTGGAGGAGCGGGGACGGTGCGCCTGGCAGACCCTGGAGGATCCGTGCTGGCGGGTCTGGAGGAGCGGGGACGGTGCGCCCGGCAGACCCTGGAGGATCGGTGCTGGAGGAGCGGGGACGGTGCGCCTGGCTGACCCTGGAGGATCCGTGCTGGCGGGGCTGAGGAGTGGGGACGGTGCGCCTGGCTGACCCTGGAGGATCCGTGCTGGCGGGTCTGGAGGAGTGGGGACGGTGCGCCTGGCAGACCCTGGACGATCGGTGCTGGAGGAGCGGGGACGGTGCGCCTGGCAGACCCTGGAGGATCCGTGCTGGCGGGGCTGAGGAGCGGGGACGGTGCGCCTGGCAGACCCTGGAGGATCCGTGCTGGCGGGGCTGAGGAGCGGGGACGGTGCGCATGGCAGACCCTGGAGGATCCGGGCTGGAGGAGCGGGGACGGTGCGCCTGGCAGACCCTGGACGATCCGTGCTGGCGGGGCTGAGGAGCGGGGACGGTGCGCCTGGCAGACCCTGGACGATCCGTGCTGGCGGGGCTGAGGAGCGGGGACGGTGCGCCTGGCAGACCCTGGAGGATCCGTGCTGGCGGGGCTGAGGAGCGGGGACGGTGCGCATGGCAGACCCTGGAGGATCCGTGCTGGAGGAGCGGGGACGGTGCGCATGGCTGACCCTGGACGATCCGTGCTGGCGGGGCTGAGGAGCGGGGACGGTGCGCCTGGCAGACCCTGGAGGATCCGGGCTGGAGGAGCGGGGACGGTGCGCCTGGCAGACCCTGGAGGATCCGGGCTGGAGGAGCGGGGACGGTGCGCCTGGCAGACCCTGGAGGATCCGTGCTGGAGGAGCGGGGACGGTGCGCCTGGCAGACCCTGGAGGATCCGGGCTGGCGGGGCTGAGGAGCGGGGACGGTGCGCATGGCTGACCCTGGAGGATCTGTGCTGGAGGAGCGGGGACGGTGCGCCTGGCAGACCCTGGAGGATCCGTGCTGGAGGAGCGGGGACGGTGCGCATGGCTGACCCTGGAGGATCCGTGCTGGAGGAGCGGGGACGGTGCGCCTGGCAGACCCTGGAGGATCCGTGCTGGCGGGGCTGAGGAGCGGGGATGGTGCACCTGGCAGACCCTGGGGGATCCGTGCTGGCGGGGCTGGAGGAGCGGGGACGGTGCACCTGGCAGACCCTGGGGGATCCGTGCTGGCGGGGCTGGAGGAGCGGGGATGGTGCACCTGGCAGACCCTGGGGGATCCGTGCTGGAGGAGCGGGGATGGTGCGCCTGGCAGACCCTGGAGGATCCGTGCTGGCGGGGCTGAGGAGCGGGGATGGTGCACCTGGCAGACCCTGGAGGATCCGGGCTGGCGGGGCTGAGGAGCGGGGATGGTGCACCTGGCTGACCCTGGGGGATCCGTGCTGGCGGGGCTGGAGGAGCGGGGACGGTGCACCTGGCAGACCCTGGAGGATCCGTGCTGGCGGGGCTGAGGAGCGGGGATGGTGCACCTGGCAGACCCTGGAGGATCCGTGCTGGCGGGGCTGAGGAGCGGGGATGGTGCACCTGGCAGACCCTGGAGGATCCGGGCTGGCGGGGCTGAGGAGCGGGGATGGTGCACCTGGCTGACCCTGGGGGATCCGTGCTGGCGGGGCTGGAGGAGCGGGGACGGTGCACCTGGCAGACCCTGGGGGATCCGTGCTGGCGGGGCTGGAGGAGCGGGGACGGTGCACCTGGCTGACCCTGGGGGATCCGTGCTGGCGGGGCTGGGTGTGAAGGCGAAGAAGCTCTGGTCTGGCTGCTGGGCTCAACCCGAGGGGAGGGTGCAGAATGAGCTGGAGCTGAGGGAAGTGGCCTGTGAACTGTAGCGGTGACATCATGTATTTACAGGTATGTGGCAGCCGACGGCTATCTCTAGCGTCCCTGGGCTGGGACCTGGTGCAGGGGATGGGCCAGGGCCCCCCTACTCACCAACCACTGGGAAAGTGGCCTGGACTCTGATACACCCCAGAAAGGGAACTGAAGTCTTCTAGCGGCCCAGCTGAAGAGCTGCGGCCGGAAAGACCCAGAGAAGTGAAGAGTTGTGCCCCACACCGGGGCCAGGACTGCTTGAAGAGCAGGGACAGTTCAAGGGAGCCCAGACGGGGCTGAGACCCTGTTCGGCTCAGGTACTGCGATAGGCCCTGCTGGACCAATTGAGGGGTGAACCCAGGGATAGGGCTGCAGATACAGGGACCTTGCAGAGGGCACTGAGATGTATGTCCCAGAAGGATTTGATTTCTCTCCCATACAGACTGTGTGAGACGCGGCGGGAGAGCTGGGTGGCTGAAGACTCCCCACAAAGCAGCGAGAGAGAGCCCGCAGACACACTCGGCCAAGGGGCGCTCATGAAAGGTGAGGGCACCATTGTAGCCTCCCCCTCATTTGCCCTGCCCTCCTAGTGAGGGAGCAATGAAGGTTTGGTGTCCTGGCTGTGGACAGGAGGCGGGCGATGAGGGTAGGGGATAACGTGCCTGGTTTTCTGCTGGCTTCTTTCTTTACATGCTGACTCTGGATGTTTGAGGCTGGGATTTTCACATGAGCCTGTAGGAATTAGATGCTCAGCACAATGTGATTTGGGCGCCCAGCGTCCTTAGCCTCCTTTGAAAATCCCAACTTGAATGCTTCTCTCGGTGTGTACTTGACGGGAACCAGGAGCCAGCCTGTGGAGCTGTGACCCTTTGGTGTGCAGCCTTCGGAGCAGACCTGGCCCCTGGCTGGTTATTCTAGGCCAGGAGTCCAAAGCCATTGCAGGCCCAGGGTTTCTTAATTGCACAAAACTTTGGTTTCAAAATGCCTCAATCTCCTGAAATGTAGAAAAATTGCAGCCTCTGTTTCAAATGTCCCCAAGGGAGGGCTCAGTGGAGTTCCTGTGATTGCCCATTCCCTCACCACGGCGCCCTACAACCTCCCCACGCTTTCCTTCATGGCTCCGGTCCAGCTCCCTTTGGGCAGCAGCGAGAGAAGTGCCATACGCTACACAGGACAATGCTGCAGCTGAGTCACTTAAACAGAGATAGCACCTCCTCCAACCCCACTCCTGCCCTCTTCCGCCCTCCTCTCCCAGCGCCAGCGTACCAGTGAATGGAGCTGATCATTTGGGTAAAGTTTAGATCCTAGAGAAAGAAAACTCAGTCAGTCGCAGCCGGTGTCCTTTCTCACCCATGCCATCTGCTATGATTCAGGTAACTAATGGAAGGTGAGCCACACACACGTCAGCTGGCCAGAGGAAAATCATCCCTGACCACACTCTGGGCCAGTGCTTCTCAAGCTCTCTGATGTGGGGGACCGGCAATTTTTTTCCCAATGTGTGCGCAGACCGGCAGTCGATGGCTTGCGGACTGCCACCGGTCCACGGACCACCACGTTGAGTAGCACTGCTCTAGATTATGGAAACATTTAGCAAGGTGACAGCTAAAATGGTCTCTCTCTTTTTGCAATTTCATGAAGCCAACAAATAATTTTGTTTTCCGAGGCATGTCTGAGGTGCTCCTCACTCTACTATCTGCTGGCATAAGACAGAGTCACTAGTTTTGCTCAGTTCAACAGTTTTCCAGTAGCCCCACCTGGTATGTGATCAACTCATTGCTCTGACCAAAGGCTCCATTCTCACCCTGCAGTCATTTCTCATTTCCATTACTTAATACTCCCTTTTTGCTCACAATACATCACCTCAACCCAGCTTCTGCATGAAAGAGAAACGATCTTTCTCACAGATTTCTGAAGCGCTAAAGAGCAGCTGCAAATGTGCGTTCCCACCAGACCGGTCCCTCCTGGTCTGTAAAGTCTTGTTCCATTTCATAGTGATAAAACCCTTGTGTGTGAGAACTAGAAACTTGCCACATCAGACATCCCGTTGCTCCACTCTCTGGCTACGCCTGTTTAACGCGGATATAGCTGATTGCAGTAGAAAAGGCTTTTCATGGCTTGGGAATGAGAGTTTGGATTTGATGAGTTTCACCAATCACAGCACAGCAGTGGAACGTAAGGGTATTATTCTGCTGTGACTCGAGGGTGGAGAGGAGCCCCACTTGGCAGCAGCTTATCATTTCTGTTGTTAATATTCCTGGATTCTTAAGCCAGAAGAGACCATTCTCAGCATTTAGTCTGACCTCCTGTACAACACAGACCCCAGAACAGCCCCAAAATAAGTTGAGAGAGGTTACTTGTTACATCGGCTAGTGTCGTTTCAGTTAGCTCTGGCCTTTAACAGAACAGCAAAGGAAAAGTGTGTCCATTTTGCTCTGCATCGCAATGTAAAAGTTCACAGCATAAGCAGCTCTTGTCACTAGGGACAAACCATGAAATACATTTCTCCCAACCCCAAAGTTAAACACAAGTTGCATTTTGGAGTTTATTGCTGGAAACAGCCATCTTGTGGACAAGTGATATCTAGAGCTGCACGTGTTTCTTTCAGCTAATAGATCCGTCATCAAGAAATGAATTTTTCAGTGGTTCAGGTCAAATTCAACTAATCATTTTGGTCAAGAGAAAAAGTGGAAAGGTTTTGATGATTTTAAAATTTTTGTTTCAACTTTTCATTGTGAAACAGCATTTCGAATCCAAATGTGGCCAATTAAAAAACAAACACAAAAAAAAGTGAAAAAATACCCCAAAAGGCTGAATTCACCAGTGATTGGTGAACCTGCTATGGGTTTGGGGAATCTGGGCGTCTGTTAGCTCCGGCAGTAGAGGCTTATTTAGTAAGACCCTAAGATCCCAGGTTTGAATCCAGCTGGTGACAATCCACCTAGTGCATCAGGACCCCATGAATTTTTTGTAATTGGTTTCAGTTCAAATAAAACCAGCTTTTTTTTGCTTTTTTTCCCCGAACCAAAAACCCATTATTCTCCTAGCACAAGTGATGTCTCCAGCCCTACTAGAACCTGATGGAGAAGTTTGTACACCAGTTCCTAGCCTGCTCTGATACAGGGTCGATGGGCAGAATAAAACCGTAATTAACATCCAAGCAGAAACCCATAACTATTTACGCATTGCATTTTACAATGTCAGGACTTCACATTTAAAATAGTTGTTTTAAATCCTGGTGACATGCCACTAACATGATTAAAATGAAACAGGGAGAATTTTAATGAAATTGGGCCATTTTGACTGTTTGCTGCCATATCTTATTAATTGCCTGCAGCCTCATTACTGCTGCTCTAATTTCACAGCTCCCATCTGTACCATATTTGGTCAACCACTGCCATTTTTAATACACAGATGTTAACTGGTAATTTATTACAGCCACACTTATCTGACTGGGACCAATTTTAGCTCATTGCTGATACCTTTAGCTTACTGCCAAGTTTCTTTTGTTTTGATCCACTGTTCTCAATACATTTGCTATGAGTTTCCATTTGTCATACAGATTTAGGGTGGGCTTTTCAGAGCTGCCTCTGGGATTTAGAATTTAAATTAAAATCAATGGAAATTAGGTGTCTAAATCTCTAGTCCGCGTTGAAAATCTCAGCCTCGATTATTGTCATTTATTCACTTTAATTCACCACACATCACTTTCCCATGGTCAATATTAAATAATCACCACCAGTCATTACCTCATCTCCAGGCCTGAGGATTGCAGTTACTTCCTGCTGTAAGGACGGAAACCTTTGTGTGACAGAATATTGCCTTTCTAAAAGAGCCCGCTGTACTCCCTGTGCAAGATACTGCAGTGAGAAGTGCCTGGATACATTGCACAATCAGTCAGGGCATGACCCAAAGTCCATTGAAGTCGAAGAGGGGTTGTCTGCTGAATTCAACGGGCTTTGGATCAGGCCCTTAGAAACGCAATTCCTGGTGCTATCGTTTCATCCCTCCACCAGCACCCGCTGAGTCCGCTCCGATCCCCACAGCTTTCTGCACAGCCCCAGCCACTTTTCCCCAAAATAACGTTTTAGCAGAAAACTGCTCCCAAGCATTGTCGTCTTTGTAGTGCAGTTATGGTCTGGCCAGGGTACGAGACAGGGAGGAGGAGAGACGGCGTCATAGGCTGGCTGGCCCTTTAAGGGGAGTCAGGTCAGCCTTGCCTGAGAAGTAGCAGTTATCCCCCAGTTGATGGGTGGCTTAATTACCATTCCGGAGCCCAGCTGTGGAAGGGTCAGGCAGCACTAGAGAGAGGAGAACTTAGCTGGGAAAGACCCAGGAGAGGACCAAGGGGAGTCCCCTCTCTCTGGGAGGGGCCAGGCGAAGGCAGGCTGAAGGCGAGCAGGGCAGGGCCTGTAAGAAGCAGCAAGGTCCATGGGAGAAGCTGCTTGTGATAAATGAATGTGGGGGGAGCTCCCTTTTATGGACACCCAGCCAGACAGTTAGCTATAAAATCCCTGTTAGTAGCTGTTCTCCACTTGCTTTACCTGTAAAGGGTTAAAAAAGCCAATAGGTAAAAGGAAGGGAGGGGGCACCTGACCTTAAGAGCCAATGGGAGGGTTAGAACTTTTTAAAATTTGGGAAAAACTTTGTCTGTGGTAGTTCTCCCGGAGAGCAAGGACAGGGCTGGACAATGCTGTAAGAAGCTTTAAGCCAGTATGAAAAACCATCAAATCATACCTAGAAACTACTTATTTGAAACCCCAGATATGTAAGTAGATCAGGAAAAGTCTAGGAAGACGCGATGAGGTTTCTCTCTTTTATTTCTTTATGGCTTGTGGACTCCTCTGTGCTAACCCCCGAATGCTTTTGTTTTGCTTGTAACCATTAAGCTGGACCTCAAGAAAACCATTCTTGATGCTTAATTATTATAGTTGCTGGTTTTAAATCTAGCAATAGCCTAAGTGCCAGATGTATTTTCTTTCTTTCTGTTTTTAATAAAATTTACTCTTTTTTAAGAACAGGATTGGGGTTTTATGTCCTAAGAGGTTGGTGTATATGTTGTTTAATTAGCTGGTGGAAACAGCTGATTTCCTTTGTTTTCTTTCTCAGCTCTTCCCCGGGGCCGGGGGGTGAAAGGGCTTGAGGGTACCCTACAGGGAGGAATTCCCAAGTGCGCCTTCCTGGGTTCAAAGGGTTTTTTTGCACTTGGGTGGTGGCAGCATCTACCCATCCAAGGTCAGAGAGAAGCTGTAACCTTGGGAGTTTAATACAAGCCTGGAGTGGCCAGTATTAATTTTTTTAAAAAGAAAAGGAGTACTTGTGACTCCTTTTCTTTTTGCGAATACAGACTAACACGGCTGTTACTCTGAAACCTATTAATTTTTAGAATCCTTGCGGGCCCCCACCTTCTGCACTCGAAGTGCCACAGTGGGGAATCAGGCTTGACGCTGCCAGAGTCCCAGTGAGGGGAGGCAGGGGGACCTGCTCAAAAGAGCCTAGAGGGGAAAGCCCTGGGAGGCCGTACGCAGCCTGAGGAGAGACGAAAGAACTCCGTGGGCCTCGGGACTGTGGAGCAGGGAACTGCTGCGTAACCTGAGGGGCAGAAGGACCCATCTCTGGATGTTTTTTTGGAGTCTGTAGCTGGACTTTAGTTACCCTGGGAACTTAAACGTGCCCTGACTGGAGGGCTGAATGTGAGACAGGCCACTGTGGGGACAAAGACGTGGTCCCCATGAGGCGCTAGAGACGGGGACCCTGCAACGGCACGCTCTGATGGCAGGGAGCGGGACTGCTTACCCAGGGCTATACGTGTCTGTATATAACTCACGCTGTTTCTATTTACATCATGTTAGCTGGCAGCTTGAAAAGGCTGTTTTCCTGGGGCAGGGGAATGGGTGACTGGCACCATGCGCGGGGTTTGGGGGGTGATCGGGGGAGCCCGGCCAGGTTCTCTTTCCCTCCCCCACCTCCAAACAAGTGTGTTGTGTAACTGAGCTTACAAATATACCCTAATTGTGAGCCCAGCTGTGAGAAGAGAGGGACAGTTCATCAGACTTCACAAAAATCGACTGCAACAAAGGGTGATGGGGGGGCAGGGGAAGGTGCAAAAAGGAAACAGGCTGAATTAGTCCAAGCAAAAAAGGCCTCCTGATATAACTCCAGGACTGTTACAGTCATGCCTGGTAAATAGAAGAAGTGTGGGGCCGGAAACTAATGGACCAAAATTGGTGTGTTGAAAACTAGGCCAAACTGGTGGATGAAATAATGATAGGACTGGCTGTTCCACCAGGCATCACCGTTTGGGGTCCTTCAAAGAACAGACTTTGGGGGGAAAACTGCCGGGGAACTGTCTAACAACAAGGGCTGTCTGGGTGATGGGTGGATCAGAAAGGAGTGAGCATCACTGTCACGTCTCCTGGGACGTGGGATCCACGATTACACCACTGGACCTTCGTCATCCTGATCCCGGGAGAGATCCCGGCCGGGCCAGAGAGAACGAGCCAATGACATTGCCAACTCCACCAGCACTGGCTAAATCCCAAACATGTCCTGGGATGTGAGACTTTGGCTCTTGCTCTTACGCTCCCACAAGTCCTTTTCCTTCCCCCACCTTATTTCTTCTCTTTGCTGTTCTTCTTTGACCACCAATCTAAAGGCATAGCCAGCCAAAACTGCATGGTTTGCAGCGCTGCTCCAAGCCCGTGACCAGAGAGGCAGCTAAAAGCAATGCCCCGAGGCTGGGACAAGTTTGCCAGGTCTCAGAGTGGCTGTTAAGACCCCATGCTGTGCCTCTTTCTCCAGCAGTGAGGTTGCAAGTCTGAGTCAACAGTCGACTCAGAAGCTGCATCTTTGCTGTTCTTGTCTCTTCCCTTTTGTGTGCGTTCGTCTCGTGTGGTCTTCCAGAACGCAGGATCGGACTTTTAACACCAACAGCTCCAGCCCATCTCCACTGTTCTCCAAAAAGGACAGTTGTTACCTTAATACCATACAAGAGAGTGTCAAACAAGGGAGGTTTCTTTCTTATGTAAACTTTCTACAACTAAAGTGAAAGGGAGCAAGGAATATGGTTACAATAAAAGCCTTATTTAATGCTTCACACTTCAAAGGATTTAACTGCTTTTCCTTCTTTCTGTGGCTTTATTAAAAGGTTGGAATAATTTTTAATGGTGTGTTTGCCATGGTATTAAGCTGGCTGAGATCTCTGTTTAAAATTGTTTAGACTGTATAGTGACAGGGTCATTTTAACACCTTTGACGCTCTGGGCCCATGTATTCCACTGAAATTAAAGCAGCAGGTGTCCCGTCCCGTCCCCCCAAACCCCAGGAGGGAGTGGGCTGCTGGGGCCAGGGAGTGGTCAAGAGGTGCTCAGCGTGTTCTTCCCCTTTCTCCACCTTCGGCGATGGGGGAGCTCCTGCCACATGGTGCCCCCTCAGGACGGTGATGGGCCACTGGGGCCGTGCCCTGTATCTGCAAGCAGTGGAAAGAACACCTTCCCTCAGCCAGAGGCCAGAGTCCTATGTCAAGAGCAGTCGGCAGATAGTCCAGCATCACAAGAAAGATCATGGCAGCATGGGAAAGGAAAGTCACGTACTCTCCCCAGGCAACCAGAGTCTCTTAGTCAGTGAGCAGCATTTGAAAAACCTAGAACTTGTCCAGAACCAACTCACCACGAAAAAATACTTGAGAAAATCCGCTGTCTAGAGTCAGAATAATCTTCTCTGCACAGAACTGAGTACGTGCCCAGACACTGTGGCAATCCACCTATTCTCAACACAGGGACAAAGTGGGTGAGGGAATCTCTTTGGTTGGACCAACTTCCTCCCCAGTGGACTCACCATCTGTAGCTCCCTGCCCGTTACGGAGAACAACAGACATTACCCAGCCCCTCGGTGTCTCTAATACCCTGGGAGCTGCAAGGCCACTACAACCACCCTGCAAGAGAAATCTTAATAGCGACGGCGACGACGACGACTGATGATATTGACTAGAAGAGTCACCGCTGCTATTCCATTTCAAAGAGGACTGTACGAATTATTATTAATTTTGTTTTCCCTTTGGATGGCTGTCGTGATGCTTTGAGGTCCCAAAGAAATCCCAGTTGAACGTCCTGAAATAACACAGAGAGTCATTAAACTCACAGAAATGAATGCCAGTATTTCAAAGTGCTCATTTTAACGTGTGGATGGTCTCACTGTTTAGCCCTGTTTCTATGGTAGCGGCACTACGTGAGAGTTCCACATCAGACCTCATCTTACAATAGACAGAACGAGCTTTCCAGCGAGGTCCGACGTGCAGGTTTGTAGCCAGGGTACATTAAGTTGACCAAATGGGCAATGTCTGCCACTTGCCTAGGTAGCGTGGCAGCATCTCCCGCTGGTGCAAATGGCTCCACGGGAGTGGAGAGGAACCATGTGCTGGGCCTGTGGGCTTGCCCACAGCGTGTCATGGAGCAGACAGGCTTCCCCAGCCCCGTTCAGGGCTGCTCGGATTGGGTATTTGCAGTCTGTGGCAAATGTGGGACTCTCAGCAACTGTGAGACTGCATGTTGGAAGCCACTGGTAAATTAGAGTTTATTTGCATTTCTAAGGGCTCTGGAGGCCAGTTAATCTCTCACCTAATCTGCCAGCATGTTCTGCTGTCCTTTTTTGCACAGCCTTCGGTGCTACAACTGCCAAGGTTTATTTTTGTACTGAATCAAGACCTACGCAATTGAATCAGTTTGCTACAGTGCAATATTTACTAGGCCATCAGGAAATGAGACACGGGACCTCTACTTCCTCCCTAGCTTGTCAGCCCGGAGCCAACATTAACATGAGATGGAGCAGCACTAAAACCAGAGCTACTTGCAAATACAAGGATGTGATTCAGATAAATTTCAGTTTCAGTCCATTTCCATTCCTAGGGAGCCACAGTTTAGTAGCTGGAGAATTAAAATTAGCCCGTTCATCCTAGAGCAAGGTTAAACAGCATGATAGACGGCAAGCGGTGAGAACACACAAAAAGGCAGAAGCCAATTGGAGGGGAAATGAGCAAGGGAAAAGATGTTATGCAGTGTCTGGGCTGCCTGGATGTATGTGTCGGTCACAGAGCTGGCTAATTCTTCCACACTGCATAAATGTGGGTTGCTAACAAAGGGCTTGATTCCTTGCTCCTGCTACAAATGGCTGCTGTGGTCCAGGAAGGGCTGTTTTAACCAACTAGAGCCAGGAGGAGTGGCCAGGGGGCAATCAGGTGCATTATCCGCTGGAGAGCTGGTCAAAAGTTTCAGTCTCCAATGCTTTATTGACCCAAAAAATGGTTATTTCGTCAAAACAGCAGTTTTGGTGGGAAATGTCCATTTTTAATGAAGTTTTTCAGGCGTTTTTGGGCTCAAACAACAACAAAAATATGGAAAATATTTGGTTGGGGGGGTTGTCAACTGCAAATTGAAAAATTTCAGTCACTTGGGCAAAAACGTTGGTAAAAATTTCAAATGTGGGTTTTTTTGATTGAAAACAGAAATACAGAGAAATGCTCTGGATGGAACTGTCCCAGGAGTTTCCCAGGGGTGAACAGAGTCCGAACTTGGAGCTGGGAACTCTACAAGAGATGCAGTAGTTAAAAGAGAGAGTCTTGTTTAGTCACAAATCACTGGGCTCGACAGTGTGCCCGTTACACAATAATCATACCTAGCTCATTCCTTCCACTGCAGGAATCCCTGGGTGTAAATCTCTGGCCTCTGTCATACAGGAGGGCAGACCAATGCTCATAAAAGCCCCTTCAGGCCTTAAAATCTCTGGGTTTTAAAATGGCTCTGCATTGACAGTGGCTGAAAGGTGCTAACTGCTAAGGTTGCCAACTTTCTATTCTGAACACCCTTGCCCTGCTCCCTGCCCTGCCCCTTTTCCAAGGCCACGCCCCCTACTCACTCCATTCCTTTCCCTCCATTGCTCGCTCTCGCTCACTTGCTCATTTTCACCAGGCTGGGGCAGGAGGTTGGGGTGTGGGGTGTGGGGGGATTGGCGATGAGGGCTCCGACTGCAGGTACAGGCTCTGAGGTGGGGCCGGAGATGAGGGGTTTGGGGTACAGGAGAGGGCTCCAGGCTGGCGCAGGTGTATGGGAGGGGGTGAGGGCTCCAGCTGGAGGTGAGTGGTGCAGGAGAAGGCTTGGTGATGGAGCAGCGAGTTGGGGTGCGGGGAGGCTGAGGGCTCTGGCTGTGGGTGCGGGCTCTGGGGGTAGGGCTGGGGTTTGGGGTGCAGGAGGGAGATCCGGGATGAAGCAGTGGGTTGAGGGGTGGGGGTGGGGGGGTCTGAGGGCTCTGGCTGGGGGTGCGGGCTCTGGGGGTAGGGCTGGGGTTTGGGGTGCAGGAGGGAGATCCGGGATGAAGCAGTGGGTTGAGGGGTGGGGGTGGGGGGGTCTGAGGGCTCTGGCTGGGGGTGCGGGCTCTGGGGGTAGGGCTGGGGTTTGGGGTGCAGGAGGGAGATCCGGGATGAAGCAGTGGGTTGAGGGGTGGGGGTGGGGGGGTCTGAGGGCTCTGGCTGGGGGTGCGGGCTCTGGGGGTAGGGCTGGGGTTTGGGGTGCAGGAGGGAGATCCGGGATGAAGCAGTGGGTTGAGGGGTGGGGGTGGGGGGGTCTGAGGGCTCTGGCTGGGGGTGCGGGCTCTGGGGGTAGGGCTGGGGTTTGGGGTGCAGGAGGGAGATCCGGGATGAAGCAGTGGGTTGAGGGGTGGGGGTGGGGGGGTCTGAGGGCTCTGGCTGGGGGTGCGGGCTCTGGGGGTAGGGCTGGGGTTTGGGGTGCAGGAGGGAGATCCGGGATGAAGCAGTGGGTTGAGGGGTGGGGGTGGGGGGGTCTGAGGGCTCTGGCTGGGGGTGCGGGCTCTGGGGGTAGGGCTGGGGTTTGGGGTGCAGGAGGGAGATCCGGGATGAAGCAGTGGGTTGAGGGGTGGGGGTGGGGGGGTCTGAGGGCTCTGGCTGGGGGTGCGGGCTCTGGGGGTAGGGCTGGGGTTTGGGGTGCAGGAGGGAGATCCGGGATGAAGCAGTGGGTTGAGGGGTGGGGGTGCGGGGAGGCTGAGGGCTCTGGCTGTGGGTGCGGGCTCTGGGGGTAGGGCTGGGGTTTGGGGTGCAGGAGGGAGATCCGGGATGAAGCAGTGGGTTGAGGGGTGGGGGTGGGGGGGTCTGAGGGCTCTGGCTGGGGGTGCGGGCTCTGGGGGTAGGGCTGGGGTTTGGGGTGCAGGAGGGAGATCCGGGATGAAGCAGTGGGTTGAGGGGTGGGGGTGGGGGGGGTCTGAGGGCTCTGGCTGGGGGTGCGGGCTCTGGGGGTAGGGCTGGGGTTTGGGGTGCAGGAGGGAGATCCGGGATGAAGCAGTGGGTTGAGGGGTGGGGGTGGGGGGGTCTGAGGGCTCTGGCTGTGGGTGCGGGCTCTGGGGGTAGGGCTGGGGTTTGGGGTGCAGGAGGGAGATCCGGGATGAAGCAGTGGGTTGAGGGGTGGGGGTGGGGGGGTCTGAGGGCTCTGGCTGGGGGTGCGGGCTCTGGGGGTAGGGCTGGGGTTTGGGGTGCAGGAGGGAGATCCGGGATGAAGCAGTGGGTTGAGGGGTGGGGGTGGGGGGGGTCTGAGGGCTCTGGCTGGGGGTGCGGGCTCTGGGGGTAGGGCTGGGGTTTGGGGTGCAGGAGGGAGATCCGGGATGAAGCAGTGGGTTGAGGGGTGGGGGTGGGGGGGTCTGAGGGCTCTGGCTGGGGGTGCGGGCTCTGGGGGTAGGGCTGGGGTTTGGGGTGCAGGAGGGAGATCCGGGATGAAGCAGTGGGTTGAGGGGTGGGGGTGGGGGGGTCTGAGGGCTCTGGCTGGGGGTGCGGGCTCTGGGGGTAGGGCTGGGGTTTGGGGTGCAGGAGGGAGATCCGGGATGAAGCAGTGGGTTGAGGGGTGGGGGTGGGGGGGTCTGAGGGCTCTGGCTGGGGGTGCGGGCTCTGGGGGTAGGGCTGGGGTTTGGGGTGCAGGAGGGAGATCCGGGATGAAGCAGTGGGTTGAGGGGTGGGGGTGGGGGGGTCTGAGGGCTCTGGCTGGGGGTGCGGGCTCTGGGGGTAGGGCTGGGGTTTGGGGTGCAGGAGGGAGATCCGGGATGAAGCAGTGGGTTGAGGGGTGGGGGTGGGGGGGTCTGAGGGCTCTGGCTGGGGGTGCGGGCTCTGGGGCTGGGGTGCAGGAGGGGTGCAGCCTTCAGGTGGTGCTTACCTCCAGCGACTCCCGGGAAGCTGCCGGCATCTTCCGCTGGTTCCTAAGCGGAGGCACGACCAGGTGGCTCCCCGCATTGTCTGTGCCTGCAGGCACTGCCCACTCAGCTCCTATTAGTCATGGTTCCTGGCCCATGGGAGCAGCTGAGCTGGCACTGGGGGTGGGAGTTGCGCGCAGAGCCTCCGTGGCCACCCCTCGACTTAGGAGCCAGAGGGAGATGCCGGCAGCTTCCCGGGAGTTACACAGAGCCAGATAGGGAGCCTGCCTGCGCTGCCGACTGGACTTTTAATGGCCCAGTCGGCAATGCTGACCAGAGCTGCTGGGGGCCCTCTTTGACCAGGCGTTCCAGTCGAAAACTGGACACCTGGCAACCCTACAATTGCCGTCAGGAGAACTGTGGCTCCAGAGACAACCAGAAGCCAGGTTGAAGCCAGTGACTCTGCCAAGCAGCCTCCTCTTGGCTCAACAGAAGGAGCAAACAGTCCCCTCCTTGTAGTGAAAATTGCTGGTGGGGAGGGTTGTGTAGGTTGGAACTGCCTACGGCTCCGGGCGGCCTGGCTGGGCAGAGCTAAACCATGCAGACTGTGGGGCTTCCCTGATTACAAATGCCTGGGCTAGGCTAGTGGGTACATGCTGTGGGAGTGGGAAGCAGAGATTGTGAGCATGACCCTGGCAGAAAGTAGAGCAGCAAGGTTTCCTGGGCACAAAGCATGGCAGAGCAGGGGCTTTGTGAGCAAAGAGCCTGCCTGCTGTTTGTGTCTTCTGCATCCAGGGCAACAGGACTTGGTGTAACCGGTTTCTTTACAAAAAAGGTACCAAAAATATTCCTGGCTTGTATCACTGACTGCTCCTTCTAATGGAAACAAGCCCCCAAGGGCCCTCAGTGAGCTAACCCACAGGCCAACAGGTAACAATATTGCACTCAAATGAGCCGAGTTTGGCACTTTTTAAAAAAAAAACTTTATTTTTATTGCTTTTATGTAAAATATAAGCATATCATGAAAGAAAACATCTCTCCCTACATACACAAGGTGGAAATAGCATAGCAATAATAAAGTTCAATGTGCTTTTTTTGCAAAACCTGAAGAGAAACCTGTCATTCTCCCCACCGCACCCAAACCCAGAACAGTCATGCAGGGCATTAATCATTAAAGCGACTAACTAGATAAATAAGTGAGAACATGGTCTACAAGTATCAAGGATTAAGATACACTAAACTGCAAAGCTATGCAGTAGTTTCATGTGTGACCAGATGCCCTCTTATTTTTTCCAAGCGTTTCTAGTAGACAGGTTTACATTTTTTCCATTAATGCAGTAGCAGAGAGCTCGCTAAGCCAGTCTGTGTATGAGGGAGGAATTGCAGAGTTCCATCTTTCATCCACTAGGATAGTGACAATCCATTTCTGAATGCTAGCAGGTAACACCCACTCAGCCAGCACCCCAAAAACAGGCACGCTTGGAGAAGAGAAAAGAGTGAGACTGAACATTTTGGAGAGGTCTGGTATGAGTTAGGGTTTGGCAGAGTGGTAACGCACAGCAGCACCGGCGATGCAAAGAGCCAAATGCCAGTCTCCATAGCGGTATGCTTGAGAGACCCCTGAATAGAGGAGTCCGGAACCCGTGCTTTTTTTTAACAGGTATTTCAACCCTCTGGAGTTCAGTAGTACAGCACTTGCTTAACGTCTTGTTCTGCAAGAATCGCAAGACTAAAGAACATGCCGCAGCTTTCAAATGAAGACAGATCTCCTCCCGGGTTTCTGTTGAGATCATAGGGCTGAGTTCTTTTCCCCATTTTTTCTTTGAAACTGTGACTGAGAGCATATTGGAAAGCATTAAGCCATCTACAAGTAATTCCTACAAAGTGACTTTTGCTTCCATATTTCTTAATGTGTTCTTCTAGAGAAGATTTAAAACAAACCAGCCGTCCCCTATCTGTGCATGAAGCCTTGAGCATAGTCGCAGAAAGAAAGAACTGTAAGACAGCAACAGGTGGTATTTGTTACACGTGTAAGTGAAGAGCCAGTCTATATTGTTGTTAATCCTTTTTCTATCCAAATTGTCTTAGGCGTGGAGTTCGCCTTGATCCTGAGGCATGGGTTAGCCCGCACTAGTACAAAAGGAGAATTAGTAAGATCAGATGCTGAAACCATCTTGAGGTGTTGTAGGATGTCTCACAAAGACTAAACAATTTATTTGAGCATAAGCTTTCGTGAACTACAGCTCACTTCATCGGATGCATTCTGTGGAAAATACAGAAGACGTTTTTATACACACAAACCATGAAAAAATGGGTGTTTATCACTACAAAAGGTTTTCTCTCCCCCCATCCCACTCTCCTGCTGGTAATAGCTTATCTAAAGTGATCACTCTCCTTACAATGTGTATGATAACCAAGGTGGGCCATTTCCAGCACAAATCCAGGGTTTAACAAGAACGTCTGAGGAACATGGGGGGCGGTGGGGAAGGAATAAACAAGGGGAAATAGGTTACTTTTTATAATGAATCAACCATTCCCAGTCTCTATTCAAGCCTAAGTTAATTGTATCCAATTGGCAAATTAATTCCAATTCAGCAGTCTCTCGTTGGAGTCTGTTTTCAAAGTTTTTTTGTTGAAGGATAGTCACTCTGAGATCAGAAATCGAGTGACCAGAGAGATTGAAGTGTTCTCCGACTGGTTTATGAATATTATAATTCTTGACATCTGATTTGTGTCCATTTATTCTTTTACGTAGAGACTGTCCAGTTTTCCCAATGTACATGGCAGAGGGGCATTGCTGGCACATGATGGCATATATCACATTGGTAGATGTGCAGGTGAACGAGCCTCTGGTAGTGTGGCTGATGTTATTAAGCTATCACCAGCAGGTGAGTGGGGTGGGGGGAGAGAAAACCTTTTGCAGTGATAAACACCCATTTTTTCATGGTCTGTGTGTATAAAAACATCTTCTGTATTTTCCACAGTATGCATCTGATGAAGTGAGCTGTAGCTCACGAAAGGTTATGCTCAAATAAATTGGTTAGTCTCTAAGGTGCCACAAGTCCTCCTTTTCTTTTTGCGAATACAGACTAACACGGCTGTTACTCTGAAGCCTGTCACAAAGACTGGATTTTTCCTTAAGGCTGTGGGTAGCCTCTTGAGGTACAGGAAGGAAGAGCGGGCATAACTAAATTTTTGATCTCAAACCAAGCCAGTATGCATACAGAGCCACTAGAGGGGAACTGCCTTACAATAGGATGTATTTTGAATGCTACATAATAGATCAGTGGTTCTCAAACTGTGGGGCGGGACCCCAAAGTGGGTCGTGACCCCATTTTAATGGGGTCACCAGGGCTGGCTTAGACTTGTTGGGACCCAGGGCTGAAGCCCAACCCCCACTGCCCAGGGCCAGAGCCAAAGCCCGAGGGCTTCAGTCCTGTGTGGCAGGACTCAGGTTACAGGCCCCCTGCATGGGGCTGAAACCCTTGAGCTTCAGCTTTGGCCCCCCTGCCCGGAGCGGTGGAGCTCAGACTTTGCCCCCCCCACCTCCGCAGGGCAGTGGGGTTTGGGCAGGCTCAGGCTTCGGTCCCCCTCCTGGGGTCGTGAAGTAATTTTGGTTGTCAAAAGGGGGTCCCGGTGCCATGAAGTTTGAGAACCCCTGATATAGATACAAATCAGGCAATCCCATTCCTCCAGCTACCCAGGGTTTTTAAGGGTCTTGTGTGACTAACAAGGTTGGTTTTTATCCCATGTAAATTGCAGGATAAGCCTATATATTGGAGCAAAGAAGAAGGGAGAGACTTTGAAAGGCAACAGACTACTGACACACGTCAATCTTGGGCAGATGCTCCTGGGAGCGCCTTCTGTTCTCCTCGTTAAGGTCAGCGGGAGGAGACCCCATTGCTCCACATTCTTGGAAATTTGTTTTACTATTTAGTCCATATTTGTAGAAACTATTTTGTTTTGTTCATCTTCCACGGTGACTATAGACTTAACAAAAACAGTAAAATAAGAATATAAGAATGGCCAGATTGGGTCAGAGCAGTGGTCCATCTAGTCTTATCGCCTGTCTTCTGACAGTGGCCAATGCCAGGTGCTTCAGAGGGAATGAACAGAATGGAAAAATTATCGAATAATCCATCCCCTGTCCTCCACTCCCAGCTTCTGCCAATCAAAGCTTTAGGGACACCCAGCGCATGGGGTTGCATCCCTGCCCATCCCAGCTAATAGACATCTATGGACTTATCTTTTATCAGCTTGTCTAGTTCTTTTTTGAACCCTGTTATAGTCTTGGCCTTCACAACTTCCTCTGGCAAAGAGTTCCACAGGTTGACTGTGGGGTGTTTTGTTTTGTTTTTTGTGTGGGGGGGTTGTTTGTTTCAGTCCTGTTTTTGGGTGTTTGTTTGTTTTTAAAGTTGGAGTATACATTTAGTTTGAGCTTCTGTTATGGTGTTTTTAAATAGTTTCCATGCAGCTTGCAGGCATTTCACCCTTGTGACTGTTCCTTTTAATTTCTGTTTAACTAGCTTCCTCATTTTTGTGCAGTTCCCCTTTTTGGAATTAAATGCTACTGTGGTGGGTTTCTCTGGTATTTTCCTACCTACCCGTACGTTAAATTTAATTACTTTGTGGTCACTATTGCAAAGCAGCTTATGGTTGCTATTACCGAGCAGTAATGCCATGCTTGGTTTCAGCCGGTTATGTTTCTCAGCTGACATCTCTTCCAAGACAGAAACCGGGCCATAAACTTGACCAGTGACTCAGAAAATTAATATCTTCACTTCCATCTATCTGAGGGTTACATCTTAATCCTTTCGTTGCTGGTGGTTTTCCATTTGAACAGCTGCATGAATATAGTATTGGAATGCCCCTGCCAGAGAAGGGGGAGCTTTGGAAAAACCCTCTTGGCTAGAAAACGCTTTAAAAAATAAATAATCAAACCTTCCTAGCCTAAGGAGAGGTCAGCTACAGTGAACGGGGAAATGTTTTTAAGTGAAGAAAGAAAAGAGGGAAATCTTGAAACATGCCAAGGAGAAGCCGGAAAGCTCTGGCTCGTTCTGGTAAGAGATGGGAATGTCAGTACAGAAATACCCACGAGCTCTGATAGGTTACGAGACGCCATCCAAGCCACATCCATTCCAATGGCAGAACCTGACAACATCCGACAGAAAGACCTCACTCATGCTTGGTCAATCAAGGCATGCTCCAAAGCACACTGAAGTCAATGGGAAAACTCCTCCTCCCGACTGTAATGCCCTTTGAGCCAGGGGTGGGGAGTTATATGGACCCATGGTGCCCGGGCTCCAGCAATATTCAGGGCCCGGACGGCCAGGCTCCACCAATGTTCAGGGCTGGGTACCTCCCCCCGCCCTGCCTGCCGACCCCACGTGCCTCCCGCGAGCGTCCCTGCCTGCCCCGGGCAGCGGGCAGCTGCCCCTGCCGCTCCGCGCTGTGTTCTCGCGATGGCGCTGCCGGCTACGAGGGAGCAGCGCCGGGGGCAGGCTGAGGTGGTTGCTGCACCTGCAGAGCGAGGAGGCACATGGCAGCCCCCGCCTCCCCCAGCGGGTGACTCCGAGTCGACTCCGGGGATGGGGCTTATCCTGGCTGGACTTCCTGAGCAGCAGCCTGGGGGGGCTTAGGTGAGTGTCATGCCTCCCTCCCTCTGCCCTCCCTCGGAGCTCGCTGCTGCCGGCGGGGCGAGGGCTGGGGGGAGTCCTCCTCTCTGGTCCCCTGCCCCAGCCCCAGGGCAGCCTGCCTGCTGCACCCCAATCTCCTCATCCCGAGCCCTGCACCCCAACCCTTTCTCCCAGCCCAGAGCCTGCACCCAGCACCCAAACCTACTCCCAAAGCTTGCACCCAGCACCCCAAACCCCCTCCCACAGCCCCTCCTGCACCCAACCCCATGTCCCAGCCCAGAGCCCACACCCCTCCCGCACCCAAACTCTCTCCCAGAGCCTGCACCCCATACCCCCTTCTGCACCCCAAGCCCCTGCACCACCCCAGAGCCTGCACCGAGCACCCAAACTCCATCCCAGAGCTTTAGGCAGGTATGGGCAGGGCGGGACTTGGACCCAATCTGGGCACCACCAAAAATTATACAAACCTGCCACCCCTGCTTTACGTCTGGCCCCTGCTGAATGAAGGGATTGTAAAAATATCCCCATATCAGGTGCTAGCTAGTCATGCATCAGGAATATTACACATGCTGAGTTCTAAGGCTTTTTATGGTGGTTGACATTGTGGGTGGGATTACAAAGAACCTGAGGGGCCTATGAATACATGTCCCGTCGAAAGGCAAGCCAATGTGAGCTCCTAAATCTCTTAGACATGTTGGGAAATCTTCCCCCACTGCTGTTTCTGGACTTACAAGGTTTTTCATGCACCAAAATTGCGTGGATAAAAATCTATTCCAGGACAATGTATCAAACCGTGCTGTAAGAGCTGTCCAGTGATACAGTCAGGTGTCATTATTAAATATTATACCCTGCAGGGATCATTTGAACCCTCAGTATCTGGCAAAAACACAATTGCTGTAAGACTTTTATCTGAACTTGGAGGCTTCTGCTGGCCCTTAGATTTGCCTCTTATGCTCTCCCTCAAAATTAACTTCTTTTGCTTGCTTTGGCTAGTGTTGATGTGAAATTCATGTTGACAGAGGAAAACCGGCCCATCTTTCTGATGTAGATTTGTGATTTGCTCTGTGACCTACACAGGAACGAATCGTTGCAGCCATGAGTAGAAAAACTAACCTGTGGGTGGTGGAGGCTGGGCTTCACTTTGACTTGGTGACATCTCTGTCTTCTGCGCTTTGACATTCTTCTCTTTACCGCTAGCATGTTCCTCTAGATGGTGTTCGAGGCAAGTGTTGATATGCCGAGCTTGACAAGCTGAGGGGCTGCCTCAGGTCACTTTGCTGTTGAAACTACAAAAAGGAATCCCCAGGAGGAATTATTCAGTGCCCTTTGCCTTTTGACATTAGGTCCAAGCATCCCCTGAGGGAGAGAAGAGGCCTGGCAGTTTTGTCTCCGTCCCATTCAGAGGCATGCCTATGTTCTCCTTTAGGAGGCAAAGCTTTTGGGGTTTATTGTTTGTTTGTTTCTGTGGCACAAGATCAATTTATTTTTCTTTCCGTATGACTCTTTCCTGTCTTTTCAAGTGTAGCGTGAATTGGCTGAAACGCTGAGCCCCCAACATAATAACCTGACCCTTTGTGATGCTCGGTGATTGGCTTGGCGTTGGCTCTAAAGTTTGGGTCACTTATTTCCTCTGAACAAAGTGATTAAACTGCAGTCAGCTTCTCAGATGATGGCTGCCTTTTCCTTGGGTTAAATAAGAAAATGCTTTATAGCTACCTTGGGGCTCCAAAAACTGTAAAAACCATAAATTCTGCTTTCTTCAACCCTACAGCATGAGTCATTGGCTTGCAGAGAGAACTCGGTGTCTTTCTTACGGTTCGGGGCAAGCGTATGCACATGCCTCCTCCTCCCCCCATCCACTATGCTGCACCCCCACGAATCATGTTCAGGAGAAAGGTGGCATCCAGAGATTCTCTTCCAAGTGAGCAGCAGCAGTCTGGTGGCTGCCATGTGTGACAGGGTGCTGGCCACTGAAGGCAATCTCTCCAGCACAGCCTGGCTCCTTGTTGTTGCTCCCAGGCCTTAAGGGATCTGTGGCTGTTTATATAATCATAGAATCATAGAATATCAGGGTTGGAAGGGACCCCAGAAGGTCATCTAGTCCAACCCCCTGCTCAAAGCAGGACCAATTCCCAGTTAAATCATCCCAGCCAGGGCTTTGTCAAGCCTGACCTTAAAAACCTCTAAGGAAGGAGATTCTACCACCTCCCTAGGTAACGCATTCCAGTGTTTCACCACCTTCTTAGTGAAAAAGTTTTTCCTAATATCCAATCTAAACCTCCCCCACTGCAACTTGAGACCATTACTCCTCGTTCTGTCATCTGCTACCATTGAGAACAGTCTAGAGCCATCCTCTTTGGAACCCCCTTTCAGGTAGTTGAAAGCAGCTATCAAATCCCCCCTCATTCTTCTCTTCTGCAGGCTAAACAATCCCAGCTCCCTCAGCCTCTCCTCATAACTCATGTGTTCCAGTCCCCTAATCATTTTTGTTGCCCTTCGCTGGACTCTCTCCAATTTATCCACATCCTTCTTGAAGTGTGGGGCCCAAAACTGGACACAGTACTCCAGATGAGGCCTCACCAATGTCGAATAGAGGGGAACGATCACGTCCCTCGATCTGCTCGCTATGCCCCTACTTATACATCCCAAAATGCCATTGGCCTTCTTGGCAACAAGGGCACACTGCTGACTCATATCCAGCTTCTCGTCCACTGTCACCCCTAGGTCCTTTTCCGCAGAACTGCTGCCTAGCCATTCGGTCCCTAGTCTGTAGCTGTGCATTGGGTTCTTCCGTCCTAAGTGCAGGACCCTGCACTTATCCTTATTGAACCTCATCAGATTCCTTTTGGCCCAATCTTCCAATTGGTCTAGGTCCTTCTGTATCCTATCCCTCCCCTCCAGCGTATCTACCACTCCTCCCAGTTTAGTATCATCCGCAAATTTGCTGAGAGTGCAATCCACACCATCCTCCAGATCATTTATGAAGATATTGAATAAAACCGGCCCCAGGACCGACCCTTGGGGCACTCCACTTGATACCGGCTGCCAACTAGACATGGAGCCATTGATCACTACCCGTTGAGCCTGACAATCTAGCCAGCTTTCTACCCACCTTATAGTGCATTCATCCAGCCCATACTTCCTTAACTTGCTGACAAGAATACTATGGGAGACCGTGACAAAAGCTTTGCTAAAGTCAAGAAACAATACATCCACTGCTTTCCCTTCATCCACAGAACCAGTAATCTCATCATAAAAGGCGATTAGATTAGTCAGGCATGACCTTCCCTTGGTGAATCCATGCTGGCTGTTCCTGATCACTTTCCTCTCATGCAAGTGCTTCAGGATTGATTCTTTGAGGACCTGCTCCATGATTTTTCCAGGGACTGAGGTGAGGCTGACTGGCCTGTAGTTCCCAGGATCTTCCTTCTTCCCTTTTTTAAAGATTGGCACTACATTAGCCTTTTTCCAGTCATCCGGGACTTCCCCGGTTCGCCACGAGTTTTCAAAGATAATGGCCAGTGGCTCTGCAATCACAGCCGCCAATTCCTTCAGCACTCTCGGATGCAACTCGTCCGGCCCCATGGACTTGTGCACGTCCAGCTTTTCTAAATAGTCCCTAACCGCCTCTATCTCCACAGAGGGCTGGCCATCTCTTCCGCATTTTGTGATGCCCAGCGCAGCAGTCTGGGAGCTGACCTTGTTAGTGAAAACAGAGGCAAAAAAAGCATTGAGTACATTAGCTTTTTCCACATCCTCTGTCACTAGGTTGCCTCCCTCATTCAGTAAGGGGCCCACACATTCCTTGGCTTTCTTCTTGTTGCCAACATACCTGAAGAAACCCTTCTTGTTACTCTTGACATCTCTGGCTAGCTGCAGCTCCAGGTGCGATTTGGCCCTCCTGATAACATTCCTACATGCCCGAGCAATATTTTTATACTCTTCCCTGGTCATATGTCCAACCTTCCACTTCTTGTAAGCTTCTTTTTTATGTTTAAGATCCGCTAGGATTTCACCATTAAGCCAAGCTGGTCGCCTGCCATATTTACTATTCTTTCGACTCATCGGGATGGTTTGTCCCTGTAACCTCAACAGGGATTCCTTGAAATACAGCCAGCTCTCCTGGACTCCTTTCCCCTTCAAGTTAGTCCCCCAGGGGATCCTGGCCATCCGTTCCCTGAGGGAGTCGAAGTCTGCTTTCTTGAAGTCCAGGGTCCGTATCCTGCTGCTTACCTTTCTTCCCTGCGTCAGGATCCTGAACTCAACCAACTCATGGTCACTGCCTCCCAGATTCCCATCCACTTTTGCTTCCCCCACTAATTCTACCCGGTTTGTGAGCAGCAGGTCAAGAAAAGCGCCCCCCCTAGTTGGCTCCTCTAGCACTTGCGCCAGGAAATTGTCCCCTACGCTTTCCAAAAACTTCCTGGATTGTCTATGCACCGCTGTATTGCTCCCCCAGCAGATATCAGGAAAATTAAAGTCACCCATGAGAACCAGGGCATGCGATCTAGTAGCTTCCGTGAGCTGCCGGAAGAAAGCCTCATCCACCTCATCCCCCTGGTCCGGTGGTCTATAGCAGACTCCCACCACTACATCACTCTTGTTGCACACACTTCTAAACTTAATCCAGAGACACTCAGGTTTTTCTGCAGTTTCGTACCGGAGCTCTGAGCAGTCATACTGCTCCCTTACATACAGTGCTACTCCCCCACCTTTTCTGCCCTGCCTGTCCTTCCTGAACAGTTTATAACCATCCATGACAGTACTCCAGTCGTGTGAGTTATCCCACCAAGTCTCTGTTATTCCGATCACGTCATAGTTCCTTGACATCACCAGGACCTCCAGTTCTCCCTGCTTGTTTCCAAGGCTTTGTGCATTTGTATATAAGCACTTGAGATAACCTGTTGATCGCCCCTCATTCCCAGTATGAGGCAGGAGCCCTCCCCTCACAGACATTCCTGCCTGTGCTTCCTCCCGGTATCCCACTTTCCCACTTACCTCAGGGCTTTGGTCTCCTTCCCCCGGTGAACCTAGTTTAAAGCCCTCCTCACTAGGTTAGCCAGCCTAATCAGTGGGCCTTGTTGAGCAGGAGAGACTTGGGGGGGGGTGGCAACTGGAGATGAGGCACTAGGTCTCTCCAGTCCGAGCGCCCGGAAAAGAGCCTACAGAGACGGCCAGTGGGCTCGCTGAGTCCCTTAAGGGGGCTGCATGGGATGCGGTTGGTATTGCTTTGGGATGGGATCAGATTTGTCTAGAGAGCCAAGCAAGGCCCAGGCCCGAGAGGGAAGCCAGGGCCTTGGCTTCACAGCAAAGGGTTTTCGGTGTCACCTAAGGTGGGGAGTAGCCTTGGGGAAAGTGCAATGGGCAGAGGTTGGGGTTGGACCATTTGCACCCTTGCCTAGGACCCGAGGTGGGAGCTCCCCCATTGGCTGGGAGGCGTCAGCAGGGGGGTGTTGCTGTTGAGCCCGGGAGAGGGGAGAGGAGTTCCCAGGTTCACACAGACCCTTGAAGGGGAGCTGGTGATCCAGAGCGAGAGCCAGGCTGGAGGTGGGGTGTCTTTCTTTTCCTCTGGTTGCTGTCACTAGGTGTGGGAAAGGGAACTCCCAGCAGTGCAGCAAACTGCTGGGGTGTCAGAGCTGCTGGGGCTGCAGATCCTGTGCACACCAGCTCAGAGGGAGATGCCCACCCAGGCAGGGAGTCACATTATGACTGAAGATGCAGGAGGCCTCCAGGGCCACCACCAGGGGAGCCTGGCCTCCTCCCCCAGCTGTGGACAGGCGACCAGACAGCTACTCCAGCTGTGAGCTCCTAACTGTCTGCAAAACAGCCTCTTCGGACACAGAGTGCACGAAATAACTCCACCGGAGCTGCCATGCTTCCAGCTCTGCTCCCCACACCCCCGGTCCCGCTGGCCACGGTGCAGACAGGGGCTACAGGACGTGTACAAGGCCTGTGGCTTGTTGCATGACCTAGAGAACAGGCACACACTTTGCTGAGCTGACGTGCTTGATACGCACGAGCCTCGTGGGGAGATGCAGGGAGTAGCTCTGAACATCCAGCCATAGGATCGGGCCCTGAAGGGGGCAAAACGGAGGTGCCGATACGGGACGACTTTAGGCAGTCAATAGTGAGAATTGTTGTTTAACACATTCTTAGCTTCCCGGACTCCCGTCAGAAGGGAAGCTGTCTCACTTGGTTAAAGGCACCATTGTTGTAGCCCTGTTGGTCCCAGGATATTGCTGGAAAGCAGCAGTTTTGGGTCAAGGCTGCAGCCAGAGGAGCTGCGTGATCTGTGGCTGGCTAGTAAACGTTTGTGCACATCACGGGCTAGCCGCGTGGGCTTGATTTGCAATGAGAGGCCCCCTGGAGGAAAATCAGGCAACGTCGCCAATGGATTGGCGCGTTTGGACAGGCTTAGGAGGCGGACCGGCGTGTGAAGACCAAACATGCTGGCTGAACAGCTTGTGCCCTATTAAATCAAAGCCGTGCGTCGGCAGCGGCGCAGCCTGCCGAAATGTCACATGGATGAACTGCACCGTCAGCACTGTGGGACACTGGAACCGCCTGTCACACTCACAGATACTTTCCCTACATTCTTCATAACAAGAGCCTTGTCTCTCTCCTCCATCACCTGTTCTGAGTATATCCCACAGGAAACAGCGTTAGCTTGGCAGAAGTACAAACTCATTTCTTGAGATTATAATTAACCCTCCTTTGTCCATTTTTTATTTTATTCTTTGCAGGAGAACTTTATATATCTTTAATATCAAATGCCAGAGGGTAATAAAAAATTTCCATCTCCCACAGGAAATTTAATAAATCATAACTGCTTACTTATTTTTTCCTCACTGGGTTAAACTGGAGATCAAACTAATCATAAGCAACAATGTACATTGGCAACTCTAATCAAGAAACGGATACGTGTAGCATAGCAACCAAAGTTTGTCAGAAAGCCCTTTTGAACAAAGGAAGTGCTTGCAGAAACCATGCCGTGTGTGAATGTGTTTCTGTTACTGATGGTGCAACCAAGCTCAAATCGTGATATGTCACTTCACATCTAATGTCTAAATCTTTTTAATGAGGTGGGCAGAGCAGATGTAGCTCTGTCCAAAAACCTGTAGGCCAAAAACTAGTAAAGGTTTCTAACTGACAGCAATATTCATGGATTCATTTTGAGAAGTCAAGTGCTGACTGTGAAAGCAGGGAATGTAAATTAAAAGGACAAATCTGAGAATGGCCCATGAGGAATTATAAACACATTCACCTCAAGAAGAAAGAGCTGCATGGTTCACCTCAGCGTGCTCCAAACTCCAGCACATGGGGAGTTTGTGTTATCTTGGGATATTCTGTTATTTGGCTGTTCTAGAGACACACATTCTGCACTCAGCACAGGAGTAAATGTGAGGCAGAGAAGAACCAGGTGCATTATCTGTTGTTATCTGAGGGGTGTCTAGCATGCTGACTCTAACTGTGTCCTTGTGCTCCCCTGACGGCCTGCATCCATCTGTTGCCCTAGTTTGTATTTAGCTTGTCAGCGCTTTGGGCAGGGCTGTCTTTTTGTTCTGTGTTTGTACAGGGCTGTGAAGGTATAAAGGCTGCCCTTCCTCTGGGCTCAGAGGCCTGTGGCTGGCTGATTAACACTGCCCACTGCACCTGGGGAAATACCTGCAGCTTAACTGGCTGATCCTAATCAACAGAGGAGCAGGAAGTGGAGAGGAGGAGCTGTAATACCTACCAGAGGCTGGAGCCATGGCTGGGAGGAACAGCTCCCAGAGACAAAACTGGACAGAAGGTAGACTGTGGGAAGTCCTATTATCACAAAGCTCTGAGGTAAGAACCAGGAACTTTGGGTTGATGAACTTAATGGGGGGCAAGGGACAGACTTGAGAAAGTTTTGATCTTGTTTGTTGAGGAGACTTGAACTAACAGAAATTAACCAGAACAGCTAACCCTGCTGGAAGCTACTTTGCTTGGGCTCTGAGAAGATGCTAGGCAGCATTACCCCAGGGAAGCTGCTGGCTCAGCAAGAACAAGCCTGGGCCCAGTCTGGAGAGGGTGCTATGGGACAGCCCTGATCCCTGAGGAGACCATACCCCAAAGGGGCCTGGTCCATGACGAGGGTCGTAGACACCATGGTAACACCCACAACAACTATATTGTTGAAAACTGCCCTCTAGCTTAATGTCCCTGTCAAAAATCTATGAGCCTGATTCTGATTTACATTCAGGCCATTTGACTCCGCTCTGGCAGTGCAAAGGGGCCTTAAAGGTGGAGTAAACTCTATTTCTACCCAGCCTGGGTAGATCTTTGCAGGCCTTTCTCCACCTCTGGTTAGTTGGTGGCTGTGATTAAGCCAGCAGGCTGCCCTGCCACCTAGTTGAACTACTGAACTTCTCTGTACCTTGGTTATCCTACCACAACCAAGGGCTAACCACAATAATGCTCTGTCTTGTATACTGCTTTATCCTCGGTGACTCTCTCCGCACTTTACAGAGGTAGGTGTAACCCACACACCTCCTGAGGGTGGGGTTCTGTCCTATCTAGTGGCACCAAGACCACTTAGAGAGGTAAAAATGAGTCTGCTCTGCGGCCGCAGCTAACGGCCAGGTGGCTTTTATCTCGTGCTCTAGAGGCTCCTGCACTAAGCTCCAGAGGTCCCAGGTTTGATCCTGCCCACCGACGACCAGGGTCTGTCAGTGTTACATAAGCATTATCAGTGTGATTTTTTTTACAGTTGAACTAACTAAGCAGAAAGCCCTGAAGCCATGTCTGGGGATGAATCTGCCACCTCACCCAGCTTGGTTCTATCCCCTTCGCTGTCACCAACTGCTGCGGGGCCCTTCTGCAGCCTGCCTGTGCTCTCTTCCCCATGTGGGATGGGGGTGGAACTGGGAGTGGTGGTGTGAGTTTTCACTCAGTAAGGGTTCTGAAGGGCAGTGTGAGGGCAGGATAGACCCCTCACTGATGAGGATGGTGCCAGAGAGCCCTGTGTGCGGCTCTGGCCCTGCGGCTCCAGCCCTGTCAATGATCTAAGGTAGGGAGGAGGCCTTTTAAAAGGAGGGAACTCCAGTCAGCAGTAGGGAAGAGATGGCCCAGAGCAAGAAACTGCTGGAGCAAGTCCTGAGGCTAGAGGGGGACTCCCATCCAGGAGATCTCCTCTCTGACCCTGCAGGGAGTGCAGCAAACTCCCAGGGTAAGCCTGACAGAGTAAGCCAAATTCCGCAGCCCAGAAAACCACTGTGCAGACACCCCCTGAAGTAAGAAGGTACAGCTGTCCTTTTTCCCCTTTGAGGGGCTCCAGGAAGAAGTGTGCTGGGTCTGACAAAGTGGAAAATTTTGGTGGTAATTTTGACCCCAAGTGTGCCTCAGTTTCCCCTATATTTTGCGGGGAGGGGGGAGTGTGTTTGTTCCCTGGGCAGGTTGAGAGACATAGGTATGAATGTTGCCCAGGAGGCAGTGAGGTAGCCTTATCTACCCTGGAGGAAGGGTGAGACCCTTGGAGGGCTGGCACATGGAAGAGATTCCTTCTAGAGACTGTTCCAAAGCTGGGGGCACAGCATTCATCCTGTGGATCTGTGGCACTGAGACATTTAACTTTTTCCTTTTGGTCTCCTAGCAGAAGAGACTTAAGAAGCCCGCAAAGGGCAGCGCCTCCTTGCAAGAAATCAGGAATTGGGAGCTGTGTGTATAACTGGGCATGGCCAGGGTCTCCCACCACCTGCGAGGAAAACCTGAGGGGACTCTGCCTGTCATAACAGCCATGCGTTCAGAGGACAGTCTTGGCCCAGTGCGTAGGGCCCTGCTCTAGGACAAGGTTTGGGTCTTGGCTGACCTAGTCCATGGTGTTGGGCAACTCAGTTCACTTCACCTCCCACCTTTTGTTTATGGAGCTGCTAAGTTTTTCAGGGCCCAGACTTGCATGCAGTTTCACCAAAATCAAAACTGTTCATCAGTGCTTCAATTCTGAGAGAGTCTTTGATGGGAGAAGGTCTAAATAGACCTGTTTGGCCTTCTCGTTTTATTTGATGATGTCAAACTTTTCATTTCAACTTTATCATTTTGCGTCATTGCATTCAGACTCTTAAATCCCAGTAAAATATGAATGTTAATGTTTATATAATATACATTGTGCAAGACCCAGTGCACCCAAACGCAATGTCACTCAGTGTGGGGAATCTGGGAGGTCAGACTAGAGGGTCACAATGGTCCCTTTTGGCCTTGGACTCTATGAATGTGGTCGTTCTCTCTCCTGTACCTTTCCCTCATACAAAGCGAGGAGATGGGTTACTGAAGAACTGCACTTACGGCCTTTCACACAAGCACGTTGGCCTCCACCCCTTTAATTAAAAAGGATTTATACCCCAGGTCCTGCAACAGTCAAGGGATGAGGCAAAAAGGTCAACACCACTTTAACATGGAGACAGTTCTTTCAACATCATCAGTTTGACGTAATGCATGGAAATCTGTATCCTGTAACCTTTTCCGCCAACATTTAATTTGAGTTACAAATATAGTTAAAAGAAATTAAATACAATCGGGCCCTAATTCAGAAAAACATTTATGCCTGTGCTTACATTCCATCGCTTTCTATGAGATTTAACACACGCTTCAAATTAAGCGCTGTGCTTTGATGCTATTCCTAAAGAAGTCTTTCCTGAATTGTAAACCGCTGGTATCCTCCTGGAGCCCCGTCTACACCAGGCATTGCTACCGTCCATGTCACTGAACCAGAGGGAGCAGCAGGATCTCTTGGCGAAAGAAGCCTAGACTGCTCTAGTGCTCAGAGGAGCATATTTGCTGAACCCCTCTTTGAACAAGCACAACGCATTTGCTCTCAGCACAGCTTCTTGTGCCCATTTGCACACCCCACAGAGCTGAGCAGAGTCTGGTTCATACAATGAAGGAACTAATGTTGCGTGGACAGAACTTGACTTAGCAATCCTAGGTGGGCCTGTGGGGAAAAATAAACCAGTGGCAAACTTTCAACCCTAGCCATTGGCTTGGCACTTGCAAAAATATCTGGCAGAGGGGAAATGAGACTAATGATTATGTACTTATCTGTTTTCAGGAAGTGCTAGGAGCCTTTGCCATGGAGCAGGACCAGGCTGTGCTCCATGTTGTACAAACACACAACACGTGGTCCCTGCCTCACGAGCTCACCGTCTAAACAAGGCGAGGGGTGGGAGAGGGAGCTAAGATAAGCCTGGTGTTTTCTGGCTGCCCAAATGGTGTAGTGAGGAGAGGAGTCCCTTTACAGGGGGCAAAGACAGGGGCGTTGGAAATGACCGGGAGCAGTAAAGGTCTGTGCTCTTTCCCCCACAGAAGCAGGGGAGCTCTGCGGTGCAAAGCACGTAGCTCCACAAACAAACAGAAGAAACTGTTTCCTCCCTTATCAAAAATCCTGCTGATTCGTCCGCTCCATAAAGTGTAACTAGCTTCCATAACGCCATGCATCATGTAACTGCCCAAAGCATTCAGCTACGACCGAGCTTACCGGGGCCTTGTCTCTGGTTTTGCTTGTGTTCCTTCTTGCCTCCGGTCCAGATCCTAATTGAAAACGTGATGCTGGAGCAGGCAGGGGAAAATCCACCCGCAGCACTTCAGAGTTGTGGGTTTTTCCACTTTACGTCTCGTGTCAGATTTTGCCTCTGAACCACCGCATCTGTTCTGCCCTGAATCCTAATGAAGTATAATCCGGAGCATCAGTCACAGCCGCGTTCTGCTACAGAACATCTCTGACTGCAGAAGGCAACGGTTCTTCAGTCTCTGTGAAGTCGTCTTAAAGAGGTGCTGTATGTGTTCTGTTCAGCCAGGCCGTCCAGCGGCTCAGAGGGGAAGAAGCACTTCTGCTCGTGAACAAATAGCTTAGTCTGTCTTCTCCGTTTCCTCTCTTGGCTCAGGCAGGCCCACAGATCCTGAGACTGGTTTTTATAGGCGAAGAGAAACCGGGCTGGTTTGAGATGCAGACTTAGCTCCTCCCACTGAACAGACTAATAATATTACAGCAACACCTCGGAGCCCGGGCCAGGACCTATTGCGCTAGGTGGTGTGCAAACACAAGAAAAAGACAGCCCTTGCTTCTAAAGGGACTGTGCAATAACGTAATGTAATAACCCCACAGCATACTGAACCCCCTGCAGAATAGAGGTAACTTGAAGGAGTAAAACAACCCTCAGATGCTCTCAAACAACGTACATCAAATTGTGGTGATCCAAGAAAGAAAGCTTTCAAGTGAAAAAACCAAACGCTTTCTTCTTGGCTCAGGCTGATCCATGGATCGTGACAGTAGGAATTTCATAGCAGCGCTCACGCAGGAGGGAGCTGGACTACATCCTGGGGACTCATCTATGCGAGGTTTGTTTTGCTGACATGCTACAGCATGCAGTGCCCTGCAGCAGATGTTCGTATGTCAAACTGGCAGTAGCCACCGAACATATGTATGAAGTGAAGGGGGTCACTTTACAGACTTCTTCCTTTGGACCACGAGCCTTTTGGGGTTAGGATGCTGTCACTGTTCTCATTCAATGGGCTTTAGATGCAAAAATCCTGTTTTTAATAATGCCACTGTTGCAAAACTCAGGTGACTAACCTAGATATCAGTGGGGGTGAGGCTGGGGTAACCTATACCGTGTGCTATTTAGTCAGTAGAGAGCACCTCCCCATCTTTCCCTTCCCCTTAGGGCAATATTCTCCTCTCCGGTCTGTACCAGGGGTTTATCATCTGCAGGCTTCTTCTGGTTAAGTCTGGATTTGTCTGTGCTGAAAGGGTGCGCGGAGAATCCTCTTTCTCAATGCCTGGCTGGTGTGTCCTGCTCAGGTGATGAGGGTCATGCCAACCACCAGATGTGAGGTCAGGAGGGAATCTTCCCAGGCCAGATTGGCCAACACCTTGAAGATTTTGCATCTTCCTCTGCAGCAAGGGGCATGGATCATCTTCTAGGATAACCTGCGATTTCTCTCGCCTACTCCATTTCCCGCCATCACGGGGGGATGGGGGACCCCGCAGTCTCTCCTGTTCTCTGCCTGTGGCAGGTGAGTCTCCCAAGGACTTGAAATGCTCTAGTCTAGTCACAGTCTGTGGGTTGAATGCGGAAATAGCTGGGTGACATCTAATGGTCTGTGAGAGGCAGGAGGTCAGACGAGACGGTCTCCTAATGTTTGAACCCTTTCATTGTGATGCAGAGCAAAATGGGTGCACTTTTCCTTTGCTGTTCTATTGAAGGACGAAGCTAACTGAAATGACACTAGCCAATCTAGCAAATGAACTTTAACAGGAATGATAAGCCACTGTGTGATGCCAAATGGGAGTTTCCCTGCACTCCCAAATCACAGCAGAATAATGCCCTTATGTTTCACTGGTGTGTTGTGATTGTGAAACTCCACAAATCAAAACTCGAATTACAAAGCCATGAAAAGCCCCAACCCCGTGGGGCTCCCTTTTCTACTGTAATCGGCTATATCTGCCTTAAACGTTTGTAGCCAGAGAGTGGAGCTACGGGATGTCTGATGAGGCAAGTTGCCAGTTCTCTCACACAAAGTGTTTCGTTCCATTCCATGGTGATAAGACTCTACAGACCAGGAGGGACCGGTCTGGTGGGAACGCGCATTTGCAGCTGCTCTTTAGCACATCAGAGATCTATGAGGAAGATCGTTTCTCTTTCATGCAGGAGCTGGGTTGAGGTGATGTATTGTGAGCAAAAAGGGAGTATTAAATAATGGAAATGAGAAATGACTGCAGGGTGAGAAGAGAGCAGTACAATGAGAAGAGCAAAGACCATGTGGGGCTGTCAGAAAACTGTTGAACTGTGCAAAACTAGTGACTTCTCTTCTGTCTTATGCCAGCATATGCTGTAGTGATGAGGACCTTAGAAATCCCTGGAGAATTAAAAAATAATTTTCTGGCTTCATAAAATACCTAAATCTGGCTTTTCTTGCAATCTTCCTCAATGTTTTCATAACTGAAACTCTCCTGATTTTCCCGTAAACGAAACAGTCATAGCTGGTTTCCCCCTGCTGGGATAACATTCACCTTTTATTAGCATTACTTGAGGAGTGTGCAGTATGAGGTAGAAGGGGTGGGTGGTATGAAGTGGGAAGGAGAAGGAAGAGGAAATAGACTCTAGTCTCCTTTCCTATGGCTATTGTCGTTCTTTCGACATTTGCCTTGAGTGCAGGGGACAGGGCTGGATGACCTCTTGAGCCAAGGTCCCTTCAAGTCCAACACTTCAATGATTCTATGACTTTTCCTACAAAGCCACATGCTGGAGGAGATTTAAGTGCTAGGTGCCATCTGCTGTAGATGCCACTCTGTAAAGTACCTATTAGTCCTGGAAGAATTGAAGGTCTTTTAAAGGAACTCTGTGTTCTTCAGTAGAACTCACCCTGCAGGGCAGTTGGAATTTCGAGGGCCCAGAATTGCAGTGCACAATGTACTCCAAAAAGTGAAGCCACAGACTGTCTTCTCTGGCCATTGAACTTCTCCAGCAAGTGAAACCAGAGACGGACACAACTGCTGGTGTCAACTAAGCCATACTTCAGATACATTTTGTGCATGAAGACTAATTATAATGCCTTTATTAAACTGTTTGTAGCCATATTGAACATATTGAAACATGACAAGCTGCAGTGTTGAATGTTTTAGACAGTCGCAATTACTCAGTACAACATCATGTAATTGTTAGAACGAGACACAGTAGCAGCTTTCGAGACGAGAGGTCACCCTTATTAAGCGATTACCTCTATTAAGAGGCTGTCCCATGCCTCGTTCAGCTCCAACAGAAGATCACCTTCTCCATTAAGCAAATGATTATTTTTTTTGTCAGTCACATGGGCAATCAACGAAGGCAGGTTTGTGCAAAGCCTAGTGGTACGTATTGTCTGCAGGTTTCTTGCCATTGGGATGGTTGATACTTTGCTGTCTGAAGTGATATGAAGTGTTTCTGCTTGAGCAGCAGTTTCAGTTATATGTAATTGCTATGTAGTTTGATATTTTTTTATATTTCTTTATTTTTCAAATCTGTATTCATCCAGGAAACAAACAAAATCCCCAGAGTGAAGGACTCATGAGCGTGCTCAGAACAACTCTACAGAACGCCTTGACCATAAGACACACACTAGAATTCCTCTTCCTTTTTTGTTTTGCGCTTCTGTTTTGTGGGATCCAACTTCAAGGATTTACACCTGGTCCTGGTTCAAAGATTTCTGCTGAGATGGGTGAAAGATCTTTGAAATGCAACTTAGAAGAAGGAAATTTAGTACATTATTTATTTTTATCGTGGTAGCACCTGGAGACCATGGTGTCTTTGTGCTAAGCACTGCATGAATATATGACAAATCTGAGTAAAATTAACAATGCATCCAGTCGCATTATTGTCAATATTAGACCAGGGCTCTGTTGTTCTAGGCACTCTGCAAACACATGGTGAGAGACAGTCTGAAGAGCTGACAATCTAAATAGACCAGAAGGGGAGAGGCTGTGAGGGGGAAAAACAGCTTATCCCAAATCACACAGCGGGTCAATGGCAAAGCCAGGCTGGAACCCAGATCACCTGAGCCCCACTCACCAACGGTATGGATCTGCTGCACTGCACCATGTCGGCTGTAGGTCTGGAACAGAACTGTATTCGTGTTTCCAAGACAACATCCAATATGCTAAGGCAGACTTAACAATGAGACTTGCCAGGACACAGAGGGTATGGGCCTGGTTCTGCAGCCCTGAAGTAGATTGTTGCTTTGGCAGCAGGAGCAGGCCCTATAAGAAAAGAGAAGACGCGCATTGAGCCACGTCACCCACTGAGACTTGCCACACAATTCCCCGAGTGACCCTGTGACACTAACAGCCTTGAGGGCCCGAGACACTGGGTTCAGCGACGTCCCAGGTACTACTCAGCGCTGCAAGCCTGGGGCCTGTCCAGTGAGACTTCTGTCTCAGAACATAGAGGCATTTGTGTGGGATTTTCACACTGCCAGGTGGCTTAGGAGCATACTGCCTTTCAATGGGACTTGTGCTCCTAAGTCACTTAGATGCTTTTGAAACCCCCACTTTTTATTTCCAGCTGTCATTTATTCTGTGATTCTTCTCTTTATTTTCAGCCATAGGCTGAGTACCCTTTTGATTTAAGACCACTAGAATTGGTTGGGTAGACCGTTAGCTAGAGAACACAGGGTTTACAGCTCTAGCGAGAGAGGGACTGATTGCTGGCCATGAGGAAGGCTGAGTCAGGAGGTAAATGGTGGCCCGGGCCCTCGTTCAGAGGGGACGTGGGATGTAATTCATCCTCCCTAAGCAGTGCAAAGATGGAACTACGCCAGCTAGTGTGGGCTCCTCTTCACCAGAGATCTGGGTTCTGTCAGAGCACAACTTTGAGGAGTGCTGTTAACTGACAGAGTTAAGCATGTCTTGGCAGTCCGGGGCAGGTCATGTTCCACATTATGGCTAAATCTTCACTGCAGAAAGAGGTGTGTGTTTCACAGTGAGTGAGCTCTCTGGATGTATGGCCCCAGGGGAGATGAGGCTCAGTGTAGCTAGTTATGTGGGGGGGAAATTAGTGCTGATCGTACATACCTGGGGCTGACCTCGACTGGCTACTCAGAGGTAAGAGCTACCTGGGCCGGGTCTCCACTAGGAACTTACATTGTGCAACCTTGAGTTAGCGATTGCAGTGTCAAACACCCCCCATGGATCGCAGTGAGGACACTGGGTCAGCTAACCCAATGGCTCCAGCAGGGCTTACTCCTGTAACCCAGAATCTGAATGAGCTCTCCTCTGATGATAAACTGGGGGAACAGACTTTAGGAGCAGACTCTGTTTGCATAGGCATGCCTACTTTGCCTAGGTGATCAGCAGACAGACCCAGTCAGCAATGGAGGATCCACATACATATAGGTATCCATGAGACAGCTGTTTTTCATGATACAACTTCCCAATACCAACCAGAATTCATAAGCTGTCCAGACATGTTCCCAGATTGTCACAGTTGGTCAACACCATTCTCAAGGTCATATTCTGAACATAATCTAACTTTCTAATAAGGACAAGCTAGAAGGGTGCAGTCTGAATAAGAACAGCCATACTGGGTCAGACCAAAGGTCCATCTAGTCCAGTATCCTGTCTTCCGACAGTGGCCAATGCCAGGTGCCCCAGAAGGAATGAACAGAACAGGTAATCATCTAGTGATCCATCCCCTGTCGCCCATTCCCAGCTTCTGGCAATCAGAGGCTAGGGACACCCTCCCTGCCCATGCTGGCTAATAGCCATTGGGGGACCAGTCCTCCATGAACTTACCTAGTACTTTTTTTTGAACCCTGTTATAGTCTTGGCCTTCACAGCATCTTCTGGCAGAGTTCCACGGTTGACTGTGCGTTATGTGAAGAAATACTTCCTTTTGTTTGTTTTAAACCTGCTGCCTATTAATTTCATTTGATGACAGCTCCCTAGTTCTTGTGTTAGGAGAAGGAGTAAATAACACTTCCTTATTTACTTTCTCCACACCAGTCATGATTTTGTAGACCTCTATCATATCCCTCCTTTGTCGTCTCTTTTTCCAAGCTGAAAAGTCCCCGTCTTATTAAGCTCTCTTCATACGGCAGCCATTCCATACCCCTAATAATTTTTGTTGCCTTTTCTGAACCTTTTCCAATTCCAATATATCTTTTTGAGATGGGGTGACCACATCTGCACGCAGTATTCAAGATGTGGGCGTACCATGGATTTATACAGAGGCAATATGATATTTTCTGTCTTATTACCTATCCCTTTCTTAATGATTTCCAACATTGTTTGCCTTTTTGACTGCCACTGCACGTTGAATGGATGTTGCAGAGAACTATCCACAGTGACTCCAAGATCTCTTTCTTGATCTAATAGATCATTTAGATCTCATATTTTATATGTATAGTTGGGATTATGTTTTCCCATGTGCATTACTTTGCATTTATTAACGTTGTATTTCATCTGCCATTTTGTTGCCCAGTCACACAGATTTGAGAGATCCTTTTGTGGCTCTTCACAGTCTGCTTTGCACTTAACTGTCTTGAGTAGTTTTGTATCATCTGCAGATTTTGCCATCTTACTGTTTACCCCTTTTCCAGATTGTTTATGAATACGTTGAATAGGACTGGTCCCAGTACAGACCCCTGGGGGGCCACCACTATTTACCTCTCTCAGTTCTGAAAACTGACTATTCCTATGCTTTGTTTCCTATGTTTTAACCAGATAAGAGGGGCACCAGGTCCGCTTCCGCCAAGCGACACCCACTTTGGACCAAAGCTGACTGCAGATACAGCTGGAAAGGAAAGGCATTTCTTCAACGTTCTCACCTTTTTCTCCCCACCCCCATTCCCATCCAGAGAATTCAGCTGTCCCTTCTTTATAGGTTGCTATTGAAATGAGACAAGACAATAAATGCTTCCTTCCCCCACATGGAAATCCGACTACAGGAATGCACCGTTACCACAGGCATGTTCTGCTGCCACCTAAAATACTATATCCCTCCTCTGACACAGTAAACATTTCCCTCGGTCTGCCTTAGACAAACACTTCATGGACTGGACCACACACAATGCCTTTTTTTTTTTTTAAATTGCACTGTGTCCAAAGCTAGGACATCAAGTGTAAATAATGGGTTCCTTACGCTATTTGTAGCGTGGGCCATAAATCATCTATCTTAGGTTTGGTTTATTAATTAAAGTCTAAAGAACAGCACAAGCAGAATGGTGATACATACCAATCTGGGGTAACAGGCCTGCCTGCTCACACTGGCTAGAGGTCGGCTCTGATGCTAAGGGTTTATATAGACTCCTTCTCCCTTGTTTGTCCTATATTACGCTTTTTGCGGCTAGTCCATTCACCAGTACACGTCTACCTTGCAGTCCATTGTCTAGACAGTTACATTTTCATTATGCCCTAATACAGTCCAAATTTCCAGTGTACAAAAGGTCACAACTGTTCTGACCTACTTTACCATGGGTTTAAAACAAGTCTTGAACCAATCCTTATTACATGTCGTATTCCATTACGTTTCCCTTTTTGTTGTTTTTATCCACTTATTCCTTTCTTGTGGCTTCCATTATAACTTTAAGCAGGTTGTAAAAGTAGGTCCTGCAAAGGTCATGCTTTTAAAGATATTTCCATTTAATGGGCAGTTTAGCTTTTATTTGATAGCAATTTGATGTTGTCTCCTTTGGTGTTACTTTTTGCACAGCTTTCTAGGAATTCTTTGGCACAGCCATAATAGATGCTATGGTTCTAGGCCTTTATACGCCAGCACAAGGACAGAAACCTCCTCTGTGATTCAAAGAAATCTGTCAAGCAAACATTTTTGCATCTAAGGGAGAATGAAACTAACACAGAAGCTTATCACCCCAGTTCTTTAAACCACAGTTGTCAGCACTTCAAGCTGCTCCCTATATTCGGAGCACAGCTGCCATCTGAGTTCAGGACTTTGTCTCTCTCATGATAAGAGATGACAACTGCATTCACGTGACACTGCATTTTGCCCGCTGCGCTGTTCTGGATGTTTCCAGATACCATACCTGCTCCTTGCCTGGGCAAGTCCAGCAAAAGTAGGGCGACCAGACCGCAAGTGTGAAAAATCAGGACAAGTGGGGGGTAATAGGAGCCTATATAAGAGAGAGACCCAGAAATCAGGACTGTCCCTATAAAATCAGGACATCTGGTCACCCCTAAGCAAGAGCAGTGAGAAGATATACAGGAAGGCCAAACCATAGGGAAAAGGAACGTCCCCACCTTGTCCCAGTACTGCTGCTGTGTGAGCTGGTAAGGGGGACGATGTTGGCAGCAGTGTTCTTTCGCTGACAAGCCAAGATGAGCTCCTTTACTCTGTGCCTGGATGGCGCATGGAGAAGGGTAGTCTGTACTGTCTCAGGAATACATTGCATCTGGTCTCCTTTGAGTCTCAGTTAGAGCAAAGCCATTGTTTTCAATTCTTCTAAATCTATTCTCATTTATAACCTCCCCAGCATCCTTTCCAGCTACAGCACCTGGAAAGGGCAAACATTGCAGAACATTTTCCACATATACTTGTACCAGTCTTAAAGTGATTTTTGGTCCACGTGACCTTCTTGCATTTTTCCTTCCTGCACATTTTGGATGACGATATTTTAATCTTGAATGTTGGTTGAAAAGCAAACTTCTGACATGAAGACTCCCCAGATGCAACATGGAAGTGCTCGCTGTGGCTTTGATCCTGCGAACACTTATGCACGAGTGTGGCAGCAGGATCAGGGCCTAGGGAAATTACACTCATCCAATCAGAGAACACAAGCACCACCATGTGATTTATGTGGCTAATCACAACTAATCAACACAGCTTTATTATCAAATGTGGAATATCTGAAAACTGACACTGAGCTCTGCAATGAGTTCCGACACTAAGGGAAAAAAATCACAAGCTATTTGAATGCCTTTAAGGAAATTGCAATCTGTTCCTGGGCTTTATGTGAGCAGAAAACGTGACTGAATTCACTGAACAAATTAATCATAAGAAATTATTTGCCAAACTCTAATCACTGTAATTGTAGTCCTGTCAGTCCCAGATATTAGCGAGAGAAGGTGGGTGAGGGAATATCTTTTACTGGACCACCTTTAGTTGGTGAGAGATGAGCTTTCAAGCTCTGTAGGGCCAACACTTGAAAATTTCACCCTTAATTACACTATCTTACCTCCGTTTAATAAACCTCATTTCTAATACATGAGCTAGCAAGATAATACTGCAAAAGAATGTGTTCCTTAATGGAACCTCTGATCTGTGTCCATTGCAATGCCCAGAGGTGAAAGCATGGGAAGCAATGGGAAGAAAGGAGTATGTGTAAGCCAGTAGCAAATTTTGCTAACCTTTTGAAAGTCTAAGTTTGTAAGACGCATTCAAAAGCAAATACTGTGTGCTTCTAAAAGAAACATATATTCTGCTGCATTCCAGTGTTTATTTCTGGCATCTATTCAAAAAGGCATTTATAGATCTTCTTGAAGTAAAGTCTAATCTTGGAATAAATCAGTTTAATGAACCAAACCCAAAACAGTTTTTGCATTTGCATCTAGAAAAACAAGGAATAAAATCACTGTGATTATTTCCTGAAATCTCACACAGACGCAGCTTAATAACATCTGCTGCTTCCTTGGCAAGAAAACAAAAAAAAAAAAGGCAGCTCAAAGCAGAATATTTTCTGAGAAGTTATGGGCTTAAAAATAAATATCTCCTCTTCCTCTAGCCCCGTGTTCTGTATCTAGCACAACCGCGACAGTGGTGACCCGTAAAATGACCGCATGAACCCACAATTACCTTACTGAGATGCAAAGTGTAAGCTTCTTGGAACACGGCTTGTCTGTATTTTGTATTCAGTAGTGAAGAGAGCACATGCTGTGAGATGGTAACAAATAGCTCATAAACCATCATCATCATCAAATTCTGCTAATGACAATAATCCGATACCAGAGTCATTTCCTGCCTTTCCTTCAGGAGTGTTTCAGCTGAAACACTGAGAAACCGTGGCCACAAAATACTGAAGTTCAACATCTTTATGGGAAGAAAGGTACCGAAAACTACAGGGTGACACGAAGGGTATCTTCTAGACTGAGCACTGAGTCCCATTGGGTAGATAGAAAGATGAACCTAAATAATCTATACGGAAGCCCCTGGAACCCATAACATTGGGTCCCTCATCCATGAATTATTGGAACTCATTTACAAAACTTTTCTTAAACATGACATGACTATATTGTCTCATACTGTAGAATTTGAATGTATAATCCCTAGTCCGTGATGAGATCTCTTTGAGCTATAATGTATCTTTTTCCTCAGAAAGCATTTTATCAAAAAAATCCAATTTAAATAAAAATCATTTTTTTAAATCATTGATTTTTTTTTCTTTTTTTTTTGGTATCCACCCTGCTCCCACCCGAGACCCTAGGTACATATTCAGGGCTGCCATCTGCTCCCACCACCCCTACACATGCCCTGTGGAAGGCTGATGAGACCCAGTGCAGCTGCGTCTTGTCAGACTGGAATTTCCATCTCCCAGCTCGAGCGTAGACACATGCTGCCTCTCAGAAACAACCTTTGCGTGGCCTGTGGCCGCAGACCGCTCCTGCGGCTGTCGCCTGCCGCTGCCTATGCGGGTGTACGCCCCTCACGCCGGGGGAGAGCTCTGTGCTGCCATCAAGGGTGCCACGTAAAAGTAGGGAGCCACCAGAACCAGGGGGCCATGCCCCCCACTTTTAACAGGGGCCTGGTTTGGGAGCCAGAGGGCAGCGTTGCCCCCACCCCTAAACTGCAGGTCTCGGGCAGAGTGGCGCCCGCAGGGGCAGCGCCTTGCGGCAGGGGAGCTGATCACGAGATTGCGGCCCCTGCCAGCACCTAGCCGCAAAGGCTCTGCCGGCCGAGGGCCTAGAGTAAGGTGGGGTGAGATGTGCCTCTCTGGGTTTGGGACCCGCCTCCGTTGTATCTCTCTGGTTTGGGTTCTGGATGCTAAGGGCACGTCTGCGCTGCCAGACTGACCTCGCCGGCAGTTACAGCGCCGCTCAGAGAGCGCTGAAGGGAAACCGCGGTTGTGTGTTCACATACACAGCTGCTCAAAAATGGATGACCGTCAGCTCTCGCCTTCTCCGAGCAATAGTTCAAACCCAAACACTGACACCGCCATGTGTCACCTTGCTGCTCATCCACCACTCACCGCTCTTCAAAGGGCAGGAGAAACCAAAGGAGCCTACAGCAAGCCGGAACGTCCTTTCACATCTCACCCCTCCCATTAGCAGCTCCAGGATCTGTTGCCCTGACGCCAGTGCCGGGCTCGGCTGAGGCTGGTTCTGCTGCTAGGCTGGGCCACCTGAATCCATTGAATCGGGGTAACCAGGGGCATTGATCAGTGATGCCCCTTGGGCTGTTTCACTGCAGAGAGGAAGTGGCGTTGAAAAGGGTGGCTCTCCGACAGGCTGGTGCCTTCTGAGGACTTGCTTGGCCAGCTGCGGCTGGTTTACAGTACACCAGCATCTGCTGTCCATGGTGGCGGCCCTGAGATCCACAGGCAGGAATTGCTGCCTGATTCCCAAGGGGCTTGCTGGTAACCATGAAGCCTAACACTCATGGAAGAAATTTTTTTTAAAGCTTAAAATTCATCCTTCACAAGAGGATACAAAACTCGTGCATGAAAGCCATAGCTTCTGTAATGTAGTACAACTTAATCCTGTGAAACAAGTCCTGCCCTTTGGCCTGAGAGCTTGTCTTCGGAGCCGTCTTTGAGAAAGCTCCCATATTTAACACTTCTTATTCCTATAGCTACAATAACATCTAACTAAAGAGAGAGAAGAATGGCATACCCTAGGGATTAGGCTTTCAGATAGACTGCAATTAAATGCACCATGCAGAGATCACAGTAGGAGTTTCTGTTAAAGGCCTGATCCTGATCTCCTGACTCATGCAAAGCTCCCTTGGATGTCAGTGGGAGGTTTGCCGGAGCGCTGAACGAAGAATTGGGCCCTCACTCCCTTTTCTCTTCTGCTTGTCCTCAGAATCAAAGAGCGGGCTCTTGGTTTGTGCAAATGTGCATCTCCCCAGCCCCATTACTTCTTAACTTGCTGCTTCCCCAGTTGACTGGTTCACTAGAATTTCCTTTTTTTAATCCTTTCATCCCAAACTCCCAGAGCACTTTCCTCAGATTAATTCATTACGATGCACACTGAGAACCCTGCCAGACTTGGGGGTAGTGGGTCTCACTTTCTGAAGTTTTTTTTCTCCTGGACTACTTCCATTTCCCACCATTCTGAGCATCAACCCCAGGTTCCCAGGCAAATCCCAGCCAGAACCACATCATTTTACCTGGTTTCACATCCAAACCCTGTGAAACAACCAATTTGGTAACATTTTGATGGAAATTCATTAACCAGGCCAGGTTTGTGATAGGGGTGAGCATGCGCGTACGTGTGTGTGTTTGTGTGTGCATGAACTTCTCCAAGCTTTCCAGTGCCTCTCCGGGTGTCATGAATCAGGGTCGCGTGCTTTTGGTTCTTGCTGTATTGCAACAGGCCAGGTAGCCGAATGGATTCCAGTTTTCAGTCTAACAGCCCCTTTTCCATTGTTTGCAACTTTATCAAATCCCTTTCCAGCTGAAATTTCCCATCCTTGGTCTGAGCCAGGCAGTGAAGTGGTTTGGTTTTTTTAATTATTATTTCATTTTTTAAAGAGTGTGTTTGTGAGATGCACTGGTGAACGCATGCTCCAGTCACAATGCACGCAGGCAGCTCAGTGACTCCCAACGCTGGGGACAGGCCATGTGATGGCAGCCTCTGCACCTCGATTTTTCTGTTCTTCTGAGATGTGTGTGAACTAGCCCCTGCAGAATCTTTAACCCTGTGAACTGCAGTGAGTGCAAAGCTCCGGCACACTGTAAAAATATCCCATGGATTGGAAGTTACGGCCCAGCCTGGGCTTTTTCTTCACCCAGCTCCCCCGGCAGCACATAGCCTTTTCCCCTGCTTGGGACGTACCGCGTGATGGATTGGCAAAGCACTAGCAGACCGGCAATGAGATGAGTCTGCTGCAGGACAATCAGCTGTGGCTTTTTCCCTCCTGCTAAGGAGCATTATAGGTTGCCAGGAAGGGGATGGTCTGTGGAAGCTCTGAGAGTAATTTGTGAAGATTGGTTCAAAGGCATGCAGTCTTTGGCAGCGGAGTAAGAGGACTGTGGGAAGTTTGGGGGGCACTGACACTGGGGTGAGCATGGGGATTGGTTTCAGTTTGAGGGAGGGTCTGAGAGGCCAGGTGTCTTCACTGGGTTCCGCCTGTCGGGGAGGGGAGAGCCAGGGCTCCTGCTACTGTTTGTTCCTTGCTCCCAGGGAGAAGGTGTCTGGGCCACTGCCCCGTCTCCCTGCCCTGGGGCTGGGATGGTGGCTGGACGTCCTCACGGCCATTATTCCCTCTCATCCCACCAGCGTGACTGCATAAGGCAAGTCACCAGCTAGCCCTGTAAGAAGTATTGGAAAAGGAACCTCTTGTTAGTTAATAGGCACTCGTAACCCAGCCGAGTGTTAAAATAATGGGAAATTCCCCAAACCTGATTATTGAATTCATCCAAATTCCCCTAGAAAGGAGAGTCCTTTAAAGAACGCACCAAACCCTCCAATTTTCGCAGTAGGCAAGCCACTAAAAGGTGTGCGTTAGTTTTGCTCTGTCTCTGACTGCTGCTGTCTCCATGGAATGATCTAAAGTAGAATTGGAATGAGTATCAGTGCACTTTCAATGCAGCTATTAATTTGTGTCATTATTTACGGGCCAATTTATATCCAACATGAGGGTGCTTATCAGAAGAGAATCTACTTTCCAAGAACTATAAACTTGCCTGCAGCCTGGAGAAAACAGCTGGAAATGACTGCAGCAATTCTCAGCTTCTGTGTTCCCCTGCTCAGCTCCTGATCTAACGGTACACTGGGTTTTGTACCTAAGAACTTAGAAACGACTGAAGCACTGGACACATCTGCAATAGTTTTAATTGAATCTTTTGCCCATTTTTAGAATAGCGGGTGACTTCGTTGTTTGTTACTTCATTGCTATTTTTTTGATAATACACAGCAGGATCCTAGAGTAGATTGGAATCAGGTTGGGAACGTAAAGAAAGTGCTTTCTGAAGATATTTTAGTGGTAAAAATACTTGGAATGAAGACTCCGTATTTCTAATGGTCTACGGGAGGCATGAATGCTTTCTATTGCTAGAATTTCATGAAATGATCTGCCTACATTTAAAGGCATGGCACATCTGAGGTATGATAACATTACAACACTGTGTACGCTCAATTAAAGCTAGAAATTGTAGGCCAAATTTCCAGTGGTTTTCGTCAACTGCGCTTGCAAATTTTGCGGGTGCTATTAAGAAAATATCCTGATCATTTGGACTTTCACTTACTAAGTGAATAGCTATCTGATGGTTATTTAATTCCTTCTAGGTTCTGCAGCAGTAGAATTAAGGACTCTGGTCCTGATTTATCCATTGCCCTGCACCATGCGTTCTCACGTGCACCCCTGCAAAGGGCATGTACATTATGACCATTCTGAATGACCTACATTCAGAGAGTAGCAGTGGTTTAACAAAACAGATTCAAAACTGATCTGCTGAAACCAGTGCAAACCCCTACCAGAGCCACAATTAAACCAGTTTAACCTTGGTACTGAATTATGCAAAAGCAATATTAAGTGAGCTAGTTTAAGTGCATCTGTGTTAGGGGTTAGCCCGAGTTCACCTAGACTGACGGATTCACTGTAGTTCAACTAGTGAAACTTTATTATGGAAGACCAACCCCGTAGCAGCATTTTACACTCGCTTTGCTCTGCTGTAAACGATGACCCAAGGCACAGTGCGTGCAACAGTGATTCTGGCACCGTGCAAATCTTGGCTCTCTCTAGTAAAAACACACTGAGAAACTACGTGAAAAGAAGGTTATTTAGGTTGCAAAGTCAAGCCCTCAAAAGTGAGGCAATGACAGAAGTAGGGTCGCCTGAGCAACCTTCATTCTTCCCCTTGTGCATGTGCATTCGGATGCAGGTTTTGATTGCAGTAACATAGATCACTTGTTCCCACAGAAAAAAAACCATGTTTCTTATGGAGGGAATTTGTTTGTGTTTTTTCCAGCTAACCGCGTATTACATTTGAATATTGTGCAATGTGAACTCCTGGCGAGGTGTTGAAATGAGAAATGCTGACAACCACAAAGTGGCTGCATAGGACTCTTCATGACACTTCATTAGAGGTTGGTGCTCTTGGTAATTTTCTTAGGGAAGCAAGAAATGTTCCGTAAGGATTTGCAACGTGTAAACATACACCATACCTGCTATTATGATGATGACAGAGAACGGCCTAATTATAAAGTAGGGATTTTGCTGTTAGCATTCTCTAGAAGAGATTCTGCAGAAGGACCAAGACAAGACACTGTATTTGCAACATTTGAACAGAGTATCAAAGGACTAAAATTTAAAAATGTTCAGTGAGTAAGTGGTATATAATTAGCCAATGTTCTTAATTAACAAATATCTAAATACAAGACATATTAAATATCTAGGGCTGTGAATTTGTAGCCAATTGTCAAATTTCCTCTTACATCAGGAGAATAGAAAAGGGAAATAAGCTTCAGGTCAATACACAACACACAAATCAGTGTTTATGCCTGTGATGGGGTATTCATTCCACACAAGGCAGAGCAGGTTAAGTTAGGTTAATTAACCTGACAGGCTGCATCTGGGGAGAGCCAGGGATTGAAAGGCTGATGGAAGATGGAGCCCAGATGAGAAGGAATGGGGGGAAGCTGATATAAAGCCAGGAAGTTGGCAGCAGAAAGGGACTGCAGGGGCAGTAGTCTGTGCTCACTCCCTGGGAGGAGGGAGTTTGGGCTGGTAAACGGAGAGAATGGGGGAGTCAGAAAATGTAGGAAGGAATTCCAGGGAAATAGCAACAGGGTCTGGGAGACAGAGTCCCTGGACTGGAACCCCGGAGTAGTGGGCAGGCCCAGGTTCCCCTACCAGCCACATGGGAAGTGGTCCATAGTGGGCAGCAAATTGGAAGCCTGCCTGGGCCAATCACCTGATAGGACCTTGCTGCCCTGGAAGAGGAGGACTATAGTGACCTGGCTGGTGAGCCAAGCCACAAAGAATCATAGAATCATAGAATATCAGGGTTGGAAGGGACCCCAGAAGGTCATCTAGTCCAACCCCCTGCTCGAAGCAGGACCAATTCCCAGTTAAATCATCCCAGCCAGGGCTTTGTCAAGCCTGACCTTAAAAACCTCTAAGGAAGGAGATTCCTTAGAAAGAGAAGATACTCATAAGAAAGAGCACCTGCAGAGGGAGAGGTGGCAGGACTCTTGAATGAACAGCAGAAGGGGTTGTCGGACCTGGAGGGAGCTAATCCCCAAAGCTGCCAGAAGGAGATGCCCTAGCAGTCAGTAGACCCCCTGATAATACCAAAGCCAAATAAATATCTAAAGTAATGTAAAAAGCAGTGGATCAGGGATACTAAAGCAAAGAGAGTTTGTGTTTTCTCCTGGTGGTGTTACTGCCTGACACGTAAGTTACAGTCGTAGTGTCCATACACCTGATCTGGTCGTGAGGGGAGAACCCAATGGCTTGTGTCCTGGTTCGTTAACATGACTTCTCAGATAGTTTGCACTGTTGTAGCTGTGTTGGTCCCAGTTTAAGTGAGGTGTAACTTGGGGGGTACGCAAGACAAATCAGACTCCTGAAAGGGGTACAGTCATCTGGAAGGGCTGAGAGCCCCTGGGTTAGAGCAGTGTGTTGGTAGCGAGCTCGACACCCAGCTCTGGGACAGTGTGTGCTCTGGGGGTAAGAGGCAAGGCCTAGGAGACACAGACTCTCGCAGTCTATTTGCAACTCAGCTACTGATTTCGGTGACCTGGGCTAGACATCTGTTTGCCCAAGTGTTCATAACAGAAGAAAAGTAACATGCCGTGGTATGAGGCATGGCTAGATACATTGTTCACCAAGTCCTGGATGCACAAAAGGAATTAAGCACCTAAGTCCCAGTGTCAGGATCATGACACAAAACTCCCACACTGGCCCCTGTAGGTGCCTAAACTCCCTCAACAACACCTACGTTTTCAGGTAAAAGCTCCTTAGGCATCCAACTTTCACCCTCTGAGCATGTTCACTGCTGCCTCCTTCTTGGCATCTGGACGTGATCTCCCACCTAGGCCGCATCTCCCCCCAGTTTGTGAATGTGGTCTGGGGCATAAGTCAGTCAGCATACTGAGTGATCACCAAGGGGATGGGGCTTATTCAGAATCGGGCCAGAGGAGGAGATGGTGCCCACTTATAACTTGTAGCCCAATGGTCAGAGCATGTGCGAGATCCAGGTTCGGGGGTTTTTTCCCACCTCGTTGCTAGACGGTGAAACGGATTTGAACAGGGGGCTTCCACCTCACAGCAGAGCACTCTAACCACTGAACTAGGGGATAGTCCGACGTGGGGCTCCCTCCATCTCTCCTGTTGAAGCAGATCCACTCTGGATAACTGATGACAGAGTGATTGGAGCAGGGGGGCTGGACCCTGCATCTCCCGCCTCCCAAGTGGGTGCCCTGGGCTACGGAGTCAGTGTCACTCTCTTGCCAGCCCCAGGGACTGTTCATGTATTTACGCACCGTGGAACAGCCATTGGGGCAGGGAGAGAGAGGATGACTGAGTGCTGTAATCATTGGGTGAGTTATAAGGCAGGTGGCTGCAGCCCCCACTCCTCCTCGGCTTCTCTCTAAAAGGGGATAGGTGCCTGACCCCAAAGAGGGATCCCAGCTGAAAGCCAATTAATTGGTTAGTCTCTGAGGTGCCACAAGTCCTCCTTTTCTTTTTGCGAATACAGACTGACCCGGCTGCTGCTCTGAAACCAGTCAAAATCCTGGAAATCCTGGCTGGTTAACACCATTTCAGTTCTGCCTGCTTTGCCACGGTCCTAAGGCAGTGGATGCTGCCTGGGGGCTGGTCTACGCTACAAAGTTAGGTCGGCCTAACTACGGTGCTCAGGGCTGTGAAAATGTCACGCCCCGGGCAGTGTAGTGAAGCCGACCGAAGCCCCCGTGTGGACACTGCTAGGTCAGCGGAAGAATTCTTCCATCAACCTAGCTACCGCCCAGAGGTGACGTGGCGGGGGAGGCGTGCGTGGCCACATCCCCACCCCAGATTTGCTGCGTGGCTTGTACTGAGCATGCTCAGTAACGCTGCTGAAGCCGACTGCCTCACCCTGCCCCCCTCCCGCCCCGCGATTGGCCGGCACAGGTCGTCTCTGCTACTGGATCGACGACAGGGACGGAGGAGCCCTTCCGAGGCCGTAGTAAGCGTGCCCCCGTGGAGCTGCAGCTGTGCCTCGGTCGTCTCTCTAGTGCAGACGCAGCCGAAGCTCTCCCTCGACTGCTGGCAGAGCTGGAGCCAGCATGGGATGAGCGTCAATGGTGCAGATGGTTGAGGAGAACGGTGCTTTAAATTTCAGCTTTCGATGATCCCTACGTGTACCTCCGAGGCCCCCAAGTTCTGCTTGCTTTCCTACCCAAACGAGGTGAACCCACCACCTTCCCAGTGGCTTCCCCCGGCAATAACAAATCTCCCGGTTAACTCCACCGCAGCCCAGGTTCACCCGGTGACTGTTCTGGGGAAGCTCTGGATTTTGTTTATGCCAGGTTCCCTTACAAACCTTTCCAGCAGCGTGCATGCCGTGGTTTGTTCCCACAAGATATAGAGGGTTATTTCTTTGCATGAGAATTCGCTTTGCTCCTTTATCCAATTGTCTGAGTGGATCTACGTCAGTTCTGCCATACTCGGCACAAAAAGTTACTCCTGGCCGAGCAGCTTATGTTAAACTACCGCATCTGCCTGTGTCGGTGCCCCGCGGGATGGGAGTGCGTGCACAGAAGCCTGGTCTTTTCATGGCCTTGGAGATGCAAGCCCCAGAGCTAGGGGCCTTGGCTCCCTCTATCGGAGAAAAGGGGAGAAGGAAAAGGTTCTTTGATCCAGACTGGTGTCAGCTGCCTAAGTGTTAATGCAGTCACATGAATGGTTTTTTAGCTGTATTTGGATTTGTTCTAGGTGTCATTTGTGGGAGGCATGTTAAACTGGACTGGTAGGGAAATACATGAAAGGGGGGAATACAGAGACACCCTGGGGCAAGCTGGACCCTGATCTAAATACACAGTGAGCTCAGATGCGGTATTCAAGCCCAAAGTGATCGTGGGGGTCAGGAGCTTGCAGTGTCTTGTTCTAGGCACCCAATGCAGAGAGCAGAGGGTCCTGGACAGAGTCTTGCACTACACCGGAGAAAGAGTTTGGAGCACCCAGTCAAGAGCTAACAAGCAGCCCTGAGCGGGAGGGAGCAGAGACAGAAGCCACCTGCCTGAGCATTGTGCAGCCGACAACACCAGATATTTCACAACAAGCCCGGGGGGTCTGCTAGCTTCCTTGCTGCTGCTGAACCAAGCTAAGGTTCAGGAGAGGTGGCTTGGCTCCATTCTGACTGTTTGTTGGGGTCAGGAAAGGAGGGTTGATCTAGCAGGAGTTCCTGTGCTCCAAGGGCCCCCTCAATCGAACACTGACAGCGAATGCAGATGAGAATGGTGTTCTGCATCCACAGTGACTAGCCAGGACTCCTGCATCTTCCACTTCATTTCCTGAGCTAGCCTGCTGCTTTGCTCTTTCTCTGTGCAGGGACACGTGTGTTACCAGCTCCTGGGCGCTGTCTGAGTGCGGCAGGGACACCCCCCCCCCCCCGACTCACAAACCTGCCAGTGTGCGACACACAGAATTCATGCTGTGTGACAAAGGACCTGGAAATCCTCTTCACAAACAAGTTGATACATTTTGGACAATACGCTGAAAATCTTTATTGTTAAAAGACAAAATATCAGCGCACTCGCCCATGACTGAATAAACTGACTCGTCGCCCTGCTCTTGTACTGGCATCAGCAGATGGCAACATACAAACAAAAGCCCTTGCCGTTTTCCAGAGCTGGATACTGATCTGGGTCCTGGCCCTGAACCGTGGGGTGGGAGGGTGGGTCTCCATGGATGTTAATGGCGTTCTGCACAGACCCACCTCCCATTGCAGAATCAGCGGCTTGGGAGCTGGGCTGACACCTGCCTGAGGCAGCCAGTGCAGCATTGCCAGGCAGCTGTTACATGAATTTCCTTGGATTCTGCAAACTGACTAATTGCACTGGAAGCATTTAGACACACCTTTGTGGAGGCGTTGGCTCGTCTCATAAGCACCCAGACAGAGGGGCTGCAGGACACTGTAATGTGTTCCTGATCCATGCCACCCTGCGGTACATGCCCACAAGGACTTTGCTTGGGGGTGCCCGCTCACCCCACAAATTCTCTTGAGTCTGTGTCTTCCACTGCTGAACATGGCTCTGCCTGCACAAGGACGGGAGGAGAGCAATTAGGTAGTTAAGTAGTGGAAAAGAAAACCCATTATACTTCATTTGGAGCACAGCGGGTCAGCGTTAACCAGCAGGGCTGCATGCAAAATCAGACCCTGCTATTTTAGAACCAAAGAGTGTAAAAGCCAGACTGAGAATATAAAACCCCAGTGAGTGTGAGTGAGAGGTGCAAAGGTGCGTCGTGTACTAGTCCAACTCTGGCAGGAAAGTGTGGGGAGGAGGAACCTCCCCCAACCCCCACACTACATGAGAGTTTTGTGGGTAGCGAATGGATGGACCCTGTAACAGAAACTGAGATGAACACCCTGAGGGCAAGATGGGGCAGAGGCCAAGGAGAGCTCTGGGGAAGAAACACCTTTCCCTTGAGAAAGGAGGGAACCGTGCTGAGGGCTAGCAGTTGAGCCAGCACTTGGGTCGCTAGGACCTGTTTGGTTCCCCTGGAGAAGGCCTAATTGGAGGCATACCTGATTGCCAGGCTAGGGCCAGTGAGCCCCGTAAGAGGGAAGGTGTACAAAAGGGCACAGGAAGGAGTGTTGCTGGGATGAGAAGGAGAGACACAGAAGGCTAGGAGAGCCTGGCAGAGGGGGTCCTCTGACTAGATACCTTACTCCCCTGACTGCCATTTGGAGAAGGGGCTAGAAAGTTGAGATACAGTGGAAAGGGCTGGTGACGCTGCCGTGCATTGGTGGAGGGGTTCAGACGCTGTCCATGAACTACACAGCGGTGTTTGAGCAGTCTGTCTTTGGGGGGAGGGGGGTTGTCAGAACGCCACCCCGTCACGCACACTTTACACAAACCAAGAGCCTGATCTTTGATTCTGATTACAGACTTAAACAAGCATAAAAGAAAAGGGAGTGAGGACTGAATCCTGCGTTCGGCACTCAGGCAAATCTCCCATTGAGGTCTGAGGGAAGTCCAAGGGAGTCAGGAGAGCAGGATCAGCCCTTTAACAGAAACTCCTAATGTGATCACTGCATGGTGCATTTAACTGTGATCTAGTGGAACGCTTAATCCCTATGGTATGCTGTTCTGCTTGTAGATTAATTCTACTCAAGGGTGGCTCCAAAGCAAAGCTCTGCTGGGCCAGAGGACAGGACTTGTATTCCATGATGAATTCCTACTGTGCTATGGAAGCAAAGTTTTTATGTAAGAGTCTTGTATCCTAATGAGAAGGATGAATTTTAAGTTTTGCAAAACTTTTTCCATCAGTGCTGAGTTACAGGAGCACCGTTTCCTCACACTGGTGCTAGGTCAAGTCCCTGTTCTCCCCCTTGACAATCGTTCAGACTACGTGGGCAGCGCGTCACTTCCTTTGCTCCAGACAGCTCTCCTCATCTACGCGTTATTTCACTGCATGACAACTTTCACCAGAATATGCTCAGTACTGAGTGTGCCAGCAGGTTGTGGAAAGTTGATTGTGGAAGAGGTGTTTAGCTTATTCATGACCAGGGCCAGGCAGTGACACAATTACAGGAATGATCTGCTGCCATATGCAGGAAGAAAAGCATGCAGTGGTGATCATTTACATTTTTATCAGCATTTTGCTGCAGGTCACATTGCACACCATTGCCTGATAGTTAGATGATGTAGCTAATCTGCAGCAGAAGTGAACAGGAAAATCTCACAAACTGATTCATATACTGTATTGTTCATGAATTATCTGTTCACACATTAGAGGTGGTTGGGAATTTTCCATCAAAATCTGTTTTTTGGGGATGGAAAATGTAGTTTCCTTACATTTGAAATTTTTCTGCAGAAAACTTCATTGTTGCACAAAAATTTCAAAACTGAAATGATATTTTAGTTTGGGATGTGTCAGCATTAATCTCTGTCTGTCCTGGCACAGTGCTTCATGGGAGCTGTAGTCCAGTCTCCCATCTGATTGAACCAGCACAGTGCACCCTTGAAGTCCCATGTTTGTGGTGCATTGTGGGAGATCCAGTCCAGCCAGTCCTGTGGGGAAAATAGCATGTGGTCAGGTAATTAAAGACCATCTCATAATGCACAAGGGGTAGGAGTGGAGGGTGAGTTAAGGTTGCACAATCAACCTTAATTCTGGCATTTCCTAATTTTTGAGCGCCTGACTTTGCAACCTGAATATTATTTTAATGTACCTCTTCCATAGATGTGATGGGGTGTGTAAACCCCACCCTGAAGCGGCCACATAGGGTTTAATGAACAGTTACTTCCCCAACAATGACTGAGTAGTTGACTAGCAACAGCCAGGATAAAGGCTGCAGCTCTGGCAGAGCAGGGCAGCTGCTAGAGACTAGCCCAAGCAGGTTCCTCGGTGGTAACCTGGCAAGAAGCCATCAAAGGACAGAGCCAGAGGTCTGCCAAGGGCAAAGGGGATAAGACTACTGGTTAATAGACAGAGGGACATTTCTTTCCCTACTACCTTACGTAGGTGGGAGAGGGGGCCAGGCTTCTGGAGGCCTGTGTTGTCAGGCCTCGGAGAGGCTATTATAGGGTGAAGGAGTATCTGGCAGAGACCAGGAAACTGGTCCCTGGAGGAATTCTGCCTAGAAAACTTATGCAAACTAAGGTCTCTGCAGCTGTACTTCCCCTGTTCACCAACAGATGGGAGAAGAAAGCTGCTCACCTAGAGCATCCGTCGACAGGGGTTACAGTTAGAAGGAATGAGAGAGGCTCCGGCCACTGGCTGGCCTGCCTCTCTAGGGAAAGAGAGAGGAATGCAGACAGTCTGAACTGGGGTCTGGGTGAAGAAGATGCACAGCAAAGAAAAAAAGGAGAGAATTCTGTTTCAGTGGATTTGTGACCTGTATTTACAATCCCCTGGTTCTGGGATATAAGTGGATGCCTTTGTTATGGAGAAACCCTGCATTCTTCCATCTGACTGCAGCATTTCCCATGTCAAGTCGGTTTCCTGGGCCCTGTATCTCTCAGTACGAAGCACTCGGCTAGGACTTAAGCACTCAGCTACTTAAACTGTTAGTCTCTAAGGTGCCACAAGTATTCCTTTTCTTTTTGCGAATGCAGACTAACACGGCTGCTACTCTGAAACCTACTTAAACTTTGTCACTCTCAATTGTGTGTGTGTCTGTTTCTACTCAAAAGCAGACACAACTTCCATTATATTTAATCTGCCTTAAACCTGCAAGGCAGACGTACCATCACTCTGCATTAACCTAGTGCCTTGCACAGGCACAAGGGCCTGAATTCTAATGGCAAGTTGAAAGACATGGCTGCAGTAAGGAGGATGTCTGGATTACCAACTGAAAACAGGGGTGGCTTGCTGGTACATTAGACAATCACGCAGGTGATCCCAAAACAGCAGTCACTTCACTCCTGCATGGATGTTTAAAACAAAAATTAAATAGTGGCTCAGCTATCCATGTGCAGTAAAGAAGAACTCGGTCTAGGCATGGTGTGGATGATAAAGCTTACAGCCACCCTACGACCTCTGTTCTGTGGCACAAAATCGCCTAGTCTCCTATAGACTACAATACTCTGTGGTGTTGGGTTGGATGTGCAGATGCTGGGTGGTGTGGGTGGCTTGTGATATACAAGAGGTCAAACGAGATGATCTGATGGTTCCTTCTGACCTTAAACTCTAGGACTCTAGGCTGTAAAAGCACCGTAATAAAAACGGTGTTACTACTAAGGTGTAATCAGAATGGAGCTCCGCTCGAATAAACACTAATTCATTCATGTCTGTAAAGTTCTCTGGAGATTCCCTCAGGGCAGGTGTAGCTGCTGCTGCTGATTATTGCTATCGTACAGCAGTGATGGGGCATCCCCTCCGTGTCCCCCCCCCCCCGCCACTCTAGCCCTGGAGGGGTTAATACGGGCAAGAGAGGCTAGTCAGCCATAGGCTGTCCCTGGAGGGGAGCGAGGAGGCTGAATGGGGGATGAAGCTCACCTGGGCAGGCACAGAGGGGGTGTCTGTAAAGCTGGGAGCTGGCAGCAGGGAAGGGGGCCGCAGTGAGGAAGCTGCAGACACACTCCCTGGTACCAGGGGGGAGAGTGGGAGCCTGTCCCAGGAGTGTGGGGAGCAGTCCAGGGAAGGAGCAGTTAAGGGCTGGGAGAGGGTCCCTGGATTGGAGTCCGGTGTAGCGAGCAGGCCCACGTGTTTCCCCTACAAGCCGCTGCAAGAGCAGGGCAGCCTGTCGGTGGGGGTGCCAGGGATGGTTTGGAAGGAGACTCTGATAATACCCTGGCGGGGGGGACTCAAGTGTGACTTGGGCAGAGGGCTAAGCCCCGAAGAGGAAAGCGCTGCAGCTCCGGGAGCACAGGAGCGGGCACAGGGTGAGCGAGTTGGACAATGGGCTGAGTAACTGCAGCAAGGGGCGTCAGACTGTGTGGGGAGCTAAGCCCCAGATGGGCCCTGTTACAACACCTTTATCGGGTTTGTATATGTATGGGGGGCTCCTCGGGGGAGGTGTCTGTCTGAACGAAAAGAGAGCAGGGTATGGGCTCGGAGAACAGATGATTACGCCCAAGAGATGACTTTCACGCTGCAAATATCATTTGGATTCAGTAGAACCTGGTGCAACAGATGATTTATAAAGGACAGACCTTGTGTTACGAGGTTGACTTGGATCCAGTCTCTCTGTCCTGAGCATTCAACTTCAGAAATGTCATTGCCTCTCTCCCATGGTGCCAACGTTGCATTGAGCGCCAGTGCGTATAACAAGCAAAGATCCAGCGAGACCCTCTCTCTGCAGCAATTTCCAGAGCAGGGCCAATGAGGGACTGGAGCAGCTGACCACACCGTCCTATGTCAGCCAACTCTCACAGTGACTGAAACAGGAACCCCGCCCCCCGCCCTCCCAGAACAAGCACCGCAGCTCAGCGTATACGCCATTGGCCATGGCCATATGACGGTCTACATAAAAACGTGATATGCTGAGCAGCAAAAGATAAGAGTTGATCTGTGAGTTCCTCAGGGTATGGGCCATTCCTTCCTGTGAGTCTGGAAGTGCCCAGCACGCTGGCTGGGGGCCTGCCATCAATACACAAATAACAATCATTGGAACATGGCCACCGGTGACCCGTCCAACGGGCCGCGTGCAGTGATTTCAAGGGCAGTATCCTGATTTATGCTAGTGAAGGATCTTGTCCAGGGTGTCATCCTAAAGCTAAGCAATCACTGGACAATCAGCAGGCTCCATTTCCAAGATTTAAAAAACAGCTTGTAACGTCAAAGGCTGATGCTTTGCCCAATCGGGTGATAAAGGCAGGACGACCGCCCCATTTGAACCAGGATGTGAAGCAGCTAGTGATGGTCACCATCAGCACAGCAATAACTCATTCCACCATATAGCCCCGAGATAAGGTGGGTTCCTGCAGGATGCAAGGACAGGTGAGCTGTATGCCAGAGGAGCTTCCATCCCAATCCTGGATTTTCCCAAGAGCTTGCGGTGGCCCCAAAGCCTGGACTGGTCCTCTAGTCCAGTCCCTTGCACTCAGGGCAGGACTAAGTAATAACTACACTGTTCCCCACAGGTGTTTGTCCAACCTGCTCTTAACAAGATCCGGTGACGGAGATTCCACCTCTCCCTGGGCAATTGAAACACTAGAACATCCACCCTGACAGCAAGGGATGTTTTCCTAATGTCCAAACTAAACTGAAATTTTGCTGCAATGTAAGCCCATTGCTTCTTGTCCTAGCCTCAGAGGTTAAGGAGGAAAATTTTTCACCCTCCTCCTTGTAACAACCTTTTATGTACTTAAAAACGGTTATGTCCATACAAGGTTGTTACTTCCACTTCACCTTGCCAGGGAGGTGTAAAGGGACCTTGGTGTAAATGAGAACCAGCCCCTAGTTTCCAAGAGAGTCCGTAAATATTTGGAGGACTGTGTCCTGTGGGATATAACCACTAACTCAAGGAAGGGCTGGTTCTCAGTGGAAATTGGCAATGCCCCCTGACTCATGCCTTGGAACAGAGTGTGCATTCCCAGGTTCTCTTCCGTGGTGGATGGAAGAAGTCCAGATGGAGACAGGTCACCTGAATGTAAACACTGATAAAACAGCATAAAGGGAAAATATTTGACAACCGTAGAAGGGCGTCCATCCGTAGATGCACACTCTGTGCCTTCCTCAAGCAGCTCAGAGTGTGTGTTCTGAGTCACAGGCTAGGGCACAGCTGGGTATATTTCATTAACTGCAGCACTGACTGAGAGATTTACTTAACTGCTGTTGTGGCAAAGAGAGATGGATGTATCCTAGAGAACAGTTAAGGGTTGATTTAAAGATTTCCTTTTCCAAGCAATCACTCTCATGGTGTGGCACACAGCACACCGCGATGGATAACACTGGGTGCTGAAATCTTTCACAGACAAAAGAGAAGAGCTTCAGGTGAGCTTGCTGGGATCAGACGTGCTCTTTGGTAGCCCAAGACGACCTTAAAAATCGCAGACAAGCCAATGGTTCAATGCAAACACAGGGTGATGTGTTAGCTAGAGTGAACAGTGAGCTTGAAAGATGAGCTAGGACAACAAGGAGTGAATGGAACTATGCTGATTTACACCAGCTGAGGATCTGTCCTTAAAGCTAATTATAAAGCCATGTTCCTGGTCATTATAAAGTACTTGACAGGCAGACTGGATTGTAAAGAGCACCACACGCTGTGTGCCTTTTGTGTAACAGAACAATCAGCTTTGCAGAAATGGCCATAGAAACATAGCAGAACACAAGGCTGCAAGGGACCTCTGGGGCCAGGGAGTCCACTCCCTACTTGTCAGGCTGCCTGACCGTGAGTGCCAATCTCAGGGCAGACTGTCAGAAAGAGGGCTGACACCCCAAACTGGTGGTGTGTCCTATAATTAGATTTCACCAAGCCAGTAACAAAGTGAACTCCTGGATCACAATAGCAGTGTTACCATGGAGTCAGACAGTCTCCTTAGACTCTCCAGTCTGTCTTGCCACCCAGGCAAACTGGACTTAGTGATAAATAGTCACACCAAAAATCACACCACATTCAGATTGTTTTCAGTCCCAAGAGACCAGTCAGTCACTTACCCCAGATCAGTTGGTACTCTAGATCTTACACCAAAGACGAGCCTATAGCCAATCCTGTAATAAACTAGCCAAGGTTTATTAACTAGGAAGAAGGAAGAAGAGTTAGGCCTTGTCTACACTGGCACTTTACAGCGCTGCAACTTTCTCACTCAGGGGTGTGAAACCCCCCCCTCCCCCCAGCCAGCGTAGGCCCCAGCCCTGAGAGCTATTCCCCTCGTGGGGGTGGGGGTTGTTTTTTTACAGGCCTGGGAGACGACGCAGCCATTCTTCTTTACAGGTGAAAGCCAGCAAACGTACACGCCCCAATGCGTTCCCATCTCAATCCTGAGTGCCAGACCTGTGGTGATCTGTCCACGCAAAGTGTCTTTCAGGGCAGCCCCAGGAGGCAGCCCCTGGGGATCTCTGGCTTCACTTTAGAGTCTCTGGCCCTTCAGAGTTCAAACAGCCAACAAGACAAAAAAATCTTCACATCAATAATTTTTATTCTCCTCTTCCAGCATTCAGAGTGATGGCACGAGGCCTTCTGCACGCTCCCAGGGGTGCCAGAGGGCCGTTAACCAACCCTTTACATTGCAATGATCCTTGATGGCCCATCTGCTGTCGATGATCCTTCTGGACAGGCAGGGGGAGCATCCCTATGCCTGGGCTCACAAGTTCAGCGCAAACGTTTCCGAGTTATAAAGCCAAATGTGCATTTTCCCTACCGCCGGGAACAGCAACATTACACGTGAGATTAGTGCTGGCAGGAACTTACCAGCATTTCAGAGTCTGAACACTAAATACAGTCTTCTACAGGTAGCATCCAGGGGACGCGCTCTGGGCTCCACCTGCGAGGGTGTCAGTTCTCAGCTAATGCCTGCAGCCTGGGCTAGAGCAGGCTTCTGGCATCTAGAGCTAGACATGGCTGCCTCCCCCACCATCTTCTGCAATCCGCTGGAACACCTGCCTTGTCCTGATACCGGGAGACCTTGCTACCAGCCTGGGCTAGAGCAGGCTTCTGGCATCTAGAGCTAGACATGGCTGCCTCCCCCACCATCTTCTGCAATCCGCTGGAACACCTGCCTTGTCCTGATACCGGGAGACCTTGCTACCAGCCTGGGCTAGAGCAGGCTTCTGGCATCTAGAGCTAGGCATGGCTGCCTCCCCCACCATCGTCTGCAATCCGCTGGAACACCTGCCTTGTCCTGATACCGGGAGACCTTGCTACCAGCCTGGGCTAGAGCTGGCATCTGGCATCTAGAGCTAGACATGGCTGCCTCCCCCACCATCTTCTGCAATCCGCTGGAACACCTGCCTTGTCCTGATACCGGGAGACCTTGCTACCAGCCTGGGCTAGAGCAGGCTTCTGGCATCTAGAGCTAGACATCGCTGCCTCCCCCACCATCTTCTGCAATCCGCTGGAACACCTGCCTTGTCCTGATACCGGGAGACCTTGCTACCAGCCTGGGCTAGAGCAGGCTTCTGGCATCTAGAGCTAGGCATGGCTGCCTCCCCCACCATCTTCTGCAATCCGCTGGAACACCTTCCTTGTCCTGATACCGGGAGACCTTGCTACCAGCCTGGGCTAGAGCAGGCTTCTGGCATCTAGAGCTAGACATGGCTGCCTCCCCCACCATCTTCTGCAATCCGCTGGAACACCTTCCTTGACCTGATACCGGGAGACCTTGCTACCAGCCTGGGCTAGAGCAGGCTTCTGGCATCTAGAGCTAGACATGGCTGCCTCCCCCACCATCTTCTGCAATCCGCTGGAACACCTTCCTTGTCCTGATACCGGGAGACCTTGCTACCAGCCTGGGCTAGAGCAGGCTTCTGGCATCTAGAGCTAGGCATGGCTGCCTCCCCCACCATCGTCTGCAATCCGCTGGAACACCTTCCTTGTCCTGATACCGGGAGACCTTGCTACCAGCCTGGGCTAGAGCAGGCTTCTGGCATCTAGAGCTAGGCATGGCTGCCTCCCCCACCATCTTCTGCAATCCGCTGGAACACCTTCCTTGTCCTGATACCGGGAGACCTTGCTACCAGCCTGGGCTAGAGCTGGCTTCTGGCCTGCGAGTGTCACGCTACTATCACAAGCCGCCCCGGCCTACGGTCCCATTCATAAACTTAGCAAGCTCCATCTTAAAGCTAGTTATGCTGTTCCCCCCTCCTGTTGGGGACTGCTCCAGACCCTCACTCCTCTGATGGCTGGAACCCTCCTTTTAATTTCCAGCCTTAGTTTACCCAGGCCAGTTGGTACGCATTTGTTCTTGTGCCAACACTGTCTTTCCACTTCAATAGCCCTTCACCCTCCCTGGCGCTTCTCCCTCCCTCCCCCCATCTATTTACAGAGAGCGTCCGATCCCCTCTCTGCCTTCCAGTGCCTGCGCAATGGCATTAACGCTTCCCTCTCTCTGCTGGAAATGCCTCGCCTGACGCATCCCAGGCTTGCGTTAGCCTTTCTCACAGCCGCAGCCCGCTGGTGGCTCATAGCCCTCCTGTGACTGACTCATACACCCAGCCCCCTTGGCTGCGTCTTCGCTGCGTGCGGCCCTTGTTCTGGGCTGCGGCTGCGGGGATGGCTAGCGAGCCAGCCGCATGGCTCCCTACCCGCAGCCGTGTACCCAGGGCGCAAGGTCCCTGCCTGCGCTGCTCAGCCTCTGCCTCCTTGCAGTGAGTTAGGGGTCTGCTCCCGCTTGAATCTCCTCCAGGGTCCTGCTCTGTAAAGATGGGCTGCCCTCATTTTAACTCAGGCCACAAAGAGACGTCGAATCAGGGACAGGCTCCGCTTGTTCCGGGGGCAGATAAAACAGCCCAGCCGGCATTCTGGGGGCAGGGAGCTAGGAGCCTTGTGCTGATCTCAGGAATGACCTGCCCCGCTGTGCCGGCACCATGAGGCTGTTCTCAGGCGGGAGCCCAGCTGGTGTCAATCCAGACTCTGCTGGTGGCAGATGCAGTGAGAGCGGGCGCTCTGGCGGGGCGGTTTCTGTTCTGAGTGCGAGACGTAGCGCCTCGCCCCGGCTCAGCACACGCAGGGCCAGGGCTGGGCCGGGAGGAGGGCCGCCCTGGACGATCAGCCTCCTGTTAGTAGGTGAAACCACACGCAGATCTGCCCTTGGGTCTTGGCAGGGCAGTAAAGTGGGAAATGGCTTTGGATGTATTGATTCTGTACATTTCAGTGCCATGAATATCAGATCTTAACGACTTGGTTTCCTAAACAGTATCTTAAATGTGGATAAAGGATTTTAATAGTAAAGCCCGGATAGTTTACCTTGCCGCGAATAGAGTCTGTCCTGTTGTTAATGGTGCAACTTAGCATTGCCTGGCTAGCGTGGAGTGGGCATTTCCAATAGCCGTAATGCCCTTCCATTACCGCCAGCTGGTTCTAGGGAGCAGGTCGCCCACGTCTTGTCAGCAGTGATGTCCTGCGGCCCGCTGCCACTTAGACTGATTGATTGCAATGAGAGATTATCTCAAGCACTGAGATCTTACCCTGAACATTTAACAAAACGTGTTTCTTGTCCTTTCCCTCTCTGGCTATGCGGGCAGATCAGCTAACTGTTTACAGGAAGAATAATTACCCCAGCATGGTCCTGAGCTAATGTTATTCTAGCCTTGCCAAGTTTTCCACTTCCCTAGATCATGCCTTTTCCCTTGAAAAATGATCAGATATCACTAAAACCACCAGTAAAGAAAAAACCCATAAATAGCGCAGGTGCGTTCGGCATGAATGAATTACAGCCCTAACACCATCATGGCTGCCGTCCTCATCATTTCCCTGGTGCTCATCGGCTCTGCGCTGTTGACTTGCTGGCAGTGAGCTGTGCTGCAGTTCAGGGACCAGCCAGCTTTAACCTCAGCTTTATTTTGCTGTTTTTTATCTCTGGTCCTTCTGAAGCAGTTTCCCCTGGCCTTTAGCAGGATCCTGAGTCCTCCTGCCATTGTTATCAGTGGCATGTTCAAAACACCCTGGGTACAATGCAATGCAACGCAAAGATACATCTCTGAAACAAGTCCATTGAGCAAATATTCCCAAGCGCTGACTCGGGTTTCCGCCGTCCCTTTCTAACCCTAATTATGAACAGGGACCGGGGGGAGAATTTCAAAGGCACGTGGGGAAGCTGGGAGCCCAGTGCCTGTGGGAGCTGGCCTCCTGACTGCCCTTTCTGTCTTTGACACTCTTCCCCATTAGAGCCCTTCAGAGACCATTCAGTGAAACAAAGCAAACCTGCCAGGCCGTATCTACGCTACCGGCTTGGGGTGTGATTCCCCTGCTTGTGCACATGCCGGTGGAGAGCTAGCGTGAGTCACAGGGTGGCTGCAGGGCAGGGCTAGCCGCAGCGGGGGCAGAGCTGAGCCGGGCCCAGGATTTACTCACCAGAAACCGGTGAGTGAGTGCATGGCACGACTCGGCCGGGTCTCCGCAGCCACCACTCGTGCTGCTGCAGCCAGACGGTGCCTCATCCTCAGGGTATCTCGCTGAGAGCCAGCACCAGCGTGTGTGCGTGAGCAGGGGAACCGCACCCTTTGCTGGCCTTGCCGACGTCGCTGAAGGGACAGTGCCCCCAGGCTCAGGGTCCACTGCTGATCTCACGCTGTTCCCTCCATCTGCCTTCTCTCGCTCCCTCCAACGCTCCACTGGGGCGAGAGCCTTCTGCACTTGGGAAGAGGCCGTTTAGAGTCAAGTTACAGTAGGTAGATTTACTGGTGACCTTCATTCTTCTGGTTCTCTGACAGGAGCTATAAGGCAGATGGCCAAATGTCTGCACTGAGCCAAAGGATATGATTATATATATATAGCATGTCAGCTCTTTGGAGCAGGGAGCATGTGTTTGTACAGCGCCTAGCGCAGTGGAGTCCTGGGCCATGACGGGGACTCCTAGTCACTACCACAATAAACATAAAACACATTAAATACCCAACACAGTACATGCCAGGTGTTATTGCTTTCCTAACTCAAAATAATTATAACCATTTCATAGGGAAAACACAGTTTTAAATTATCGAAACATATCTATTTTTAAGTTCTTATATTTTTTCCACTTTTTAAGGAATAAGGAAAGTCCCACAGATTCTGAGGATCATTCCATGAGTCTTGTCCTTCGAGAGTCTGGGCCTGCAGCCCTAGCACATATAAGTACTCCTTATTCATGCAAATAATCCCGTTGGGGTGAGTAAACGCTGCTACTCACTTAAGTAAGGGGTTGCCATGTCAGGCGTATCCTCAGCTACTGACTGTCAGCTCCTGTTTCAAACAATGAACCAGGGAGAACAAATTACATGAAAGTTTTAAACCATCAGCACTTTAACATTTGTTATAGTTTTACTGACTCTGCATCCATTTGCCCTGGAAAGCAGAACTCGAGACAGTCATCAGCTGAGAGTCAGAAGCTGGTTATTAATTTAAGATGCTGCGTGCTTGTAGACATGAAAGTATCATTCTCCAAAAGGTCCCTAAGGTCTGGACTATAGAGAAAAAGAAGAAAATGTAGCCTGGAAAGCCTTGTTAAATCCTTTTGGTTGTTCCCTTTTCAAAGAGCTTAAAGGACAGAATCTTTTATTAAAGGTTCTTAAAGATGCCCCTTATGACTAAACCCGCTACCTCTCTTGGAGCCTTTCCTGTTGGGTGAATGAATTTAAAAGTGATTTTCAGGCATGCATTATTTATTTAAAAAATTAACATTTCATGTCACTGCATTAGATAGGATGGGCCGGCGTAACCAGGATACAGATGGGCATGGCTGAAAACTGTACACAAGTTTCAAGAATTCATATATTATTCATTTAAAGGGTTAGAAAATTAGCAGTAACCAGCATTGGGACTTTACTCTTAGTTTTATACACAACTACTCACGAAGAGCTAGAGCTAGTCAAAATGTTTCCAATGGAAAGGCTGATGTCAAAATCGAAATGTTCCATGGGAATGTGGCAATTCTGATAAAATTTTGTTTAAAAAAACCCCCAGAACGAAGCCCTTTGATACGGTTGATTAAAACCTTACCAGAGCAGAACGTTTCAATTTTTCATTTCAATCATATATTTTTACTTTTGTATTTTATATTAGTATTTTGTAAAGGATCCAAAATACAATTTTAAAATATCTAATACAGTAAATTTACAAATAAAACAATGTCAAAATCAAAACAAAACCAAAAGACTGATCCTGATTGCCTAACGGTCAGATGAGCTGCAATTTTCCTTTCTATTTGTCTGTACTGTAACCCTACAGCCTCAAGGGAGGAGAGGACTGACCCAAGAGAACTCAAATCCCTTTAACTATATGGAACACGGTCTGATGGATAGTTCACTTGTCTCAAGGGTTATGTATCACTCTGTGCAAACAGAGACTGGGAGAAGTTCAAGCCATTATTTTTCAGGCCCTTCCTATTTACAGAGGGATCATGATGACCACGGCTAAGGCAAGGTAGAAGCAGAGTGTATTGTTTTTGCAGGAAGTATGAGATTTGTTGACAGTGGACCTGCCTCATCAGCTTGAGAGGTTTCATACCAGATTAAAATCAAATGATTGTTTATTTGGTTTGAAGATGAATGTTAAAGTCATTTACTGTAATATGCACTGAAGCCCCAGGGTATAATGGCTGGCATGCTCCTCGATACATGACAATATGCTTTTCAGTGAGATGAATAACTAGGCTACAGTATTTATTACCCTCAGTGGCAGGGTCACCAAAGTACATTAATTAAATGAGCTTCCAGCTAAAACGTCTCTGCTTCAAAACCTGCCTCATTATCCACTAAGAGATTTTTCAAATTCCTCCTATCGGAAATGAATCTGCCAAAAATTCCACTGTGCAGGGATCAATATATTTGTAATGGAAATGACCTTGATATCCCTGCAGGATAACAGCAATCGCGTGCACACATTCACACACTTCCTTGCAGCGAAAAATCGCTTTTCAGTTGTCTCTGCAGCACACAACTAAAGGATTTAATTCAAACTGCCTGCAGGGCATGGCTGGAGGTGCTCTTACATAATTCAAAGCATACCAAATTAGGTCCCAATCCTGCCGACAGCTATGTGCCTGCCTATCTTCATGTGTGAATAGTCCCAGTGAAGTCAGTGCAAGCACGATTCAAGGTCAGGGAAACATGCCTTACAATGAGAGACTAGAACAGCTCTGTGTATTTAGATTCGTGAAGAGAAGGTTAAAACAAGAGGCAGCTTGATCACAGTCTGTAATTACCTACACCGGAAGAAAATTGCTGACAGTGCAGGGCTATTTATCTGGCACACAAAGACATAACAGGATCCAGTACGTTCGTCATCCCTTGGCATGTTCATCGGCCTTCCCCACTGCAGCGGCATGGACCAAAGACATGTACGCTCGGACCACTTTCTGCATGCAGTGATATACCTCCACCTCCCACCCCCATCCTCACCCTCCCCTCCGCCTCTCTCAGGCCACCGCTCCCAGCCCCCACCGATCCCCTGCTGTGTTGCTCTGGGGTACCCGGCCCACCTGCTCAATGCCTTCCCTGCCGCCAGACCCACGTTTGACAGGTAGATTAGCAAAGGGACTCACCCGCAAGTGGCCAGTGAGCAGGGCGCATCCAGGTGAGGGGGAGCCAGGAGCTGAGCAGCTATGTGAGACAAAAGCCTCTGGAGCTAGGGCGATTGAGTAGGCCGCAGAGCCCCCCTGGTCTTGGGCCCAAAATGTCCTGCACCAGCAGCCGAACACGAGCACTGGGTAACAGCTGCCTTGTGGCCGGGCTGTATGAGGCGGGTGAATGGGGCTGTTTAAAACGTTGAGCTTGAGTCATTTCCAGCAAACAAGGGGGTTGTTCCATGACAGGTGCGTACGCTGAGGGTTTTCACGTTAGGTTGCCCCGTCTGTCCCATTCGCACGGCATTGTCTGGCCAAAGGGATTTCTTCAAAGCAGACAAGACACAAATCACTGTGGCAGATCAATCAGGCAGCAGCATCTGTAGTGTCTGGGAACAGCAGGGCAGACAGAGAATGACACAGTATGTTTTCTTCACCGAAGAATGAGCAACAGGGATAGATAAACATGCAAGATCTATATGCACAGCTGTCTCTGTCCCTGTGGTTAGAGACCCATGGATGTCTCATGGAAAATGTTGAAAGACTCTTCACTTGTATTGCCTATTGACTGCAATTTGCTAACCCCTCCTTTTGTTACAATGATATTTGAACGAACACAGCTTCTTTATTTTGGAGAGTACATCGGATCCTTTTGCTTATAGGCCTCTGTGATGCCGACATCTCACATGGCAGAGGGCGACTTGCAGCTCAGGGTACACGGCAGGAGCAGGGGAACTCAAACAAGCATTGAGACTTCATGTTTCCCGCCTGCGCTGGTTGCAGAGTGGAATTTGGAGGGGACAGACGTCTCTGGGGGAGCTCAGGCCAGTAGCATTCCCTGAGGTACTGGGTGTGCTGGGGGGGCCTTGTCCTACAACCTCCCCTTGGAGCCATGCCCCTCTGGGATGGCGAAGGCAGCAGGGAAGTGCTGGGATCGCTGCTGATGGAGATTGTCCCTGCTTCCCGTAGATAGAGCGGGCATCAGCATCGCCCAAGGGAGCAGTTGTGTGGTTGTTGGGGACACTGGGGCATGGCCACTAGGTAACTCGAGGGGATGGAAGACCACGAGTGTCGATGAAGCCCCCTCGCACTAGGCCCAGGTGTCCTTGGCCCCCACTCCCACCTGGAGGCACTCGCAGCAGCTCTGCGTACTAGGCCCAAGTGTCCTTGGCCCCCCCCGCCTGGAGGCACACACAGCAGTTATGCTGAGAATCTGCAACAGTATGTTGCAGAGTCAGACTGCCTGAAACTAAGCAAGGCCAAACAGGGGAGATATGGAAGAACAATGCTGAATAAAGCAGCTTTATGTATAGTTTAACAAATAATACAGAGAATCAGGGAACTAGCTGGGAACTGGATTGGCTGGCTATATGGATACTTGGGGCAGCTTGCTATTGGATAAGTATGCTGGGAAAAAGGATGTATAAAAGCCTGTGTAACTTCCTGCTCTGTGTGCAGGATTTGAGATTTTATTCTCCCTGTACCTTTTTGCAGCTGCAAATAAACTTTTCTGCTTCTCCACCCCGTTGTGATTATTGGGTGTCGCACACCGGGTAATGAACCACTCAAGCTGTTGTTCAGCCTCTCGGCACTGGGTGCCGGCAACATGGTGGTTGCTCAAGGTGGCAGCACGTGCGGCTGGTGGCCTGGCTAACTGTCACCCAGAATCCGCCCTCGGTTCCTGGCTCAGCCTGTACAGAGAGTGCTCACGGCAGAGTACCCAGAGGCCCAAGCTGGCCTGGGCCTGCCAGGCTGGCTCCAGTGCTGGGCATGGCACAGGGGTGCTGGGGGAGGATCTCCGGGTGACGGATGGAGGCCAGATCTCCCTGCTGATGCTGTCAGGCCTCTCGGCGGCGCTGGTGAGTTGCCCACAGCTGGCGTGGACGGGCTGCTCGTTGCTGGTGCTCCTTTGCCCCCGAGAGGGGAGGCAGTGGGCAGGTCGCTCCTCCTCCCTCGGGTGCTGGCATGCGGGGTTCTGCAGGACCCGGCCTCTCTCCCCTTCTGGACACCGGGTACCTAGGCAGCTCGGAGGCATGGGCTGCCAGGGAGCTGATGTCGCTCCGATTTGCACCCCGTCGCCCGTGCCCCAGCCAGCGGCGATGCAGGAACGCCTGGCCACAGCTGCAGTGTGCCTGGGGCGTGGATTCGGGCGCGCGGGCTGATGCTCAGTCCGGGCGTGGCGGAGGTGATGCTGGCCAGAAGAGATGGGCATGCCGAGGTTTCTCTTTCCAGCCATTTGTCACTCACGTTGGTACGCGGGGGTTGTGCTGCATCTCCACGCTGCTGTTCAGCAATCACAGAGCAGCAGCATCACCCATCTGCACCAGACGAGGCAACTGGGACCATTTCCTTCGGTTCATGGCCATGCAAGATTTCTAGCAGCGAGACAGAGCTGGCCCTTGGCGCTGGCCCGGGGCCACTCAGAAGGACACTCTAACGCCCTGAGGCCCTTCAATGCTTCTGCTCAGCCATGGGGGTGCTGTTGATGGTGGTAGAATAACACCCACCTATTTGTTCTGGGGGCAGGGGAATATCATCTCTCTGGCCCACGGGACAAGCAGGAAGCCACTGGCCTGTGCATGCTCCGTGGTAACCAGAACATTGCAAAAATACAGAATAAAGTACAGTGCAATGCGAGAAATGAGATCCTGGCAATGTACGCGGACACCTGACTCTGAAACACCAGGGCTTCTTTCTGGCCTGAGGGCAGGGGACGGGACCCACTGAACACCAAACCACATCCATATGTCGGCTGAGAGCATTCAGGGTCCCAGGGATTCTCGCCATGTGCCCTGCAGAGAGCCATGCCAACAGCAGCTGTGCGAAAGCAGCAGTCCAGCTGCGGGAAGGGGCTTCGGGAGAGCCTGGAGGCCTTTGGCCATGGCAGCTTTGTCCCCAGCTTCCAGGATTCAGCTGGGCGAGGGCTCCACCACTGGTAACCAGCAAAACAGCCCTGGCTGTCCTGGCAGCATAAGAGTGACATGGCTGGTCCTGCTTCAGTCATCTCCCTAGAGCATGCAGAGAAGATTGTCGCCACTGCAATTCTGCCGTGGCAGGGCAGTGGGTTGGGCTATACTTTTAAAGGTGCCTCAATCAGTGTTTCCATCTTTTCCCCTCTGTTTTGGGTGATCCATCCTCTACTTTCCCATCTGGAGGTTGTTTGCCAAAATCTGTCCCAGCTGCTCTCTTGCAACCTCTTGCATAGCTCTAGTCATGATGATGTTGAATACTAATAAAGGCCTCCAGGTAGCTTAAAACCCTGGGGGCTGCCAGGGCACCATGATCAATTATTATTATAGTTATCCTTGGACTCCGAAGAAACCCAGTTATTTGGCAGCTGAGCCCCAGGAGAGGTTTTTAATCATTTTATAAAAAGATCAGCATATTTTCTGACTGTGGAGATTCAACAACGGCCGTGTGTTACCAATATAATCAGAAGCATATTCCACCTCGCTTACTGAGCATCTAATCTGTCTGACTGATACTCAGTCTGTCTGGTATCTTGTGACTCATTCAGAATAGCATGCAAATGCTCTGCATATAAAGTCTGAATGTATCGTTCTATTTTCTGCTCAATAAATGCACTTGATTTTTTCAAAGTTCCTTGTTGGAGCTCTGTGTAAATGTCGTTTTCTTTTTCATTTCTCAAGTGAACTTTACCAACACCAACAAACATAAAATCGTAGGAATGCAGGGCTGGAAGGGACCTCAAGAGGTCACCTACACTACACCATCCCCCTGTGCTGAGTGCGTTCTGTGTGCACACTGATCTCTGTGGCACACCACCTTCCTCTGTTGTACGTGGGGAAAACAGTTCCTCCGGCAGAATTATTTTTGAAAAGAACTAACATGCCCCATGTCTTCAGACACAGCTTTCTTACCCTCATCATGAAGAGAGCTTGAGTTGAATTGTTCAGCAGCGATGGACAAGCCTCCAAGACCTAGTGCATTTGTAAATTCATCAAACATTTTTGTAGCAAGGAAATTCTGCTTTATGGTCCTCTGGCCAAGCTGCTATAGCTCACAGGTGGCTAAAAGCAATGAATGCTGATGTTGCAACCCAACATCTGACTTTACTATCGGAATAATTCCTCTTCCCCCAGTAGTCCTGGCATCAGAATTATCACCTGCTCAAACCCTCCTCCCCCCCCGCACCCCATTAGCTCCAGATAGTGATGAGAAAACTGGTTTAGCAATTCCCATCCAGGACAGGGGTGTTAGTGGCACTCCTTGCTCGTCCCCTCCTCACCACCCCCCATACCTTTCCTATCACCCTCTCGCTGCATTCAGATTCCATGACTGGCCTCAAAGCAGAGCACAAATCTCTTTTCAGAATCCGACCACTGCCAAAATATCCCGGCTCTCCTTGTGTCACTTCTCTCACCCCAGGTTTCAGAGTAACAGCCGTGTTAGTCCGTATTCGCAAAAAGAAAAGGAGTACTTGGGCACCTTAGAGACTAACCAATTTATTTGAGCATGAGCTTTCGTGAGCTACAGCTCACTTCATCGGATGCATCGGATGATCCATCCGATGCAGTGAGCTGTAGCTCACGAAAGCTCATGCTCAAATAAATTGGTTAGTCTCTAAGGTGCCACAAGTACTCCTTTTCTTTCTCTCACCCCAGAGGGACAAGGCGGGGGAGGGGAGGTGATATCCCTTGTTGGACCAACTTCTGCTGGTGAGAGAGACGAGCTTTGAGCTTATGCAGAGCTCTTCCGGGGAAGGAGCTCGCAGCGTCACAGCTAAATGCCAGGTGGAAGGGATTGTGTAGCATGAGTAGTTAGCACATGTTCTACGGGACCATTCAAGGAGGAGTGGCCCATTAACACCACTGCAGTTATGGGACAAAAGGGGGGGTTAGTGGGTTACAGGTCATTGTAATACTCCATAAATCCGGGGTCTCTGTTCAGTCCATGATTTTTAGCATCTAGCAGAGTAATAAATTTAAGCTCCCAGGCTTGTCTTTTGAAAGTGCTGCGCGGATGAGCCTGTCATATCCGGCGAGGTCCTGCAGGGGTCAGTCCTGGGTCGGGTACTAGTCAATATTTTCACTAATTACGTGGATGATTGAATGGAGAGTATGCTTATAACATTTTGGGATGACACCAAGCTGGGAGAGGTTGCAAGCACTGTGGAGGACAGGATTAGAGGGTTGGTGGATTAGTCTGATGTCAACAAGATGGAATTCAACAGAGACAAGTACAAAGCACTGCTCGCAGGAGGGACACATCAAATGCACAAATGCAAAATGGGGACGAAGTGGCTTGGCAGTCGTACTCCTTAAAGGGTCTGGGTTCCTGGAGCACGCCAACGGGCTCCTGGGTCTTCCACCTCCCAAATGAGTGCCCCGGGCACCAGCCTGCAGAGTCCTTCGCACCCGGTCTCTGCCCAGTGACTCCTGAAGTGGTTCTGCTGTGAATCAATAGCTGGCAGGCCAGAGGGCATCCCACATCAGAGTAGCCCCTAGGCCTCAGGCAGAGGCAGGTATTGAGGGTGGGTTTCCTACATCCCAGGCAAGTGCCCGAACCACTGGGCTAGAAATTATAAGGTGGCCCATCCCTCTCCCACCTCCTCCTCTGGCTGTTTTCACCGAAGCCACCTGGCCCCAGGAGAGAGCTCCCCAAAGCCGCCTGGCCCCAGGAGAGAGCTCCCCGCCTCTTGGATCATGGGCAGAGATGGGCACCTCCTGGCAGCCTGAATTTGGAGCCCTTCTCCGTCAGAGGAGCAGGATTGAGGACACTGCCCTCTCGTCGGCATCTCCTATTGACTAGCATGAGCAGCTTCCCTCGAGCACGCTGACTTTTGTGGATCACACCTGTAGGCACCTATTTCCCCCAGTCACTGTATGGGAGCCCAGGCCCTGAGCCCAGGTTCTGTGGATCACAGCAGTGTTCCTGTGACTTTTTAGGCAGCTAACAGGCATTGAACCCCTATGTCCCTTTGTGGAGCTGGGCCACAGCCTCCAGTGAGATCAGTGGGAGCTGTGGGGCTATATCCCCTTGCAGGGTTGAGCACCTCTGCCTCCAAGGATTTTTAAGTCGACATGTAGGGCCGTGGACCCAGCATCTCAAAGGCATTTAGGCGCCTTACTCTGAGGAGCTGGGCCGTGCCGGAGTATTTAGGTCCCAGTGCACAGGCGTGGCAGGGAGCATGGCCCAGCAAACACTACCTAGGTCTGGGAGTCGGGACACCTGGGTTCTATCCCCCCCTCTGTCCTGGTTTGCTGTGAGGTTGGGCTAAGCTGGGTCTCGGTTTCCTCACTTGTAGGTGGGTCTCTGTGTGCAGTGGGAGCTAGTTTGGCTTCTCTCGGTCGGGCGCAAGCAGAGCAGCTGGTGTACAGGGGTGCGATGCCATGGGCCGGTGGCAGCATCCTGCTGGGGCTCCGAGGAGAGCAGGAGAAACGGGAGCTTTGTCAGAGCATATGTTTGTGCTCTCCGGAAGACTGCCTGACTTGTTCGTAGGATGCCCACACCAGCCTCTGCGGTTCTGAATCCCTCCTGAGGTCTCTCTGCGCCTCCCAGGGGGACAGATCCTGCGCTAGGCCTGGCCCTCCAGGAGCCCCTCCACACCCTCCCCTGGGCCTGTGTGCTGGGGAGGCAGGCTGAGGTATTGCCCCTCGTTTCCACAGGGGGCGGGGGAGGACAAGGGATTTATTCTCCATCAGGCTCCCTGCGTGGAGCTCCAGGCACCCTTGGGATCTGAGACTGCAGATGGGAATATAGACATTGCCCATGCATCTTCCTAGGAGCAGCTTTCTCTGCAGCTAGCAAAGCTGGGTTCGCAGTGCGCCCTGGAGGCTGCACACCAGTGACGAGAATAAATAGTTGAACAATTCACATTAATGAAACTGACTCTGGGAGCCTTAAAGAGAATGGCCACCGCGGTGTCCGTCAGAACGTTTTAGGAGCCAAAAGACCCATTTCCCCAGCAGCAATTGCCCTGAACTAGACCAGTGATATTATTAAAGTTTGCCCAGAGAATATTTTAGCAGCTCATTAAACATAGCTGTATATTGTATGCAGCATTAAAGCAATCCACTTAGTAATTAACCAAATGTGTGATAAGCCTTTTCGACTAACGTTGCTTATAGTGTGTCATTAATCATGCATCTCAATCTCACATTGTTACACACTCAGCATAGAGATGGAGGGATTTCCCCAGCACCTGTTAGCCCACGGGGTAAATCTACTAGCCGTGATGAAAGTAGTTGTGCTGTCACTCCCCACAGAGTCGGGGCCCTGACGTATGGAGGAGCTGCCCTCCTTAACTCCAGCACCCGCAAGCAGCTGCCGCGCATGCAGCTGGCCAGACGCTGCACTTGATCCCCTCCCTTCTTCTCCCCTCTTCTCCTCTCCCTCAAACACAAATCATGGGGCTTTCCGGCTTGTGCCTTCTCTCCCCCGCTGCCCACTTAGAACCTCCCCACTTCCTTCCCAGCGCTGTGTTCCGTTCCCTGCCTTCTCCCTCCCTCTCCTCCCACTTCCCCCTAAAGATCTGGCTCTCTCTGCCCCTCGCTCATTTTTAGTGCATCCTCCCCCTTGTGTACCCACCAATGCTGGGCACCTGCCACTCGCAGGCACCCGCCAGTTGCCCCGTGCACCCCTTGCTCTCACACCCAGACTCAGGTTCAGCCTGGCACGGCGCTCTCTGGGATTCTCCTGCACCCTCCACAGGGTCCCTGCTCCTCCTCCCCTCCCATGGTGGTACCCTGGCTGCTCTGCTGCCAGATTCCCCCTTCCTGCCTCTGAAAGGGCCCCTGGCCCTTGGGCTGCTCTGCTCCCAGGTTGTTCCCTCCCCTTGCTACTGAACCTGTCTCAGACCCACGGGGTGGGACAGGCGTCCCCGGCTCTTCCACAGCTGCCCCATCACAGCCAGGGGCGTTGCTGGCACCCGGAGACGAGCAGACATGGCGTAAGCGCGACCCCAGCGACTGCTGCATGTGCCTGTCGAAGCCCAGAGACGGAGGGACTTGGCCCAGCTCCAGCCTCATCTGCAGGATAACAGCTCTTCTCCCGCTATCCCTGTCCCTCTTTTACTGTCCTGTTTTGTGTTTCTACCTCCTTGACACATGTTCTTTCAGTGCTTTTCCCCGTTGCCTCCCTCATTCCCCTTCTTTCTTTCCCTGCCTGTCTCAGCTGCTGTGGGAAGGTAGGAGAGGGAGACGAGGTTACACACCAGGAATCTTTGAGCAGTGACCAGGCAGACCCCTTGCGCAGGGAGATTTTTCAGGAGCACAGACAGCAGGTCAGGAGCAGAGCGGTTCAATGGCCCCTTTTCTAATTTCTCAGATAATCCTACTCATCTCCAACTGCTGGCATGGGCTTTAGTTTCTAAGCTATCTGTCCTAGCTAACATGGATTTATTGAACATTCATTAATGCACAGAGCTTTCCCTCCAAGCTCCAGGTCACCTCAGTAACTCTGACATCTGAGGTTTGTGGTTCATCCTCTTCAGGCTCCGTTTTCTTGGCTATATCAGTGATGAAGTTTTTGCATTGAATCACACCTGCCCCATTCTCAGACTGCAGCATCTCCGAGTGCTGAAGAGGAAAACTAGAGTCAGTACCACAAGAGATTATCAATATCCAGGCCCAGAATGTGGCTGGAAGATGCTCTCTTTAGACATCTTGCCGTTTAATAGCCCAATGATGGAGACATTTCTAGGGTTTGTGGTCCCACATAGATGACTTTTAAAGGCATTCCTCAGTTTCTTCCCCGCATGGTGTCACTCACAGGTCAGAATTAAGGTGCCTTAACAGCGGCAATTGCCCGTACACTGTAGCCTGTAGATTCATAACCATTAGAAAAAAATTCACACTTAGCTGAACTAAGTTGAGTTCTTCAAATGTAGCCTAGGCATAAGATTTCAATCAATTTTAACTATATTGAAACTGTCTTAATTCATTACTGAGACCTGACACAGATGCTAATTTCTTAAAGGACCCATTTTTAAATTAATTTTCACTCAGAGGCTAATCAATGGATTTACTTGTAAACTCTTAGACAGTTCATTCCGTCCTCAGAGAGTCAGTGCTATAGATTTGGGAGGGACCTGCTTTTATTGTTTGTACATTACAGAGAGATGAATCCTTGCACCTAGCTATGGAGTCTCCATAATAAAGAGAAGTTCTTGCTCTTTAATGTCATTTTTATTGTTCATAAATTATCCTCTATTGGTTTAATTCATTCTAAACAGCTGTGTGATCCAGGGGTTACCATTTCAAAAATGGAATATTATATTGTACCACAATATCCACCTTTCCTGCAGTATTGCTGGTATTCCCTGTACTTACATTGGAAAACCCGCAAGGCACTGTGTTGAACGTACCCATGTGGGTAGTAATACCCACCTGTGCTGGCTCCCATTGTGTGCTGTTCAACGTTCATAGGGGAGCGTAGTTGATACACAAGATTCTACGCTCTGGTTATTAGGGCTGAGCAGAGAAGTTTTTTTTTCCACCCCTCAGGAAAATGTTCAAGATTTTGAAGAATGTTCCCAACCAGAATCAGGATAAAAAGTTGAAATCTCGAATATTTTCATGACCCAACAAACTGAAGGGAAAAACAATCAGTTTGGGCCACATTTCATTTTTGTAATTTCAAACCGTCGTGTTACAACGTTGACCTTTCTTTGTCTCTTTCTCTTTTTTTTTAAACTTAATTTATATTTTAAAAAAGTTAAAATTCAAAACAAAAAGTCACTTTTCAGTTAGGCAGTGTCAAAACACCCTGGTCTGACAGTCTGAAACCTATTTTCCAACATTTTTCCAGCTGGGAAATCTGTCGAAGTCAACCCCCCGGGTTTGGAAAACATGGACATTCTTCAGCAAAAAGACATTTTGACAGACAATTCCTAGCCAGCTCTGAGGGCTGCACTACTGTGAATCCAGGGTAGCCCCACTGGATTTAATGTAGTTTTAGGGCCCCCTTTCACTCTTTCCCAGCACCTTGTACAATCATTTACACCACGGTAAAGTGTGTGGAAACAGTCCCAGAGCAGAATGGTAGCATTGTACACTCACTTTACGATGATGCAAATGCCTACACAAGGTGTAGGGCAAGGCTGACTCAAAGACCCACAGATTGATGTCACTGTATCAGAGGTCAGAATCTGAACTGGTACTTCACAGTTTTGTTGCGCCTAAGTTCCCATAATAAACTTGGTAGTTTAGCAATTATTGTTTTAGGCCGCTGGCATGTGTTTTTCCTGTAATGAAGACATTCTACAAAGTTCAGAATTTACTAAATACAGTAACAGAGCAAGACTCAGAGCTCTTTATGACAAAAGTCTTAAGTGTTTAATACCATTTGGTTGCTAGCCTTTAGCTTTCTTCTGTTTGATTCATGGAAAGGCATTTTGCATGGTAATGATAAGTGGTACTATCCACTAAGAAGCACTTAGATGCGGATAAGTCATTACTTATATGGGTTAATGTTCTGTTGGGTATTAAGCTATGAAAATGGCGCCCTATTAACTTTCCAGGCACTGACAGCACCATATTACCAGTGAACTGTTGTCGAGCCATTTTTTAAAGACTCTGAGTCAAGATCCAACATGCAAACATGAAGATTCTAGGAAGTGTCATTCTAAGAATCATCATTAGCAGCCCTCATTTACTAACCAGTTGATGAAATGTCACTATATTTGATTGTGAGTGGGCAAACTGGATTGTATGAATATTAATAACGATCATTTATTTCAGCTCATCCCAAGGTTTGATTTTTCTCTCTTGTTAAATGTACGAAATGTAATGTGTAACTATGGAAACCTTCAAACCACTGATTGCAAGTTCCTGGGGGAGAGAAAAGGATGGAATTATACCGGCCTGCAGATTCCTCACAGCTCACAAATGCTGGGACAACTTTCCAGGGAAGACCGTTTTACTGGTGACTTCTGTTTATTTTTAAATTGACATGAAGTGTCTGCCCATGCCTGAACCCTGCTTCCGTTCAAAGCGTAGGCTGGTGACTACAAATGAATCATGACAGGTCAAACCCTGCCTCCTCTCCTGCGTAAGAACCTCCATTGGAGCACGCCACGTGCTCTTTTATGGAGACACTTCGTTTTACTCTGTGCACTTCACCAGCAACTTGTATATAGTCAGTTTCACTATCTTCTTCTTAGGAATTATTTGTATTACAGCAATGCCTAGAGGTCCTAAAGGAGATCAAGGGCGCTTTGTGCTAGGTGCTGTACATACACGTAGTAACAGGCAACCCCTGCCCTATAGAGCTTAGGCCCGGATCCATAACGGGATGTCGGATGCTGAGCATTGTGCTGCCTGACTTTTAGGCACCTAGAAAATCCCAGGAACAACACTGGGATCCACAAAGCCTGAGCTGGGCACCTGGGCTCCCTATAGGATGAATGGGGAGAGAGAGGTGCCTGAGGCTGTAATTCACAAAGATGGGGAGCCACTGTGAGCTACTGATGAGAGGGGTGAGATGGAGATAGGGGGTTCCCTGCAGCCTGCCCTCAGGTGCCTATCTCTGGTAGCAATTCACAACACGGGGGAAGATAGGAGCTCCTCCAGCCAGGGCATGGGCAGGGCCCAATCTGCTAGGTGAACTCAGAGGCTGCCTAGCTCCATATAAAACAGCCAGGAGAGGGGGGAAGGAAGGGCTCTCCCTTATAGCCCAATGGCAAGGTAGTCACCTGGGAGATCCCCATACCACTCCCCGCTCTGCCTGAGGGGAAGAAGGGATTTGAACAGGGATCTGCCACCTCTCAGGTGTGTGCCCCGGCCACTGGGCTGCACAGTGACTCTCCTGCTGTCTGGCCCAATTCATGTGCCATTCGTCAATTAAAATGAAACAAGTTCAGCAGGAGAGACTGAGGCAGCCCCAAACCAACCTGTTCCCATAGCCCTTGTGAAATCCCTTCTCCTCCTCAGGGAGCAGGGGATTTGAACTAGGGTCTTCCCTAGCCCAGGTGGTACCATAACCCCTGGGCTATAAGGGAGTGCGCCCACCCCTCATTTTGGCTGTTTTGTGTAGCGCTAGATGGCCTCAGCCAAGCCAACTGCATCAGGGCCTCCCAGCCCCTGTCATCCCCTGGTTCTTGGATCACTCTTGGCCTTAGGCAGGAGATAGGACTCCAGGCTCCTTGAGGGAGGCAGCAGTGTGCACGCTCAGAGGGAGAAACGCAGACAGGGAGGAGACTTGTCCTGAAAACCCTTAGTTGCCGAGTGAGGTTAGGTGCCCACAGGGTGAGGTGGCAGCCGAACAGAAGTTTTGTGGATTACAGTGGTGCCTAAAAATGGGACATAGGCACCTAAAGCTAAGTAACGTTCTGGAGCCAGTCCCTACAGGCTAATGAGACAGCCAGAAAAAGGTGAATTAGAGAATGAATAGAAGTGATCTCGCAGAGTGGCTGGCCCTTTAAAGAAAGCAGGCCCAGTGACCTGGGCCAGGACAGGTGCTCACAGTTTGGCCAATTAAGAGGGCAGGGCTGGCAGCACCTGGTGCTATACAGGATCAGGGAGCCTGAGCAAGGAGGAGGCCCCTGGGGAAGGCAGAAGGTAAGTGAGGGGTTTGTGGGGTGACCTCCCTAAGCTGGAGGGCTAGGGTTGGGCTGAGTTGAAAGCAGCAGAGAGAGTTGCCTGCTGGCTTCCAAGCCAGAGAGGGCTAAATGCAGGAGTGACTTATTGCTGGCCTCTCCACACTGGAGAGCTGGAGTGGGCTGAGGGGTAGGGTCCGCTGGACTGAGCTGAGAGGCACAGCAGGAGTGAGGGGTGCTCCTCGTCTGAGGAAGAACTGCCAGCAGAGCAGCTGGGGGGTTCCTGCTGGGAAGGGCAGGGATGTGCTCCAGGTGGAGGGGCTGGGCTGGGTGTCCTGATAAAAGGCTAGGAGAGGATTGGAGAAGAGCCGGGGGGTTGAAGATGCTGGAGTGTGATATATGCCATGGCAGAGGCTCTCAAACTGTGGTCTGCGAGCTCCATTCAGGTGGTCCGTGGATAGTTCTCTCTAAGCTGCACATCTGGGTGGCCACACATGAGAGAATAAAGGGCCACCCACCTAATTAGTGGAGCCACGCAGGCATGGCTCTGTTAATTAGGTGCCTGGACCCTGGAGAAGATGGACATGTGAGGTGGGGTGGTGGCCTTGGGGAGAATCTGAGGTAGGTGAGAGGGGGCAGTGGAGTGAGAATAGGGGTTGGGGGGGAATTTGGGACGTGCAGGGCTGTGGCGGCCAGAGGAAAAAGGTGACTTTCCCCAACTCCAGGGCTGTGGCTGCTGGGGAGAGACACCCCCCACCCCCTTTCCCAGCCCTAGCTCAGGGGCTGTTGCAGCGGGGGAGAGAGGGCACATCCATCACATTAGAAAGGCAGGACTACTGATATTAAAATATGAGTTGTGTGCTTTTATTTGTAGAATAAAAAAAGTTAATTAGTATTAAGGTTTTTTTTATATAGCGCTTTTATCCAAGGAGCTTTACAATATTTAGCTAATGGTACAAACAACATTTGAAAAGATCACTAAGTGGTCCACTGAGACCCTCAGCAATTTTCAAGTGGTCCGTGGAAGAAAAGTTTGAGCACCATGGTGCTCTGGTGACAGACTGCACGCTGAAGGTTATATGCGCTGGGTGTGCTAGATGGACAGGATGTTTTGACAGGTTTCAGAGTAGCAGCCGTGTTAGTCTGTATTCGCAAAAAGAAAAGGAGGACTTGTGGCACCTTAGAGACTAACCAATTTATTAGAGCATAAGCTTTCGTGAGCTACAGCTCACTTCCTCAGATGCATATCGTGGAAACTGCAGCAGGCTTTATATATACACAGAGAATATGAAACAATACCTATTCCCACCCCACTGTCCTGCTGGCAATAGCTGCTGCAGTTTCCACGATATGCATCTGAGGAAGTGAGCTGTAGCTCACGAAAGCTTATGCTCTAATAGGATGTTTTGAGGCTCTTGCCGTGGACTCTTTGCACTAGGTTTTGATACAAATTATCCCCAAGCAAGGGTTTTATTGTGTCAACGGAACTTGTCATGGCGTCCTTAGGGGCCTGAGTGGGAAGTGGGGTGGTAACCCTGGTGTTAGGGTGCCCAGCTGCAAGGGGTGCTTGGGAGGAATTGTTGACAAGCACAGAGATGGGTGATGTGCCAAGCAAGTCAGTTGCAGAAGCCAGAAGCTGAACCCAGGTCTCCTGACTCCCAGCTCAGTGTGCTATCTATGGGATCATGCTGTGTCTCTGCTGACAGTATATCAGACAGGAAATGCAATTGGCTGCCATGGTCACCTTGCTCTCACACATGTCCTCGGTGGGGTGCTCTCATGCATGCTCTTTCCACCTGCAAGAGACTGCAGCATAAAGCTGAAGCTGAGCAAGCCATCACAAGGCTGTGGGACACTTTCCTGATGGAAAATGCAGCAGGTACTACGATGCTCAGTGTGGTGGGATTACCTGGGTTGAAAATAGGACCTAGTGACTTCGTTCTTTTATAGTTTGGCTCCCTTTCTTTGAATCGGAAAAGGCACCTGTTACATAATCTTCTAAAGGAGCAGAGGAGTACCAAAGTTTTATTAACTGTTAAATACACTTCTCAATTGCTACACAAAGGAGGGTGGGCTTATGCTGCTTCCTCCTTAGTCTTCTTCCAGTGGCACTGTACTGTCTCCTTAAGGATGTCTGCCTGATATTTGCTTTTTGGTGGTGTCTGGGTTTCCATGGAGATCATATTTTGCTTTCTCATGAGAAGCTCTTGCTGGGTGACAATGGGAAGCCTGGCTAGGGTATCTGCAAAATCGCTCTGCATCTATTTTCCTTCTTTAATGGGGTTAAGTCTGGCTTGGATCCCTGCAGGGAGGGAGGTAATGCAGCTCTGCTAATGCACACCTGAAAGGGAAAGAGCCAGTGTGGTTCAAAGCTGCTTCTGGAGCTGAGAGAAATTTTCTTTCCTGTCTATGCTGCTTCCCCAGTGGCTGGGGAACTGCTTGGAATTGTTTATTTCCTTCACTCTGAAAAGTTTGTGTTTTCACTGTACCCTGAGTAACAGGAGATCCCATCTGTGCTACGCCAAAGAGCTGGAGTTAGTCTGACTTTCTGAGGGAGGGATCTCTGTAGCTTAGTTGCTTACACCCAAATCCTCTTCTTTGAAGGCAGGCTCGTACCCAGGCTGTTCTCAGGACTTCCTCCTCCCTGAGCTGCAGGCCATACCTCCCGACTCCCCATCTGGAAGTTGGTGGGAAGCCCCCCCACTATGGCTGACTAGTGAGAATGTTAAAGAACAGATGGCACAGAAAGTGACTCTGCAATAAACTGCTCCAGGCTTAGAACCCTGCTATAGTGTGGGGGAATGTGAACCCCCGGAAAGCTGCAGCTCCCTTGTTCTGCAAGCTGCTCAAAGTAGCCTCAAAGCCCATCCCATGTGGTGCTGAGGCCAACTCTGGCAGCCCTGGACCAGGAACTCAAGTAGTTCCTCAAGATCTGAAAAAGAACCTCCCCTGGGTTCCTTCCCCAGGAAGGGATGCTGTTGGGGGAAAGTGCAGGGGCCCTGGCACCAAGAGTCCTGCACTGTCAAATGGCGTTCCTTCGTGTGGTAAGTCCTAGGGATCTTCATTACTGGAGGGCTGGAGCCACCCTTGGAAACCAGAAAGCTGGAACAGAGACATCCCTGGTGGTGATTCCTCCTCCTCTGCCACAGCACTGAGCGCCTCGGCATGGAGAGAGACTCTGAGCGCCCTGTCCTCTTACCGCTGTGCTCCAGGGAAGGGCCGTGAGGAATCAAGGATTCTGCAAAGGCTGGGCCTGGCTGAGACCCAGCAAGTGCACTGATATTAACGCACAGGGTATTACACCTTCTCCACCCCCCCCCCCCACCAACCACCTGCGGAGAAACAGAATATACAGACAGGGCTTCTTCCTTTTCTGGGGGAAACACAGGAAAGCAAATACAAACCCTTCCAGGGTGTTGGATACAAATCTCTGAGTTTCCCCCGTGTTTATGGCATGCAGTGCTGATTGCACGGCCGTCAGAATGACACAACGCTGACTTCTCCATCTACCCAAATGCTTCCCCATCTGTAAAAACCAAAATCCTGAAACCAACCCAAAAACAAAACAACCCCACCCAACAAGAGGTTCTACACTGAACGCACAGAAGTGCCAGAGCCTCCATGAAGTCCACTAGGGACTTCCCTATTGCTTTTGAGTTTATATGGAAGGCACTCAGATGCTCTCGGGGCAGGCAGCAGCATAAATCTTAAGACAGAATGATGTCATGTGCATGACGGATGTCAATGTCTTTAAAAATTGTGACCTGAAAGACCTGTTTACTAATCACTTCTTAGCATTCCCTGAAGTGTATGTATCCGCCACAGATAGAAAACCTGTCTGAGCTGAAATCATTTTGTTGTCAGGGTGGGTACAGGGGGACCTTTCGGTTGGGCTGGATCCAGGGCCACAAAGTAGGATGTTAATCAGCTCTGACCACCTTCTTATACTTCTTTCATTGTAGGTGCCAGAATAACATTGAGTGACACTTACACAGCCCTTCCGCCGACCCCCCCCCCACCCCCCAAGCTCTCTGGCACTGTTGGCTCAGGCAGAATCCCAGGGGAAGTAAGAGATAACAGTATAAAATTCAGATTTGGCACAGGCATGTGTCTGGCTTGGTGGACGCTTTTGTAGGACCGGGGCTTTACCGATTTACAGGGCTTGCCATCTAAACTTACAGGGATCCATTCACCCACCAGTGAAGTGCATCCACCTCTGAGTGGGAAGGTGGTATCTATTTAGGGGGAGACAGCAACCCTACACAGCCGTTCCAAATGGAATGTGAAAAATACCATATTTAACAGAATATGGGGGGAATGCTGTGTAGGTCAGTAGAACATAATCAGCCCTCTGGAATTTTTGCCAGAAAAAAACCCTGGGGTTTTTTTTTGTTTGTTTGCCTAAAAACCTTGAAATTCTAAATAGCTGCAAAGAATTACACAAGTTTCATGTCTCAGCATCACCAGCAATACAGTGCTCGTTAGTACCGTGGCTGTAACCAAGGTCCTGGTAACCCGTGGCCACTAAAATGCTGTTAGTTCTTGCAGGAAATCCACCGTTGGCTGCAGTATCTTGATACCAGTCCAGTTCAGTGGCCATACTGTGCTCCCCACTGAGATCTATGTGGGATTTCTGCTTAAAAATTGATGGTGCCACATGGGTTGCCAGAGCTCCAGGACTGCCCTGGTCTCCAGAAATTAAAAATTAATCTTTAATTAAAGATTGTCATGTGATGAAACCTCCAGGAATACGTCCAACCAAAACTGGCAACCCTAGTGCCACATGGTCCCAGGTAACTACATTATATCTACTAAAAATGTCCCTGTCACTTTGATCAGATTTTTTAGGAAAGTATTGAAGAACAATTTATCAGCAGTGCTGCTGGAGCAGAGGTAGCTGAGTTTCAGTCATTGGAGGGTCACCAGCTCACGCTGACAGATGGAACCTTCTTCCAAACCCACAACAATGCTCTAAACGGAATGCTCAGCATAGGTGAGCATGGAATCTGCCTCCTTCCCTTGCCTTTGCCTTGATGTTGAGAGCAATGCTTAGGTGTTACAAGACCCCTAAATTTCTTTCCTAGATTGTGGAAAAGCAGCATCACTTGCCCCATAACCTCAGCCATGAGGAACGCAATGCCATCCACAGCTTCAGAAACAACTCTGACATCATAATCAAAAAGGCTGACAAAGGAGGTGCTGTTGTCATCATGAATAGGTCGGAATATGAACAAGAGGCTGCTCGGCAGCTCTCCAACACGAGTTTCTACAAGCCATTACCCTCTGATCCCACTGAGAGTTACCAAAAGCAACTACAGCATTTGCTCAAGAAACTTCCTGAAAAAGCACAAGATCAAATCCGCGCAGACACACCCCTGGAACCCCGACCTGGGATATTCTATCTACTACCCAAGATCCATAAACCTGGAAATCCTGGGCGCCCCATCATCTCAGGCATTGGCACCCTGACAGCAGGATTGTCTGGCTATGTAGACTCCCTCCTCAGGCCCTACGCTACCAGCACTCCCAGCTACCTTCAAGACACCACTGACTTCCTGAGGAAACTTCAATCCATCGGTGATCTTCCTGATAACACCATCCTGGCCACTATGGATGTAGAAGCCCTCTACACCAACATTCCACACAAAGATGGACTACAAGCCGTCAAGAACACTATCCCCGATAATGTCACGGCTAACCTGGTGGCTGAACTTTGTGACTTTGTCCTTACCCATAACTACTTCACATTTGGGGACAATGTATACCTTCAGATCAGCGGCACTGCTATGGGTACCCGCATGGCCCCACAGTATGCCAACATTTTTATGGCTGATTTAGAACAACGCTTCCTCAGCTCTCGTCCCCTAACGCCCCTACTCTACTTGCGCTATATTGATGACATCTTCATCATCTGGACCCATGGAAAAGAAGCCCTTGAGGAATTCCACCATGATTTCAACAATTTCCATCCCACCACCAACCTCAGCCTGGTCCAGTCCACACAAGAGATCCACTTCCTGGACACTACAGTGCTAATAAACAATGGTCACATAAACACCACCCTATACCGGAAACCTACTGACCGCTATTCCTACCTGCATGCCTCCAGCTTTCACCCTGACCACACCACACGATCCATCGACTACAGCCAAGCTCTGCGATACAACCGCATTTGCTCCAACCCCTCAGACAGAGACAAACACCTACAAGATCTCTATCAAGCTTTCTTACAAATACAATACCCACCTGCGGAAGTGAAGAAACAGATTGACAGAGCCAGAAGAGTTCCCAGAAGTCACCTACTACAGGACAGGCCTAACAAAGAAAATAACAGAACGCCACTAGCCGTCACCTTCAGCCCCCAACTAAAACCCCTCCAACGCATTATTAAGGATCTACAACCTATCCTAAAGGATGACCCAACACTCTCACAAATCTTGGGAGACAGGCCAGTCCTTGCCTACAGACAGCCCCGCAACCTGAAGCAAATACTCACCAACAACCACATACCACACAACAGAACCACTAACCCAGGAACCTATCCTTGCAACAAAGCCCGTTGCCAACTGTGCCCACATCTATTCAGGGGACACCATCATAGGGCCTAATAACATCAGCCACACTATCAGAGGCTCGTTCACCTGCACATCCACCAATGTGATATATGCCATCATGTGCCAGCAATGCCCCTCTGCCATGTACATTGGTCAAACTGGACAGTCTCTACGTAAAAGAATAAATGGACACAAATCAGATGTCAAGAATTATAACATTCATAAACCAGTCGGAGAACACTTCAATCTCTCTGGTCACGCAATCACAGACATGAAGGTCGCTATCTTAAAACAAAAAAACTTCAAATCCAGACTCCAGCGAGAAACTGCTGAATTGGAATTCATTTGCAAATTGGATACTATTAATTTAGGCTTAAATAGAGACTGGGAGTGGCTAAGTCATTATGCAAGGTAGCCTGTTTCCTCTTGTTTTTTCCTACCCCCCCCCCCCCAGATGTTCTGGTTTAACTTGGATTTAAACTTGGAGAGTGGTCACTTTGGATGAGCTATTACCAGCAGGATAGTGAGTTTGTGTGTGTGGTTTTTGTGAGGGGGTGAGAGAACCTGGATTTGTGCAGGAAATGGCCCAACTTGATTATCATGCACATTGTGTAGAGAGTTGTCACTTTGGATGGGCTATCACCAGCAGGAGAGTGAATTTGTGGGGGGGGGGTGGAGGGTGAGAAAACCTGGATTTGTGCTGGAAATGGCCCAACTTGATGATCACTTTAGATAAGCTATTACCAGCAGGACAGTGGGGTGGGAGGAGGTATTGTTTCATATTCTCTGTGTGTATATAAAGTCTGCTGCAGTTTCCACGGTATGCATCCGATGAAGTGAGCTGTAGCTCACGAAAGCTCATGCTCAAATAAATTGGTTAGTCTCTAAGGTGCCACAAGTACTCCTTTTCTTTCCTAGATGGTAACCCTAAGGTTTATCTATTGAGCCATTCTATAAGCCTTTATGGCAATGAAAGAGAGTCAAGAAAAACTGATGTGGAAACACAAAAACCAACAAACTTTCAAAGCATTCCTGCTTGATCCGGCAACTTTCCCTAGGAAGAAAGAAATAGAACTTTTCCCTCATCCCCATCTAAAGTCCTAAGGGCCTGATCCAAAGCCTGTTGACTTCAATGGGAGTAGATGTTAGCCCAAGCCCTAGTTTAGAGATACCACATTCCTTCTTGCACATCTTAAATTGCTATTAAGGAAAAACAAAGGCAGCATAATGCATCTAGTTTGCAATACAATTATTATAACAGAAAAGTGTTCTTCAGGAAATAGCTTTAAAACAACATACAGATTTACAGACAATATACAATACAAATGAGCATTAATGTTAGCAGCTGTCAAAAAAAATTACCATATTGCCAGAACAAAGAGCAGAGAGAGAAACATTTGAGTTAAGAAATACAAAAACCTAATCCAAATTACACTGAATATTGTGTGTGCTGGCATTACAAATTCCACTCTTCATCCTTCAATGGAAAAGACAGGCTGTCTTTGAATGTTTTTCTAACTCCATTATCATACTCTGTTGTGAGGAATACAATTCACACATCAATCATTAATACTATTTTAAATTGGCATAGCACTTCGATTTTCATGCTAAAAAAAATTAGATCAAACTAAACTGCAAAAGTTATATGCCCAGACAACAACCCTACTGTAACTGATTTAGTTTTTCATACTGTCGGGTCATCAACTGTAATTGAATTTCCATCTATCAGGCTACTGAAAATAAATAGCTGATAACATAATTGTGCTAACACTGTTCCAATATTCACCAGACAAAAGAATGGAGATAGGGTTGGTGCCAAACATCCCCAGCTTCTCTCTTTGTGCCTTACAGGTGTCTCTGCATATCAGAGAGCTCTGACTGCAAATCTGCCCTCTCCTTCCACAGCCCCACCTTTTGATGTTTGGAGGTGGCTCTCTCATCCAGTCAAACAGAAAGTTAATCAGCCCCATTAGACCAGTAAAAAGCTGACATTCCTGAAGCCAAGAGACAGGTATTTGGGGGGGGGACAATAATTGGGTGGTCATGGATGAGAGAGTGCAGGCATATTGAGCTTTTCTGACTTCCCCATAATAATCACAAGTTCCCCATGTTGGAGATTCTGTTCTTATAATGACAGGTTTCAGAGTAAAAGCCGTGTTAGTCTGTATTCGCAAAAAGAAAAGGAGTACTTGTGGCACCTTAGAGACTAACCAATTTATTTGAGCATGAGCTTTCGTGAGCTACAGAAAGCTCATGCTCAAATAAATTGGTTAGTCTCTAAGGTGCCACAAGTACTCCTTTTCTTTTTGTTCTTATAATGGGGATTGAATGCTTCTCAGGGCCCCCCCACCGCCCTGCCCTGACAGCATCAGAGTGTTCAGCAGACCTCCCCAGGGATAGGAGCTATACTTCTACGCTTTGCCATTTATATGGACATGAAATGGAACCAATTGTACTGCTCCCCATCCCCCAGGTGTAGTTCTGCAGGGTTAGCCAGATGAACCTAACCTTTCCCCTAGGCCAGTGGTTCCCAAACTTTAACAACCTGTGAACCCCTTTCACTGAAATGTCAAATCTCGCAAACCCCCTCCTAAAAATAAATATTTCCAGGGATTTTCTCCTTTACCTGAGTATAAATTATAAAAGCAGTGATCTTGGAAATTTTGTTTTTATGACATGCTTATTACACACTATTATTATTACAGTATTTTTGTTTATGAAAATGGCAACACGCTTCCAAGATCTCACTTTCGTAGCTTGTATCACTTTGAATAAGCCTGTTATAAGACAAAGCTCCTAGGTTTCATCAAAGAGTATCAGATGTGAAACAGCATGAAGGTGTTTAAGAAGCCAATTCAAAGAGTTCCTCCTACACAAGCATTCAGGTTTTGAGCAGTCCAGGCAAACAACACATGTTACAAGGAAGCTTAAACTTGTTCTTAATAACTTTACAAACAATACTAGCTGCCTAGTTAATTTTAAAAACAGCAAAAAATATCCACCTCCATTTCTTATAAGGAGTCTTGAAGTTTAAATCTCCTCAGTGTGAGAGAGAGAGATGCTTGCTTTGATCTGCTTAGCTCTTGGAAGTCCAGGGGCTCCGTGCTGCTGGCCCCATGCTGCCTGGGGTCCCTAGGTTCAGCTCTGTCTGCCATTAGGGAATTTTTTCCCAGGAACCCCCTGTAACATTTTGCAAACCCCCAGGGGTTCATGAACCCCAGTTTGAGAACAACTGCCCTAGGCTAAAGCATGGCTTCATTCACATTAGCCTGATGTCCTGAGGGGGCTTTTCAAGCATGCTAAGCTAACTCGATTCATAGAATATCAGGGTTGGAAGGGACCTCAGGAGGCCATCTAGTCCAACCCCCTGCTCAAAGCAGGACCAATCCCCAACTAAATCATCCCAGCCAGGGCTTTGTCAAGCCTGATCTTAAAAATATCTAAGGAAGGAAATTCCACCACCTCCCTAGGTAACGCATTCCAGTGTTTCACCACCCTCCTAGTGAAAAAGTTTTTCCTAATATCCAACCTAAACCTCCCTCACTGCAACTTGAGACCATTACTCCTCGTTCTGTCATCAGCTACCACTGAGAACAGTCTAGATCCATCCTCTTTGGAACCCCCTTTCAGGTAGTTGAAAGCAGCTATCAAATCCCCCCTCATTCTTCTCTTCCGCAGACTAAACAATCCCAGTTCCCTCAGCCTCTCCTCATAAGTCATGTGTTCCAGTCCCCTAATCACTTTTGTTGCCCTCCGCTGGCTGGACTCTTTCTAACTTTTCCACATCCTTTAGCTACTGCAATTGAAAACCATTCTGCCTTTCCATGCAGGGCCCTCGAGTCATGTTAAACCAGTCCAGCAGCGGGTGGGTGTACCTGCCTGCTGTGAGTTTTGTGAGAGCTTAAGAATCCACAAATGTGCTGCTACACTTTGCCTTGTCTCAGGCAAGGACCCAAACCTGTGGATCGCAATGGAGCTCACAAAAGCTTATGCTCAAATAAATTTGTTAGTCTCAAAGGAGCCACACGTCCTCCTTTTCTTAATGAGAATTGTGCCACTGACTTCAGTAGGAACAGGACGGACATAGTGAGCATTAGTGATCACACAAAATGTTAAGTCCCCAGAATAATCTCCTTTATACAATTTTGATAAGACCCAAGAAAAACTGCTGCAACTGACTATTGCTGAGCTCATACCGCATTTCTCATGCTGGGTTTCTTTTTTGGTTTTCTTTGGTTTCTCTCCCAGATGTCTAGATTTCCTTGTATGATTTCTAGATTACTAAATTTCTGTATTTTTATATTTGTGGGTATTTCTATATTTCTTAGCAACTGAGTTTTCTCTTCTGCATTTCACAAGAACAAAAACGATCTTCTCTGAAGGTGCAAACCTCAAAGTACTCAGTTCAGCCCCTAGTGTAAGACGCTCCTAGATTCCTTTGCTCACCCTAAAGTTTGCGACGAACACTTTCTGCTACCTCCCCTTGGCTCGGAGACTCTGTACAGTTCTGCCCAGGCCTTTGTCACCTCCTGTCTGAACTACGGCAATGCCCTACAGCGGGGCATGAAGCCAGCAGGGAGGAATGGAGCCTCTCAGGACTTCAGCTAGAGGGGCCACTGCACCCACTTCCCAGTGGTCCCCGCGCGCTGGGCCCCCCGCCCATGGGCTCTGGAGTCCAGGTCCAGGTGCGAGACCCCAATCCTGAGAGTTACTGGGCCTCCGCCCTGCGGCTGCCGTCTAGGGCCGCAGAGCCGGGCCCCGAGTCCCGGGCCGCTGGGGGCCTGGGCCTGGCAGCCGCAGGGGAGTGGGTGAAGCTCGGGGAGGGGGGCAGCCTGGCGCCTCTGGCCCCGGGGCTGCTGCAGCACAAGGGGGGCAGGAACCAGGTGGCGGGGGTGGGGGTGGGGACAGGAACCAGGTGGAGGGGGCGGGGGCGGGGGTGGGAACCAGGGGGCGGGGGCAGGAACCAGGTGGAGGGGGCGGGGGCGGGATCCCAGGGCCCCAGAGAGCCCCTCCCCCTCCCTGGGAGCCAGGGGCCCAGAGCGCAGCCCCGCCCTACAATCCCCGCCCCCAAGGAGAGCCCGGGGGCGGGGACTGAGCCTGCCCCGCCCCCTCACCCAATGAGAGCCCGGGGGCGGGGCAGAGCGTGCCTCCGCCCGCGCCGTCTTCCTTCGGCAACCTGCGGGGGTCACGTGATTGAGCCGGCGGCTGCGAGGGTCACGTGGAAGCAGGTTAACCGTCCTCTGTGCGCGGCTGGTGGGGTCCTGATGCAAGGCCCCCACGGAGGGCTGTCCGGCCCACTGCCTGTAGCCCTCGTGCGGGCACTGTCAGGGGAGGAGGCGGGCCGGTGTTTAACCCGTTTGTCTTTCCCCGGTCGCCGGCACAGTTCGCTGCGACGCCCATCCGCTTCCCCCCCGCCGAGGTGCCTCTCCCGTCAGGCCCTGGGTGGGCCACTGCGTACGGCGGCCGAGGCGGGCGCGAGCCGGGCGGGAGATGGCGGCGAGCTGGCTGTGTGGCTCCGGGGGCCTGAGAGCTGTGTGGAGAGGTGAGGCCCCTCGGGCCGCGCCTGGCGGGGGGCAGCGGCTCCCGGCCCGGCGTCGCCCGCACAGGCCGCCCGAGCGCGGAGCCGGTGTCGGTGCGGGGCTCGGGGACGCTGCCCTGCGGGGTGTGGGTGGCCCGGGCTGAGCGCGGCCGGCGGCGGCCTGTCCCCAGCGGCTGCGGGGCGGACCCTGCCCGGATCCTGCTCCCGCGCGGGGCCGCTTGGCGGGGGGTGCAGCGGGCCCGCCGTGTGCGGGACGGCGGCTGGGTGCGCTGCGCTTCGCCCGCCCCGCCCTGGTGCCCCCGCCCTGCCCGCCCACCTGCCATGCCCTCCCTCTGCCCCAGCTCTACCCACCTTAGTGCCCCCGCCCTGTGCCCTAGTGCCCCCGCCCTGTGCCCCAGCCCTGCCCGCCCACCTGCCATGCCCTCCCTCTGCCCACCTTAGTGCCCCTGCCCTGTGCCCCAGCCCTGCCCGCCCACCTGCCCCCGCCCCGCCTGCCCTAGTGCCTGTGCCCCTGCCCGCCCACCTGCCATGCCCTCCCTCTGCCCCAGCTCTACCCACCTTAGTGCCCCCGCCCTGTGCCCTAGTGCCCCTGCCCTGTGCCCCAGCCCTGCCCGCCCACCTGCCATGCCCTCCCTCTGCCCACCTTAGTGCCCCCGCCCTGTGCCCTAGTGCCCCTGCCCTGTCCGCTCTAATGCCCCAGCCCTGCTCGCCCATTCCACGGCCCTGTGCCCCAGCCGTGCCCGCCTGCCCTGCCTGCCCGTCCCCTAGCTCTGCCCTCCCTAGTGCCCACCTGCCCTGTGCCCCAGCCCTGCCTTGCCTGCCCGCCCTAGTGCCCTGCCCTCCTGCCCACCCTAGTGCCAGCCTGTTCCCCTGCCTGCCTGTTCCCCCGCCGTAGTGCCCCAGCCCTGCCCACCCTCCTGCCGCCTGCGCCCCAGCCCTGCCTGCCTGTTCCCCAGCTCTGCGCCGCAGCTCTGTTCTCCTGCCCGCCTGCCTCCCTAGTCCTGCCCGCCTGTGCCCCAGCCCTGTTCTTCTGTCTGTCTGCTCCCCAACCCTGCACCCCGCCAGCCTGTGCCCCAGCCCTGCCCCCCAGCACAGTGCCCCCTTGTGCCACAGCAGTGCCCACCTTCGCCCCAGCACTGCGCCCGCAGTGTGCCTGCACTGCCCACCTGCGGCCCGGTACTGTGCCCGCCTGTACTCCAGCTTAGGGTGGTGTGCACTCCAGAGTTTTCCAGACTTGCACTGTTTGAGTGACCAACATAGAGAAGTGCCCGCCACTGTTTTAATTCGGTCCTGTGTTTTTACCTGCTTTCTCAGCCTTTCATAACTGGGGCTGAAATACTTGAGTCCTGATGCTGGAAGTAATCCATACAGGTGGAGCGCCTTTGACTGCTATGGCACACTGTACATGTGCACCCTGCCTTGAAGGATCAGCTCCTTAGGCTTCATCCGTGTTTCATTACGAGTGGCTGAGGAGACATCGTCTGTACTTGGGGAAAAAAAAAATTTTTTTCCGTGAATTTAATTCATGCATCTTAACCTTTGAAACTTCAAATTTAGTCATAAAGGAATCCTTTCAAAGAACAGTGATCCAGAACCTGCAGTGAATTCCATGTGGGCAAAAGGGTCCGCCTGCACTGATCTCAATAGAGGATCAAGGCCTTGGCTAATCCTGAAAGGAAATTGGTGTGATATGCTAGTTACTATAGTCTAAGGCCTGGTGTACACTACAGCATTAGGTCAACGTAAGGCAGCTGCTTTAATGTGGAGACAAAGACAAAAATGTCTTCACACAGCACCCAGAGAAGACTGTGAGGAAGAGAAAGCAGAAACATAGGCATAGTTTGACTGCTATATTTGGGGGGGCAACGCGTGGGCACACATGCGCGCGCGCACACACACACCCACATGTGCACACTGAAGCCTGTTCCCTTGGCTCCCTCACTGCAACTTGAGACCATTAGTCCTTGTTCTGTCACTTGCTACCACTGAGAACAGCCTAGATCCATCCTCTTTGGAACCCCCTTTCAGGTAGCTGAAAGTAGCTATCAAATCCCCCCTCATTCTTCTCTTCTGCAGACTAAACAATCCCAGTTCCCTCGGCCTCTCCTCATAACTCATGTGTTCCAGTCCCCTAATCATTTTTGTTGCCCTCCACCAGACTCTTTCCAATTTTTCCACATCCTTCTTGTAGTGTGGGGCCCAAAACTGGACACCGTAAGATGGGGCTTCACCAATGCCGAATAGAGGAGAATGATCACATCCCACGATCTGCTGGCAATGCTCCTACTTATACAATCCAAAATGACATTGGCCTTCTTGGCAACAAGGGCACACTGTTGACTCATATCCAGCTTCTCGTCCACTGTAACCCTTAGGTCCTTTTCTGCAGAACTGCTGCCGAGCCATTTGGTCCCTAGTCTGTAGCAGTGCATGGGATTCTTCCGTCCTGAGTGCAGAACTCTGCACTTGTCCTTGTTGAACCTCATCAGATTTCTTTTGTGCCAATCCTCTAATTTGTATCTACTTAGTATCTTAAAGGAATGCCTGTTAACATTCTTTATTTCGATTTTTATCTAGAGTTCTACTACATGAAAGTTAATACATGTACATTTTGTGGGGAAAAGGTTGCACCCTTTTGCATAGTGATAAGTACTGCCAGACACTGAGACTAAGGCTATGTCTATGCTACCACTGATGTCGGGATAATTTACATCGCTCAGGGGTGTGAATAAGCCACCTCCCTGAGCAACATAAGTTACACCTACCTAAGCACCGGTGTGGACAGCGCTTTGTCAGCAGGAGAGCTTCTCCCACTGACAGCTGCTGCCGCTCATTGGGGGTGGATTAATTAAATTGACGGGAGAGCTCTCTCCCATCAGCTTAAAGTGGCTACACTAGAGATCTTACAGCAGCACAGCTGCATTGGTGCAGCTGCGCTGCTGAAAGCTCTCTAGAGTAGCCCTAGCCCCAGCTGAATCCTAAAAGCCAAATAAAGAGGGGAAACACCCAAGAAAGCATTATTAAAGCTATTTTTAAACAGTGTTTCGATTTGTTGTTCTTTGAAAGGGAGAGCCTTGAGGGGAGGCTCCAGCACACCTTTCTCTCTGGCATCCCGCTTTGGACTCGGAAAGCTGTGCAACCAGTGGGTACTTTCCTGCCTTTCTGAGAGTGCTTCCTCCCCCTCTTCAAAGGCAAAGTAAAGTTTTCAACTAGTTTGGCTACAGCCATAGTTCTTTGGAAGCTTCCAACAAAATGAAACAAGGCTGTTAGTGAATTGCTGCTCTTTCTTCCTCAGAACTGTGTACAATAAAGTAATGCCAATCCTGTAGCGAAGCTGGAAATGATCTCAAATCCACTAGGGGACTTGCAATCAGGCCAATTGTGTTTCCTTCGTTGGGGCAAACCTTCCCCCTCATCTGGTCACACTGGGTTGCTCATCCATTTGTAGGAACAGACCTCTTCCTTAGAGGTGGTCTGGGAAGGCTGAATGGCTTCAGCTGCCTCCTAGATCTGCTGATTAACGCTTGCCTCCTCATTGTGGAGCTTAAGGGTTTTCTGACCTGACCATCCTACTGTCCCCTTGAGGCCCCACACAGGTGGTGTACCCTGTCACATGCTTGTGTTTTAAACTTGCATTTCCTAAGGAGAAGGCAAATTGCTCAAGTTTCCTCATAAAAGTTCACGTTCTTAATTAAAAGGAAGAGTTTGTACCAGTGGGCTTCAAAGCTTCACGTTCATTGAGCACTTGTGACTTTCTGGAGGGTATGAGATGATGTAAAAAACTGCAAGTTATTGTGAAATAACTGCACAGTTGTGGATAACTGCACTGGGCGTTACTTTGGGACTTCAGTGCTTAGTGTATTCTTTGTGTTCAAAACACAGCAGTGTGCGTCTTGGTTTCTGTGCAGATGAAATATGGTAGATATTTTCAAAATAACTATGTTGGAATTTGATCAGTACATTAACTTCTTGAACACTGGAGTTATTTCAGACTGGAGTTTTCCATTCAGAACCCTGGAATAACACCTAGCCAATTTTAACTAAGCAATAAAAATCTTGATAGCTCTTTGAAAAATAAATCTTACCAATGGAGATCGTGCTGCTTAAACCAGCTTCATGCAGTCTTTCTTCTTACAAGGACAGACTTTGTTAAGAATGGTTTTCTGTATTTAATTTGTGTAGAAAATAATTACAGCAGCAGAGGGGATTATTAAACTGCTGCTGACTCTAAAAATTAATTAGTGCTCAGATTCTGCAGAACACCACATTCCATAGTGAAATAAATTTCCTGAATGTTGAGTACATTTGCTCTCAAGAATATATTGAGATTCTAGTTAGAATGGAAAGCGATTTACAGCCTGCAGACATTACATAATCCTTATGACCAAATTCCTGGATCCTAAGTATTAAACAGATATACTGTTAAAGTAAAGGCCGATATTACATAGCTCAGGGGTTCTCAAACTTTTTCTTTCTCAGGATCCCGCAACATGCTATAAAAATTCCACAGCCCGCCTGTCCCACAGCAACTGTTCTTCTGCGTATCCAGTAGATTAAAAGCCAGGGCTAGCATTAAGAGGTAGCAAGCAGGGCAGTTGCCCACGGTCCCATACCATGGGCTGGGGCCTGCAAAACCACGTTGCTTAGACTTTGGCTTTAGCCCCGGGTGGCAGGGCTTGGGCTTTGGCTTTCTGCCCTGGACCCAAGCAAGCATAACTCTGGCCCTGCTCTCTGGTGTATTTGGCGGACCCCCTGAAATCTGCTTATGGCCCCCTATGGGGACCCTGGACCCCCTGGTTGAGAGCTGCTGCCGTAGCTTATAAGGAAGTGGGTGTGGAGGTACAACAGCCTTTCATCAGAAAGACAGCTTGTGTTACAAAGCGGATTCTTGTGGCTGTCACTTTGCATAAATAATAGTTATTTTCTGTATGTTTTCCCTTATCCAGATCAGAATATTTTTATTCATCTTTAATTTTACTCATGTTTGTACATATCTTGGGACTAGATTTTCAGCCACTGCTGTTACTTTTGGGGGAGAAAAATTGAGTAGCAGTGCTTTTATTAAGGTCATTTTTAGCCTGGAATGCTTTTTCTACTGAGGAATCATGGTGCATAAGGGTTTGTCTTCACTGCATTGTTAGCCTGACCCATACAAGATTTTCCCATAACCTGATTCCCGTCCACACATAAAAGTCTGTAGCTCAAGTTAAGTGATGCTTTAAGCTCGAGTTAGCCAGCCCATAAGGGGGTATGGGTTGAAGCGGAAGTGCTGCTGACACTGAAGTTTACAGTGCACTGCGGATGCAGCAACTTGAGTTACAATTCATCAGCTGCTAATATAAACGCTGTGGGTATGTCTACACAGCATAAGAATATAAGAATGGCCATACTGGGTCAGACTAGTGGTCCATCTAGCCCAATTATCTTGTCTTCCAACAGTGCCAGATGCTCTATAGGGAACGAACAGGACAGAGCAACTATCTAGTGATCCATCCTCTGTCATCCAGTCCCAGCATCTGGCAGTCAGAGGCTTAGGGATACCCAGAGCATGGGGTTACCTCCCTGACTATCTTGGCTAATAGCCGCTGATGCACCTGTCCTCCAGGAATGTATCTAATTCTTTTTTTGAATTCAGTTATAGTTTTGGCCCTCACAACATCCCCTGACGAGTTACAGTGGTTGACTCTGTGTTGTGTGAAGAAGTACTTCCTTTCATTTGTTTTAAACCTGCTGCCTATTAATTTCATTGGGTGACTCCTTGTTCTTGTGTTATGTGAAGGGACAAATAACATGTCCTTATTCATTTTCTCCATCCTTTTCATGATTGTACAGACCTCTGTCATATTTCCCCTTAGTCATCTCTTTTCCAGGCTGAACAGTCCCAGTCCTTTTAATCTCTCCTCATGCTGAAACTGTTCCATGCTCCTAATCAATCATTTTTGTTGCCCTTCTCTGTACCTTTTCCAATTCTACTATATCTTTTTTGAGTTGGGGTGACCAGAACTGCACACTATTTAAGATATGGGAGTAGTATGGGTTTATATAGTGGCATTTTGATATCTACTGTTTTATCTGTCCCTTTTTTACTGATTGCCAACGTTCTGTTGGCTTTTTTGACTGCCACTGCACATTGAGTGGATGTTTTCAGAGAATTATCCACAATGACTCCAAGATCTTTCTTGAGTGGTAACAGCTAATGTAGACCCCATCATTTTGTGTGCATAGTTGGGATTATGTTTTCCAATGTGCATCACTTTGCATTTATAAACACTGAATTTCATCGGCCATTTTGTTGCCCAGTCACCCAGTTTTGTGAGATCCCTTTGTAACTCTTCACGGTCAGCTTTGGATTTAACTGTCTTGAGTAAATTTGTATCAGCTGCAAACATTGCCACCTCACTATTTACTCCCTTTTCCAGAACATTTATGAATATGTTGAACAGTACTGGTCCCAGTACACATCCTTGGGGGACCTCACTATTTACCTCGCTCCATTGTGAAAACTGACCATTTATTCCTACCCTTTGTTTCCTAACTTTTAACGAGTTACTGATCCAGGAGAGGACCTTTCCTCTTATCCCATAACAGATTACTTTGCTTAAGAGCCTTTGGTGTGAGGGACCTTGTCAAAGGCTTTCTGAAGGTCCAAGTACACTGATCCACTGGATCATCCTTGGCCACATGTTTGTTGACACTCACTCCCTCCCCCCCCCGCCCAAAAAAAAGAATTTTAATAGATTGATGAGGCATGATTTCCCTTTACAAAAGTCACGTTGACTCTTCCCCAACATATTGTGTTCATCTGTGTCTGATAATTCTGTTATTTACTGTAGTTTCAAACTGTTGGCATGATACTGAAATTAGGTATACTGGCCTGTAATTGCCAGGATCCCCTCTGGAGCCTGTTTTAAAAATTGGCATCACATTAGCTGTCCTCCAGTCATCTGGTACAGAGGCTGATTTAAGTGATAGGTTATGTACTGCACTTTGTAGTTCTGCAATTTCATATTTGAGTTCCTTCATAGCTCTTGGGCGAATACCATGTGGTTCTGGTGACTTATTACTGTTTAATGTATCAATTTGTTCCAAAACCTCCACTGTTGACAACTCATTCTGGGACAGAGCCTCAGATTTGTCACCTAAAAAGAATGGCTCAGGTGTGGGAGTTTCCTTCACATCCTCTATATCAGTGAAGACCAATACCAAGAATTCATTTAGCTTCTCTGCAATGGCCTTGTCTTCCTTGAGTGCTCCTTTAGCATCTCTGTTTTCCAGAGGCTTCATTGATTGGTTGGCAGGCTTCCTGCTTCGGATGTACGTAAAAAAACTTTTTTTGTGAGTTTTTGTGTCTTTTGCTAGTTGCCCTTCAAATTCTCCTTTGGGCTGCCTATTTATGCTGTTACACTTGACTTGTCAGAGTTTATGCTCCTTTCTGTTTACCTCACTAGGATGTTACTTACAATTTGTAAAGGATATCTTTTTGACTCTGCCTCTTTTTATTCTGTTGTTCAGCCTTGGTGGCGTTTTTTGTTGGTTTTTTGGGGGTTTTTTTGGTCCTCTCTCTACTTTTTTTTATTTTGGGTATACATTTAATTTGAGTCTCTGTTACAGTGTTTTTAAAGTTTCCATGCGGCTAGCAGGCATTTCACTTTTGTAACTGTTCCTTTCTGTTTCACTAGCTTCCTCATATTTGTGTAGTTCCCCTTTTTTGAAGTTGAATGTGTTACGAATTACACCTGGTAGGACACGCACACAAATGCTGCGAATTACACCTGGTAGGACACGCACAGTTCGAATCTAGGCTGAGGCACATAAACAAAGTCCACAACTGCAGAGTTCCCAAAAGACATTAACTTTATTATGCTCAAGTGTGGTGCCCGCCCCCCCGCTAGCCAGGAGGGGACCCTGAATACAGATTATACAAAGGTTATATACTTTTTAGCAAAGCATGTTGCCCTCATGCATCGGAAACCTTAGCCAATAAACAAACCCTTGTCTTATCTACCACCTATCCCTGCTTGGTGCATTCCTTGTGCTATACCAGTATGTTAATTACACAGCATGGTCCTAAAGCCATGCATCAGTAACCTTTATTATCAGCATGGGAGGCCTCACATCAAGGCCAAGAGACAGGGAGTTAGAGACTGACAAAAACCAGATACTGGGAGTCAAGGCAGGCTGGAGACAAGGAGGAGGATTTTCACAGGGATTCAGTATCTAAGGATCACTCCTCCTGGTGGATGATGTGCTGGCATTTCAACAATGGTGGGCCCCAAACCAAAATGGAGTCACATGTGCTAACGTTTCCTTAACAAATGCTACTGTGGTGGACTTCTTTGGTATCCCACCCCCAGGAATGTTAAATTTGATTACGTTATGGTTTCTATTACTGAGCAGTTCAGCTATATTCACCTGTTGCACCAGATCCTGTGCTAAATCAAAAGTTACCTCTCCCCTTGTGGGTTCCAGGACTCACTGCTCCAAAAAGCCGTTATTAATGGTATCTAGAAATTTTATCTCTGCCTCCTGTCCTGAGGTGACATGTTCCCAGTCAACATGGGGATATTTTGATCCTGTATTATTGTTGTTTTTTATTTTTGTAGCCTCTCTAATCTCTGTGAGCATTTGACAGTCACCATCCTGGTCAGGTGATCGGTAGTACATTCTTAGTGCTCTGCCCTTACTATTCAAGAATGGAATTGCTATCCATAGAGATTCTATGGTACCGTTTGATTCATTTAAGATATTTAGTATATTTGACTTTATGCTTTCTTTCCCGTAGTGCCACTCCCTCACCAGCACAACTGCTCTGTCATTGCTATATATTTTGTACCCTGACATTACTATGTCCCGTTGATTATCATTGTTCCACCAAGGTTCTGTGAAACTTTTTAGACCAATATCTTCATTTGATAGGAGGCTCTCAAATTCTCCCATCTTAGTATTTAGACTTCGAGCATTTGTATACGAGCACTTATAAAATGTGTCAATATTTAGTAAGTGCTTGTATACTAATACTAGAAATCTAAATACTACCATGGGTGAATTTAAGTGCCTGGCAGGATGCTTCCCAGTGCCAGTAAACTTACATGCACTATTCTGCTTGAGGAAGTGGCCTAAAAACAGCAGAGTGGTCGTGGAACCTTGGGCTAGCCGCACAAGAACATGGCAAGGTGGGATCATGCACAGGTGGCTAGCCTGAGCCACTGCAGCCATATTTGCTGCGTTTAGCACCCTAGCACAAGCAGAGCTAGCACGTGTCTGCCTGCCCACACTGGGAACACGAAGCCTAGAATTGTTTCGTTGTGTGGTCACTTTCGCTCACTAGGCTAGTTCCAGTGGACTAACAAGCGCAGGGCTTTATTTTTTTGTCAAGTTCCACATTTCCTAGTCAAGGTCCAGACTCCAGAGACACATTATTCACACTGCAGTAACAGTAGTGATGATGATAAGTAAATAAAAAGATTTCACGGTCTGTTCAAAAGCATCTGGCAGTCTGGCTTTAGCCCTTGATCTAGCGAATACTAACTTGCACTAACTGTTGCTGTGAAGACAGGCCTTAAGATTAGTGCACAACCTTAGCTGCTGTATATTATGTTTACAATCTAGAAGTATGCAGTGACAGCATGTTTTTTGGCTTTTTTTTATTATAGAGCAGAAAACCCATCAAGTATGCATTCCTTTCTGCTCTGACTTGTTCTCTGCTGGTTAAAAGCAAAGTGTTGCTTTCTTGACATGTGTCTCCTTTGTCTCAAGAGAGCCAGGGTCCCAATTAAATGCTGAATAGCTTATGACTAGGTGTAGGAAATGCTTTAGTCTGAAAGAATTTTTAAAAAAAATAAATCCGGACATAGGTGCTGCCCTTTTGAAAAGTTACAGGGAGTAGTGTGTACGACATGGCAACTAATGTATATATCTGCATTTCAAAATGTTTTTATATAGAGATGTGACTTTCCAAACTGTTTCCCCTCCACAAATATTTTTCCTGTTTTGTCTCTGCTTTTTAAAATGTCTGTTCTCTCGGTGGGAGTATGTGCACAGCAGTGTGTGGGTATATTAAATACCAGCATTCAGAGATTCAGAACGTGGGAATGATGCTTTTCTGCTGTATCCTCCTCTGTTCCACTGCAGTTCAGAGACCAAAATATTCTGAATATTGTCATCAAAGCCACTTTGGGTCCCTGGATACCTAATTTTGATTTTCAACTCAAGGCCAGAATTCTCTAGATGTAAGGGCTTGTCTACGTTTACAGTGCTGCATCCGCTCAGCTGTGCCGCTGTAGCACTTGATGCAGATACTACCTATGTTGACAGGAGAAGGCCAGCCGTCCACATAGTACTGTCTGCACCAGGGGTTAAGTCGGTATAACTACGTTGCTCAGGGGGGTGGATTTTCTGGAGCGACTTAGTTATACTGACATAAGTTCCTAGTGTGCACCAGGCTTAGTTATCATAAATTGCACCCTGGTAGCTAGCTGCCTCTGTACGAAGCATTCGGGGGTGAAATCATGTCCACATTCAAGACAATAAGAGTTTTGACATTGATTTCAGGGGAGCCAGAATTTCACCCAAGATGCTTAGAAAGTGCTGCTGGGGGTAGGGAGGGCCAGAAATAGTACCTTCTCTCCCCTGGCAGCTGGCTCCCGATCACCAGGCCTCCTGAGACCAATCGGACTTCTCCCATGTCCAGCTTCCTTTTATTGCTATGATGCCAGTGTTCATCTGGTTTCTTTTCTTCTCTCTTTTGAGGCTTGACTGACTTTCTACTCATCTGCATCCTCCTGCTCTCATCCTAGCTGAATTCAGTTTCCATATTGATCACCCATCTGGTTCCACTGCCTGCTCCTTTCCCTTGCTAATCTAGTTTTTGAGATTCGTTTTTGGGCTACTTCCCCTGTTCACTTTTAATCCTTCTTGAACTGTTTTTTGTTTGTTTGTTTTTAACCAAACACTGTTATTCCCTGATCTCATTGTCTTTACATTCACTTTCTTTGACTACCATGAGCCCTTTAGCGTTAGCATGAAGCAGACTGTTATTTCGCGTGTGGAATTTTCTTTTTAATAGATTTAAAATCTACAAAAGCAAAGAAACATAGCAGGGACATATTTGCTAATGAATGTGCTTCCTTTGCTCTTCTGTGATTTGTTTTCAAATGAATGCTTTTCATTTTTCTTGCTGTGCTCTACAGTGCAGTGTCATATTGTATAATCATGATCATTTTGATCCATGAAGGACACTTACAACCAAACTAATTAAGATGCAAATGACCAGTACCACACAACAGCTTATTCACTCTGATACACAATCTAAGAAGAAAATCTAGCCCCAAATGTCTGTGCTGCCCTGGGTCCCAAAGGCTGTTTTTTAATCTATTGATTGGACATCCCTCTGAGTGCGACTAAACATAAAATACTCTTGATTGTGTTCCCACAAACTGTCCAAATAAGGCAGCTTTTTTGCAGAAGTGAAAAATGGGAGTTTACTTAAATGCTGATCATCATTTCTACTGAGGAATTTTTTTTATCAGTAGAGAATGTGCTCAGGTATATGGAAAGCTCATTATTACTGAATTGGAAGAACTGTAAAGTTTGGAGAAGAATTAATTGTTCTATTGGTGAAGTAGTACTTGAGATGTGACAAGATTCATAAACGAAGTAAGAGGGCAGGATGGTACTGCAAACCATTTTGAAATGATTTTATTGATAGCAGTTTACAGCTGTGGAAGATTTAGGAGTGTAACAAGGGAAATTAGAAATATTACAACATAATATGAAATGAAATTAGTTTGTAGATTAAATGACTAACTTTTTAAAAGTAATTTCTCTCATTTGCATGAGACTCAAAGATAAAATAAATCATTTATATAATTGCCATGAGCAGTTGTCCTAAGATGAATTGTTCATCTAATGTAGATTTACTGCTTGCCATTTTCAAAAAAAAAAAAAAAGGGGGGGGGGGAAGAAGCAGCAGCTTAAAATACAAAACTTTAGACCAGACGTAGGGGCTTTTGTTTAGTTCAGGTTCTAGTAAACAGATTATTTAATTGAATATTATCTTTACATACCCAGCACATCTATTAACTGAGTAGGACTTTGGAATGTGTAAGGAATGCAGGATTTGAATGTTAGCCAATATATCTTGTGTGCGTTTCATATTATGCTTAATGGGTTATTTTAATACGTTTGACTTACACTGGATTCCCTAATGACTTAAACAGGATTTTAAGAATAAACAGGTCACTTTTCTATTGCTATTATTTTTTTAGCATCTATTTGTGGGCAACTTTTTATTTTGCAGAAATTTACAGGAGCTCAGAATATTTTCATAAAGGACTTTTTAGCAATCAAACAAATTTTCCTCAGAAATAACTTATTTTCGTTTAAAGAAGACTTAAAGTAACATATTAATTTATATAAAATATTAAGGAATTTTTTTAAAAATCTGCTGCTGATACAGGGCCCAGTTAAATTAATAAATTGTCAGTTGTCTAGGTGAATTAATTACCCTAACTTTGAGAAATGGACCACTAGATCAGTAGTATTGGAAGATAATAGTATATGGCAATGATCAATGCTTATTTTGTACTTTTAAAATCTAGTAGGAAAGATTGAATTTAAGAATCCAATTTCTTTATGAGAAAGTAGTTTGTTTTGGATTTAGTTCATTAATGAATAGCTACATTTGAATGGTCTCTTTCAAGGTCAGTACACTGTGTCCCCATTTTTATTTTAGTTTCTTCAGAATGCATACTGTTTTGGTGTATGTGGTTTATTTTAGAAAGAAAGAATAGCAAATTCAAATGACCCAGGTCAGCTCAAATTTAAAGAAACGTAACCCCATGCTAGTGTGTAAATAAAAATATGCTCAACTTCCATTACTTTGGGCAAAAACCTGAGAAAACAAAACTTATCCTGTATCTTGAAGGGTCAGCAGACTTAGGAAGTGAATTCAAGTCACATAGCTTCCTTTGAAAAAGCTCTGCCCCCTAGACCAGACATTCACATCTAGGGGCTCTGGGTGAAGGCAAGTCTGTTTGGCGGATGCTATATAGGCATAGCCCTGTAGTGTCGATGCAGCACACAGCGACAGAAAGGGTTTTTCCTGTCCATGTAGGAGCACCATCTCCCCAGACAACGTTAGTTACGGCAACGGAAGCACTTTTCCATTGACATGGCTGCATCTCTACTGGGGGTTATGTCAGTCAGAAATGTGGGGGTTTCACTCCCCTGACGGATGTAGCTATCGATGTATCTGTGGACTAAGCCAGAGAGGTAGAGTAGATCAGATGCTGTCAGTTGCTGTATGGCACAGTCTCTTGTACCTAGGACCCAAACAATGTTGGGCTTTAAAAATCAGTACCAGCACCTTGACTTGCAGCTAAAACCGAAAAAGGAGGCCAGAGCACTCCCTGGATACTGATTTAATATTCTCCCTGTAGCTAGCACAATTAATAAAACAGCTGCTGTATTCTGCATCAGCTGCACCTCCTGAGCAATATTCAAGATATGACCCCTTGTGCAGTGCATTGCATTAATCCAGTCTGCAGGTGACAAGGATGTGAATAATTGGCTAGGTCTGCATGAGAAAGAAATGGTCACCTTTGTACCAAATGTAGGGGGGAGGCATTTTTGGCCACTTGAGCTACGGGTGGATCTGGAAGCACAACCAAAACTGACAAAAGGTGGGAAGGGCCTTTCAGTTATGGGGAGACATTCTCCTGCCAGATTTTCTAAATGTTCCCTCTTAACCTGTGTTGTGATATGTAACCTATAGGATTCCTTACTAAACTGTGATATGATCCTCATTAACGCTTTAGGAGGGCATTAGAATAGCATTTTTCAATGGGCTGACTTTGTCTTCAGATTTTCTTTAGAGGGTGCCTATATCTTGGAATGTGTTTATTATTTACCATTGTCATATACCTGATGGATTGAGAATATCACTCCTTTTCTAGAGGCTGTTTGTAATCTCTGCCAGTGATATGGAAGAAGTCCTCTGCTGATTATTTTTAAACATATCGATGTGTGTTGTGTGGTACCTATCTTTACTCTCCCTTCTCCCCAAGTACCTCACCTCATGCAGTCCAGGGACAGAAGGTGGAAGCCTGCTGAGATAGTTGTGGGTTTCTTAAAGAAATCAACCTTTTAAAGTCTTTATGGCTGATACTTTCCACCTGAAAATTAAAATATCTTCACAATTTTGCATCTTCCTCCACAGGCTGTCTCTTGTTACCAGTGAATAGGAGTGGCTGTCGCTATACAAACCTGGCATGGGCTCTACAGACACGTTGTTACATTTCTGCTCCATGTAGCGTGACAATTCAACAATGCAGGCAAAGCAGCTTTTTCAACAAATGTAAGTCTTGAAAAAAGACCACATTTTTATAACACGAGCAGTTTGTCTAATGTTCTTCTGTTTTTTATACTGACTCTGTCAACATGAAAATCCCATTTTGTATTAACATTTTGCATCTACAATAGTTACAAACATCAACTAAGATTACTACAGCTGAAAAGCTAATGGGAGACAGGGGAAAAAAAAATTTTTTTTCTTCTTCTCCATTTACTTTGTATATTGGACAGTGCCTTATTCATAGGGTCAGTTTAATAGCTTTCCCAGTGTAGTCAGAGTCCAGTCCAACTCCCAGTGAAGTCTTTGGATTTTTTTAATCAATTAGAAAAAAAAAAGGGTGACAATATCCATCTAACCATCTGCCCAGCTACAATATTAGACCCCAACCCTGCAAAGACATGCACATGTGCTTAACTGAATAGTTCCACTGGAGCCAACAGAGCTGCTTGCAGGGCATTAAGTTTATCTTGCACATGTGTTTGCAGGATCAGGTTTTAAGTAACTGATTGGCTTATCTCCATTCTTCTAATTTATACACACTTCTGCTCGTAAAATGATGTATTTATTTTAAACTGTTTAAAGTGAATTAATATGATAAAGATGTAGCATAACAAGCTATTACAGTGTGATTATTTTGTGAATTAGATATGTTCTTAGTTTCCTACATATTGATTCCATACAAATCCAAGATTAGATGTTTTCTAGGATAGAATGTTTTTCACTAGCAGCTATTTCAGTCTTTAGGTGTCTGGATTAAAAAAAAAAAACACTGCTTTTATGACAGCTTATTGTTTGACTCTGTACGTTCTGAGACAAAATGAACTTTGACTGTTTTTAAAAAACAATTTAATTAATATCTAGTAAGAGAGAATCTCCTCCAGAATTTAAGCATATAACTCCCTCAGGCATCAGATGAAACAGAAGCTGTTGGGTGCATCTGATAGCCAGCAGCCAAAGTTGCAGTCATTCCTACAGCCCCGCTGGCTGCATAAAATATGGGGGGTAGCTACATGTGTTGGTGTTGCATGAGGTGCCGGAAGTCTGGTGGTTCAGTAAAAAATGGTGACTTGAGTTTTTAAGTTGGCCCTGTCAGTCTATAAGACCCTTAATGGTGTAGGCCCTGGGTATATTGCAGACTGTCTCCTTTTGCCTCTTCCAGAGGCTTGCCTGCATATTAGGGATGCTTTTGCTGCTACTTATTATCATCGGGCTTTCAGTAGCATGCCTTGCTGTGATGAACTTTAGGGTTTGAAACTTCCTCTCCTTTCATATTCATCCTAACCTATCTCTCCTCTCTTTTAAAATGTCCCTAAAATCTTTTTTCTGAAAAAGAAAGTAGATGGCTGCTGATCCTGTAGTTCTCTCCCTCAAAATCTTTTTGCCGCTTCCTCTTTAGACGACTTCCTTGATTAGCTTAATCAAAAGATCTTCAACATTCAAATTGATTGATTGTGCTTTGTACATTTAACATTGTACAGTGCCCAAGTCCTTTGGCAGTTCAGGTGTATTAGAAATAATATTTAAAATGTAAATATGAACACTTTTTATATAATTAAACACAATTTTCAAGTGAAATGTCAACCAAAATGACTGTCAGTGCTGTTCTGTCTCATCATTAAAGGGTTACTTCTCTCACTACATATTTTTAAAAACATGAACATCCTAGTAGGAAGATCATCTGTACCTCCAGACTGACCTTTAAAAATTGTAATTCCATTTAAGAAAGAGGAATTGCAATTATCTTAGCTTGAAGTCCAAACCCAGACAGCTGGCTACCCCTTTCTGATCGTATAGCATTTAGGGTTTTTCTTCCTGTCCACTGGCACATCTCAGTGAGTTTATGATAAGGTAATTTTAAAAGCTGTGTTGTGTTGTCCCAAGTTTTGCCTTTCCCCCTTGGAAAGCAGTTAGGTCTAATTTTCAAATGTGCCTAGTGATTGTGCTTGACCAGCTTGAGACATTCTGGAAGTGTCTGATTTTCAGAAAGTGCTGAACCTCTGCCCTCTGGAAAGCAGGGCCCTTTACAGTATCTTACGTTTGGCACCCAAAATTTGAGCCACTCTAGATCAGTTTTCAGAGTAGCAGCCGTGTTAGTCTGCATTCGCAAAAAGAAAAGGAGTACTTGTGGCACCTTAGAGACTAACAAATTTATTTGAGCATAAGCTTTGGTGAGCTACAGCATGAAGTGAGCTGTAGCTCACGAAAGCTTATGCTCAAATAAATTTGTTAGTCTCTAAGGTGCCACAAGTACTCCTTTTCTTTTTACTCTAGATCAGCAGTCCCTATATATAGTACATCATGGCTACTGGGATGTAGGTCAGTGCAAGGCACTCAACAGTCTCTGGTTTCCTCCTGTACTGTGGGTTGGCTATGTGGATTCTGAGCTTAGGTTACCACCATCCTGTCCGTCAATGAATAGAATCTCTTTAGGGGGATGTTTGTAATCCTTTGCAACAATTTATTTTCATACCCTTAGACATCAGTATGAATCAGAGTCAGAAGTTGCCTGTAGCTATCACGCTCATTACTAAAATATAGACTTGTAGGTACAAAACTGAGTCTCTTTATTCAAAATAGAAAGAGAATTGTCTCAACAAAGTTTTAATAAATATTCCTTATGGGCCAAAATCTGTGGGCTTTATATGTCAGAGTTCAAAGATAGTAACCCTTTCAAAGCCTTTGTTGTTGGTGCCATCTGGATACCCAATGGAAATTATTAATTGAACACAATTTGCTTTTATAATAATTATAAGGCATAGTCTAGCCATTCTTGGAGCACAGTTCTGGCAACAATGAGGAGAAAGCCTGGCCCAGTGATTAGAAACCAAGACAAGGTATCAGGAGTACAAACTGCTGTCTGACCTTAAACAAGCCACTTACCTTCTCTCTGCCTCAGTTTTCTCATCTGTAAAAGGAAGGGAAATAATTTTCGCCTACTACACGGGGGTATTTTGTGATGCTCAGTTAATTGTAAAGTGCTTTCAGATCTTTAGGTGAAAAGAGCTACAGAAATTCAAAACATGATAGTAATTTAAGTATGAAAGCTGAAGTTGATTATATGCGAGGAAGAAATTTAAAATTTTGTCAGGCTGCACAGAAAGCAGATCTTTCAGAAATAAGGTTGCTTGGTAGGGTCCCAATTCTGTACGTTATTACAATGCGCGGGCAGACCCTCTTGCACCCACATGGAGCTCTGCTGATCTCAACCGAGCTTCTGCTACAGAGAACATGATCCAGTTGGTCACCACACATACACATTCTGGAACAGCCCAGAGACCCCAAACACTCTGAATGCATACACAAGCTTACAGAAAAATCTTTGACATACATCAATAAAAGTTCAGCCTGGTAAATTCCGGGGGACACTTCCCCCTGTCAGCTCTTCATAACAGAAAAGAGTGATATTTAACAGCTGCAAGCAAATGCATTCCTATATTATAGTCCATGAAGAAAATTCTACAACTGAATTGTGATCTCATACCTTGTATGTTCTTTAACAAGTCACAATTCTAATATGACTGAGAATTGGTTCAAAGACCATAGGGCTTGAGCTGATGCAGCTATAGGCAGCAAAGACAAGTAACTGCAGCCTGAACACTAAAACTACTTGGCAATACGCCCAGAGAGAATATCTCTCTGTTATCCAGAATTATACCTGTGCAGAGTGACTTCAACCCCAATCTGCCATACCCCTTCAGTTGCTTCAGCAAACACATCTTCCACAACATCTCCTTGTGTATCAAAGTATAATGCTGCAGTGAGCACTCATGTATAACTGGGCTACATAAAGAATAGACTTTTCTGTTTGTATATAAAATTATTGCTCTGTCATCCTTAGGGGGGGATATGGGAAAGGGGAAAAAGTAAAACTTTTCATTACTAAAGTATACCACTCTCCTAGGCTATATAATACGTGAGAAAGATGGCCACCTCCCTGGTTTCTAAATCAAGTGGGAATAAATCAGCCCAATCGCTGGTTCAGGAGGCTGTGCTAACTAAAAGGAATTTTATTTGGCATTTAGGTTCTTTCTAGAAACATCAGTTCACGTATCTACATTTTTATTAGATTATACTCTAAATATCTCCTTTTCATCCAGATGAGCTTTCTTTGGGCTAATTATTTCATTTGTGTCTGACCCAACTTAATAAGGAACAGAATCTGGGAAAATAGTAATCATTCCTTTCCATATTAAAAGTGGAAAGTTGTTTTGAGAACAGAGCATGTATACTCCCGATGGACTTAAATTGTTCCAGTGAGGAGAGAGACAGTTCCTGACTACTTTTATCAGTAGTAATAATAATAATAATATAAACAACTACATTTGTTCAACACTGAAGATCTCTTAAAATCAGGAAAAGCCAGAGTTAAATTTCGGCAGTGATGTTGCACAATCTGCTGGCTTTATGTATATTGATTTAAATTCTATATGTTTAGTCAGAAAAACAGGAATGCGGGGAAAGCCCATATTTATAACTGAGTTAATTATGCTGTTGGAACCTTGAACTTCCTGACTGATTTTTGCCTATGCAAGCTAACTTTGTGTTAATAGTTCAGTGCATTTCACATTCTTCTAAAAAGGAAAAGGACCCTATTTGCAGACCTAACTAATGCTACAGTCCCCAAATCCCCTTGTTGGTGTCAGGGAGGTCACTTCCTTATCACCCTTTATTTATTTATTTATTTATTTATTTATTTATTTAAATAAATAAATAAATAAATAAATCTTAACACTGGAAAGTTTTAACAATCTTTTTTGTAATGGGGTCAACCAGAGTGACCTTCAGAGTATTGTACCATGAGTACAGCATCCATTAGTGAAGTTCAGGATCCCATTTTCTATTTTAAGCTGCTATTCAGAAGTAATAATATTTTTCAACTGTTTGACAAAGTAAAGTATTCATAGCAGTTTTCATTTGTTATTAAAGTGACAAGAGCTAGGATATAGCTAGATAGGCTCGTAGTTGGATTTGATCAGGGTTTGGATTATGGTTTCAGTCTTTACATTTTTAGATTAAGAATTCAATCTCTAAATAGCATTCCCTTTGGGCAAATCACTGAACCTTTAATGTTTATAATGAGCTTTGATATCCTCAGATGGAACTGCTATTGAAGTGCAAAGTATTGTTCAGGGGCAAGATTATTCACTGTGCTGCATGCAGGAGCAGGAAAGCATCTTTTAGGATAGCTTTTTCCAACTCTAAAATCTTCTCCGTGATAAGTAGGAAGTAGCTCCTGGGCATCAGGAAATTGCCCACAACTCGGTGAGAATTGTTTTCCGTAGGTAATGTAGGAACAATAATCAGCTAGATTCATACAGAATGCATCTGTTTTAGACACATTTAGCAATCATACCTAAACTATAGTTATTCAGTAAATCAATAATGAAATCCAGTTATTTTTTTTAAAAGTGACATCACTAAAGTTTTATAATCAGGCAGGTTTATAAACTGTCTCCATGACACCTCATCAGGATGCAGAGAAGGCAACTCTGGTTTGTCTGTATGTGAGAAGCCAGTGTTAATCAGGGTAGACATTATTACCAACGTATCTTCTGTGTCTGCAAGGTGGAGAGTACAGGCATTCTCACCCCACAGAACCTCCTGCCAGGGAATTAGTATAGCAGTGAATGAAAACAGACAGACAAAAAAGCAGGTGCTCAGCATGTGACACTGAGGAATAGCAGCTAGTGTCCTGATCCTGCAAAGAATTGTGTGCATGCAGACCTTGCACCTGAGCAGTGCCCCATTGACTTCAGTGTGGGGGAGAGGGTCCTCCTGGGCATTTGGACTGAATGGAAGTTAAAGTATGCTGTTTAAATAGAGCTCAAGCACTTTCATAGTTCTTCTGGTGTCTGGGATTTGATGTGGGTCTTCACCCCCCCACCCTGCCCGCAAACAAAACAGCAACAAAAACTGTTTGACACAAGGAGTTATTTTCTGTTCAGTTTTAGAATTGTCATGGAAATCCAAATAGTATTGGATGAACACCTCATGTTTAGGGAAAGAAGTCTGCCATTAACTTTTAGGCTGCAATGGGCAAACCTCAACACATGGAGGTTTCATTCAATATCTGGGATTAATGCTTCTTATGTTTCAACCCCATCAATCTCTAGAAGGCTCTTGTTCTTTCCTTCTTACAACCCTGCAGTAATCCTCCGCTTCCTCAAACTTTCTGAATGTCGAGAAGCTCTGCCAGCCCCTGGGGTATGCCCGAGGTGTCCCTCTGTGCAATTTTTTAGTGATTTGGCAGCATGCTGTCTAGAATGTAATGTACATTCCAAAGTCTCTTGGATAGACAATAGGGGAGATGGCCAAAGATGAGCTCTTCAGAGATCTCCAAAGCTATGCAATGAAATCTTCAGAGGTTGAGAGTGGAGTCACCAGAAAAAAAATGGAACAAGGCCATTTTGTGTGTTTTGTGTCTATTTTTTTTTTTTAACTTTGCATTTTATAGCAATTTCCATCTGAGGAACTCTCTAAGTCAGTGGTTCCCAAACTTTTTGAGGCCCCAATCAACTGCATTTTGTCTCTCTTCGTGACTCACAATTACACATATTTGCCCGGTGCCCTGACACCAGACCCCTAATCCTGGCCTGATATGGAGGGAAGCCTCCCGGGGTAGAGGGTGTTTGGAGGGGAACATAAGAACAACCATACTGGGTCAGACCAAAGGTCCATCTAGCCCAGTATCCTGTCTTCTGTCAGTGGCCAATGCCAGGTGCCCCAGAGTGAATGAACAGAACTGGGCAATTACTGAGTGATTCATCCCTTGTCATCCAGTTCCAGCTTCTGGCAAACAGAGCCTAGGGACACCGTCCCTGACCATCTTGGCTAATAGCCATTGATGGACCTATCCTATGCATTTTCCACTGAATGCATCCGATGAAGTGAGCTGTAGCTCACGAAAGCTTATGCTCAAATAAATTGGTTAGTTTCTAAGGTGCCACTAGTAATCCTTTTCTATCCTCCAGTAATTTATCTAGGTTTTTTTTTTTTTTAACCCTGTTATAGTCTTGGCCTTCACAACATCCTCTGGCAGGGAGTTCCACGTGTTGACTGTGCATTGTGTGGAAAAAATACTTCCTTTTCTTTGTTTTAAACCTGCTGCCTATTAATTTGGTGACACACACCCCCGGCCCCCCCAGTTCTTGTGTTACGAGAAGGAGTAAGAACACTTCCTTATTTACTTTCCTTACGCCAGTCATGATTTTATAGACCTCTGTCATATCCTCTCTTAGTCGTCTTTTTTCCAAGCTGAAAAGTCCCAGTTTTATTGATCTCTCTTCATACGGCAGCTGTTCCATATCCCTAATCATTTTTGTTGCCCTTTTCTGAATCTTTTCCAATTCCAGTATATCTTTTTTGAGATGGGGCGACTACATCTGCACGCAGTATTCATGATGTGGGCATACCATGGATTTATATAGAGGCAATATGAGATTTTCTGTCTTACTATCTCTCCCTTTCTTAATGATTCCCGGGATTCTGTTCACTTTTTTGACTGCTACTGCACATTGAGTGGATGTTTTCAGAGAACTATCCACAATGACTCCAAGATCTTTTTCTTGAGTGGGAACAGCTGTTAGCCCCCATCATTTTATATGTATAGTTGGGATTATGTTTTCCCATGTGCATTACTTTACATTTATCAACACTGAATTTCACCTGCCATTTTGTTGCCCAGTCACCCAGTTTTGAGAGAGCCTCTTGTAGCTCTTCGCAGTCTGCCTGCGGCTTAACTATCTCGAGCAGTTTTGTAACTAGGAACTAGTGCTGCAGGTGAGAGCACTGTGTGCTTGCTCTCCAACTCACATGCCTCCAGGGTCTCTTCTCAACCCACTAACGTATTTTAAAGATTCCCACAAGCATCTTTAAATAGTCTTTGAGAGAGCTTCACAATTAGACTGCTACTTTTTAAGAATCTAGTTTTAAAGATTTCTACTTAATGCTTCTTTTGGGACTAGAACAATCAAGAAGAGTTAATGTTAAATGGCTAAGTTTTTTAAAATCCTCTAAAGGGTAAATCTGTGCTTATCCTTCCTCAAACCTCCACGGGGAATTCTGCAAACAATTTTGGGTTATTACCCCAGGATTATGGAGGGAAATAGAATCAATCCACATCTTTGTCTGTTTTCAGTGGTAGGCTTCTGTTCTTGGATCAGACATTTAGTGTAATGATAAAGCTAAGTATTGTGCTTGCAAATAAGCATTTCATGTGCAATTTAAAAATGACACTTAAATCATTTGCTTCAGAATTATTCTTGTCTATTCAGTTCAGAGATGTAGGATTTGGTTCTCTGCCAGATGATCTGTATTATGCTTTGAGTTTACTTAGCACCTTTTATCCAAAGATGTTAAAATGCTTTACAGATGTGAATCAAGGGCTTCTCATGAGTGGGAATGGGGAACCTGAAGCACAGAAGCAAAGGCCCAGATTATAAAGGCATTATACATTTGCTCAACATTCCAAACCTTAAGTGGTTTAGGTGGTCAACTTCCATTTTCAGAAGTGACTTCAGTGATTTAGGCTTAAGTTCTTGAGAGCCTGTGTCAGTCTTGAAAATGGTACTTAGCCATCTAACTCGCTTAGGCTTTGCATTGCTGAGTGGAACAGTGATTCAGATTTTAGAAATTTGGGTTTGAGTGATTGGCTGACAGTCACACATGAAGCTAATGTCAGATTAAAGAATAGAAAACAGAACTCTTGATTCCCAGTCCCCTTTTCTAATCATGCAGATCTGTCATATGCTATACTAGTAGTGAGAATCAAACAAACACTACTCTCTCCTGTACTGACTCTTCCCCGCTGTAGGACTTAAATAGAACCAAAAGTCAATTAGTTTTTTTTTTCTGGCCAGCTTTGTTACTAGTGTGTGGTGAATGTACCCCAGAATTCAGGTGATCTAAACAACTTCAGTGGCTTTGAGGTCACCTTACTTGGACTGCCAGCAGTTTCAGGCCCCATCAGCACTAATTTCCACCATCTTTGAAAACTATAATTAAAAATAGCTGCAGTTAACATAGATGGGTTGGTTACACCACATTATGCCAGTCCACGTAAACTGGGCTCCCAAGTGTCATGCATTTGGCAGCCCTGTCACACCAGAGCTTCAGTTATGTCTTCTGGTTGCTAGAAGCCACAGTAGCACCTACCAAGTGGGCTGGTAGGCTCTCTCTCATGCTTCTCTCCCTGCTGGATCCAAGTTCTGGGAGAAGTGAAGGGTTGTCAGCAGCAGCACACGGTGACTGGTCTGTCCAGTATTGGCACCCAACTCCCTTGCCTTGCCTGTTGCCTCCTGAGCCAGCTGCATCTGGCTTTCCCCAAGAAACACCCCCCGATCCCACTCCCTAGGAGGAGTCCCAGTACCACCCCGGCAGCTACCCATACCCTAACAGCCGGACACTCCACTCTACCATACCATCCCACCCACACAGCTGCCTCACCTTCCCCCGGCCACGCTACTTGCCGCTGCCAAGTTTGGACCGCTCCATGCTGAAGTCACTGCTTGGAGCAGGGTGTGTTGACCATAACCTCAGTCCTCTTATAGGCAAACTTCTAAATATGCAAATCAGCTCACTAAGTAATTTGTATAAAATGTTACACAGGGAGCTGTGCAAAACTTGGCAGCTATGTAGTGATCATCTAGAATGAAAATCAGTCTAGAGATGTCGTCTCTTGTGTGGTGTATACTGCTGGTAAATCTGTGTTGGCTGAAACGGTATTTAAAAGCTGTTCCAATGAGGAGAGGGAAAGTGTCAATCGGACTTTGAGATGATCGTGTCTTTCATGATGATTTCCTTTCAGTCTTTTTTTTTTTTAAGTATGCACGTTAATGGAACGTTTCCACAATTTACGTGTGTTTAATGCTGTTAAATTCAAACTAAACATTCTAAAGTCAAATGTTTTTCATCTGTGCCTTTCCTGGAGTCATTCAATGAGGTTTATAGTATGGTGTTCTCTACATTAATCTGATAAACAGCTTTATTGCTGCTTGTTGGAATACAGCCTCTAACTACAGCCTTAGCTTTTGCTAAGAATGGAAAACGCTGCATTTCTTGCTCTGATTTTCCTGTGGTGGGGCAGGCTCTGGTTTACTGAAAAATCAAACTAGAAATCTGACATGTTACTGGGGTGGCCCTAGTTAGCTCTGTTTTGATTTCCATTTCAAGCTTTGCTTTTGCTTTTTATTGCCTTTTCTTGCAAATACAATAATCATTTCAGTACTGTTGTTGGTTTGTTTGGTTTTTTTGGTAGTGTGATTTTACTGTATTTGCTGCCACCTGTGGGCTGGCCTGACAGAGAGCTTTTAATGTCTGATTTAAATATTAGAAATTTTGCTCTGATTGCCATATCTGTTGTAACCTCTATTCTATATATTTATCTTTCTAGATCTAGGTTTAGAATTTTATTGGCACACTGTCAGCAGCATTCTGTGAGGAAAGGGAAGAGGCATTTCTCTAACTTTGCTTTCCTAACCAGGAGTGGTCAGGAGATCTTTTGTTCTTTACAGCTCTCTTCAGGGATTTCAGTAGGCAGGACTCCAGAGTTCCTCTCTTGTGAGGGGAGGATAAACTTTGGACATTCTGGACTAAACTAATTGTAGGTATAAATCAACAGGCTTTCCCAGCTTCACATCTGAGATTGATTTGGATCACTAGCATCTTAGTATGTCTATTATGAGACATTTCAGAATTTGTTTTCTGACTTGTTTGCAGTGTTGAGGACTGCCAGATTGTCTCCTGGTATTGAATGGTATGTGAAGGATAATACAGAGGCAGAAATAAGGTTGTTTTTTTTTTACTTTAACTGTTCATTTCCATACTTGCCAGTATTATACTTTATCTCTGGGCATCAAGACTATATAAACTATAAATGTTGACACTTTTTAGATTATAGTGATTTTTTTTTTCATTTTGCTTGGGTAGATTCCATTTTTTTCCCTCTAATAGGATTATATTGTACACTCAATCAATGCCTTATCTTCGCTTCTGCTTTTTGGTTTATGCTTCTCTTTCGATGTTGCTTTGTTTCCTAACTGCAACATCTTATATACCAAATCTTTTGGGGTTCTTAGCTATTTATATTGCAAATCTGATACTTGGGTCCATTTTATGTTGGTTGTATAACAATAAGAAACTAATTACAAATGGAAAAATAAATCACAGCACATATACACTTAGGTATCCGTGGAAAAATTCAGGACCTTCTGCTGTTTTTGTAGCTAGCTAGGAGATCTAATTCTCAGATATTAGGTAAGAGAATCAATATTCTTAAAAGCACTCTGTACTGTCACAGTAGGAAGTGCTTTGTCAGACTTGGAGCAGCAGTTCCTATTGTGACAGTGTACTGTTAGAGGGAACTGATTCTCTGATAGGCTTGTTACTGTAGAATAAAGAGGAAATCAACTGTTTTTAGTGATTCATGTATGAGATGGCAGGTGGTGTGACAAGTGGATCTGTGGATACAGCATGCAGGGGTGTTAAGAGGAAGTAGCTGTGTTGATAAGGGAAGGAAATAAGTTCACAGCTGCTGAAAGGCAAAATGAGGCAGTAGTTCTGGGGAGTTGAGAACGTGTGTGAGAAGCTGGAGAAGCCAACCGAGAGCTGCTGGGGGCAGTAGAAAGGGAGAAGAGCAGAGATTTGAGAGATGCACATAAAAAGAACTATTGTTCACAGCATTAAGGAGCATTAGGAGGGGGCTATATGGAATACTTGTGCACAAAAGATGTTTACTCCTTTAGAAAAGACTAGGGCAATTTAAACAATAAGTACCTCTCTTCCATATTATTGCCCCAAGGTTTATTCTCTCTGTCAAGCGTGTTTTTATTGCAGTGCATGGGACTTCAATTATGTGCTCTGTATTTTTGAGTGTTCTTAAATGGTGCCTTTTAGAAGCATTTCTTATGTACAGTGCTGCTTGGACCATTGAAATACTGTGCTGTACAATAAAACCCTACTGCACTGCTGCAGAAAGCTTACCAGAGATATGTAAATTCAAAATGGTCACAGCTTCAGACTCTTGAAAATAGAGCCTTGCAGAACAGCATAGATGTGTTGTGCTTACAATAGTCTTAAATAGAATGGTGATGGATACAGAAAAATCACTTGTTAGAGTGGAGGGTATTGCAATATATTCTGTAGTTCATCCTGCCGGCCGATTTTGTCCTTGAAGTAGAATATACACCCGGCTACTTTAGAATCATTGATTTTTGAACAACTCTTGATTATGGAGAGGCCATTTTGAATTTTTGAGCATTTACTGTGGAACTTATTTATTTGGGTGATATACCAAGAGTGTTATGACATAATATTTTAGGCATCAAATTTGGTGCATACATAAACCTTATGGGACCTTTTGTAGATAGGACACCATTTTTAAATTGTACCTGTAAACTTTAGTGCTAGTTTACATCCATGTATATTAGAACCATTAACACTGAGACACAGTAATTAATTTTGTCAGACCATAAACATTACGCCATTTCTGTGAAATATAGCACTTTACATTTTCCAACACTGTAATACCCCACTCTGTCTCTGAATATTAGCTTGCTAACATAAAGTGTCAGAGCTAGGATGGATTATGTGCTTACAGAAAAAGGGCCCATCATTGATCACCTCTTAGCAGAAGCTGGAAACGTGTGGTAAGATTTATGTGCAATCTTGCAGTTACTGTTGTTTCTACTGTATCTGTTTTGCAACTCTTGGGGTATGTCTTCACTAGAGCTGGAAGGTGTAAAGTCCAGCTCAAGAAGGCATACCCAGAAGTGACTATTTATCCTAAAAGTCCATTCTTTATCTCTTGGTCTCTGGAGAATTCAGTTTGAAGCAGTATATGCAACCTTTTCAGGAGGTGGTACCTCTTGGGAAGTGTTACAACCTGAGTGAATTCGCTTAATCACCTTCCGCTGACCTAAGGGTATGTCTACACTATGGAATAAGGTCGAATTTATAGAAGTCGTTTTTTTAGAAATCGGTTTTATATATTCAGGTGTGTGTGTCCCCACAGAAAATGCTCTAAGTGCATTAAGTGCATTCACTCGGCGGAGTGCTTCCACAGTACCGAGGCAAGCGTCAACTTCCGGAGCATTGCACTGTGGGTGGCTGTCCCGCAGTTCCCGCAGTCTCCGCTGCCCATTGGAATTCTGGGTTAAGATCCCAATGCCTGATAGGGCTAAAACATTGTCGCGGGTGGTTCTGGGTACATATCAGGCCCCCGTTCCCTCCCTCCCTCCGTGAAAGCAAGGGCAGACAATCATTTCGCGCCTTTTTTCCTGAGTTACCTGTGCAGACGCCATACCACGGCAAGCATGGAGCCCGCTCAGGTAACCATCACCCTATGTCTCCTGGGTGCTGGCAGAAGCAGTACTGCATTGCTACACAGTAGCAGCAACCCATTGCCTTCTGGCAGCAGACGGTGCAATATGACTGGTAGCCGTCATCGTCATGTCCGAGGTGCTCCTGGCCACGTCGGCCAGGAGCGCCTGGGCAGACATGGGTGCAGGGACTAAATTTGGAGTGACTTGACCAGGTCATTCTCTTTAGTCCTGCAGTCAGTCCTATTGAACCATCTTATGGTGAGCAGGCAGGCGATACGGATTGCTAGCAGTCCTATTGCATCATCTTCTGCCGGGCAGCCATGAGATGTGGATGGCATGCAGTCCTTCTGCACCGTCTGCTGCCAGCCAAAGATGTAAAAGATAGATGGAGCGGATCAAAACAAGAAATAGACCAGATCTGTTTTGTACTCATTTGCTTCTCTCCTCATCCCCCGTCTAGGGGACTCGTTCCTCTAGGTCACACTGCAGTCACTCACAGAGAAGGTGCAGCAAGGTAAATCTAGCCATGTATCAATCAGAGGCAAGACTAACCTCCTTGTTCAAATAAGAACAATAACTTAGGTGCACCATTTCTTATTGGAACCCTCCGTGAAGTCCTGCCTGAAATACTCCTTGATGTAAAGCCACCCCCTTTGTTGATTTTAGCTTCCTGAAGCCATCCCTGTAAGCCATGTCGTCAGTCGCCTCTCCCTCCGTCAGAACAACGGCAGACAATCGTTCCGCGCCTTTTTTCTGTGCGGACGCCATACCAAGGCATGCATGGAGGCCGCTCAGCTCACTTTGGCAATTAGGAGCACATTAAACACCACACACATTATCCAGAAGTATATGCAGCACCAGACCTGGCAGAGCGATACCGGGCGAGGAGGCGATGTCAGCGCGGTCACGTGAGTGATCAGGACATGGACACAGATTTCTCTGAAAGCATGGGCCCTGTCAATGCATGCATCATGGGGCAGGTTCATGCTGTGGAACGCCAATTCTGGGCTCGGTAAACAAGCACAGACTGGTGGGACCGCATAGTGTTGCAGGTCTGGGACGATTCCCAGTGGCTGCGAAACTTTCGCATGTGTAAGGGCACTTTCATGGAACTTTGACTTGCTTTCCCCTGCCCTGAAGTGCATGAATACCAAGATGAGAGCAGCCCTCACAGTTGAGAAGTGAGTGGCGATAGCCCTGTGGAAGCTTGCAACACCAGACAGCTACCGGTCAGTTGGGAATCAATTTGGAGTGGGCAAATCTACTGTTGGGGCTGCTGTGATGCAAGTAGCCAACACAATCAAAGATCTGCTGATATCAAGGGTAGTGACCCTGGGAAATGTGCAGGTCATAGTGGATGGCTTTGCTGCAATGGGATTCCCTAACTGTGGTGGGGCTATAGACGGAACCCAGATCCCTATCTTGGCACCGGAGCACCAAGCCGCCGAGTACATAAACCGCAAGGGGTACTTTTCAATAGTGCTGCAAGCCCTGGCGGATCACAAGGGACATTTCACCAACATCAACGTGGGATGGCCAGGAAAGGTACATGACGCTCGCATCTTCAGGAACTCTGGTCTGTTTCAAAAGCTGCAAGAAGGGACTTTATTCCCAGACCAGAAAATAACTGTTGGGGATGTTGAAATGCCTATATGTATCCTTGGGGACCCAGCCTACCCCTTAACGCCATGGCTCATGAAGCCGTACGCAGGCAACCTGGACAGTAGTCAGGAGCTGTTCAACTACAGGCTGAGCAAGTGCAGAATGGTGGTAGAATGTGCATTTGGATGTTTAAAGGCGCGCTGGCGCAGTTTACTGACTCGCTTAGACCTCAGCGAAACCAATATTCCCACTGTTATTACTGCTTGCTGTGTGCTCCACAATATCTTTGAGCGTAAAGGGGAGACGTTTATGGCGGGCTGGGAGGTTGAGGCAAATCGCCTGGCTGCTGGTTACGCGCAGCCAGACACCAGGGCGGTTAGAAGAGCGCAGGAGGTCACGGTACACATCAGAGAAGCTTTGAAAACCAGTTTCATGACTGGCCAGGCTACGGTGTGAAAGTTCTCTTTGTTTCTCCTTGATGAAACCCCCTGCCCCTTGGTTCACTCTACTTCTCTGCAAGCTAACCACCCTCTCCTCCTCCCTTTAATCATTGCTTGCAGAGGCAATAAAGTCATTGTTGCTTCACGTTCATGCATTCTTTATTCATTCATCACACAAATAGGGGGATGACTACCAAGGTAGCCCAGGAGGGGTGGTGGAGGAGGGAAGGAAAATGCCACACAGCACTTCAAAAGTTTACAACTTTAAAATTTATTGAATGCCAGCCTTTTTTTTTGGGCAGTCCTCTTTGGTGGAGTGGCTGGTTGGCGGGTAGCCCTCCCCACCGCGTTCTTGGGCGTCTGGGTGTGGAGGCTATGGAACTTGGGGAGGAGGGCGGTTGGTTACACAGGGGCTGTAGTGGCAGTCTGTGCTCCAGCTGCCTTTGCTGCAGCTCAAGCATACACTGGAGCATACTGGTTTGGTCCTCCAGCAGCCTCAGCATTGAATCCTGCCTCCTCTCATCACGCTGCCGCCACATTTGAGCTTCAGCCCTGTCTTCAGCCCGCCACTTACTCTCTTCAGCCCGCCACTTACTCTCTTCAGCCCGCCACTTACTCTCTTCAGCCCGCCACCTCTCCTCCCGGTCATTTTGTGCTTTCCTGCACTCTGATATTGTCTGCCTCCATGCATTCGTCTGTGCTCTGTCAGTGTGGGAGGACAGCATGAGCTCAGAGAACATTTCATCACGAGTGCATTTTTTTCTTTCTAATCTTCACTAGCCTCTGGGAAGGAGAAGATCCTGTGATCATTGAAACACATGCAGCTGGTGGAGAAAAAAAAGGGACAGCGGTATTTAAAAAGACACATTTTATAAAACAGTGGCTACGCTCTTTCAGGGTAAACGTTGCTGTTAACATTACATACATAACATTACATACCTTGCTGTTAACATTACATACATAGCACATGTGCTTTCATTACAAGGTCGCATTTTGCCTCCCCCCACCGCGTGGCTACCCCCTCAACCTGCCCCCCTTCCTGGGGCTAAGAGCGGGGAACATTTCTGTTCAGCCGCAGGCAAACAGCTCAGCAGGAACGGGCTCCTCTGAATGTCCCCTGAAGAAAAGCACCCTATTTCAACCAGGAGACCATGAATATCATCTCACTCTCCTGAGGATAACACAGAGAGATAAAGAACGGATGTCGTTTGAACGCCAGCAAACATACACTGCAATGCTTTGTTGTACAATGATTCCCAAGTACGTGTTACTGGCCTGGAGTGGTAAAGTGTCCTACCATGAAGGACGCAATAAGGCTGCCCTCCCCAGAAACCTTTTGCAAAGGCTTTGGGAGTACATCCAGGAGAGCCGCGAATGCCAGGGCAAATTAATCCTTTCACATGCTTGCTTTTAAACCATGTATAGTATTTTAAAAGGTACACTCACTGGAGGTCCCTTCTCCGCCTGCCGGGTCCAGGAGGCAGCCTTGGGTGGGTTCGGAGGGTACTGGCTCCAGGTCCAGGGTGAGAAACAGTTCCTGGCTGTCGGGAAAACCGGTTTCTCCGCTTGCTTGCTGTGAGCTATCTACAACCTCATCATCTTCTTCTTCTTCGTCCCCAAAACCTGCTTCCATGTTGGCTCCATCTCCATTGAGGGAGTCAAATAACACGGCTGGGGTAGTGATGGCTGAACCCCCTAAAATGGCATGCAGCTCATCATAGAAGCGGCATGTTTGGGGCTCTGACCCGGAGCGGCCGTTCGCCCCTCTGGTTTTCTGGTAGGCTTGCCTCAGCTCCTTAAGTTTCACGCGGCACTGCTTCGGATCCCTGTTATGGCCTCTGTCCTTCATGCCCTGGGAGATTTTGGCAAAGGTTTTGGCATTTCAAAAACTGGAACGGAGTTCTGATAGCACGGATTCCTTTCCCCATACAGCGATCAGATCCTGTACCTCCCATTCAGCCCATGCTTGAGCTCTTTTGCGATTCTGGGACTCCATCATGGTCACCTCTGCTGATGAGCTCTGCATGGTCACCTGCAGCTTGCCACGCTGGCCAAACAAGAAATGAGATTCAAAAGTTCGTGGGCTTTTTCCTGTCTACCTGGCCAGTGCATCTGAGTTGAGTGCTGTCCAGAGCGGTCACAATGGAGCACTCTGGGATAGCTCCCGGAGGCCAATACCATCGAATTGTGTCCACAGTACCCCAAATTCGACCCAGCAAGGCCGATTTAAGCACTAATCCACTTGTCAGGGGTGGAGTACGGAAATCAATTTTAAGATCCCTTTAAGTCGAACTAAAGGGCTTCATCGTGTGGACGGATGCAGGTTTACATCGATTTAACACTGCTAAATTCGACCTAAAGTCCTAGTGTAGACCAGGGCTTAGTTCCTGGAGGAGCTGTGGTCCTCCTCCCCCAGGGAATTACATATAGTCCCTGGCCCACAATGGTACATACACTTAATACAGTAACATCTCCCAAAGATATTGCAGGAAATTGCCATTCATGTCACAGTTATGGAAAATACTATAAATGCAAATTGAAGAAGTGATCATGCAAACTGGGTGTGTTTTACATTAAGAACAAATGAATAGGGGTTTTCAAGGCTCCTGGTGAAAGGAATTGCTAATATTTAGAACCACCACAAATTGTTTTGACTGTTTAGCTTTGATGGGACAAAGTTACCATCTTTTGAAGGTAGTTTTTTCTGACATTGAGATTGTAACAGTTCTCTCTGATTGGAATAGTCTCATGCTATCTGTGCACCAGTGATAGGACTATTCAACACCTTCCTTGAATGCAGATTATTGATTTGAGGGCAATTAAATTGTGTCAGAGAGAATGCGTATATTAAAAATTAAATGCAGTATAATGGTCTCGTTAATTGCACATATGCTTAGTAAGTAGCAGGTATGTAATGTAATTGGTAGAAAGGTTAAGTATACTAGCTAACATTTAAATCTCAGCAGATTGTTTTAGAAAGATTTGTGAATTTTTAAGTGTTCCTGTTAGGTGCCATGACCACTTTGGAAGCTGAAATCCTCTTGTCATTACAGCATAAATACAGTCCTTTCCCCACTCTTTCCAATTTGTAACCTCAGCTCTGATCTAGAGGGCCACCTCTGTAGATGAGTAACTTACTCATCTCATACTCTGGCAGTACATGATCTTTTCTGAATCTGTCAGCAAGGCTGCCAGCTGTGGTGATGGTCTGTGAAAACCAATTCTACTAGGAAGCAGAATGAGTCCATCACCTTGTTTCACTGTGATCCCTGAACAATGTCTGGTAATTCTGTTCTGTATATGCTCTTATACCATGCTCAGCACTGTAGTATCCAAGCCCTTTTCACTAGTGCATTAAATAACGTGACTAACATCTATCGTGTTCTCTCCTCCTCTCCCTAGGTCGAAGAAGTCGCACAGTGGGGGATGGGGAGGGTTACACAATATTATGTGGTGTTTAAAGAATGCAAGGTCAAACAAATGCACCTTGCACTTAGAGGGAAAGATAGAGCACTTAGAGGGGAAGGTCTTTCATTCCTGTGGGAGTTCATTCCACAGTCTTGGGCCAGCCCTTGAAAAAGCTCTGTTTTGTCTTTGTTATTATATATCTGGACCCAGAGTAAACCAGTATCAGTTACCTAAAGATTCTACATCCCATTGCAAAACATCCAAGCAACCTATTGCCTCTAAAGACACAATGTCATATTTCAGCTAATGACTTGTACATTTTAATTTTTTTGAATCCCCTTTTATTTGCTTGGGGGGATGGGGGTGGAGTATTTGAAATGAAAAAATGTAAGGGAGTTTTGTGTGTGTGATGACGTACAAATATTTTAGCTGTTTGTAAACTTAGAGTAAATTTGTCCATAAAAATGTATTCTTAGCTAAAATTGATACGGTTGGCCTAGAAATAAACCATTTGTTATAGAACTCCTATAAAGGTGAGTTTATAAAGATAATATAGATTTCTAACTATAATGGCACTAGCAAGCATTACTACTGTAGAATAAAGCACATTTATCATGGCATGTTCACTAACCTTTTTAAAAATGTATCAACAATATTAGTTTCTTTAAATCCTGGCTGTTAAAATCTGCTACGTGACTGATTTGGCATCAGACAGTATTCAGCAAAAGTTGTTTTCAGGTGGAAAAAATTCAACCTATTAAACAATGTTTAATCGTTCTATGAAATTAACTACTTTGCTCCCAAATATTAATATTGATACATATGTGGTTCCCTCCACATCCTCAACTAATCTTTCTTTTTTGTTTATGCTCTGGGGGAGCTGAGATTCTTCCTTTTCAAATGAGCTGAGAAATATGCCTTTAATCTTGGTAGACTGAGAGATTGGACTGTAAAATTGTGATGATGTTTGCAGAAAAACTATCCTAGATAATGTTTGGGTGTTACCAATTTGTGTTCTACTTTTCCTCTCCCTCCAAAGTAAGTACAGCTGGGCTTGTGGTCCAGGGACAGTCTGGTGTCAAAAGATGGGATATTAAAAAATTTGACCTGGGTAAAACCGCAAATGAATAATGCACCCTTTAGCAGCCCATGGCAATAAACCCTTTATCGCATACCGTATCTATGTATTGCATCCTGTTAACATCTTTGTGAAAACGTGTGGCTTTGCAACTGGAGCTGTTTTAGCAGTAGGAGAGTGAAGCCGGCACATACGAGTCTTATGTTACTGAATTTAAATAAATGCAAAATAAAGATAAGGCCACAAATCGTTAGGAAGATGCATTTGTATCCTCAGGAATTACAAATACATAGTATGAGTAAAGGCAATGGCAGGTTATGGATGCTCCGTGCCGGCTGCACCCTTGCTTTCTGCATTGCATAACTTCACTGGTGCCATTGTCTGGGGATCCGTGGGCCCAGATTGAGACTAGGGCAGGGTATCTCTTTCAGTAATTTGGGATCTTCCGCAGTTATTTTGTGTTGCTTTTTAGATACGTCGCTTCAGTCCAACTGAGCTATTTTTCCCCTCTGATTGCTGGTATTCAGACTGCTGCTTTAGAGAGAGAGACCCAGAATGTGGTCAAGCCGGAGACAGGAGATGTCATTTACAGCAGCGATGTCTCTTGCGAGTTGAGGCATTTGAGAGATGTTTCAGGTCACTGTTGTTGATCAGGCTCATTCATTCTCAGGAGCTGAAGCAATTGTCTGACTGTATTCCTGATTATCTTCTTTACTGGATTCTGGCCTAGTTGGGAGGAAAAACTGGCTTTATACCATGTTGTGAATATCTTCATCACATCATTTGAGTTTTAATTTAAAAAACAAACCAACAAAAAAACCAACGCTGCCATTTTGAAGAGCTCTGTGTTTCAGCTTTATGTCGTGGTAGTGTAGTAATGTCAGTTAGTAAATATGCATGCAAGCCGTGTATCAGGTCTTGGTCTGAACGTGAAGATGGTTACTTCCCATGCCTTATGGCACAGCAGATGTGCCCAGACAAGATATACAGCTGGCTGTGAAATTAATTTGGTTTTCTGAATGTATCTTGTTCAGTTCTGTGATGCTCTGTAAAGCATCACACCTCAATGAGGGGTGGAAGGAAGGATGTAAAGGGTGGGAGAACACAGTATTTCATCAGTGTATGAAAGCATTAACTGATGTAATGAAAGGAGCATAAACTCGGGAAGGCAAGCATAAAAGTGTAATTAGGCGGGCCAAAAAAATTGAAGAATAACTGGTAAAGACAAACAATCTAACAGCAAAAAAATGTTAAGTACATTGGAAGCAGGAAGCCTGCTAAACAGTCATTGCGGCCACTGGATAATCACGGTGCTAAAGAAATACTCAAGGAAGACAAGGCCATTGTGGAGAAGCTAAATGAATTCTTTGCATCAGTCTTCACTGCAGAGCACGTGAGGGAGATTCCCACACCTGAGCCATTCTTTTTAGTTGACAAATTTTAGGAATGCCCCAGATTTTAGGGGTCAATAGAGGAGATTTAGGAACAAATTGATAAACTAAACAGTGTTAAGTCACCTTCACCAGGTGGTGGTCACCCAAGAGTTGTGAAGGAACTCAAATATAAAATTGCAGAACTACTAACTGTGGTGTGTAGCCTATCACTTAAATCACCGTCAGTACTAGATGACTGGAGGATAATTAATGTGACACCAACGTGTAAAAAAGGCTGCAGAGATGATCCAGGTAATGACTGTAAGCCTCACTTCAGTAACAGGCAAATTGGTTGAAACTATAGTAAAGAATAGAATGATCAGACACCTAGATGAACATATGTTGGGGAAGAGTCAACATGGTTTTTGTAAAGGGAAATCATGCCTCACCGTGCACAGCTCCTTAAATATCATCTGTATGTATATCTCACAATGATTGATAGGATCAGTATGCCAGAAGCTTTTTTGAGAGCTGCCACATGACATCGCTTATGAATAAATACCATGGAAGTGGTGTGCTAGGTGTAGTGATTTGGTAAGGCCTGTTAAGAGTTGCTTTTACAAAACAGCGAACTCTTTGCCAGCTGGCACCAATGGGTCTCGGTGTCACAGAGAGCAGTTGCTGCTATTGCCCATGTCAGTTACGAGTGAATGATCTTGTTTTGCTCCTGTCTTGTGCTACCAAGGCCATTAAAACATTACACTGGCTAAGAATGGTGTTGATTTAAAAACAAAATTCAGAATAGATTTTAAACCCTGTGCTCGCCTGGGTACCTTCCTTACCGCGGTACTTATGTAGTTTCACCTCCTTTGCAGTGGCAATGCAAACCATGTTGGAAACCATTGTTGTTTTGAACAGTGTTTAAACAGAGTTCCATTAATTTGCTTTGAGATCCAATGCACACAGGGCCCAAAAGAGATGGGGGCAGAGGAAGTAGTGGAGAGAGAGAAGGATCCAGGCAGAAGAATACATGTTTGCTTAAATGGGCATTAATGCGGGGGGTGTTACGAATTCCCAGAACAGATCAACTAAGGGTTAGCGTCTTGAATATTTTGTTCAGTAGTGTTACCAATATTAATTATTCTGGTACCATACTTACGAAAGCAATTTCATTACAGTGACAGCTAATGAGCTGTGGAAAGGGGTTTTGGCAGAGACTGGTGCTGGAGCAAGGAAGGGAAGAGGAAAGCGAACCAAGAAAAAGTTCAAGAGGGATCTCAATAGAGGCCAGATCATTGGTGAAGGTAAATGCATCAATAACCATAGGACTGGTAAATGCGTTGCTCTTACCATTCATAGTGTGTTTGGTTTGTAATTAGGATTGCCAACTTTCTAATTGCACAAAACCGAATCCCCTTTCCCCGCCCATTCTCCCAGGCCACACCCCTGCTCATTCCATCCCCCCTCCATCCATTGCTCGTTCTCCCCCACCCTCACTCACTTTCACCAGGCTGAGGCAGGGGTTTGGGATGCGGGAGGGGGTGAGGACTCTGAGATGGGTCTGGGGTGAGAGGTTTGGGGTACAGGAGGGGGCGTGGGCTCCGGGAGGGAGTCTGAGTGCGGGAGGGGGCTCAGGGCTGGGGCAGGGTGTTGGGGTGCAGGAGGGGGTTCAGTGTGCGAGCTCCAGCCCACCGGCACTTACCTCAGGCAGCTCCTGGAAGTGGCCGGCATGTCTGGCTCCTAAGCGGAGGGGGGGGCAGGGGGTTCTGCGCACTGCCTGCCCCCACAGGCACCACGCCCGCAGCACCCATTGTCCATGGTTCCCAGCCAATGGGAGCTGCGGAGCCAGCTCTTGGGGTAGGGGCAGCGTGCAGAGCCCCTGTGGCTGCCCCTGTGCCTAGGAGCCAGACATGCTGGCCACTTCCAGGAGCTGTGCGGAGCCAGGGCAGAGCATTCCAGTCAAAAACCAGATGCCTGACAACCCTATTTGTAATACTTGTTGTAAACAGTGCAGTTAGCACATTGGCATTAATTTCTGTGGAGTCATGACAACACTGAATGAATGCTCTCTCTCTCTCTCTCTTCTTTTTTCATAGGTGATTTTGATAATGATACTCCATTTCACATAGTTCCAGCTTTTAATACAAATTCTGTCATGTGGAAAGCAGTTGAAATATAAATGAACATTAAAACTTCCGTTTTATTAGATTCATCTTGTGTACTGTTGAGTTTTAATCTTTAATTTTTCATTAAATGTGAGGGAAATCTTTTCACGTTTTGCTTTTCTTAAGGACGTTCTGGTTTCCTTTGGCCTGGTCTCAATACTCCTGTGCTGAAAAGTGGGGCACTCCAGACAATTGGTCAGCGAGACAAAGAGGAGCAGGAGAAGGTGCAGTCTGAAATTATCCGGCAGAGGGATGAGTGGGAGAAGAGAAGAAAAACAAAGGTGAAGCGAGAGAGAGGCTGGACTGGAAGTTCCTGGGGAGGCATCAGTCTGGGACCCCCTGAGCCAGGTCCTAATGGAGGTAAGAAGAGGGAATGTAATTACCTTCTTAGAGAGAGGCATGGGAAGAAGAATCCATACTTTCCCAGCATTTTACATTTCTTTATAATTATTCTCCTCTATACTAGGAACTATAAGAATTTCTATACACAAACCCAGGCAGTTAAACTAAAGATTCATAATCTTAACTGGACTGACAGTTGTTACATTAATGCTCAGAGCTAATTGACTGCTTCTCAGTTAAGCTTTTGTGAGTCTTAAAATGTGAAAACACTTTTTGTGTGTCTTACATCAGCAGCCCTGAGTACAAGATGTAGCCATATGTTCCCATTAGCTTAGTAACAGAAATAAATATTTCATGTTAGCATAAACAAGGAAAGAATGGCTAATAAAATGTCATATTAGAAATACAAATTATAGGAGATAAGTATAAGGCTATCACCTCGCATATTTAAACCTCTTACGCAAACTCAAGGCCCCATACAGTTAGTGGCAAGGTGAGGCTAAATTCTGTTTCATGTCCTAGATCAGTGGTGGGCAACCTGCAGGCCGCATGTGGCCCATCAGAGTAAGCTGATTGTGGGCCGCGAAACATTTTGCAGACATTAACCATCTGCAGGTATGGCCCCCCGCAGCAGCCAGAGGCCACGGTTTGCTGTTCCCAGCCAATGGGAGCTGCGGGATTCAGCGGGCCACAGGAGCGTGCTGGCCACTGCTTCCCGCAGCTCCGATTGGCCGGGAACAGCGAACCGCGGCCACTGGGAGCTGCGGGGGTCCATGCCTGCAAATGGTCAACGTCCGCAAAATGTCTCGCAGCTCACCAGTGGATTACTCTGATGGGTCGCATGCGGGCCGCAGCTTGCCCACCACTGTCCTAGCTTCTCTGCAACAGTCTTTTGTGGTAACTAGAAATTCTACGACAGCTTCTTTTAGAACAAAAAAGTTTTTAACAAATTAAATATGAAAACCAAGTAACTCAGCCGAGTAATGTCTGTGAAACAGTTAACGTTGACGTTTATATTGTCATGTTTAGGTTTTTCTGGTAATATTCCATTGAGATTTACCAGACAGTTCACATTTCTCTGCAGGATTGTTTCAAGCTGTCTGCAGGCTCAGATGTAATTGCACCAATTAAACTTGATTGATGTTTTCAAAGTTTTCTTCATACCCATAAGAGCCAGTAGCATAATTTCTTTTCCTAAACTAAAGTCTAGCTTCTGGAGCATATTTCTGCAGCAAGGGATAGATTCTGTGGCAAATGTAATGGCTGCAGAATACATGGAGCCCTTCCCAAATTATGCATATTGAGGTTTTCTAATCTTCTCTCAGGTCACTTCTTTCAGCCCCCCCAATCAGTTTGTGGGTTTTTATTTTGTATAAACTCCCTCCAGTTTGCCAGTATTTTTCAGTAGTATGCTTCATGGAATGCCATATAATGTTCCAAGGGTGTATTTGCATGAAAGCCATGGAAACGAACCATTACTTCCCTGTTCTGTGAGGTTATGTCTCAGTCTGTTCAGACTTTATCTACAGGTTGCCCACCACTGCCTTAGAGGTCATGGTGGAGCTTCCGTTACTCAGAGACTTTAAGTCAAGATTAGACGTCTTTCTAAAATACACATTCTAGCTCAATCAGAAGGCTTGATGGAGGGCTCCTTGGGTGACCTTCTCTGATCTGGGATGTTCGGATCATCCTAGATTATCAGAATGGTCGCTTCTAGCCTAATCCCAACTTCACAGCTAATCGCTGGGGCAGCATCTGTTTTGGCCATGTATACGTTCTCATACTGCCATGTAAGGTGGTGAAATGACTCAACTGGAAAAATAATTCAGTCAGCAAGGCCTTTTCTTGAGGGAAGGTTAGGAGGGTGGGTTATTTATACCTTTTATGTAGAAGACAGGGACGGAGGGCCATGTGTTCGCCGTCACTGCCAAGTGCTGATCAGACAGGTTCTGCAGCCAGGTATGTGCAGTGTGGCACTGTGCAGGCAATGCATTAAGGACAAGAATTGCTGCTGGTAAGCAGCAACGTTCTTCTTCCCTGTGTGTCTTGCTCCCTGCTGTCTGATGCAGCCGTCTGTCGAAGCTTTGCTCCGCAAATGCTTGTTTAAGAGCGGTATGTTTTTCAGGTTGTTGGTATATGAAAGTTCTCTCACCTGCCATATGAGAGGCCTGGTTTTGATTCCTGAGTCAATGCAGGAATTAGTCTACTGATTCCTTTTCCTTTAGAATGTAAGCTCTTCATGGCAGGAACTGTGCCTCTTTCATGGCTAGGAAGCATACAGCTTGTTGTGGGCATGACCAGAAACAAATTATTATTAATGTTTACGGTAGTCAGATAAGGGAGTTAATTAGGGTTCAGTAAATTCTGAAACAGAAACCTTGGCAAAGGTGTGTCAGTCCTGTTGGTCCATCACCAAGAGAATTTTAGATTTTATAAAGTGAATCTTGGCATTTGCCAAAGGCTGTGCCAGAAAGGCTTGCTCATTGTTCCTTTCTGCAAAGTGGGTGTTAGAGCACAGGCCAGTCAAAAGGATCTGTCTGCATTTCTGCTTTGTTTGTATCCTTTCTGCCCTAACTTTCATGTGCCAAATGAGCACTATCAGGGGATAGTGGTACAGAATACTCAAAATTCTGCCATGCTCGTGTATTTGCTTTTTCTCCCTTCTGAGACATTTCTGAAATGGAATTCCATTCAAAAATAACGTGCAGAGGGGAAGCTTACATTTATTACTATAATGTATATGGAGAAAAGGAGGGGTATGCACTTTGGTGCCCCAAGTGTAGCATACACCTGACCAGTGTTTTCTTATCACCATTCTGAAAAGACTAAATCATGAATGTTATGTGAAATGTTTAGTTTTGTAAAGATTGCTTCCTGACTCCTACAGGGCAAAAAAATGATGCTGTAGCTGCATTTGACTGATTACAAAGAAATTTTTCAGGCCACTCTTTAAATTGAATGCCCTTTAAAGTATTGCACTAACATATTATGGTTGATTTGAAGTGGCAAGATTTTTTTCCTTGTAGTTGTATAGAAATCTTTATCAAATACGTCTCATGGTTGTTTGCTTGAATCATCATAGATTGTCTAATATTATATCATTCAAAATATTCTAAAATAATACTAGATAATAGTGTAGACATGGTGGAAGTGAGCCATTTATAGAATTGTTACATCCTCTAGCAATATGACAGTCTCCAATCAATGCATATATGTTCAGTTCACTTAGGGTAGTCATCTGAGTAATGGTTATGCAAGTAGGCAGCTCATGCATGCAAATGATGAAATACACGAATGGATCATCACTGGAACATACTGTGCACAACTGTTCATTCCCCCCAGCACTTCTTCAGCAGTGAAGAGCTAGGAAGAATAGAGTACGTAACTTTGGTCCTGGAATAAATAGAGTTATGACCTCTCAAGAATTGAGTAATGGTGCCCCAAGAGTTTCAGATTTAATTGAGAGAGGAAGGCTGGCCTTGTCATCAAGGCACTGTACTGAGTTTCAGGATACCTGGGTTCTGGCTCCAGCTCTGTCCCAGACTGAGTGCCTTTGGGCAAGTCACTTAACCGCTCTGTGCCTCACTTCTTTTTCCAGGGATTGCAAATGTTGGTGCCATGGCAGGTGTGTATGCACCCCGGGCACAGACATCAGAGATTTATTTTCCTCAGCAGTATCTGTTGAGGTGGCTCAAGCACCCTCCGTTGCCATACACCGCTGCAGTCTTCTATCAGAGCGGAGCCGCCCACCTCAGTTCCTCCTTAATGCCAGTGAGGGTTGTCAGAGTGAATTCAGGCTTGAGTGATTCACGTACTTCCCTCACTCTGCTTTCTACATAGCTGTACGTTAGTAGCTTGTTGGGTATAGTTAGTTTTAGTCAATTTTGATAGTTTAGGGCTAGGTGTTTTGGTTTTGGTCTCTCTTGACCCTTTTTTCTTGGTACTGGGACCAGTACCAGAATGATGCCTTGCTCTTCGGGGTTTAAGTTATGCAGGATCTGCACAAAGCCTGTACCAGTCAGTGACCAGCATCCATCCTGCCTTAAATGTTTGGGAGAATCCCACATTAGTGACAAACGTCACATCTGGAAAAGCTTCAAGCCCTCCCAAAAAGCGAGAGAGCAGTGAGGCTTAAGGGCTTGTTCATGGAGCCAGCACTTCGACCCCCGTCAGAGTCGTCACAGAGGGAAAGCGCCCCACCTACATCAGCTTTGGTACAGAACACCCCACCAGACATGTCTGCAGTTCCTCGGTCCCATTCTTCGGTACCGAAGGAAAGACTCGGACCTTCCTCTTGCTCTTCTGTGTCAGTACCAAAGCAAGACAGAGGCAGACATACCACAAAGCATTTGGGAGAAAGGCTATCCCTGGAACGCTCATCACCTCCCCGGGGGGATCTCCACCTTCGGGGCCTGTGTCAGGTCTGTTGAGGTCTCCCCTAAAGGACGTTAACAGAGCCAGCAGACAGTGCCGCACCCAGCCACCCCAGACACATATGCAGCTGCAAGAAACGTGTTTAGTCACTCAGTACTGGTATCATTGGCGGCAGAAGGTCTGCAACCCATGCAGATGCCTGCAGCTCATAGCTCGCTCACTGAGATCCTGCAGCATGGTTACCCAAGCCTCCCCTGAAGCCTGTCTTGTCAAGAGGAAAGCTTCCTCTGTTTCCCCGCTACTGCCATCCCCGGGCTCAGGCTGTCTCTCTCTAGTCCCTTCTGCATCAGCCCCTCCTCTGTCAGAGGCATCTGACTCCTCAGGCTCAGAGGTGAGGTCCTTTCTGTCCCATCCAGGACATAGCATGTTCCCCCCCATCAGAGTCATTGGCACCACGGTGCCATGTGGCAAAACCAACGTTGGGCCCCAGCTAAAGGTAAATGCCCTGGATAAGGAGGGATCCCAAGCCCATACCCATGGCCATTCTGGTCACTGTGGGGCATTCCCCCTCCAGCCAGCCAGGTCCTGCCCTTAATCCTCTTGGCACACTGGAGACAAGGGCACCAAAAGCACTCTTCCCCCCCCCCCCCCACCGAATCCGGTGCAGAGACTGGTTCTGGGCACCAAGAGCACTATTCTTCGATACCTGCTACTGAGACTGGTACCAAGCAGCTGGTATTCATGCGGACAGCCCCCCACTGCAAGCTCCGGACCAGCAACCATGTCAGAGGCCTGCTGCCTCCTCCTTCATCATCCACTGAGGCTACTGAACCCTCAGGTTACTCACCACATCAGAGGACCACAGAGCCCCTCAAGAGCCTTTAAAAAGTGGCTTCTGTACTTGGCGTTCAGGCAGAAGAAGTGTCCGAAAGGTCTCAACAGTTGATGGACATCCTGATATCAATGACCCCGGCTAGGGTGGCTCTACCAGGTAATGAAACCATCCTGGAGTCAGTCATGGCTCTTTGGCAGGCACCCTCCTCCCTGTCCCCCACAGCAAAATGAGCCCAGAGGAGGTGCTTTGTCCCCTCTAAGGGCTATGAACATTTCTACTCTCACCACCCACTCCCCAGGCTCTCATGTGGTGGCAGCCACCATGAGCGGGAAAGGCAGGGACATCAAGCTTTCACGCCAAAAAGCAAAGGCTCAAAGAGGCTGGATCTGTTTGGTTGCAAGCTTTATTCTTCAGGAAGCCTGCAACTCAGGATTGCAAACCAGCAGGCACCCCGAGTCGCTATGACTTCATCTTCTGGGAAAATGTTAAAAAGTTGAAAGACAAGTTACCAGAGGAGCGTAGACAAGAGTTTTTGCAGTGATGAGTGAGGAGGGTAAACTGGTTGCCAGAGCTGCCCTCCAAAACATTGCTGGATAATAGTTTGGATATGAGAGAGGTGTTCATGGTTGCAGTCAACTGGGTTTCCCCTAGAGGTCCAACACACGATCCAAGACCTCCCTTTTGAAGCCCCCCGTCTGTTTTCAGAGAAAATGAACGACAGGATTCATAGCCTCAGAGATTCCAGGGTGACCGACACTGAAATCCCTTGGGATCTATACTCCAGTGACGGGGGGAGGGGGGAAGCAATTTCTTCCACAGCAGCCATTCTGACACCAGAGTTTTGCTTCCCAATCCCAAAATCCACCAAAAAAAATTAGAAAGGGATTATAGGAGGTGTCCCCCATTGCCCTCTTAGCATCAGTGGGCTCATACCATCCACCCGCCACCTTCCAAACAGGCATTTTGAAGGGATACTCAAGGACAGTGTACCAGCCACCTTAGTTCCATCTGTTCCCCATCTTTTATTTACCAATCGCTTATCTCGTTTCCTAAGTGGTGGGGCCACATAACATCAGATTGGTAGGTCTCAAACATGGTGGAATGGGGGCATGCCATCCAGTTCATTTCTATCCCTCCCCATCCTTTTTCAGGGATCACCGTCACAAGATTGCCTTTCAACGGGGGTCCAGTCTCTTCTTCAGGCAGGGACCATAGAGGAAGTTCCATTTTCCCGCAGGGGAAAAGGCTTCTATTTCCACTGCTTCCTGATCCCCAAAGCAAAAGGGGGCCTCAGGCCTAGTTTAGATCTGAGATCTGAACAAATTCCTGAAGAAAATAAAATTCTTTGAGTGCTGGTCCCTTTGTGGATTCCATACATGGGATATGCGTGCACCTAAATCCAGAGATTTTAACAAGCCGTGTCCACTGGCCCAACACCTGTGCATGGGGTGCACGCACACCTACAGTGAAATGGACATATATCCAAAATGTCTACAAGAACAACAGTTATGGGAAGGTAGGTAACCAGTTTTCCCCATCTCTACAATGGAGATAATTCTACTTCCTTCTTCCACTCTGTCTTGGCTATTTTGATTTATAAGATCTTTGTGACAGGGACCGTCTCTTAGTTACACAGTGGATCCTGGTTTTGGTCGGAGTCTCAAGGCATTAGTGTAAAACAAATTATTGTTTCGGAGAGATCTGTTATTAATTATAGAAGTTAAAGTTACAATAACTTAGAAGTTTGCCATTTGATCTGGCATTTTCCACGCTTAGTCTCAGCCCAGATGTTTCTGGGGAATGGGGGGGAAGGAAAAGGTAAGAAGTTTGAACCAAATCTGTTTAACTGTTGAGTTGTTACAAGTATGGAGGGGTGGGGAAAATGTTTGTTCCATTTAAGTAAATGTCATGATTTTTTTTTTAAACTTTCACAACTCTGTAATTTTAAATTTTCAAGATAATTTAGGACTAAAACTTTCCATGTTTTTACAGAAAACTTAATGCTGACATTTGAAATGGAAATACATCACAGTATTGTAGTTAGTTATAACCATAGTTCCAATTCATCACCGACTTCAGTGCAGAAACTAATTCGGTACTGATGTCTTTGTGCAACTATAGAGCTCCCATGCTCTGCAGACGGACGCTGCTCTCCTCAGTGTAGAAATGTATGCTGAGTGCCCCAAATAATTGGAATGAGATAAACAGTACATTTATAACACCTCTGTTCCATTTATACTGTAACTCAATGACTCGCCATGCATCCCCACCTTCTGCTCCATAAGATACCCCAGTATGTGTGCTTTGCTTCTGACATCATACTACAGAACCTTGCTGACAAGGCAAGTTCCATGTTGTTCTTAACCATAGTGAATGGCTCCAAAACTTTATATTTTATCATACCCAATGGGATATAAAATAAGATTATTAAGAAATTTACGGAATTATGCTGTATTATAAGCAAACGGGGCAAAACCTCCCAGGATTGATCTTGTCTTGATAGGCTTGTTTCAGTGAGGTTGCACGGCAAATTGGGTTATCAGCATGATGCGTGCTGGGGTTTCCCAAAGGGCAGAGACCAGTAATCCACAACCAACCTGAACTTTGTGTATCCTGAAATGGAAAACTAAAGGTGCACGTTACTCTATAAATGTGCTGAATACCTATCTTACTTTGAATTTAGGGAGCATGCATTTCTAAATGAATTTGATCATTTAAAAATATCTTCACACAGCACTGTAAAGAAGACAAGCAATGGACTTTAGTGTACATAAATTGCAAGCAATGCTCAGAGTCTACCTTAGGGTGACCAGATGTCCCGATTTTATAGGGACAGTCCTGATTTTAGGGTCTTTTTCTTATATAGGCTCCTATTACCTCCCCAGCCCTGTCCCGATTTTTCACATTTCCTGTCTGGTCACCCTAGTCTACATGCTGCAGGGATTTTAAATTAGATTTGTATAAGAAGCTTTGTCCCTTTGTAATATTATATCAACTGTCATCACAGATCACCCTAGTGCTGTATTGATAATTAGGAGCAAATAAATGAAGTACCTATTTGTTTCTTTTCTCCCAACAGAAACTTACGAAGACTTTGACTCCAGGGTAATTGAGGTAAGTGTTGCAAAAATCTTCAAGGACTTATATTTTTAAATATAAAATAATGATGATTAAATCCTACACTTTAATTATTGGCCTCTAATAAATCAGCTTTATTGTGATGGGAGCTAGACGGACTGAGGGAAGTATGAAACAATGTTCTATTTCAGATGCACAATAAAATCTGCCATTCTTTTAACCGATGTTTGATCTTCTGTGCTATACAGATAGTACCGAATTCAGAGGCAGCTTTGTATGACATTGAAAAGACAAATGTTTGAAAATAACACTTGTGCATAGTTCTTCCTTAAGCTAAAGCAAGTTGGCTGAAGAGAGTATTTCTTCATGTCCCCTATTATCTCCTACTACAAAACAAAGTTCTATATAGCAAATACCAGCAGTTCTCAAACTGTGGCTCAGGACCCCAAAGTGGGTCACGACCCCATTTTAATTGGGTCACCAAGGCCTGCATTAGACTTGCTGGGACTCAGGACTGAAGCTGAAGCCCGATCTCCATCCCCACCTTGGGCATCAGAGCTCGGGCTCTCTCCCTCACCCCCCACCCCCCGGTCATGTAGTAACTGTTGTCAGAAGGGGGTTACGATGTAGTGAAGTTTGAGAACCCCTGGCAAATACAATAGCTCAATTTGTGAAGAAACAGAAGCAAATAGGCAAGTCAATTACAAGAGGTGTGCATGGTCGGTCCCCTCCCTCATTTTAAAACCAGAAAAGCCCAGGAAGTTTTGTTGTTTGTTTTTTAATTTCCCAAATGCTTTACCTGATGTGCCTCAGACCTCCTAGGGAAAACGCTAACCTGGCATAAACTCAAGCATGTGAAATTTCAGGTTGATTAAGGTGGTGTTGGTAACCACAATCCTAAGGCTGATAATGGAAGGTTAGCCTTAGAATCATAGAATATCAGGGTTGGAAGGGACCTCAGGAGGTCATCTAGTCCAACCCCCTGCTCAAAGCAGGACCAATCCCCAACTAACTCATCCCAGCCAGGGCTTTCTCAAGCCTGACCTTAAAAACCTCAAAGGAAGGAGATTCAACCACCTCCCTAGGTAACCCATTCCACTGCTTCACCACCCTCCTGTTGAAAAAGATTTTCCTAATATCCAACCTAAACCTCTCCCACTGCAACTTGAGACCATTACTCCTTGTTCTGTCATCTGCTACCATTGAGAACAGTCTAGATCCATCCTCTTTGGAACCCCCTTTCAGGTAGTTGAAAGCAGCTATCAAATCCCCCCTCATTCTTCTCTTCTGCAGACTAAACAATTCCAGTTCCCTCAGCCTTTCCTAATAAGTCATGTGTTCCAGTCCCCTAATCATTTTTGTTGCCCTCTGCTTTCCAATTTTTCCACATCTGTCTTATAGTGTGGGGCCCAAAACTGGACGTAGTACTCCAGATGAGGCCTCACCAATGTCGAATAGAGGGGAACGATCACATCCCTCGATCTGCTGGCAATGCCCCTACTTATACAGCCCAAAATGCCGTTAGCCTTCTTGGCAACAAGGGCACACTGTTGACTCATATCCAGCTTCTCGTCCACCGTAACCCCTAGGTCCTTTTCTGCAGAACTGCTGCAGAGCCATTCGGTCCCTAGTCTGTAGCAGTGCATGGGATTCTTCCTTCCTAAGTGTAGGACTCTGCGCTTGTCCTTGTTGAACCTCATCAGATTTCTTTTGGCCCAATCCTCTAATTTGTCTAGGGCCCTCTGTATCCTATCCCTACCCTCCAGTGTATCTACCACTCCTCCCACTTTAGTGTCCTCTGCAAACTTGCTGAGGGTGCAGTCCACGCCATCCTCCAGATCATTAACGAAGACATTGAACAAAACCAGCCCCAGGACCAACCCGTGGGGCACTTTGCTTGATACTGGCTGCCAACTAGACATGGAGCAATACCCTTTGAGCCTGACGATCTAGCCAGCTTTCTATCCACCTTATAGTCCATTCATCCAGCCCATACTACTTTAACTTGCTGGCAAGAATACCGTGGGAGACCGTGTCAAAAGCTTTGCTAAAGTCAAGGAATAACACATCCATTGCTTTCCCCTCATCCACAGAGCCAGTTATCTCGTCAGAGAAGGCAATTAGATTAGTCAGGCATGACTTGCCCTTGGTGAATCCATGCTGACTGTTCCTGATCACTTTCCTCTCCTCTAAGTGCTTCAGAATTAATTCCTTGAGAACCGGCTCCAGGATTTTTCCAGGGACTGAGGTGAGGCTGACTGCCTTGTAGTTTCCCGGATCCTCCTCTTTCCATTTTTTAAAGATGGGCTCTACATTAGCCTTTTTCCAGTCATCCGGGACTTCCCCCGATTGCCATGAGTTTTCAAAGATAATGGCTAATGGCTCTGCAATCACATCCGCCAACTCCTTTAGCACCCTCGGATGCAGCGCATCTGGCCCCATGGACTTGTGCACGTCCAGCTTTTCTAAATAGTCCCGAACCACTTCTTTCTCCACAGAGGGCTGGCCACCTCCTCTCCATTCTGTGCTGTCCAGTGCAGTAGTCTGGGAGCTGACCTTGTTCGTGAAGACAGGCAAAAAAAACATTGAGTACATCCTCTGTCACTAGGTTGCCTCCCTCATTCAGTAAGAGGTCCACGCTTTCCTTGGCTTTCTTCTTGTTGCTAACATACCTGAAGAAGCCCTTCTTGTTACTCTTAATATCTCTTGCTAGCTGCAACTCCAGGTGTGATTTGGTCTTCCTGATTTCACTCCTGCATGCTTGAGCAGTATTTTTATACTCATCCCTGGTCATTTGTCCAATCTTCCACTTCTTGCAAGCTTCTTTTTTGTGTTTAGCCTTCAACCTTAATAATAAAGGTGCTCTTGTGTCAGCATATATTCTCTAATTGGGTAAGATTTTAGTACCTTTTAAACTGTTGAGGAAAAGATGTTAATGCCTAGCTATATTTACTTCCACTGGTCTTTTTATCTCCTCTTGATAAGCAAGCTACAGCACTGGCTGTAGTTCCCACTATCTAGTTCAGCCTTGACACTGTAGATTCCCTCAGACCTACCTCTCAGTCTTTAGTCATGGTGAAATATTTTGGAATTGTTCTGAATCTTCAACTTCATGATTGGTTGCTTTTTTTCAACATCTTTGGAATTTTTTTTAACAGCAGTTGCATTAAAATGCATCCTGTATGTCGTAAGTACTTTCTGAAGTCCGTGAACCACCTTAACAAATGTTAGAAACGTTTCCCGAGTTGCCTTGGCAGGTTTTGGTAATGGTGAATGTTAGTGTGGCAGCTGAGTTCAGATCACTTTATAAAAATAAAGTGATCCAAAAGCATGTGTGAGCAAAAACTCATGTATAATCCTTATTGAGTTCACATGGCAGCATTTTAACACTTCTGAGGAAGATAGAAACAAGAAAAGTGATACTGTGTAATGTTGGGGATCAGGGAACTACAGAAAGTGTAAAACTCTTATTGAGCCTTCTGCACTACATCATATTCTATAGAGCAATGATTCTCGCCTCTGAAATGTGGTGTGGGGATGGAGAATGTTGTAGCCAAGGAAAATTACATGTGCTATCTGCAATTACGACCTATTTCCTAGAATACAAGTTGAAGGGCCTTACAAGCTATTTTCAGTATGGTTCTCAAAAATAAGTTGCGTGAAATATGTACATTTGTTAGATTGTTTATTTTCTGCATTTTTTTGTGTGTATTTCTGTGGAAAATATTGTTGGTTGTTGTAAGGCTTAATGAGTTAATATTTGCAAAATTCTGTGTGATCCTTGTGTGCAAAGTGAGGAGGTAGTGAGAAGTGATATTGGTTACTAAACCCATATTGCTATCAAAATGTTCCGTAACTGATGGCAAAACTTTAGGCTAAGGGTTATCCATCCAAGTTCCTCACCAGCCATGGTTTTAGGGAAAATGATTTTAAAAGATTTAAAACTTAATTTCAATTTGAAAACAAAATATTACAAAAATGGAGACTTTGTGGTGGGGAGGTATAAAGTTTTTATTGCACAGGTCTGGAATGACCTCATTATTTATCAATGGTGAAGTTATTAATGAATTATGCAATTCATCCAAAAACAGTGTACGTTAACGCTTAGCACCACACAACACCATGCCATCACATATCATGTTTATGCCCCCCCATTTGTCTTATATTAGTCTCTCTCTGTTCCATTTGAAATGCTTTAGTTGCTATGGAAACAATGACATTGCATAGGCAATATTTAGTGATATCCTTAGATACAGAACAAAGTCAATGTCTGTGACTCATTTGCCACCAGTTCACATGCAGGTATTGTGTCCTTCAGAATGGATATCAACTGTTCGAATGCCAAAAATGTTTTGCCTTCTGTTAGCATGCTCCCCCTTTCTCCCCTGACTGCAGTGAGGCTGGGGCAGTGACAGCAGCCTCGCCACTCGGACCTCCATCAGAACTCAGTAGTTCTTGGACAGCTATGCCCTTAGTGTCTCAGACCCCTTGAGTGGGCCTGAGCCACCTGCCTCTGAAATTCGTCCTCTTTAAGGTGTCTCAAGTTGGGCACCCAAAAACTCAGCTCACAAAATCACTAGTCGCTTGTGAAAATCACGGCCTATTTTTATTCCTTTAAAGTAGTTCTGCTTCTCCTTCATGGGTAAGTAAGGAGGGAAGGTCAATTATGTGCTAATTGTGGCAGCTTACTGTAGGCCAGTGAACCAGACATTGGGGCCACGTGAAATGGCAGGTTCTAGCAGCTTTTCAAAGCGGTGAACTGTGCCAGTGATCCTTTTATGGGGCTGCACATTGGGACCTGACAGCTCTGAGGAGAATTTTTCAGAGGGAGTTTCCAGCAGGAAATTGGGAGAGGAAAAGGTACTGCAAAGGCATAAACCATCACAATGGCTTCTGAAATCTTGTATTTTAAAATGCTGCATAATTACAAAAGCATAATCTTTTTACTGCCACTTTAAAACAAACTTTCATATGTTATTTTAAAAACAGGTAAGAGTGGTTATTAACAAAGTTGTTTCAATTCCAAGCTAACTTTATGTTTATACATCAATTATTAACACCTCAGCAGAGAGATAAATAATGGAAATAGACTCTGAAGTACAGTGGAGCTGACTGACCTGTAGTAGGATCTGTGCACATGCATAAATCTTTGATTTTTAATTGCAAATAAGTTCTCTTCACCTCCATTGGAATTCTATATGTGATTACAAATTTCACAGCATGTGTTTTTTCAGAAGAATTTAAGCTAATGACCTGATCCAAAATATATTGTGACAAAGTTCCTCCTCTGCCTTGGTCGGTCCTGCGCTTATTGGCAGATTTGCTGTCCTCAGAGATTCACGGCAGCCCTTAGTTTGGCCACTTTTGCTAGTGGCTCAAACCTGCCGTTCACTCAGCTAACCTCATCACTGGCTAGAATGGGGAAAAGGAAGGAGAACAATCCCCGCAGTCTATGCTGATCCACCTAGTGGGTCAGGGGACAGGCCAGGGACCTTCCCCTCTGGTGGGACCCGCAGTCCAGGTCAACTCCTCTTATATCCAGTAGGGGGATGGGGGAACCTGGGCCCGCCCTTGACACCGGCTTCCAGCCCAGGGCCCTGTGGATCACAGCTGTTTACAGTATTTCTTGTAACACCTGTGGGACAGCTACAACTCCATGGGCTACTTCGCCATGGCCTCCTCCCAACACCTTCTGTATCCTTACCACAAGACCTTCCTCCTGTTGCCAGATAGCGTTTATACTCCTCAGTCCTCCAGCAGCACACCCTCTCACTCTCAGCTCCTTGCACGCCCCTCACTGACTGAAGTCCTTTTTAAATCAGGTGCCCTGATTAGCCTGCCTGTATTAATTGATTCTAGCAGCTTCTTAATTGGCTCCAGGTGTCCTAATTAGTCTGCCTGCCTTAATTGGTTCAAGCAAGTTCCTGATTGTTCTGGAACCTCCCCTGTTACCTTACCCAGGGAAAAGGGACCTGCGTAATCTGGGGCTAATATATCTGCCTTCTATCACTCTTCTATTTTACTTGGTTTCCAGGTCCTGTGGATCCCCCTCTTAGGCTGAGGGGGGGATCCTTTAGCAGTGGGCGAGCTTCCGCCCATCCACTTCCTGGATCCCAATAGGATCACTCTTCTGTGGCCATCTGGCCCGACCCTGTCACAGTATATATATGAAGCTTTTAAAGACACACCACCATTGGGCAGCTGCAGACTCTGGCACCATGGAACGCCCTATAGAAAGCCTTCTTTCTGTCCTGCAGCTGGGAGTGGGACACATACTTAGAGGAAAAAGAACCCATAGAACAAATTCCTTGCCTGCCAGAAGGCCTGTACTCCAGTTCCCCAATGCGCCCAGCTCCTGGAGCACCTGCAGTAAGTATAGTTGAGATCCCCTATGGGAAGACAAATCAGATCAATGTAATTGACAAATTTACCTGGGAAGGAAGAGCAGAGTCTTTGGTACCATCCCCTCTCCATAAAATAGTAATCTGCAGCTGCTGACAGGTTCCCTATAACTGAGTGCTTCCTTCCCCACGTGAATAGCTTTCCCCCGTTTGGACCAGGGCTGGAGGGACACTCTCATTCCCATGACTGAGTGTGATTTCCATATATGGTGAAGGGGTCTCAGCAGAGTCTCTGCTGCTGCTGTTCAAAAGCAGGTGGCCTCAGGCAGCTGCAGAAAGCTGTGCAGAGCTAGCAGCCAGGGAGGTCCTGTGGTGCTGGATGGGCCCTGCGGAATGTGACTAGCATAGCTTTGGCATGTAAATAATATAATAAGTACCAAGAATGGATCTAGTATTTTATGATAGCATGTCATTCTCGAAAGCTAGCTACAGGCTGCAGCTAAGGGTTCTCTTGATGCATCTTCCTGCAATAGTCCTGAACAACTGCGGCGGGATGGTGCTTGTCAGTGACTTCTGGCCAGTTAACTACATATGAATTTCTGCAGCTGAGATATTTTCTAACTAGAGAGTTGTGCATCGGCCTCTTAGACATAGGCCCAATGAAAAGCCTGTGTCTCTCCCAGATCTATCATAGTTTTCGATACGAGAACATTCCTACTCGATTAGTATCCAACAGTTTCGTTATTAAATTTAGTAGATTTCTAACTCCATTTCTAATCATGATCTGAGGTCTGGGGAATAAGCTTAGGACATTATACATGCCTTAATCCACAGCAGGTCTCTTTGTGCAAATCTTCCAAAGTCTTCAAAGATCAAGTGTAGAATATGGCTCTTACACATGGGTTCTAGTCCAGGCTGTGCCATTGGCTTGCTTTGGCAAGTCACATACCTGCTCTGTGCCTCAGTTTTCCCATCTGTAAAGTGGAGATGATGATTCTGACCTTCTTTGTATAGCATTTTGAGATCTATAAGACCTGTGAAGTAGTAGTATTCTGATAATACAGTAACTAAACTTGCATCCGATGAAGCGAGCTCTAGCTCACGAAAGCTTATGCTCAGATAAATTTGTTAGTCTCTGAGGTGCCACAAGTACTCCTTTTTCTTTTTGTGAATACAGACTAACACGGCTGCTACTCTGAAACCTGGAGTTTACACCAATGCAGTGTTGTCATCAGACTCAGCAAACAGCCTGGAGCAACAAACTGTGTGAGGCACTCCGTTACCCCATTCATCTCCCTGGGATATTAATTGTAAAGCCTAATGAAGACTCCCTGGGATATTAATTGTAAAGCCTACTGTGGACATTTCATAACTATTTCACTGCTGATCATATTAGCATATAGAAGGAGGGAAGAGTGCAGGAGGGAAGCTTATAGGAAGGAAGTGGGAGTTGCTGCTTGGGGGAAAGTGTTGAGAGGAGAAGAAGACACACCGGGAGGAGGAAAGGAAGAGAAACAAAGGGCAGAAACACAATGATGGTCCTAAAAGCAAGCCTTGTTTACTGCTGAATGTGACAAGACACTTATTTAAGTGACGGGTTTCAGAGTAGCAGCCGTGTTAGTCTGTATTCGCAAAAAGAAAATGGGAAAGTGACTGGCTATCTGTATTATTGCCATCAACTACCCCGGCTATTAGACTGTTTTGTCTGTTCTCATGTGAGGTCTTCTGGGGGACCTGGGACCTGCATTTTCAGACATGCTTAGAATCCACAGCTCTCTTTGACTTCAGTTGGAGTTATAAATGTTCTGCACATCTGAAAAGCCAGCCCAAGTTGTCTCAAGTTGGACATCCAAAATCAGAGCCCACTTTTGAAAATGTGGGTGACTGTTCTGTAGTCACACAGGAAGTATGTGGCAGAGATGGGAATAGAACCTAAGAATCCCGACTTGATATTATCTCCTTGTTTACTTGTATTCCCTACTCTGTTCATCTCTCTCTTCTAGTTAGATTGTAAGCTCTTTTGGGGGCAGGGACTGTCCTTTTGTTCTGTTTGTGCAGCACCTAGCATGGTGTGGTCCTGGGCCGTGACCAGAGCTCGTAGGCACTATAGTAATAAGCCACTAGACCATGCTTCTTCCTTCTCTGTTTCAAGGGAGAAAATTTAAAAATCGGTAACTCCAGAGTTGGAAACATTTTTAGAATTGATTTGCACCTGAAGTGAGCTTCAGTAGCTGTGTTCCCAACTCTAAACTGGGAGCTCTATCATAGATGCGTTGACAAACTCTTTACTACTGGGTGGTGAAATAACACACTAGAATCATTCCATTCTTTTTCTTCACTAAGAAAATAAGCCTATGTATGTATAAAAGTTTGCAAATGTTTAGTCTGCACAGATTGCCAGATAGCCTATATGACTTATATGAAATATCTTGATTGATTAAAGTGTTGTGATGTTTTGTCAGGTTACACAAAATAGTTTTTTGCTTTATTTAGATAGATGATGTGTGTCCAAAAAGAGTTGCTTCACTGAGTTTTAATTCACGTAGCCCTTGTGAAGTTTTGCTGAACTGCTGTTTTCTGAAGATATTTCATCTTTGCTGTTGTGAGTAAACTAACTGAGGATTCATCATAGACTGTGGTATAATCAATAAATCATATGCCAGATGTCATCATTCTGCGCGTTAAGTCATATTTTATACCACTCGGTGCAGATTGTAGACTTGTTTTTCTGGGTTATAATTGCTAGACAGTTAAGTTCCATCTGTTTTCCCCCAAAGGAAGGGGGATGAGCAGAAGTTCCCTTTGACTTAACACTTTTGTGTCTTCTATTCCGTTCTGAAGGCAATTCTTGCTCCTACGTGGTTCCCTGAAATAAACAGTCTTTGTTCCTGAGAATAAATGTGCATGACACATTGGTCATAGCAGTTGATCAGTTTAGGATTTCCCCCGAGAGCATTAATGCTTTGAGAGAAAATAATATGAATGTGTGGCCTAAAAGGCTTTAGCTAATAAATGAAGATCAGTCCCAATGCTAGCAGTACCTCACTTTCTGTGACTCTGTTCACCTGTGTGTGATTGCACAACCCTCGTGTAAGAGGAGCTCAGGCTCTAGGGGTCCCCACAATGGTGACATGCTGTCTCGCTCCTCCGCTTTGCTTGCACGTAGCCCCACTCTTTTATACTTTAGCAGAAAGTAATGAAACAGTGAACAACATGTCCTCACTCTGCTGAGCCCTAATTTCACTGCACGTAAACCGGGATCGCTTAGACAGGTCAAAACCCCACTAGAGGAGCCACCCTGACAGGCTGAATAGGGGTTTTAAAAAAAACCAAAACAATACCTAGTAGGAAATGTCCTTTCTGTCCTCAGAGTTGGGCAGTTACCCAAGCAGCCAAAATGAAGAGGGCACAAGGAAACATCCTCCCCTTTGTGCTCGCACAGCTGAACCCTTTACTGACTTCTCTGTGCTCTCTGCACAGTTCTGTATGGAGTGGAAGCACCTGCTACGAAGTCAGGAACACTTTTCCCAGCATTGCCAGGGGAGGGAGAGAGGCATCATCTCACTTTCCTCGCTGGTCTGCCACCACCCAGGTGGAGCTCCTCTGTAGCAACGAAATAGACCACGCCTTCTCATATGGCTCTTCAGGTCATGACTATCCTGGGGATCAGCAAAGCACAAAATTCTTAAAAACCATGAGATACATTTTTCTTACAAGTGTGGGTGGCCGTTTGTGGATTTCAAAGTTTATTTTCTAACAAGTGTGTCAAAATAGAATTTATTTTAATTTAGTCACACCTCTGTTGCAGTAGTTAAACTAAAATATTCTAACAGTACCTGAGAGTTCTTTGCTTTTGTTTAGCTTCATGGCGTACTGTTGCAAGTGGCTTTTGCTCTTACAGTTCCATGCCCCAGATGATTGCCAGTTTGGACGCGACAGAGAAGGTGTTAGGTAATGTTGGGGCCTTCCGTGTGTGTTAGGTTTTTTTTACACTCAAGGTATAACTATTAGATTAAATTATAAAACTAGCCTTGGCACAACACAGTACCGTTGCAGTTAGTCTGTTTATGTCTGCTTCATTTGAACAGGAAAAAATGTTTTTAAGAGCAGCAGGAGGCTGTGTGGTTTTAATAGAGTATTATGAATTTTAGCTGATAATGGTAAGAATGGTGGGTCATTTAAAAGAACTGTCCACAGCAGCAAAGATTGTTGGTATCCAAGGCCAGCTATAAACTGAAGTAGATAATTGAGTCCCATCTTTTATATGGTAAGGAGCCTGGGTTTTGAAGTAAACAAGTCTTGTTAGTATTCATACTTTAAATAGATGGCATATCTAGTGCTTCATTTGTATGCATTTCCCATTTTTGTCATTCAGTATTATTCTGTGCTGCTGCTGTCAGGGTGAAAGGACAGGGTGAAAGCTAACCCGGAAGGCTGTTTAATGTTATCCTGCTTTTGTCAGCAGTTCTCTGGAAGTTAAATATACTGCTTTGAGAGAACCTTTTTATGACCAAAGATGCAGCCTTACCAATATTTTGTGAACAACAAAATGTTACCCTACTGTGAACACTGGCTCTTTAGCTATTGAAAGAGAGTAGTACTATTTGGAGGTAGTGCCATTTAGAAAAAGAAAAAGCTGGCTTAACTTTTCCCTAAATGTGAATTAAGATACAAACATGCTGAGGTTTCCAGTAAGCCAGCTCCGAGATCATCACAAAGAAATACTGGCGTACTCTGAGTATTAATACATAGGACTGGGTGTTGTTACAAGATGTGATTTCTAGTCCTGGCCCTCCTGTGTGATTTTGAGCTAATGACTTAAACTCCCTCCCTGTACCTCACTTTCCCCATCTGCCATTAATACTTCCAGTTTCACAGAGATGTTGTCAGGCTCACTTCGTTGTTTACTGAATGCTTTGAGATCCTAGACTGGAAGGTTCAAAAAAAGCCCAAAATGGCAGTGGTGCTTATTACTTAAATTTTGAGCTAATGAGGATTAATAGCTACAGTTATGCTTGACAGAGAGTACATGTGCTATTATTAACGCCTGTAAATGCAAGAGTTCTTTTCTTTTGTCATCTATAATAAAATTAACTTCTTTTCTTTCCTCAGAACATGGGGCCTTCAGTGAACCATGTGGCCACTTAGTAAATGCAGTGCCTAACAGTGTTCTGCAGTCCTGCAGTGTCTTGTAGTTTAGCTTAGTCAGAATTAGAAAACGAGACCTAGTATGCATGAAATAAATCAGGGTGGCATGAAAGCTTGTAAGGTGAGGTCAGAGTTCTTTTGACTCTTGCACACAGGCAAGGGGAAGCTTTAGAAGGAACCAAAGTGTAATAATAAACAAATGCCCTCTATCAAGGGCAGACCGGTGGTTTTCCTTGGCACTGAAGCTGCCTCTGCCATTTATAGAAACACTCTGCCTTTTGGTCATTTGCTCTTGTTTTCAGATTTTTCGATGCTTCTCTTCGATCATTATCAGTTCATTTGAGGAATTTTGTATAGGTCTGGCCATCTTTTAGCTGGGCTCTAGGTCAATAATGCAACCCCTCCGAAATGTTGAATTCTTTCTACACATGTAATAATCCTTTTCAGTGAGATACAAATCTGAAGGTTTCAGCAAAGCATAGTGGTGTTTCCTTTCTAACCACTGGCTTATGTTTCAGAGGGTTACTTACAGGGAGGTATGCATTTGAATAGGCAGTTTGGTACACAGAATATACCTAATATTATACAGGAAAATAAAGTACACAGGAAGCAACACAAGGATATTAACAATAACACACTCAAAGCAAGAAGCCAACCCTGTATATGGTAGAAAGCAAACATGCAAATGTTGCAGTCTGTATATGGAGTTTGGTATGACATAAGTTAGGGCTTGTCTACATTAGTTTGCACTAGAATGGGTGTAATTTCTAGTACATGCTAGCGTGTTGCACACAAACTGGCCAGTGTGGACCTTGTTGGCACACACTAAAAGTGCCTAATTTCCCACCCTTTCACTTTCAACAGTTCAGTTCCACTGGTGGAAGCAACAGTGGCCAAACACCCAGTATTTTAACCAGCATGTCCCCTGCTCAGAGCAGGTTCAAGACGACTCCATCGCTAAAATGCCAGCAGCCACTGGCAGCATTTCAGCCCCAGTGGAGCTGCACTGGTGGTAGTACGGCAGTGGGAAATTTGAAGAAAACTGCCACATAAGACTCTTATGCATAATTCCTGTAGTTTTTTGGGCTACCTTGAAATACAAAGCTGAGTAGTCTGTGGGTGCAACATGAAAATACAGTGTCAGCATGCCTTAGTTCAGTATTTCTCAACCTTTTTGATACTAGGGACTGGCTTGCTGCCTTCCTAAACTGTGTCAGGGAGGCCTCCGGGACTGGTTGCTCATTGAGCAACGCTGCTCTAATCTGCATAACATTGTTAACAAAACCTGGATCCTGCATTGTTCTAATCATTCATGTCTGCATCTTCTAATTAGAAATACATTTTTGATATGCTATAAAAGATTGTTACTGTAATGTAAGTTAGTGTTTAAAGGTAATTGTTTCAATTAACCTTGAGCCACCTAGCAATAATTAGCATGTGTTTATTTAAAAACCTAAAACATGCATTTTAATCTATCTGGTAGATTAGGTGGGGTTTTTAACCAATTTTATTACTGCTTCTCCCACAACAGGATTTTTTTTCTGGCAAAAATGAAACTTCTTATTAACTATTTCATTATTAATGCATAGAATCACAGATTTTAACTTTTTTGTAAGTCACTGAAAGTTAAGGTTTTCCAGACAATGCTTTTACAAATGGCATGATGAAAGAAAAATATTGCAGAAGTGAAATGTGGCATGAAATTGCAGTGTCTGCGATGTTTGACATTTTTGACTGAAAAATTATAAGGTACACATGAAATTTCTTGAGTAATAATTCACTCCAAATGAGATGTTGGCTCAAACGTGCTTTTCAAATATGATAGCTTTGGGATTTGGCTTTAGAATAAATGGAAATTTGTCTTTTCTCTGGATAATGTTGACCATGTCCGTCAGAGACCGTGAAAAGCATTTCCTATCAGTTTTTTTTAAGCCACCTTTAAGAAAAGCACCCAAAATGTTATCAATAAGAGAACAAGAGGTCTCAGCCATAAACTAAGCTTTTTCAGATAGTTTGGGGGTTAGAATTTGGTCTCTCTGTAAAGTAGGGTTTTTCTGATGCCAATTGCAATTTGTATTTTTATAAACAAATCTTCCTACTTTCATCATTCCGCCTCCCAGCCTATAAATCATTGGCTTGGGATGTTTGATATATTGTGAGTGGAATATTAAACTATGAAGTAATTTGCAGTTTGGTAGCCTGGAATGTGGTTCTGACTCATAGATCCTCCTATGAAAATAAACCATAACAATTTCTGATATTCCTTCTATGGGTATTCCATCAGTGCCGCATTAACCCGATGGTCAACACTTGGGTTATCCCAGCTCAGGTGTGAGCCGGCCACACTCGAGTTACTGGGTCCACCCTGGTGCTGCACTTACTCATGTGTGTCTCTAGAACTTATGTGGGCACATTACATAGTTAGTGCTGCAGTGAGCTGAGACACTCTTGGTTCTTTCCCAGCAAATTGTGGGAGAATTTGTCTGTCCTGGGCACGCAGGGGGAATTGTAGGAAGGCATTGGAGAACTGTCAGCATTCGAGTACCTTAGCCTGCATCCTCACTGCAAAGTGCATGAGTTACCAGCCCTGAGCGAAAGCAGCACTTGGGCTTTAGCCTATATTACCAGTCAGGCCAGCTAGCCTGAGTTGAAAACACCACCACACTTGAGTCAGAAGTTTATTCTGTTGATGGGGCTAGAGGCAAGACCCAAATAAGAGCATGAGTTACTTCTGCAGCTTCTCTTTAGGCTATGGCATCCCGATTTGTACTGCCGTTATTCCTCCTTTGAAACTGTTGCTATTCCTTCCTTTTTATAAATAAATATTTTATGTGGTTTGGTTTGGTTTTTCAAAGAGGTGCTCTGTTTTTTTCATTTCTCCAGAGAAAGCTGAATTTAAATTTGTTAGCACTGAATAATGAATGAAGTGAGGTGAATCAATTCAAGATACATACACTGTGACTAAGGTTGAACATATATCAGAGTACAGATTTTAAAGGTTAGCATTAAAACTGGGTTGAATCAAGGTCTAATAATTGGGTAACTGACTTGATTTCAGTTGCTTTTTTTGAGCTGTGTTGTTTATAAAAGTGACAAGCTGTTAATTCTGTATTAATTAATTCCGTTGTCTTATAATGATGTGCTTTCAGCTGCATAGTCTAACTCTAAGTAGGAAGGGGAATACTGCAGACTGTGTTGCAGAAAAGGGATGAGTTTTTTGATTTAATAAGGTAAAGGGAGAAAGATAGAATCTAAGGACACTGATGTTCTAACAGTCATGGCTGTCTGTTCAAATTATCAAGCTTGAAAGGCCTTTACAGAGTTTGAAGAGAGATGGGTGAACTCTGATGCTGACGGGTGACTGAACACATTTTCCTTCAGAGCTGCTCAGAAACAGCTGACAAGTACAGTTTTCGAAATTCTTCTTCTTCTTAAGGAGCCCATTCCATGTGTTGTGATTGCCACCTCCTGGATAAGGGAGAAAAACAAGGTCTTCATAGATCCTTGTAATCCCAGAATTCCATCTTTTTGAGACTATGCATATCCACCTTTGTGCACGCATGTGTTAAGAATGTGGTGTAAGCATACACACAATTGAATGCAGAGCAAACATGTATATTTTAGATACAGCTTGAAGAGCAGCTTTCATAGTCAGAATCATAGCGTTTCAGGCCAGAAGGGACCACCAGATCATCTGGTATGACCTCCTGTAGATCACGAGTCACCAACACTATCCAGCACCCACTCACTAAACCCAACAACCAAAATTAGACAGAAGTATATTATTGCCCACAGGAGAGTAGGCTATTATGTGACACAGAGAGAGAGTAGGAGGGGCTGAGGTGCACCTTTCATTCTACTTCAGCTCGTTTTCTGTCGTTCCATACTGATACAGGGTTTCTTTCCTATGTCAAACTCTGTGCATGGTGTCTGTCTTTCTGTGCCCAGGACAGACAAATTCTGTCAAGGGTCTTTGCTGATCAGGCCATTCCTGCTAAATATAAGTCAAAGGGAAAACGACTAACTTGTAACAAGCTGTTAGTAAAGCTTAGGGTATGTAAAGATGATGCATCTCTAGAATGTGTGCATTTTGAATTTAACCTAAGTACTGTAATGAAAAGCAAGGGGTTTTCAGAAGTTCTCACTCTGGGACTATTCCCACTGAAACTAGTGGGAGTTTTCCTTTGTATGTCGGGGGGACAGAATGAGGCCAACACGGAGTGCTTTTTGAAAATCCTCACCCAAATGTTGCTGCCACGAGGCTGACTCCTTGAGACACTGGTACAATTACTAAAAGGGTTGGTGCTTTGTGGACTATGCTTATATTAACTGTAATTCAGCTGTCAGTGCGATACTGTAAAGGAATCACATTGGTGTTTCCAGAAGGTGTACCCTCATACAGGGTATCTCTTTTCCCCCTCCCCTTTTTCAACAGGACAAGGAAAGCCTATCCTGGGAAATGAACTGCAAAAAAAAAACTCTCCGTGCTATATGGTAATAGTGAGATACTAAATCAGGAAATACCAGTAGGTGATTTTAAAAAAAAAAATAAAACCTCAAGTAGCAAAGGATGAGAGAAGGGAAATATTACTCCGTTTTACAGGTGGGAACTTGGGCACAGACATTAAGTAATTTCAAGAGGGAGTCTGGCAGAGCCAGGAAGTGAATGCAGCTCTCCTGGGTTCCACTGCAGTACTTAACCACAAGGCTGTCTTTCCCCTGCAGATTTTTGTGTCCAACTATTCCAAAATAAGTGGTATTTTCACTGTATATGGAAGTATGTGTGGAGTTTGTATTAATCTTTACCCCTGGAAATCAGATTAGCTGCCACTGCCTCCCTCAGTAAGTAATTTGGGATTCTAGTCTTCAAATGGTATAAAGTAATAACCTGCCTTGAGCAGTTTATATGAGAGAGCTTCTAACATGTGTCAGTTTGAGGTGGGAAGCAAGATGTTAATGTCTCTTTACATTTTCATTAATTTTTTTTTCTTTGCTGTGATATTTCTTAAGCAGAGTGCTTGAAATTAAGTGTGAAGCTGATCGTAATACAGGATGTTCATTTATTATGTAACTAAACAGTACAGAGGAGATCACAGAAAATGTTCCTTTTGCTTTAGTGAAGCCACACTGTAATGCTTATTTTATGTTGTTGTGCACTAGTTAATACAGTAACAGAATTTTTAGCAGATTTAAATCTTCAAAGTCAATTCCCATTACATATAATATTCATTCACGAAAATGTAGTATGTGTCTGAGGTCTTCTCTTACAAATCTAGCTTTTTAGTAAAAGTGACTTTTTTTTTTTAAGAAGACAAAGTGCCTCATAGCAAACTGCTTTGGTTTTTTCCATCAGGTGAAAAATGTATTTAATATGACAGCAAAGGAAGGAAGAAGAAGATCAGTTAGTGCCCTAGTGGTTGCTGGAAATGGAAATGGGGCTGCAGGTAAGTGTAATTATAATGTACTTGAAAGGTGCCAAGTGAATGATGCTTGGGGTAGGGCTGTGGGAAGCATGTTGTTCAAAGGAATGTTGTTAATCTGATTGTTTTTAAATAACAAATTAATTTGGGGGATGGGGGAATATTAACATACATATCAATATACCAAGAGAAAGAACAGTAGAATCAAGGTTTACAATGGGAATGTACAATCGGTGATGATTATGAAAAAAATGCCAATCAAGGACACTTCTCTTCCATTTTCTTTTACACAAAACAAAGTAATATACTAATAAGATTAGAGTACAATCATCAGTTATAACAACCACTCTTATTTAATTCCTGAGTGACAAAGGCGATATCACTGGCAGATCAAAATGGAGTATGTGATTTCCTTTTCATGCTGTTCCTTTTTGCTTTGGGACATCACATTATTTATGATTAAAAGAACCTCCAAAGCTTTATGATGCTGAGTGGTTTGGTGTGGTCATTAGAACAATTAAAGCCATTAAGAAAGGGGGACCAAACTGATCTCAATTTCCATGTTTTGAAAATAGGTTTTACCTTCTCTAGTACATGCCACACTTGCTGTAACCATTGTATGACAGGGTGGTAGTACTGATTTCTATACCCTTACGTGTTTTTTCCCAGTTAGGTGACTGGATAGAAGGTTATTTCTTTTTGTTTTTCTCACTCTGTACCTCAATATAATCTGTCCGAAGTATTATTTTTTCCAGCTGAAATGTAATGCCTGATTTACTTTATTATAGGATAAGTCTGTAACGTGTGAGCAAGAAGGTAGCTTAGAACAGTAACATTTGTTACTTTATAGAAATTTACTCTTTAAAAAAAAAAATCCAGTTTCTGATGGAGTTCCCTTTAAATAGTACATCCAGGAATGTTATTGAAAAATAAAATACTTTGATGAAACCATGGCCCTATTGTAATCAATGGCAAGACTTCCATTGACATCAGCAGCTCAGGGTTTTACCATTTTTGTTTTTCTTCTCCCCTGCAGATACTTATATCGGTTTCTTCAACATGGAAGAAAATTACTATGTATTAGGGCATCAATGAAACTAACTGTAGATAAAGTGCTGTCAGTTGCACAAAGCAAACTGAAAAAAATAGAAACCTCAGATTGTGAGGGGTCTAATAACTATTGGCTGTGGGCAGGTACATTTGAAGACAAGTTTTTACAAGCTTCTCAATACAAGAAGGGAAGACTAGAGACTGGCTAGAGGGGCGTGGTTGGCTTAATTTTCCTCAGAGTGGGTCTCAGCTTTCAAACATTTGGGAAATGCTGCATTAAAGTCACAGTGAGGATTCCTTCTTCAAAGGAGGCATTAGCAATCTAGGTCAGACAAGGCCCCAATCACACATACGTTGTCTTTGCAAACAAAAGGGGAAGAGATCTAGCATATTAAGTCTCCCTGTGTGCCCATATGGAGACGAGAGAATTTTAGGGAAAATATCCCACCAGTTCAGCTGAACCAGTGTTAGCACTGATGGGAGCCCTAATGTAGACAAGGCTCCAATGGTTTTTGATGCCTTCAACACTGCATTGAACTTACTGAGGAGAAGGGCAAATTAATAAAGGTAAAAAACGCTGAAATCCACCAGAGACTTGTCTACCCTTGAGCTCCTGCTACTTCACTGGACTGGAGAGCAAACCTCTTCCTAAAATTATATAGGGTAGGCAAAGGCAATGTGCCCAGCACTTCATGTAGTGTGAGTGGGTGTCTCGGGAATCCAGCACCATGCATCAAGAAAAACTCTCTTAACCTTTTTTCAATCATTAAAAATAGCTAAAGAAATATTCCCATTTCAACCCCCTTTGTGCTGCTGATGTTACTGCCTAGTGAATGGAAGTGACCTCTGATGCCTGGTCAACACAGATTTTGTACTGCTATCACGGTCATGCAGGAGGGTGATTTTTTACTGATATGGTCAACCCAATCCAACCCGTCGCGTGGATTCAGTTACACCGGTATAGACGTGCCTTATGCGGGCTTATTCCCCTTCCCGTAGGGGAAAAGCTATACTGATATAAAAGGTGCACAGAGGCGCTTTATGTGCGCAGGAAAGTACTATACTACTTTAACTGTGCCACTATTCAAGCCTTCCTCGCCTGTTTGCTTTGCCCCATCGAAAGAATTATTTAGAAGAGAACAATAATCAGAGTACTGTTTACAGCACACTTTTTATGTAAAACAAAGGGGAAACATTCTATACGGCTGTTAGGTCTATAAACACTTGTATTTTTCACTTTGTATTTTCAAACTTAGATGTCAGCAGACAGTAAACGTGCACTGGAAATATAAGGTTGAGCCAGAAAACTACACATCCTCTCTAAGTAAATGCAAGTTTCATCTGTAAAGGTTCTGTTTCATCTGGTCAGTTACAAAAATGTTACCCATCCTTTGTTTAGCAGTGCCTGCTCACTTCAGTAGCCAGGGTTTGTGTGAGACATTTGGTGAAGCATTTGACTAAACTGTGAGGACAAAGTAATACTAGACAGACTTAGCGTTTTGTCATAATGAGATCTCCAAACGGAAAACCGCTGCCCTTTGTTACACTGAGATTATTTATTCTTTGCCAGTTCTGCTTCATGGGAATTAGCTGTTCAGGTTGACTCTTCAAATGATACAATAAAAGAGTTAGCCTTTTGCGTGCAGGACAAGCTTTATTTAACGGCGTTATATTTTCAAGAATGCTTATCAATTGTTTTCTTCTTTAAAAAAAAAAAAATTCTTTTGTTTCCTCCCCATCTTGTGGGTGGTTACCCATGTACATTGGTCTGTAACTGGAATGCCAAAGGGACTTGGAGAGAATAGAAATGGGCGGAATTAAACTGAGATGCAGCCTGGAAAATGCAAGCTCATGGTTTTGGTAAATAACCCAAAATACCCATACCTAGCAGGACGTAGGAACCTGAGGTGCACTGTAAGGGTGGCAGCGGACAGGGCATTACATGTGAGTGCATTGTTACCTGGCTGCAATAAAAGCAGTTCGGTTTTGGAGACGTACGCAAAGAGTTCACGTCACAGAAGTAAGTAGTCTCATTTTATTGTGGGCAGAGCAGGTAGCACTGCCTATTATTAAGGTTGCCTGGTATCTTCAATTGCTTATAACTTGGCTAGACTCTAGCCATTTAGGATAAGATATTCCTTGCTGGGTGTCTATCGCGGGCTGAATATTTTTTTGAAAATTACAGCCAAAGTGCTTCAGCCGTTTCCCAGATCAAGGCTAAAGGAAAATACTTAGTTTTGCCCATATTGAAATATGCTGCTGGCCCTTCCGTGCTGCTGGCCCTTCCATAATCAACCTAGTACGTGATCATTCAATTAAAGATGGTTCCATGATGCATACGCACCACAGCGCCATTGGTTCTGGCATTCCCTAACTTTTGAATCCTTGACTTTGCAAAGTTTATGTGTGTATGTCTAATATACATACACAAAACTACATTACACAAACATTAAGGTAGCACAGTCCAGCACTCAGAAGTTAGGAAATGCCAGAATTAAGGTGCATCCATGGCATCTGCACAGAATTAAGGCCATCTGGAATCAGATTGTGATAGTACGATTTTCTGTGTCAGAGGCCAACTTTGACCATCTGATTATTCACTTCTCCCATACGTATCTCCACACTTTCTTCCGTGCTACCCCCTCCCAACTGAGTTCACAATGCTACAGCCTGCTTCAGATCCTCTCTCAAGACCCACCTTTGCTGTGATACATGCAAGAAGTCAGTCAACTAATGATGAGTGGTGGGCCTGATCACACTGACTTCAGTGGGCTTTGAGCCAGGTCCTAGAGCAGGGTTACAACCCCCCATCGCCTGCCAAAACAACAACAGCAAAACCCAAAATGTCCCAAATCCATAACTTTGGAACCACCCCTTGTGCACATTATCAGCCTGTGTAATTGTAATACAGCCTATAACCCTCATCCTCTCTTCCGTCGTCTGTCATGCTCAGTTGTCTTCTCTTAAGCTGACTCTATGCTCTTTGGGACAAGTATTGTCTATTGAGTGCTACCACAATACTAATAAAAGTATGACTAGATCCCAGAATTCAGTGAAGTTCTTGTACTAACTTTTTTCTGTGTTAGCTATAGTAACAGCATGTACTAGAATGTAAGATGAAGGTTCGGTGTTCCTTATCTTAACTTGTTTATGTGCTTTGCTGCTGCTTCTCTCTGTCGGTAAAACTTGATTTTCATATTCCCCATGTTTGGCTCTGTACAATCACCCTGCTATTTAGCCACACTTACCTCTTGTTTTTGGTTCCACTCTTTTTTTACTATTGCAGCTATTATGCCTGTTTTGTTTTCTGTTCCCCCTGCCTCCAAAAAGTTGGCAGGTGTCTTGAAGCTCTTTAAACAGAGGGGTCCCCCTTGGACACAACAGTAAGGTTTGAGGGATTGGTTGGAACAAATGGATGCGGGAAATTTCCTTCCTTGCCTAACTTGACTTGACTTTTGACTGATACAACAGTACTGCATCCAGTTGTTAGATACTGGTAAATGTTACATTTTTTGGGGTCTTTTTCTGGTCCATTCCTCTCATAGGTCTAATTCAGTGGAGTGGAAATAACAGGTGCTGAGGGTAAGGTGGTGGAAATGACATGTTTAATCACATAGCTCTCACTGAATCCCTGTAAGAGGAGTAAGTATGTACTGTTTACGTGTTATGTTTGTTTTTAATAACACATCTACCTGTCTCTCTCAGGTTTTGCTGTGGGGAAAGCAAGTGACAGGATGACAGCTTTAAGAAAAGTATGTAATTTTAAAAGTAAATGTAAATATTTCATACCTATTATAGTAATCAAATATAGAAATGTTTTTAAGTATCCGTGTTTAGTACACACTACTAATAGTTTTGCCTGTATGCAAAATAAATAGTTTTGTTCATTTTAGTAATACAACAGCTGATAGTATGTTGTATTGTACACTCTAACTCACTGATACGTGGCTGTCCCAAATTGGATACTATTGAAACACACTTCGTCTCTTGCAATTGACATGTTGTATTTTGAAAAACTACGTGAGCAAGAATGGCTCTGGTAACTTTATGTACATTGTTCCCAGTTACTTTCATTTCAGAGTTGCAGTATCTTTGTATTAAAAAATCTAATTTTAAATTTAACTTTCTTCCTACTGCTTTTTTGTATGTGTTTTTATTTTGGTTAGGTGGTTTTTGTTGTTTGTTCAGTTTTTTAGGTCAAATGCTCTTGTCTGTGGAGTCCCAGGTTACAGTATAAGACTTCTAATGCTCAGGCACCCCAGTCGGCCGAGGTTTTTGTTTTTCTCTGGAGCATAGTGGCTTTCTCAAGTCTTCCCGAGGTTTTAGAATGACACGTGGTTTCCAGGAATCCTGCTCATGTGTTCTAACGCCCAGCGGTCATCAAACTAGTAATGATAAAGTAACCAAACTTGGATACCCCTGTTACTGAGTGAAGATGCACCTGCGTGGGACTGCATCCAGTTAGTTGAAAACATTTTATTTGATTAGAATTGTTGAAATTCAAAATGGCATCGAGGTGGACGAAAAGAGGCTATCATTTTCCTGAGGCTAGTTTTGTTTGGCTGAACAGCTGCAGATTGGAGTTACTCCAGTCAATGTAACTTTAACAATTATTGTAAGAAGAAATATTTTGCTTGTTTGTTTTCTAGGCAAAGAACAGAGCAATTCACTATTTACACTATGTAGAGCGATATCAAAACCACACAAGTAAGTATTAAGGTTTTTTTTAGACTTCTTTAAAAGTTTCAAACTGGTGTTAAAAAAGCCAACCTGCAGCCAGCTGTTGCAAAAGGAAACCTATTAACTAAACTTTTTCTTGCCTGAATGTATTACATTGTAATTCTGCTTGTGTTATTTCGTTCCTTCAGTATGCTCTCTTAAATCTTAGCCCCAGACTATTCTGGCTAGACGTATTGATAGTGTCAGATAGTTCCATGCAACTGCTGTGCAGAAATAATCACCATTATCTGGGATGAATATCTAGTTTACCCTTTATTCTCATTCAGTCTCAAATCAACAACTATAGGAAGATCAACAAAGAGAAGTTGTGGCTTGGACTCATAATATGGGCTGCTCTTCCCCATGTACTAAACTGGGAGATATTTTTTCCCCAAATTTAAAATTTGAATCTCGAATGCCTAAAAGACACCTAGACTTCCAGACTCTTTAAAACTCTTATAGCGTTTGCAGCTCGTGTAGATCTCTGCAAGCACAGTTTGACCTCTGCTGGGCCGGTACCTTGTAGAATCATAGAATATCAGGGTTGGAAGGGACCTCAGGAGGTCATCTAGTCCAACCCTCTGCTCAAAGCAGGACCAATCCCCAATTAAATCATCCCAGCCAGGGCTCTGTCAAGCCTGACCTTAAAAACTTCTAAGGAAGGAGATTCTACCACTTCCCTAGGTAACGCATTCCAGTGTTTCACCACCCTCCTAGTGAAAAAGTTTTTCCTAATATCCAATCTAAACCCCACTGCAACTTGAGACCATTACTCCTTGTCCTGTCCTCTTCTACCACTGAGAATAGTCTAGAACCATCCTGTCTGGAACCCCCTTTCAGGTAGTTGAAAGCAGCTATCAAATCCCCCCCCCCCCATTCTTCTCTTCTGCAGACTAAACAATCCCCGTTCCCTCAGCCTCTCCTCATAAGTCATGTGTGCCAGACCCCTAATCACTTTTGTTGCCCTTCGCTGGACTCTCTCCAATTTATCCACATCCTTCTTGTACTGTGGGGCCCAAAACTGGACACAGTACTCCAGATGAGGCCTCACCAATGTCGAATAGAGGGGAACAATCATGTCCCTCGATCTGCTCGCTATGCCCCTACTTATACAGCCCAAAATGCCATTGGTCTTCTTGGCAACAGGGGCACACTGCTAACTCATATCCAGCTTCTCGTCCACTGTCACCCCTAGGTCCTTTTCTGCAGAACTGCTGCCTAGCCATTCGGTCCCTACTCTGTAGCTGTGCATTGGATTCTTCCGTCCTAAGTGCAGGACCCTGTACTTATCCTTATTGAACCTCATCAGATTTCTTTTGGCCCAATCCTCCAATTTGTCTAGGTCCCTCTGTATCCTATCCCTGCCCTCCAGCATATCTACCACTCCTCCCAGTTTAGTATCATCTGCAAATTTGCTAAGAGTGCAATCCACACCATCCTCCAGATCATTTATGAAGATATTGAACAAAATCGGCCCCAGGACTGACCCCTGGGGCACTCCACTTGACACCGGCTGCCAACTAGACATGGAGCCATTGATCACTACCCATTGAGCCAGACAATCTAGCCAACTTTCTACCCACCTTATAGTGCATTCATCCAACCCATACTTCTTTAACTTGCTGACAAGAATACTGTGGGAGACCGTGTCAAAAGCTTTGCTAAAGTCAAGAAACAATACATCCACTGCTTTCCCTTCATCCACAGAACCAGTAATCTCATCATAGAAGGCGATTAGATTAGTCAGGCATGACCTTCCCTTGGTGAATCCATGCTGACTGTTCCTGATCACTTTCCTCTCCTCTAAGTGCTTCAGGATTGATTCCTTGAGGACCTGCTCCATGATTTTTCCAGGGACTGAGGTGAGGCTGACTGGCCTGTAGTTCCCAGGATCCTCCTTCTTCCCTTTTTTAAAGATTGGCACTACATTAGCCTTTTTCCAGTCATCCGAGACTTCCCCCGTTCACCACGAGTTTTCAAAGATAATGGCCAATGGCTCTGCAATCACAGCCGCCAATTCCTTTAGCACTCTTGGATGCAGCTCATCCGGCCCCATGGACTTGTGCACGTCCAGCTTTTCTAAATAGTCCCTAACCACCTCTTCCTCCATAGAGGGCTGGCCATCTACTCCCCATGCTGTGATGCCCAGCGCAGCAGTCTGGGAGCTGTCCTTGTTAGTGAAGACAGAGAGGCAAAAAAAGCATTGAGCACATTAGCTTTTTCCACATCCTTTGTCACTAGGTTGCCTCCCTCATTCAGTAAGGTGTCCACACTTTCCTTGGCTTTCTTCTTGTTGCCAACATACCTGAAGAAACCCTTCTTGTTACTCTTGACATCTCTTGCTAGCTGCAGCTCCAGGTGCGATTTGGCCCTCCTGACTTCATTCCTACATGCCCGAGCAATATTTTTATACTTTTCCCTGGTCATATGTCCAACCTTCCACTTCTTGTAAGCTTCTTTTTTATGTTTAAGATCTGCTAGGATTTCACCGTTAAGCCAAGCTGGTCACCTGCCATATTTACTATTCTTTCGACTCATTGGGATGGTTTGTCCCTGTAACCTTAACAGGGATTCCTTGAAATACAGCCAGCTCTCCTGGACTCCTTTCCCCTTCATGTTAGTCCCCCAGGGGATCCTACCCATCTGTTCCCTGAGGGAACTACTGGCAGTTCTAGACCCTGCAGAGCAGCACAGGGCTCTTCTGTTGAGCCATCTTAGCTCAAGTGCTAGAACCCTCCCTAGAGATGCTGAGTGGCTCTGGGTACGTCAACACTGCATTTTAAAACCATGGCAGTGAGTCTGGAGCCCATGTCAACCAACTCAGGCATGCAGTACAGCACTAAAAACAGCAGTGTAGACGTTGCAGCTCAAGCTCTGAAACCCACCCTTCCTTGCCAGACTTCATGACCCTAGCGCCAGCCCTCCAGCCCAAGCCAGCTGTCTTCACAGCTGTGTTTAGTGCCATAGCATGAGCCTAGCGAGCCCAAGTCTGTAGACCCAGGCTCTGAGACTCAGTGCTACAGATTTTAAAAGGCAGTGTAGACCTATCCTCTGAGGTTAGGTCCTATGTGTCCAGCTAGCTCCAGGCAAGCACAAGGGGATTTGGATTGTGTCTCAGGAATAAAGCCACCTAAGGACTTGGGACAGTGGATAACCTGCAGGGAAACCCTAGGAACAGCCAAGCTTGGGGAGAAATCTTAGGCTGAGTGTTTTTCAAGGGTTTTTTTTGTTTTGTTTTATGGTTTGTTGCGGGGTTTTTTTGGTGTGGGGTAGGAGGTTTGTTTGTTTGTTTGTTTGTTTCCACTAAACCTAAATCCCAGAAAGGAGGTAAGTTTGTGCCATATATAAACACTGTGCAAGGCAGGGTGGGATCATAACCTGCTTATTAACTCTCTTTATTTTGCCAGTGACGGTCGATTCTGTCTATGTAATATTGCAGTAATATTGGCTGTTGTAAAGAGTTAATTTTATCTAGATGTGTTCTTCTGCTAAAATTCCTAAAAGAGAGTAAGCTGTGATCTCCTCATCAGAGTTCTGGACTCTGTATCTGTTGATACCCTGTAATTTAGTTGAACTGAATAATTCTTAGAGAATTATACTGTAACCATATTATTTTTATTTTCAGTTTACCATGATATTACAACAACTTTTAAAAAAACAACCATACGGATGAAGAAGCAAAACAAAGGTAACTAAAAACGGGCTTGGAGCTTCTAAGCATTATTTACCAGCTCATTCATGTTCCTGTGACAAAGGAAAAACGTACATACTGAAGTTAATTATTCTTTGATGTAATGCCGTCCTAGAGATACAGCCATCCTATTTTAGCTGCTGTTTGTTGCCAGTGCCGTACAGTAGGATTACCAGCCGTTGCCATGTCACTATGGTATATTTAAATCATTGATCTCCTCTCTTCCTGGTCCTGTTTCCCTCCCACCATTCCTGCCTCTTCCTCCTCTCAGCACCCAATTTGTCTCCCCCAGCTACCTCAGTTTGTTCTCCCTCCACCTTCCTCAGGGTCTGCTCTAGGCTACCTGGGTGTGGGAGCTGCTCTGGTGCTGGCTGGAGGTTAGAACTATTTTCTGCCAGGAAACTATTAGCGACAAAGACCATTAGAGCCAGTGTAGGGGCCACCCAATGAAATTAATAGACAGCAGGTTTAAAACAAATAAAAGGAAGTTCTTATTCATTCAGCGCACAGTCAACCTGTGGAACTCCTTGCCTGAGGAGGTTGTGAAGGCTAGGACTATAACAGGGTTTAAAAGAGAACTGGATAAATTCATGGAGGTTAAGTCCATGAATGGCTGTTAGTCAGGATGGGTAAGGAATGGTCTCCCTAACCTCTGTTTGTCAGAGGGTGGAGATGGATGGCTGGAGAGAGATCACTAGATTGTTACCTGTTAGGTTCACTTTCTCTGGGGCACCTGGCATTGGCCACTGTCAATAGACAGGATACTGGGCTGGATGGACCTTTGGTCTGACCCAGTATGGCCATTCTTATGTTCTTATATACTCTCACCACCTTACCCACTTGGTTTGTGCTCTGGTAGCATGTCATCCCAGCTGTTTGCTCCCCTGTCCCCTCCCTTAGTGGGTGCTCTCCTAAGCCACCTCCTGAACTGTATTAAGCTGGCATATTGGTGCTCTTCTTTGAGATTTGGATGTGCCTCATGCATGAGAGATTGTAGTCTTTTGAATAGGACTGTCCATCAGGGCCACGCATGCTCCTCGCTCCTCATGTTTCCATGCAAGGACATAAAGGGTAGGGTGGCTCCAATCCTTCCTCGGGTCCCTCTTACTGCCTGTGGCTGTGAGAGAGAACCTGGTGAGTGTGCAACCTGCTACTCTCTTCTGAGCTTCAGAACTTGTTCTTTTTGTAACTAATTTGGTCAAGAAACTTTGTCTTCACCCCTCTTCTTCCGCATATTGGATGTTTCCAAAACAAAGAAGCAGAAACTCTGCAGTACCCCCGTACAATGGGTTTGGGGCCTCATGCTGGCTGCCACATCTCATGGCTGTCTAAGCCATCAGGGTTCCTCCCCATCTTCAGATGAACTCCTCCCCGTCGATGATAGGCACAGCCAGTGCTGCTCCTGCCAGGGAAGGACCATATATCTTTTTTGTCCTCAGGGACCCACACGTCCAGGGGCACTCAGATCAAGTTACACCTGCTAGAACAATCCATGTGAGTCACTTTGGACCCAGAGGAAACAGCAACCACAAAAGCAGAGCTTAGAATGAGCATCCACTTGCATTCCCAGGAACACACACCGTATCCTGGGATCAGGGAGGAAAAAACAGGAAAAAACAGTTGTTTGTCATCATCAAAGCCCCAGCAGTAGGTGCAGCACCTATGCCCATGATGCAAAGGCAGATGCCGAGAGGCCAAGCCAGACAACGTAAAGACCATGCAGAATCATCTAGTAAGAAGGGTACAAAACACTACTTCTCCAAAGACAAAACATCTGAGACCCTCCATCAGCACTGGAATGGTTCTGGAAAAAGAGAGCCAAAGCCAACCCAGTGCCAAGGAGCTGTCAGTGGAGGAAATGGTCTCTGGAGGGGACATCCTCTGCACCAAAGTGAGGACGAGCACTGAGCCTGTCACTCTCTGGCACCAGCATTTGCAGAGACATGCTCCTCTTCACCCTGCCGACCTACTCCTCCTCACTGGCATCAAGTGGGAGTCCCTCTCCCCTACCCTTAGAGGGTGACCCCAAGGAAAGTGATGAAGAGCCCTCATTTAAAGCCTGGAGCAGATTGCCTTTTGCACATCCTGGTCGAGGAGGAGATCTTATTCTCCAGGGGCATCGTTAACCTGGCCACCCATGCAGGAGCCAGCCATTGCTCCACACTCGCAGGAGATGGTGGAGAGACAGCTGCAACCCCCATCTCCACCTGAGGACGCAGCCTCATTGCCTGACAAGGTAGTGACACCAGCCCCTACACGGAGAGCTGATGAGCTCAAAGCATTCCAAAATCTCTTGTCCCGTATTTCAGAGATCCTAAACTCTAAATGAGTGGAAGAGAGATACCAGGTGTCGTGAAGGGCTTTGAACATTTCTAGGCCCACTCAAACCCAGGATCCCCAGTAGTATCATCCGTGCAGGAGAAGTCAAAGTCTGCTAAGGGTAAAGACCTCTTTGGGCATAAAGCATTCCCCTCTGCCTCACTGCCGCGCCGGGCTGCAAACTACCAGACCTTGTTTGCAAAACAACTTCCTCACTTGCATGTGGGTCACTCCCTTCCTGTCTCAGATCCCACAGGAGAACAGAGAGAAGCTAAAAGAACTCATGAATGGCCCAAATGGTCAGTAAATCGTGGCCACCATCCGACACAGCTGCGAGGTCAGTGCCCATATCTGTGATGATGAGGCAAGATCATGGATTCTAACGTCCAGTATATCAACAGCAGTTCAAGCCCCCAGAGGGATGGGGAGGTCTTTAGCAGCAGAACAGACAAAGTGCTGAAAGACTCAAGGGCTGTGCCAGTCTTAGGTGTTTAGGAATACCAGCTTCCTCGTCAGAAACCACATAAACCAAGCAGAGCCAGAGGATATCACCTTACTGTTGGGGCTGACAGCCCAAATTCCGACCCAGGAGAAGACCCCGGCATGCCAAAGGCCACCTGTTACTCTCCTCCACTGTACACCCTGTGCCCTCACAGGGGCAGTGGGGTTGATGGCAGGGCTGGCTAAGGCCTTTTAACTGATTCAGATGGAACTCTGAGACCCTTTGGAGAGCCACGCTCACACATGCTGGAAGAAACGTTGCTTACCCTACGAGTTCTGCGAGATGTGGTCATCAGTGTAGGTTCCACAACCTGCCCTCCATTCCTGCTTTGAGTCCTCAGCTAACCTGGGCTTCAGTCTGTGAGGGCGCTTAAGGAGAGTCCTGTCCTCCACCAGGAGGCACGGGCCACGTGCAGCCATGACACACGCCGCTATTCAAAAGACTCTGATGTTGCATTCATGAGGCTCGTGCACACCTGCCGCGGGATCCACGCTGCCTGCAGCACTTTGAAGAACCACAGTTTTATTGTAGGGTGGGCAACCGTTCTTTCTCATGACTTACCTAATTCGTGGGCCTAGTGTTCTGTCGTCTCGCTAACGTAGCCTGTAACACAGATATCTTTAGGAGGGGCTTGTTTAAACTCTTAGCATTTTAACATACAGCCATTCAGCTTGTTGTTTATTTTCAACATATTTAGTTTTATATTCTAAGTACCTTCTGTTTTAAAAACAAACAAACATACGTTATGTCATAAGTTGGCATTAAAGGCCAAATTTATAGTTTCCGGCATAGACATGACTTCATCTGGAAGGACTTCATTTATGAGTTGTTTATGACTGCTTTCAGAGGTGAATAAATACAGTCAGCAAATGAAATCACGTTCACACAGGACAGGTTTAGACTGCTGCTGAGTGACTAATCGGTGCTCTAACTTTAATGTGCAGTAGGGATATCAATACAGCTATATGGTCCCTTTTTTTGTTTATAACCCCAATTTCACGGTAGCAATAAGACTCCAACTACCAATGTGTTCTCAAGGGTGGTTATGTTTCCGGAGTAGTAGAAATCACTCGGGGATTGGTTCATAGTGAGCCAGAGGCCTGCAGTAGTCCAGAAATACTACCCATTGTGTTCAATTGCTTAATTATTTCAATATTCGCAGATTAACAATATTTTTAGTAGGCTGGTACACTGAAGCTTTGCAAGTACCATTTGATTTTGTTGCTTACATGCTGTTCTATTACAACAGTTGCTAATATACAAAGTTTATTAGCATAACATGCACTCTGTTAGCATCTAAAAATTAGTGTGAACCCTATACTACTTTTCTAGGGCGAAAAACTTTTATGTTTTCAGTAAGACTTCTGTTAGTGTGACTGTAAAATCTTAATGTGGGTTAGAATATTATGTATAAAGCAGCAGATACAGAGTCAAATTGTCCCCGCATTTAGATTCCTACATCTCCATTGAATTTAATGAGGTTATAAGTTTATAAATAAGTAAAAATTTCCCTGTAGTGTTCCAGGCTAGTCAGTACAAAGAAATCTCAATATAACTTGCAATATTTTAAAGCAAAAATATCCAAAGACCAGCAGTAATGCTACTGAACTAAACACTTGAGCAAACTGTTATGAACAGATGCTGTTGTTAATGTAAAATATCAATGTAAAGCTCTCATTTGGAACAATTAGATTCTCCCACTGAGAAACAAAACAAGGCATTCCTTCCTTATCTCTGTCATGCTGTCTGGAGTGGCTCACAACCATGAGTGCCTATCTCAGGGCAGACTGTCAGAAACAGGACTAACGCCCCAAACTGGTGGCGTGTTCTACCATTTGATTTCACCAAGAGAGTAACACATGTGAACTCCTGGATCACTCTAACAGTCTTACCCTGGAGTCAGACAGTCTCCTTAGACTCTCCAGTCTGTCTTGCCACCCAGACAAGCTGGACTTAATGATAAATGGTCACTTACATAAAAAATCACACCACATTCAGAGTGCTCCCAATCCCAAGAGACCAATCACTTACCCCGGATCAGTTGGTACTCTAGATCTTACACCAAATACAGCGCTTATAGACAGTTCTATAACAAACTAGCTAAAGGTTTATTAACTAGGAAAAAGTGTGTATTTACAAAGAGCAAACACATACACACAAATGAGTTGTGATTCAAATCCTAAGAGTGACAGATTTGTAATGATCTGTCAATTTGAAATGTCTTTCAGGGAAAACCTAGGGATAAATCTCGGTGACCTCTTGGTTCAGTTTAGTGTCTCTGGCCCTGTAAGAGTTCAAACAGCAGAGCTGTAAATTTCTTGTGACGCTGTTTTATCTTTTACAGTCAGGCTTGGTGTACATGACAGAGTTAGGTCAACATAAGGCAGCTTACATTGTGAGTGTCTACATACAATGCTGCTTCCGCCAAAGTAGGTGGCCTTCTACAGCAACATCATTACTCCACTTCCATGAGAGGCGTAGCACTTATGTCACTGTAGCTTGGGTGATGCAGTGTCTGTGTAGACACAGCTTTGTTTGCACTGGCTGTTGGCTGTCAGCCCCAAGCGGGACTCTCAGCTGCCTCCCCACCCACCCCAGCACTGACAGCCGAAGCTAACAGCCAGGCTCAGGCTCACAGCTGGAGCCCCCTCACCCATTTGCTGACAGCCTGAGTCTTCCAGTCTGAGAGGAGCTCCCTTGCATGTAGCATTTCCAAAGTGCGATAGGGCCATTCACCAAACCATTGTGTCACAATGTTCCTTAGTGGCCTGTTTAGTCGACAGACCTCCTGAATGCGGGCTGGGGGGGGAAATTCCTATGCTTGGGTTCATAAGTTCAGAGCAAACATTTTCAAAGTTATAAAGCAAAACGTACATATTTCCTTATAGCCTGGAATAGCGACATTACACGTGAGATTAGTGCAGGCAGGAACTTACAGCATTTCATAGAGAGTCTAGATGCTAAATATATTCTTAGAAAACGAAAACCTATTTTAAACAAAACTGACATCTAGATGGGCTGGATTGGTTTCCAGCTATTAGCATGTTGGTTCTTAGTGAACGCCTATGGCCCTGACCAGAACTGGTGCCACAATCGCCATTCCAGGATGGTCTGCAGTACCACATTTATGTAACATATCCAGAAGCAAGAACAGTGGGGGGCCCCAGGTAAACTGGCATTTATTCTCAGATGTCCTCCTGCATTATTATTAGTAGATTGCAAAACAAAGCCTAGCCTTTTCACCATCTAATGTTTCTTCCAGAAATGGTCCTCCAGTAGTTTAACCTCTGATTGACACCCTGCCCTGTAGTCTATCCCCATTCCTCATATATGTGATAACCCCTGACTGATCATGCTTATAGCAGGAAATGTAGATGTTTGGGTTTTGTTCTGTGTACATAGGTGTGTAAGGGGGAGATGGGTGCCATACTCCCATTTGTGTCCTTAAAAACCTCCCCCTAAATGTATACATTTGCCTGTGTCCCACATTAAACAGTATGGCCTGTTCTTTCCCAATAGGAAGAGATCATGAGTCCATAATAATGCTTTGTACCTTTGGATCATTTGGCCTTCCTCCTGACCCCAGAATGGTACCTACCAGTCCTTCCATAACACTTCTCTAGAAGAATTCTAGATCTGGTTATAAAAAGCAAAGCCCTATTCTGTTTATAGTAAGCAAAAATATCATTTACAGTGGAGTCGCATCACCCGCACATTTAACTTATGCAAATTCAACTGTACGTGCTCGGCAAAAAAAAGAAAAATAACAATAACTCGCGGCGGTGGAGTACTGTACAGGAGTCGATGGGAGAGCGCTCGGGGGGGTCGATTTATCGCGTTTAGACTAGACACGATAAATCGACCCCCGCTGGATTGATCGCTGCCCGCCGATCCGGTGAACATCTCGCCGCACTACATGTGATTTCTAGTGTTTAAAGATACGTATTTTTCGTACAACATGGCCCCTAGACTACTTCATCTGGTGCTCAACCAAAGAAACAGCGATCTATTTCAACCCTGGAGGAGAAACTGGCTGTGTTGGACTTACTGAGAGACGGTATGACAGTCTCCAACGTGGCGTGTAAATATGGCCACAACGAGTCTAGCATCCCTGCCATCGAGATTCGAGAGAGAGAAATTCATCAAGCCGTGGCATCAAGTGCTCCAATAACTGCTAAGGTGACGACCCAGGTGCGTGATAAGACTTTAGTGAAGACTGAAAAGGCATTAAACTTATGGCTGGAAGACATGAACCGTAAACGTATACCTATCGATGGCAACACGTTGCGAGAAAAGGCTCTTAGCCTCTATGCGCTGTTCAAACCTCCCGCCGAAGAGGGACAGCCTTCTGATGAGAAGGAATTCAAAGCCAGCCATGGTTGGCTTAACAGTTTTAGGAACCGCTTCAACCTCAAAAACGTGCAGACTAGTGGTGAAGCTGCATCTGCCAATGAAGAGGCAGCAAAAGCCTACCCCGAACAACTAAAGAAAATCGTAGAAGAAAAGGGCTATCCTCCGGAACAAGTTTTTAACGCTGACGAGACTGGGCTCTTCTGGAAAAAATGCGCAACCTCACTTACACTTCGAAATCAGAAGGACAAGCCCCTGGCTTCAAAGCAGCTAAAGACCGCGTGACTGTGTTGTTTTGTGGCAATGCAGCTGGGCATTTAATAAAGCCGAGCTTGCTCTACAGGGCTGCAAATCCCCGTGCCCTAAAAAGCAAGAACAAAAATCTCCTGCGCGTGTTCTGGCAATCAAATAACAAGGCTTGGGTGACGGCAGCATTATTTCTGGGTTGGTTCCACACATGTTTCATTCCGGAGGTCAAGCGGTACCGCGAAGAGAAAGGACTTGACTTTAAAGCGTTGCTGCTCATAGACAGTGCTCCTGGCCACCCTGCGGCACTCCGGTTTGCACATAACGACGCTGAAGTTGTCTTTCTCCCTTTTTTATTCTTTCATTCTTCCATCTCTCTTTTTTTGACTATACACGATTTTCGCTTTACGCGCTGACTTTAGAACCTAACCCCCATGTAAGATGCGACTCCACTGTATTAGCAATTTACAGAGTAGAAAACATACCAGAAATAAAAACTTGATTAAGAAATATGTTTTAGAACCCAGCTTATGAAAACTAGCTCTGATTTTATGTCTCTAGGGCAGTAGACGAAAGACAAAGGTTACAGAATGTTTCTCTTATATTTGGCCTGTCCATGTGACATTTCATCCTGGAAGGAATGTGAACGTGCACAGCTAGACAACTTGTATAGTGTTCCCTCAGCTCTCAGACAGTGTCGCTCGTTGCAATACACAAGTGTTTGACTTCAGTATTGCTCTAGCGATACAGTATCCATTCTTTGCTCTGAAGCATTACCCAGAAGGACAGTTACTGCTCTTTGGTTAGTTTTAGAATACACAAGATTTCATTTTCTTTCTCATCCAGTTAAATGATATGCTTAGTGTTATATCTTTTTGTATTGTGTCAGCAGTTCTAATTGCACAAAACATTCATACATATTGAAGTATCCTTTGCTAGAGAAAACAATCTCCTCTTCCTGTTTAACTGATTGGTCTAGGTCACACAGTTCTTGAAACATTTTCAACACTGCATGAAATATTCATACTAGTGACTACTATGTTCTGGACAAACCCTATTTGGGATTAAATTAGAAGTATAATTCTAATTTAACATTTAAAATACTATATCAAATGTATAGATATAGTTAAATTGTCAGAATGTTGTTGTAAATCACGTGTCTATGCTGGTTCCTTGGTCATATTAGCTAATGGGATCTTTGGGGTTCTATAGATGTTTAAAGTCCTACTGTTCATATTTTACCTCAGCCCATGCTTAGCATTACAGAAGCTAAATCCAAAGCTATAGCAGAGTAAGCTTTCTTCTCCCATTAAAACAGTCATAATTGTAACCTACAAGAATAGTCACAGTGAAATAGGTGCATGACTTGTAAGCTAATTTCTAAGATTAACTGAACAGGCAACGTGACAAATAATTTGTAAAATGCAGCAATAAGGTCATGAAGCACCATAGCAATATCCTATGGCTATCTTTAGTATAGAGGAAAAGTTACAACATTTCAAAACCTCCAATGCAGTAACAATGCCATGAGGCAAGGCATATGCAGATTCATCTTCCATTAAGGTATCTTTTCTCCCTACGTGGTAACAGCACTCTAGCTCCTATTTCTTTGTCCTGAAGCCTCGTCTTATGCAGTATTAAAGTTGGTGAGGTACTTTATAAACTCCTTCCCCACTAATTTACAGCATTTCTCTCAATAAATGGTCACAAAAGACATAGATTTTGAGATTTTTAGTACAAAATTTGTAAAACTAAGCTCAGTATTGTTTTGAGTATATTAGTTTTTTCTCTTCTTAACTTCTTACTTTCCTTAGCTAAGCTACTTCCAGAACTGTAATTTGTTATAATATATATGTAATATATAATTCTCATAGTCTAATAGTAAATATTAAACAATCAAAAGTCTGTTGTTAAAGAGAAGTTTTTATTATGGAGACAGTTAAAACCTAAATGCAAACTTTGCTTTAAAAATTTCATTTAAGTTATGTTTGAGGGTGCCACTATTTTCTTATCTGTTGATCTGTATTTGGTTAGTTACCCAGAGAATGTAGCAGTTTATTCCATTAACATGTTGTACTTGAGTTTTATTGCTTAGAGCCCTGAAAGTTTATTTAATTAGCAGGAGTTAACGTCAACTGGCTTCCTTTTGTGCCTAGCTTATATCTTTGTTTGGCATGTGAAAAATGTTCAGTAGTAGGTAGGCTCCTTTAAAAGCTACGCTTTTAAGTGGCTCTGCTGGTTCAACTACAATAGCATCATGTGGAGCTCTCCAGAGCCCATCCCCTCCCTCACATTTACTGCAGCTTTGCGGATGGAATACTTGTGCTCAATTTATGCTGGGAACAAATCTTGACCAGTAGTTGATTGTCTAAATTGCAAGACTGTGATTTTCATCCATTAAAAACCTGCAGAAAGCTGTGTTTTGACTAAGGTGGGAGAAAGACAAGAAGCAGAGCCATGGAAATGGGAAATTGTGGACCATTAACAAATGAAAAGGATTTATAACCTTTCAAAGACCACTCAGATGTAATCGTATCGAAAACTTGATTCTGTCTTTGAGCATAAAATCAACACTTTCTCAAACAGCGGAAGAATAGCTTCAGATGGTTGTCATTTGTTTTCCGATTATAGGTTAGAAGAAGAAGAAAATGTTAATGTAGTAAAGCCTGCAGTACTGGAATAGATTTTTTTCACCCCATTTACTCAGCAACAAGACTGTCCTGCAGAGTGGAGTAATCTATAAAAGCTGTCTTCGCAGGTTTTAAATACAATTATTTAAATCTATGGCACATAGGCTTTTAAAGATTTATAGACCTAGGTCACATGGAACAGATCTTACTGGAGAACTAGCGCAAAATTAAAAAAAAGAAAAAACCTTTCAGTAAAATACGGCAAGTTTTAGTAAAACATTTGCAATTAGTTCCAATGCACTGTAATTATGCAATAGAATCAATACAAAGTTTACATCCATCCACCCAACTACTCAGCTTGTTTTTCTTTAAATGCCTCGCCAATCTACTAGAATTCTTTGAAGGGGTCAACAAGCATGACCCAGTGGATATTGTGTACTTGGACTTTCAAAAACCCTCTGGCAAGGTCCCCAAAAGCTCTTAAGCAAAGTAAGCAGTCATGGGATATGGGGGAAGGTTCTCTCCTGGATGAGTAACTGATTAAAAGATAGGAAGAAAAGGGTAGGAATAAACGGTCAGCTTTCACAGTGAAGAGAGGTAAATAGCAGTGCCCCCCAGGGACTGTACTGGGACTAGTGCTGTTCTACATATTCATAAATGATCTGGAAAAGAGGTAAACAGTGAGGTGGCAAAATTTGCAGATACAAAACTACTCAAGATAGTTAAAACCCAGGCAGACTGCAAAGAGCTACAAAAGGATCTCACAACACTGGGTGACTGGGCAACAAAATGGCAGATGAAATTCAGTGTTGATAAATGCAAAGTAATGCACATTGCAAAACATAATCCCAACTATACATATAAAATGATAGGGTCTAAATTACCTGTTCCCACTCAAGAAAGAGATCTTGGAGTCATTGTGGATAGTTCTCGGAAGACATCCACTCTACGTGCAGCAGCAGTCAAAAAAGCGAACAGAATGTTGGCAATCATTAAAAAAGGGATAGATAATAAGACAGAAAATATCATATTGCCTCTATAAATCCTTGGTACGCCCACATCTTGCATGCTGCGTGCAGATGTGGTCGCCCCATCTCAAAAAAGATATATTGGAATTGGAAAAGGTTCAGAAAAGGGCAACAAAAATGATTAAGGACATGGCACAGCTTCCAAATGAGGAGTGATTAATAAGATTGGGACTTTTCAGCTTAGAAAAGAGACAACTGGGGGGGATATGATAGAGGTCTATAAAATCATGACTGGTGTGGAGAAAGTAAATAAGTGTTATTTATGCCTTCTCATTACACAAGAACTAGGGGGTCACCAAATGAAATTAATAGGCAGCAGGTTTAAAACAAACAAAAGGAAATATTTCTTCACACAACGCACAGTCAACCTGTGGAACTTCTTGCCAGAGGATGTTGTGAAGGACAAAACTATAACAGGGTTCAAAGAAGAACTAGATAAATTAATGGAGGATAGGTCCATCAATGGCTATTAGCCAGGATAGGGAGGGATGGCGTCACTAGCCTTTGCCAGAAGCTGGGAATTGGCGACAGGGGATGGATCACTTGATGATTTCCCTGCTTTGTTTATTCCCTGTGGGGCACCTGGCACTGGCCACTGTCGGAAGACAGGATACTGGCCTAGATGGATCTTTGGTCTGACCCAGTATGGCCTTTTTTTTGTTCTTATTTACATCAACGTGACTGTGAAGAATATAGAGGATAATAAATCTGCAATATTTTATCCTCAAAAGAAGATTCTGGATGCTTTCGCTCTTCACAATCTAATTCCATGCCATTTTTAGGCTACCACTGGCTGGTTTGTGGTATCCAAGTTTTTTTATTCAAGTTGTAATGATTTTACTAGCTTTCACATAATGTCATTCACATCTGATTTTTTTCCAGGGCATGGTCTTCATTGCCATCGAGCCATCATTACCATCTGCAAGCTAATTGGGATTACAGACATGTATGCCAAGCTTTCTGGATCCAATAATCTGCTTAACCTCACCAGAGCTCTCTTTAAGGGTTTAGCAAAACAGGTAAATTTTAGTCTGTACTTGCAGTCATATTTGCAATGGTCAGAAGGTGAAATATAATCAATGCTTTGTGGTATAGTACAGAGTAAATTCTAGGTTCAAAAAGTAACAAAGTTCAAATGAATTCTACAATTCCAGGAGAAAACAGAATTTGAATTTCAGTCTCCTCTTTCCACTCCCTCAGCAGTCATTAGTCACTTACAGGTGTCCATCAGTAACTCTTATGCATTCAAGTATAAAGTGCCTCAAGGGGAAATCTGAATTTGTGGGATTAATTTGCTTTTGTCAGTGACATTTAAAAAGCGCAAGGAGATAAAGCCTTAATCCTGCTTTTATTGCTGTTATTTCTTCAGTCACATTTTGGGTTGTCTCTGTTGGTGTACTGAACACAATCATTGCCACTCCTGAGCAACAGTGCCTGAGAACTAGTGGGTAGGAGTCTGTAGTCCTGACTGCTGTGGGCCAGTCCATAGTCAGCTGACATTTTAAATGTAATCTGCAAAAAAAAAAAAAAATCTCACATTTTCTACTTTAATCTGTTGCTAGTCTAGTTAAAGAATTGCAGGTGCTTCTTTCAGCTTTTTTTAAACACTGTTGTAGATTATCCATCTGTTGTAAGAAGCTCAAGTGATTTAGGAGCGTTAGCCCTATTGACTGAACCACTTTTGGAAATATGTTCCTTAGCTAGCAGGAGTGAAAAGTAGCAATATGTTTGTGTGAAAGGAAAGAGAGGCCCGTTTGGTGCATCAGTGCTTTAAGAGATGTGTATTAAATGAGTTCTTCTTCACGTCCATTCCACATTAGGTGTGCGGTGCCGCATTCACAAGCGTCGGAAACTTTTTCCCTTAGCGGCTCCGGGTGGTCCAGTGGGCCCCCCGAGTGGTGCCGCTGTGCCATACATATATAACCCCACCGGCCCGACCTTCTCCACTTCCTTCTTACCGTCCATGAAGGCGTTGGAACAACCTCTCTCGTAGAAGAGCAGTCCCTTAGCCTTTAGAGTGGCTGTTACCAGTTTATTAACATATCTGTTGTGGACACTTAAGTCGTTAGGTGCTTGGAGGCCTCCAGCACCCGCCCCGGGCCACAGGGCATGCCACAGGCCCACGGCTTCAAGGCTTGTGCCACGTGCTGCAAACCTATGCCAGTTAGTGACCCCCATGAGTCGTGTCTACGTTGCCTGGGGGATGGACATCAAACTGAACAGTGTAGAATTTGCAAGGTGTTTAAGCCAAGGACAAGGAAAGAAAGAGACTTTTGTCTAAAGCAACTGTTAATGGAGGTCACATTGCAGCCGCCAGGCCCGGAGCACCCCACCCCACTCAGGCTTCCTCGGTGCGTAGTGCCCCAGAGCCGTCAAGAGACCCGGCTAAGGACCATAAACTGTCGGCCCCAGCGCGCCAGGCTAGGCCCCGGCACCACTCGTCCTCCCCCGTGCGGCCCCTGGTGCAGCCGAAACGAAGGAGCGGTTGTTCCCCACACAGGAGGCCGGTGCCTCCCCAGGCCCTGAGCGCCGATAAGAGCGGGAAGGCCTCGGTACGGCACTGACAGCAGTGGTCCCGGCAGCACAAGCCCCACCAAGTGCAGACCTAAGTGAGCTCAGTGCGGACGATGGGCTCGAGGACATAACGGATCACCCCTCTACGCCTGGCACCTTTGAGGCTGCAAAGGACCTCATCGAGCTGTTGGCGGCAAGCCCCCTCCCGTGTGGGGAGAACCCTCCGGCACCCATGTTTTGGGTGCCATCGAAGTGTAAGCCGGCAATGGTGTGCCGCTCGAGGACACTGTCCCGGCACCGCTCCTGGAGTTGGTCCCAGTCAAGCTCCGACTCCACGGACTCACTCTTGCCAGCGGCCCGGAAAGAGGTTGCAGCACCGGCAGCGGGTCAACGCGAAGAAGCACCGGAAAGGGCACGCCGCTCTCCGGCACCACCCAGAGACTGGTACCAGGAGGAGTTGAGATGGTCCTTGTCAGAGGACTCCCGCAGACAGTCCCGGTCCAGGGAACGCTGGCCCTGGTCCAGATCCCGGTTCCAGTCCCAGGGATACCGGTACCGCTCCCGCTCAGCCAGGAGCCGCTCTTTCTCCTGCCAGTGCAGATCATTGGCATCGCCATGGCCTTCGCAATTGCCGTCACCGCAGTCCGACGCTGACTCCGACCGCTATAGGTACCCACACCGGGACCCTGACAACAGGGACCCTCAGGGGAGCTGGCAGCCCCAGTGGAGGCTGCCAGGCCATTGGCCCTTCTGGACCCCCTGGGCCTATCAGGAGCGCAAAGAGGCCCCATCCAGGGCAAATTACTCGGTGCAGACAGTGCTGGAGGCTACAGTATCTAGGCCTCCAGCATCCCCCCAGCATAAACCCGAGAGACCAGCACCGAGCCTGGTGCCATCCCATGGACTCCCATTCCGGCCTGAGCCGGAGGCCCCTCCCACGGGAAAAAGGGAGCAGGAGGACCAACCGGAGGGGGTCAAGCAGCAGCTGACCTCCTCTTCTTCCCCCAAAGAGGTGGTGGCAGGTACAGAGGTGTCCAGCCGTCCACCGATAGACCATAGAGTTGCCCCACGGATCGCTGCGCAGAGTCGCCCAAAACTTGGGGTTGCAGGCCGAGGAGACAGTTGAGCAGGACGACCCCATGGTGGACATTTTGAGCCCCGAAGGGCCATCCACAATAGCGCTCCCACTCATTAAGACCATTCAGTCTAACTATAAGAGTATATAGAATCATAGAATATCAGGGTTGGAAGGGACCCCTGAAGGTCATCTAGTCCAATCCCCTGCTCGAAGCAGGACCAATTCCCAGTTAAATCATCCCAGCCAGGGCTTTGTCAAGCCTGACCTTAAAAACCTCGAAGGAAGGAGATTCTATCACCTCCCTAGGTAATGCATTCCAGTGTTTCACCACCCTCTTAGTGAAAAAGTTTTTCCTAATATCCAATCTAAACCTCCCCCACTGCAACTTGAGACCATTACTCCTCGTTCTGTCATCTGCTACCATTGAGAACAGTCTAGAGCCATCCTCTTTAGAACCCCCTTTCAGGTAGTTGAAAGCAGCTATCAAATCCCCCCTCATTCTTCTCTTTTGCAGGCTAAACAATCCCAGCTCCCTCAGCCTCTCCTCATAAGTCATATGTTCTAGACCCCTAATCATTTTTGTTGCCCTTCGCTGGACTCTCTCCAATTTATCCACATCCTTCTTGTAGTGTGGGGCCCAAAACTGGACACAGTACTCCAGATGAGGCCTCACCAATGTCGAATAGAGGGGAACGATCACGTCCCTCGATCTGCTCGCTATGCCCCTACTTATACAGCCCAAAATGCCATTGGTATTCCTGGCAACAAGGGCACACTGCTGACTCATATCCAGCTTCTCGTCCACTGTCACCCCTAGGTCCTTTTCCGCAGAACTGCTGCCTAGCCATTCGGTCCCTACTCTGTAGCGGTGCATTGGATTCTTCCATCCTAAGTGCAGGACCCTGCACTTATCCTTATTGAACCTCATCAGATTTCTTTTGGCCCAATCCTCCAATTTGTCTAGGTCCTTCTGTATCCTATCCCTCCCCTCCAGCGTATCTACCTCTCCTACCAGTTTAGTATCACCCGCAAATTTGCTAAGAGTGCAATCCACACCATCCTCCAGATCATTTATGAAGATATTGAACAAAACCGGCCCCAGGACCGACCCTTGGGGCACTCCACTTGATACCGGCTGCCAACTAGACATGGAGCCATTGATCACTACCCGTTGAGCCCGACAATCTAGCCAGCTTTCTACCCACCTTATAGTGCATTCATCCAGCCCATACTTCCTTAGCTTGCTGACAAGAATACTGTGGGAGACCGTGTCAAAAGCTTTGCTAAAGTCAAGAAACAATACATCCACTGCTTTCCCTTCATCCACAGAACCAGTAATCTCATCATAAAAGGCGATTAGATTAGTCAGGCATGACCTTCCCTTGGTGAATCAATGCTGGCTGTTCCTGATCACTTTCCTCTCATGCAAGTGCTTCAGGATTGATTCTTGATATGGCAGACCCCGGCCTCCAGCGCTCCAACGGCTAAAGGAGTGGGGCGTAAATACTTTTCCCCATCTAAGGGCTATGAGTTCCTGTTCTGCCACCCAAGTCCATGCTTCCTAGTGGTCTTGGCGGTGAACAAAAGGGAGCGCCATGGACGGCAGGCCCTGGCCCCTAAGGCCAAGGAGGCAAAACACCTGGACCTTTTTGGCAGAAAGGTGTACTCGTTGGGGGGCCTTCAGCTGAGGATTGCGAACCAGCAGGCCATCCTCAACAGGCACAATTTCAGCTCCTGGGCGGCGGTGGGGAAGTTTAAGGACAACCTCCCACAAGGTTCCCAACAGGAGTTCATGGCCCTGGTGACGAGGGCAAGGCAGTAGCCAAGACCTCTCTCCAGGCCTCCCTGGATTTGGCAGATGCAGTGGCTAGAACAGTTGCGTCAGAGGTGGTCATGAGGCGCTTGGCGTGGCTCCAGGAGTCAGGCCTGCCCCCCCGAGGTCCAGAATACGCTCCAGGACCTCCATTTCAAAGGGTCTGGGCTCTTCTGGGACCAGACAGACACGAGGTTGCATAGCCTCAAGGACTCATGGGCTACGCTTAAGTTGCTGGGTATGCACACCCCGGCGACCCAGAGGAAGTCCTTTAAGCTGCAGCCTCCCCCTCAACGCCATGCCGTAGGCATGAGCCTTACCTTAGGCGAGGCAGGGATAACAGGCGACGGCGCAACAACAATAACCATAATGCACCAAGGCCAGCACAAACCCCCGCCGGGCACTAAGCCAGGCTTTTGAAGATGCCTCGTGGTCTAGTACACGGACCTCTCACTGGATTCGTCCCTTTGTTTCCTGAACCACCTGCCCTGTTTCTCCTGTGCGTGGTCCACCATTACGTCAGACCGTTGGGTCTTATGCATGGTGCGGAACAGGAACTCACTGCAGTTCACCTCCCTCCCACCCCTCTTTTCCGTCCCTCTTCAGGGACCCCTCTCACAAGCATCTCCTAGAGCAGGAAGTCTGCTCGCTGCTAGAGGCGAGATCTGCAGAGCAGCTTCCTGGTCCTCGGTGCACACCTTCACAACCCACTACGTGGTCAACCAGCAGGCCAGAGAGGACGCGGCGGTTGGCAGAGCAGTCCTCCGAGCAGTTGTCCCATGACTCCTCCCCTCCTCCAGAGGTAAGCTTGTGATTCACCTAATGTGGAATGGACGTGAATAGGCACTCGAAGAAGAAAAAACAGTTACTTACTTTCTCGTAACTCTTGTTCTTCAAGATGTGGTGTTCACGTCCATTCCACCACCCACCCTCCTACTGCTCTGCCGGAGTCGCCGGCAAGAAGGAACTGGAGGGGTCGGGCCAGCGGGGGTATGTATGCGGGGCGCAGCAGCACCACTCGGGGGCCCCGCCGGGAGCCGCTAAGGGAAAAAGTTTCCGATGCTCGTGCACGCGGCACACACACACCTAATGTGGAATGGACGTGAACAACACGTCTCGAAGAACAATAGTTATGAGAAAGTAAGTAACTGTTTTTTCTTCTTGGTACGCTGAATGGGCAGCAGAGGTGTTTGCTGCTATAAGTGAATACCTATTCTGAAGAATGAGGCTTTAATGAATCATTTTTCTTGGTGGTGGGGGAAAGATTGAAAATCAAGTGAACAGAATTTCCTTGAATAACAGAAATTATTACCTTGAAAATTGTGTGCTGTGGACATCACAGGTACTTTGTTATTGAAGCAACAAGATTCTATTAAACTGCCTTGTGTCTTCAGGCTAATGGCAAGTGTACTTTGGCCATGGGAAGCTTACCATACGACATCTAACATCCAGTTACCTGCCCATCCGTGAGATCTACTTCCTGGGGATATTCATGTAATTTAACTAATCTTCAGTCAGTTCTTGGCAGGGTAGGATTATTCAGCCCTATCACATGTATAATAAACAGAGCTTTTGGTATGTTGCCACATTTTGTTACTCTTTGTTGTTACTATCCCACTGCATGCCTTCATCATAGGCCAGTAGCCTTTCCAGAAAGCGGTACTGCTGGGAATGACCTTACAGTGCTAGCAAACCAGCAGTCCTGGGACTTCAGCATTGCAGCCAGAAGCACACAGCAGAATTCCCAGTGTTCGCACCATTCACTGGATGTTCTACATACGCTTACGTGTTCTTTAGTTTACATACAACAGCTGAAAAACAGACACTTTTTGTTGCTACTTACGCCATTTAAGCAGGCAAACGATGTTCAGTATTGGTATGGAGGTAAATACAGAATGGAAATTATTTAGATAGATCAATAGGCTGAATTTGTCCTGGTTCAATTCTTTCTTGTGACATTAATAGAATTTTTTTTAACCTCTCAAACAGGAAACCCATCAAGAACTAGCAGATAAGAAAAGCCTCTATGTGGTAGAATTCCGTGAGGAGTGTGGCCCCCTGCCGATCGTAGTTGCTTCACCTAATGGAGGTGTCAGGAAGGAACCAGAACCTATGGATGAGGTTCCCAATACCAAGCTGGAATGGAGTGAAGTGAGAGTAGCTCAAGGAATGAAACGTTCTTCCTGGGCAAATGTCAAAAGGACAGTGTGGTGAAGAGCTGGGATCTGTCCATGCCAATATTCAAAGAGGTACAGCAGCACAAACCCAGAGAAAGTCCAGCTCAAACCAGTGATTTGGCTAGATGTGCACTTCAGCACCATGTTGGGTTGCTGCTGCTCTGCCTTGGGTGCTCAGCAGCCTAGCTGGCTTTTCTGCAAACGTCTCTTGCCATGAACAATCTGCATATGAATGGCTGACGTGCGTCCACGCCAATCTCATACGCACCAGTGCTCTGCTGCTGTCCTTGGACCTGCTCTGTAATCAGGAAACCCTGTTTTTTTCTTTACAGATATTTGGGAAACTATTAAAAACGTTACTAAAATAAAACCAAATCATTCTCATAATTTAATGTGCTGCATTTTCCCCCAAAGCTGCTTACATTTCTGTATGTGCTTTCAGAGCTCAACATTTTGTGCGAGGATAGATGTTAGTACATTGACTCTCCACACCTCTGTACCATGTAATCTAGTCCAGAGTGAGAGGGGAGGGATCGCTGTGAAATTAGAAGGGCAGAAGTGTTGACAGGGAGGAGTGTAGGATGAAGGGAAGCCAAGGGCTGGGGCAGAGTTGCTGGAGGTAAGACGGAAGATTTACTTGGGGGAGGGGAATGGGGAAGGACAACAGGAGGAAGCAGAAATGGTTTGAGCCGTGCAAAAGAAAGGCGGGGGGATGGGGAGATGGTGATGGGGGAGGGCTGCAGAGTGAGGTGCGATGAATCAGTGGTAGGAGCTATCCGTGTCTAGGCCAGTGTTTATTGAGCTTGTCGACCCCTCAGTCGAAGTAAATCATCATCATTCACAACCCCCTGATGTTTACCGTAAAAGAGCGATAGAGAGTTATCAGTGCTAACCCAGTATCATTAATTTATGTGCTTGGTTTGGGAGGTTGACAAAGAATACCTGGACCTTTGAAGGGGAAGGTTGCATGGGAAGTGGGGAATTCAGATTTTCTTTATTTAGATTGTAATAAAATTTTTAATGATTCCTGACACGTGCCTTTCGTGAGCCACCAGTGAGAAACACTGCTCTAGACCAGAGCAATGAGGCAGGCTAGCTGGGGCACTAAGATGAGCTGCAGGAGAAGTCATTTGGCAGTCAGCAAAGCAACCAGGGAGCAAGTCAGTCAGTCCTGGAACCATCTGGGGTAACTGTGTTAACACAGATGAGGATGTTTCACCACATGGTGAATAGTACAAATGTCTGAGGGTGATCCTTCCTCCCAAAACACCCTGCACTCCCCTCTGCTGCTTGAGAGAGCATCCTGCTTGGCTGGCTTTAGCAATGCAGCTTGAATTGGTACAGCCCACCCCACTGTCCACTCCCAACCTAGCCCAAGCCTTCCTGGTTGCAGTGAGAATGGCCGCAGAGGAGCTCTGAGGTCGTCAGCAGGGGCTAAGTTTGTAGGTCTTCAGGTGCTGGTCCCGATCTGTATTCCACATATAGCTATGCACATGCGCCCAAATACGGAAATTCCTGTAAGCAGTGTCTGTTGGGCCCCCCCATTCACAGCCGGTCTCCTGTTCTCAACAGAGAGTATAAGAGGCAGTGCAGGCCGACGCATCTCCAGTTCCTCGTTACCATCATGTGGCCTGAATCAGAATCCTGTGTCCTCCCTTCCTTCAGCTCCTTTGTAGACTCTGTAAATACAATTACCAGTAGTTTTATCCTTCTGAGCCTGTTAGCTAGTAGTTTATAGTATAATTAGCATAGAATATTTTTCCCCATTCCTGGAGATTCCCTGCCTGGGTCTGAGACTATGCTCAGAGTCCCAAGCTTCAAGAATTGTCTCTCTTGCCCTCACTCCTTCCCTATCAGCAGCGAACATCAGTGCTGCCTCTGCTGTCTGGATGAGACGCATATCTCTGCAAAGTGCAGTATTTGTCGCTTGTTCCTACCCAGAACTCAAGAATCTCCTGAGCTTCACCTGAGGAACTACCTGATGGAGAAGGCTGTGAGACCCTTCTTCAGTCCGAGCCGGGGAGAGACACTCCCCCGCCCGCCCCCCCAGTGCATCAGCCTGAACTTACAATCAGCACCCCTCTAAGTATGTGCTTAGGAGTGGAGCCTCCAGAACTTAAGTCCAAAGACTCTTCTTCTAGGGCTTCCCATGAGAATAGAGGGCACTCTAAGCCCAGATCCCCGTTGAGGACTGTCCAGAAGAGACATGTTCCTTCCCGTTGAGGTCAGGTGAGCCTTTGTGCACAGACCTAAAGAACTGGCTCTGCTGAAAACACCTGGACTGGACGGTGAAGTGCATAGAAAGATCCTCCTATTCTATTAGTCATGCCAGCATCAGAGCGGAAGGACCAACATCTACTGGTTCTGTCTACAAGTGCAGATCCAGACTCATCATTGGTGCCATCTGGTTTGTTCAAGGACCACTCTGCCTCGAAGGGTGCAGCAGTTCCATCAGACTTGACTGCCAGAACCTCCCGGACATGAGGACGTACAGAGACTTACACAACACCAGAAGATATGTTCCTCCCTTATCAGCAGTCTCCCCTCCTCTCCAGCTCAGCCCTAATGAGGGATGTTACTACACAGGATACTACTTCAGTGTCCCAAGAGCCATCTTACCCCCAGCTCTCTGGCAGGAGTGCTCCAGGACTGATGGCCCCTCCCCTACCGGAGGAGCAGTTTGCAGACTCGGTTGAGTCTGGTCGCTCTTGTATCTCCACGGAGGAAGTTGAGCCCTGATGGACATTTTGAGGAGTGACACTCTATCCCTCCAGATCAGGCTTCCTCAGGGACCACTGATACTGAATCTTTTGGGGTTCTCCTCAACCAGCTGCCCCTCTTTGTGGCCGTATTGCTCTAGAGGGCCCATGGGCTGCAGCTCCTGGAGCAGTTCTTTCCTGTTGTCCTTGGCAAATGACGCCTTTCCTCCTATTCCACTGCTGCCACATGTCGTAAGAAAGGTACTTTACGACGGGGCCAGCGTCATTCTCCTAGCGCCAAACTGAGCCAGGCAGTTTTGGTTCATGGAGCTCCTGACAATGTCTGCCTGTCTTCCCACCCCCACCCCAAATCAGACCCACACCTTCCTGAGCCTCCCAACTCAGGATAGGGGCAGAATCAAGCACCCCAATCCAGACTCACTCCACCTCATGGCCTGGTGTTGTGATGGGTGTCCGAAATAGAATGTTCCTGCTTGTCTCCTGTTCAGGCTATCCTTCCCCGAAGTAGGAAAGATTCAACTAGGATCTTCTGCTGGACAAATGGAGGTGTTTCTCTGCCTGGGCGCAGATCAGTCCATACTCTCCAGCCACTGTAAGCATTCTGATTGTTTTAGATTATCTCCCGCCCCAAGAGACCTCAGGTCTCTCCATTAGTTTGATGCAAGTCTCCCCCTCAGCAATTAGTGCCTTCCTCCCTCTGATAGATGGACACTGCTTTCACTCACCCAATTACAGTACGTTTTATGAAGGGCCTAACCAGGACCTTCCCACCACTGATCAAACCTACACCTCGGTGGGACCTGAATCTCTCCTGACAACACTCACCAGACCTCCGTTTGAACCCTTAGTGACATGCTCTATGTCCCACTCGTCCAGGAAGGTTGCGTTTCTGGTGACTATTGCTTTGGCCAGAAGGGTCAGCGAGCCAGGAGCCATCCTCGCAGACCCTCCTTCTACCGTTTTTCAGAAGGACAAATCTTGCATACTAAATTTCTCCCCCAGGTTGTTTTTGAATTCCACATTTGCCAAAGTCTCCACTTACCTGTCTTCTTTCCAAAGTTCCATACTTCTACCAAGGAGAAAAGACTTCACTCCCTCAGCGTCCGGCATGTCCTGGCGCTCTACCTGCAAAGGACCAAACCAGTCAGAAAGTCACCAAAACTTCTTATCACCATAGCAGAAAGATTGCGTGGGCAAGCTATATCCTCTCAAAGAATTTCGAAGTGGGTTTCGTGATGCATTCGAGCGTGCTGCAGGTTAGCCCACACCTTTCTCCTGAAGGTGTCCGCTCACTCCACGAGAGCACAGGCTGCCTTTACAGCATCCCCGCAGCAGGTTGTGGTACAAGGCTCCAGCCACACGTTCACGACACACTGTGCCTTAGGTCACACCTCAGCTGCAGACGCAGCCGTGGGATCTGCAGTGCTGCAAACATCTTTGCCATTGGCTTCCTCGTACCCACCTCCAGTCTGAGCACTGCTTGTCAGTCACCTGCAAGTGGAACACACATAGGGACCAGCCCTTCAAGAAGAAACAGAGGTTATTTACTGTAACTGGACGTTTTTAGGTGTGTGTGGTCCTTATCTGCATTCCACTAGCCGCCCACCATCCCCTCTGCTTCAGATCCTCTTGGATTTGCAGTAAGATGAGGAGCTGGAGAGGTGGTGGCCCACACTGGCTCGAATACCCTCAGTCAGGAGCATGAGGTGACCTATTGTCCTGTCTTAAGGCAGCATCCTGGACTCCTTTCTACTTCTAGGTGCTTCAGCCATTGCTGATGAGACAGGATCCCCCATGGACACTATGCACAATGGAACTAAATGTGCTGCATCATGACAGGGCCTATGTGGCTCAGATTCATCACCGTATCTTCAGCGGAGCATTTGCAGGACCTCCTTTGGGGCCCTAGGTGACCAGTTTGGGGCAATCAGAAAAAGTGAGGGGCATATTTTCCAAAAGACTAGGGACCCCATCTTGGGAAGTGTTCTCCTATCTGGCCATCCAAACTGTTTGGTCCTCGGGCTCACCCCTGAAATATTCAGAGCTACATGGCTCCATAGTGCTCTCCCAGACAGCCCGTGCTGAGCCTCCGTGTTTCCAGTCCTCATGCTCTTTCAGGGAGGTACCTTCTTTCTGTTCTGTGTTTTGTACAGCACCTCACACAGCAGAGGCCTGGTTCATGGCTAAGGCTCCTAGGTGCTATGTCAGTAAAAATAACGGGGTGCCTGAGGCCTATTGGAGAAAGTACAATACTCACACCAGTCTTTGAATGAAGCATATTGGCACCCGTAACACCACAGTTTGCAACCAGAGGTGCATTGGGGGCGGTTGTGTGTTGTCCATGGTGAGCGGGCTGCTCATCTGGTGCTGTCTCCTGGTTTTCCAACTGCCCAATCACACTGGAAGCTAAAAATACAGGAAACACATTTGTAATGTGGCCTTTCCATGTAAGCAGTTGCTGCTGCTGCCGTGAGGCCCTTACGGGGTCGCGAATGGAAGGGGAGGCGTCCATGACCTGCTGTAAGCCATTCTGTGAAAAAAGGTGAGAACTGACTTACTCGCTATCTGTTACGTTCAGAACAATCACCATGGCTGAAACACAGCAGCCATTGTATACGCTCCATGTGTGCGTAATGGGGGCCTCACTGCACCCCCAGAGCGTTTTTAGTGCACCTTGTCTTTACGGCCACAACCCCAGTGTTGTTTGACACACCTTTCAAGAGTATCCTGCAAATTTGTATTTGTGGTTCTGATACTGAAGGCATTGAAGTGAGTATGATACAACTGCTGCGGGCTCCCAAAGACTGCAGTGAGATGTGTACGTTTGGACTTGGTTTACTTAGTCTAGGCTTCTCCAGCTCTGGTTAGCTGAACAGTGAACACTCATCAGAATTCTAATCTATGGGATGAGCACCGTGCCGGATAGACTCTGAGCTTTGCTAGCTAAAAGAAGATATTGCAATCAGAATCTTTCCCGCGCCATCAAACGTTGCTTAGCTGTATAGGTGAAAATTGCACCAATTGTATTTACTACAGATTTTCCCTGTGGTTTTAAGTACAACTGCTGGGGAAAGGCAATAAGAAGCAAGGGCAATGGTTATTAGTTTCACCACCGAGAACATTTGTCAGTTTTTCACCTTAGATTAGACCAAGCAGTGTAGCTAAAATTGCTTGGATGCACTTTAATTTGCCTCCGTCTTCCGCAATAACTGCTCACTCAGTCACTGCACAAATAACTTTATTTGAACCTGCTGATTTCAGCTACTTCCACTGCACCAGAACAACTGCATCATCCTCCCACTGTCCGATCCCCTTCAGGTAATGGAGACCGTGTAAAACACTCATGTAACAAGTGGCATGGATTCTTGTGACTTCATTTCCTCTTCAGCAGCAATTAAGAAGTAAAGAGCAGACTCAGGATCCAGACGTCTTCACTGAGTGAGTGCCCATGTCCATTCCACGTCAGGGGTGTGAGCGCACCATGCCCTGCGGGAGATTTTCCCCTCGGCAGTACTTGTTGAGGCAGCACATGCACCCATTCTTGCTCTTGCTGTTGTGCCAGATTATACAGGGCGGAGCCACCTCGACCCACCTCTGTTCCTTCTCGCAGCCCAGGATGGTTGGTGGACCCTGTTCTCTTGCTTTTGTAAGTTTTTCCTCCCGTTTGTCCATCTTTGCACGTTGTTGGTGCCCGTTTAATCTTAGTTTGAGTGTCTGATGGTTTCAGTGTTAAGTTTCCTGGTAGAGAGTTCATACGCTTCAGTTCCTTCTGTGGGTTCTGGTTCCGGGACATGCTTCAGTCACGGGGCTTCAAACCTGTCTTGTCTGTAAAAAGCCGTTGCCAATGCATGACCCGCCCACCAGGTGCCTGAAGTGTCGAGGGGAATCGTGTCACAGGTTTGTAGAGACTTTAAGTTGCGGACCAAGAGAGACAGGGAGACCAGGCTGACGCTTCTGCTGATGGAGGCAGTGGTGCACCTTCCTGTCCCGAATGTGCACCAAGCACTTCGACTTCAGTGAGACACGCCCCTTGGCTGAGTTCCAGCGCCGTTGCCTGCCCCAGGACCAAGGAAGACACGTTGGGCCTCCAAGAAAACGTCCAGGAGACCGGGGGGACGGACGGACTGGGGGTTTTGTTTTCAGTTTTGGGGGCATTTCAAATGGGAAGCTTTTCAATAAAAGTGCTTGTGGGTACAAAATGTGCATACCTGTGTGAAGTAGTGAGTATAACATTACAATAAAAAGCTATTTTCTAATTTTCTGGGAATGATCATCATGAACTTAATGGTTTCTGTAGCTGCAGCCTGTCAGCTGGCGTGTTAAGGCGGCGAGATCGGATATCAAAACAATTTGTTGCTTTTAAGTGTAATGGCGCCACTTTTTGCATTACAGAAAACAATTTAATTCAGCCAAGTAAAAGAGAAAAGCAAAGCGGAAAAGTAAGTCACTTTCATAGATGTTAAACTGTACCATCCTACACATGAAAGACCATAGTACCGACCTTCGGCTGAAGTTATTCAATACATCAATGCTCAATTTATTCTGTTTCTACTAAAATTCAAATAGTTGTACCAATTCAATTTTTCATATTTGATAAGAAATAATGCCAAGCCAATTTAAGTCCAGGCAATATTAAGTTTTAAGTTTGTTTTGTTTATAATTGTGATTTTTATGAACAAATGTCCGACCTTAGGTGTAATTGGCTCATAAAAGAGAGGGATTATGTTGTGACTATTGGCCCTACAAAATGTACCCCTATTGTAAACTTAAATGTAAACAGTGAGCAAAAGTTAATAAAATGTTACAATAACCTGTAATTTTTGCCCACTTGGGAATTAACCACCAAAAATAGGTCAAGTTGTTTATGACGTTGAATGTTATAAAAAGATACAAGAAAACCAGACAAAGAAACTGGATTTGTCTAAACCAAAAAGGCAACGTTAATATAATCCAAGGACTGCTGAAATTACACTTGTTAAAAACAGATGATGTATAGTCTGAAGTTAATGAAACAAAATTGGGGTGACAGATATTAGACCTAATTGGTGGACAAAATAATGAAGATTATTAGACTATGCTGCCCACTTTTCCCCTTTCTGGGTTTCTTAAAAAGAGACTTTGAAAAAACATCCGCGCTCTCTCTCTCTCTCATCTCCCATCCCACCTTGCATCCCAGCTCATCTCAGTTCATCTCGTCTTCCCTGACCCCCACCAGAAGGATCAGATCAGACGGAAAGACTTTCTTCCTTTAAGGAATTTGTTTTCACCAGTGAGTGCTGAAAGTCATCACCTCGTCCAGGCATCCAGCCCCCAGCCCACCCGTGGGGATCTCTAATTACCGGCACTGCAAAGGCATGTGAGTTCCTGTCTCATTCTCTCCCCTTGTTGTGGTGTTTTCTGCCCCACCGCTTAATCTTCCCGGCCTATTTCAATCTCGGCTTTTCATCAAATCCTGAAATCAATTACATGGCATTCATCGAAACCTGCCTTGTCTAAGGAGAAAGGATCCACCCAGATGACCGCCCTGACCAGACCGTAACTAGCCAGGGTCCAAGCAGCATGTGTCATGGTCAACTTGCCAACCAAAGCATCCACTCGTAGCTAACCAGTGATCCCATGCCCCAAAAACATCAACAAAAGCCACATTTCCCCCCTCTTCTCTATCCTGTCTCTCCTCCACCTGGGGTCTTTAAGAACGGGATATGTGAATGCCCTTCAGCGAAAGACGGGGAGTAAAATTAACTTTTTCCTTTTCGTCAAAGAAAAGGTGCTGTGAAGGTAAGAGAGACTGATCTATGGACTCCAGAAGGAACGGGGCTGTGATCGGGTGTGACTGTGTTTTGCAAGATCACTCAGCCCCCGTTTCGCTATAAATGCTTGTTTTAATCTCTTGTGTTCAATCAAACTTCCAATTTGCATGACTGCTTTTGGGTTTGCCAAGTAGCCGAGTAAAATCAGAGGCTGTTTAAAAATAACCCCGAACGGACTTATTCCTATGTAACGCCAGGCAGTGAACAAGTGTATGAACGCTTGTAACTCTAGGGGCCTTTAACATCACTAGTCCTACACCAGCACTCCTGGCTACTCGCCGTGGGCCATCTCTAGCCACGTCAGGAATGCGTTGCCAAGCTGCACCCTGTGACTCTCTGCAGCCCCACAGAGAAGGGAGAGTTGCTGCTTTAGATTGGCCTCTGGGCCTGTCAGTTGGACTTCAGAGACTGGGCTGTTCTTTCCCAAGCCACGTGAACCCTAGTGGTATGGCTCCCGGGGCTCCAGATACTGTCATCCCTTTGACAGTAAGACACAGCCTCACTTCCTCATGACTGCTCTGCAGACGGGGTACTTTTCTCCTAGTAAAATAAACGCTTATCCAGTATTTCAAAAGAAAGGCACAGGGGCACAAATGCTGCCTGCCTCTGCGTGGCTTCTAGACAGGCCACAATCTGCCTGACAGCTGATCAGAAATCCCTGAGCCTGGCTCACGCATGCAAGGGCCTGGCTGCACTGCAGGGGCTGGGGAGCAATCAGAGCAGCTGTATCAGAAGCAGCGCAGGGAGCGGGCTGTCCCCACGTTCCCTCCTGGCCTCAGGCCGTTGGAAAAGCATGTTTGTTTCTTTCCCGAGGGCTTTTTACTTTACGTCAGGGTGGTTTTAATTCTGGGACATGGAGTTAGGAATTCAGGAACTGCCAGACTCGATCAGAACAAGGTCCCTTTGGCCCAGGCTCCTGTCTCCAACAGTGGTCAACGCCCGCTGCTCCAGAGGAAGGTGCAAGACATCCCAGAGCAGGAAGGGGTGAGAGATCTGTTTGGCACCGGAGCCAGGGCCCTGGCAGCTCTGCTCCTGTAGGGTGAGGAGCGCAAGAGCTGCTGGAAGTGGTCCCAGGAGGCTTGCGGAGGCAACGAAGAAAAGGGGGACCGGCTGCATGGGAACCGAGGCCAGGCTGGCTGCAGTCCATGCTGCAAGGGCTGGAAGAGCAGTTACGGTCAGGGCGAGCAGAGGCTGCTCCTGCCAGAGGCCTGGGTGGCTCAGCCAGTTAGCAAGCAAGGGAAAAGACAGAGGTTAAAGGACTGGCCCAAGGCTGCACAATGAGTCTGTGTCAGAGGAGGGAGCAGAATTCCCACCAGCTGGTTCTCATGGCTGATCTGAGCTCACCAGACCGCTCTGCCACTGTGGGCCAGCTGAGAGGGACATTCTCCTCTCGACACTGGAGGATTTATACAGGCGATGGCATTGGGAGTAGTCTCTACAAAATTGTCTGTGTCGCTAGTTGACTCTAGGGAGTGTTTCATGTCCTGCATGTTGGGAATAATACGAGAGGGGCCTGTCGTTCTAAAGCTAAACTGGCTCTCCAGCCGCATGCACGCACACGGACTTCCAATGCCGCCTCCAGCCTCTCCATCCTGCCAGCTCTGCCCCTCCCTCCAAGTTCCATGCAGGTTTCTACACATACCATGAGGACGCTGCCCCTGCAAGTAGGACAACAGGCCCCGTGGTAATATGTTCATAAAGTACCTTTTATCAGGCACCCTGTTGTTTGTTTTCACTCAGTCCCCTGCCGGTGTTGGCCTGTTGGTATGGGTTTATGGTCCATTTCCTCCTAGCATGGGGTGGGCTGTCTCCGGCCAGGGAAGGGGTGAGGGAAATATGGTGCAGTACAAAGTTATGTGGCTACCGCAGATATGCAAAACCCAGCAACAGCGTGTGTCAGAGATAAGGAGCTGTAGCTCAGGGAAGCTTACGCTCAAATCAATGGGTTAGTCTCCAAGGTGCCACCCGTCCTCCTGTTCTCTTTGCGGATAGAGACTAACCCGGCGGCTGCTCTGAGACCAGAGATAAGGGGGGTTGCCCAAAATTGTCTCTGTCCTTCTGGGCAGCGCCATCGCTTTCTAATCACTGCAGCAGCCTCTTCGGGGCCGTGCTGCCTTCACCTTGAGGACGAGGAGCAGGAACCACAAAAAGGAAGCTCCAGCCAGTCTCCCAGCAGCGGGTGCTCCGAGCAGACACGCAGGGCGTTGTAGTAGCCATGGTTTCTACCCTTTACATTTCTATGCTATGGGGATCATGAAACTCCTCTTGCTGAACATGAGGGCAGCCTCCTTTGTGTCATACCGCACCAAGCCTGGCTCTTAGCCACTGTGACCTGCCATGGCCTGGCCCAGAATGACTGGGACTTGAATACTTCTTGGCTCTTCCACAGCGTCAATCCATTGGGGCTGCATTCGGCCAGGAGCACGGTCTGTCGGCTTGTCTCTTCGGTCAGTTTGCTCTGAGGAGAGAGAGGCTGCAGTGCTCTGCATCCAGGGACGGTGCTTAGAGGGGCAAAGGTGCAGTACGCAGAGAACACGCACAACAGAAAACCTCTTAGCTACCCACAGCCCAGCATGGGCTTCGCTCTGCTGTGAAATGAGCAGGTTGGCACAGGCCCCGGCCTGCGCCGTTGCAGCCTGTGGGTGGCAGTGGGCAGAGCTGCATGGAAATCGGCGGCCTGCATTGTGGTCCCAGGAGCCCGGCATGCCACCAGCTGAGCAGCAGGGCCCTGCGTATTTGTCTGGCGTGTTCCTGTGCTGCCGTCTCCCGGGACGGCACTATCCTTCGCGCCAGACGCTGGTTTGTTTTTCCACGCGTCAGCAGCCAACGTTGTAAGGGCAATATAGCCGTTATTCCGCTGAGAAACTGTATGGTGGCGACAGCGTTTTGATGGCACAGCTGCTGCTTCGCTCAGGCGTGAATTGTCAGCAGCCTGCGGAGGGACAGAGCTGACCTGCGGCCTCTTCCCAGCTCTGCCGCTGGCAAGTCACTTCCCCACACAATGCCTCAGTTTCCCCATCTGGAAAAATGTAAAATGCTTTGAGATCTCCCAATAAAACGTGCTATATGAGAGCCAGGTATTGTTAGTGGCCTGGCGCAGTACAGGAATAGGTCGGGCTCTCATTTTACTTCAGTGTAAATGGCATTTCCCTACGTTGAAGGTCACTGGCAGCAGATTTCACAGTCCTATAATCAGATCGATGATTATTATTTATATTGCAATAGCACCTAGAGGCCCCAAGCAAGGTCAGGGCCCCTTTATCTGTACAAATACATAACGAGAGACAATCCCTGCCTTGAACAGTTTAAACGGAAAAGAGTGGGAGGGAAAGTGACAGAGCAGATATAGTTGGGACTAGACTTCTGCTCTTCATGGTCTCAAGCCAGCGTATGGCTACTGATTCCCGTGATCTCATTGTGCAGCTGACACTCCTCAGGGCTGAGGCAGATACGGGCTGGTGAAGGTTTTTGGTTTGTTTTTTCCCCAAGAGGTCGGGGCGGAGAGGACATGTATAGGAATAAAATTTTAGAATTTGGTGGTCTAAATATTCAGGAACTGACCTCAGTTGACAAGTCTGGTTAATAATGAACCGGGAGCCCTCTGAGGTGGAACAGAGGGGCAAAGTGGTCATTATAAATGTGTTAGTGTGAGGGAGCAGGACAGGGTCGTAGGAATTCTGCAGACAGGCCAGAAGAGGGCAGGCACACTATACAGGAGGTTAGACTATCTGCAAATGAAGTGGAGTTGGGAGTGCAACTTCTCTCCATCCAAGGGACAAGGCACCGCAGCACTCAAAGGAAATGTGAGCTCCTTAGAGCACTCACTGGTAGCAATTCCTGAACTGTAACTCTCCACGGCAGTCACCTCTGAGGGTGACCCCTGGGGCCTGATCCAAACCCAATGAATCCACTAGGAGTTGCTCCATCAACCTCAGTGGGCTTTGAATGCAGCTTTTGGTCTCTGTCCAAAGGTGACTTTTTCTGGCACATTTGAGCACAATCCCTGTTGAGCACAATTGCCTGAGAAGAAGGTGACAAAACACATTTTTCACATGGGAAAAAAAATTAAACTCAAGGTACTTTTCAGGGTATCTAAAAAACAACAGATCTTTTACACTTAAAATGTTCCATGTCCGTAATGTGCACAGAATACAGGCCTTAGGCCACTAGAAGGAAACTTGTTGTGGGAAAGGGAAGTTCTGAGCATGGGGACCATGACCTGGTGCATTTGGAGTAGAAACTGTTAACTTTTATGATAAGGAAAATCTCAAATCTGGATGCAGAAAGGGTTCCTTTTCATCCACTTTACTGAACTGGGAAATAGGAGTGTTCAATTTGGAGTTATATTTTTAACTTATTGGACTTAAGAACATGACAAAAGATAAGCAGAGTTTTCTAGTTTTAACCTCAGTTTTATGGTATTTAACATCCACCACTCTGCATGTCACCTCTGTTCTTAGCCTTCAAGCTGCTAACGGAGCAGTATTTTCAATCCCGTCGGAATAACGCTATGCAAATAAGTTAGCTTCACACAAATGGTTTGCAAAAGAAAGAAAGCAAGGACACAGCTGTCTTGCAAAGTCATGATGTCCCTATCATTGGTGATTTTCTCTGAAACTACCCCAAATCTGAGACTGTGTTCAGATTTTTGTAATATTTTTTTTACCTGTGGTGACTGGTCTTCAGATGAAGTGACCAAAAAGAGTATTTATTTTAAAAGTCCTTTTTCCCCCAAAAATGGAATGGTAACACTTCAACTCCTTTGAAGGGTATCATTAAATAATTAACATTTAGACCTAATCCTTGAGGTTTCACTCACTCCTTTTGCTAAATCCATATTTCACATGATTCTGCTATGACCTAGGCATGATCTCCATCCCTTCCATGTATTTCTATGGGGAGTCCACAACAGGGGGCTTCTGAGACGGTTCTAAACCTAACCAGACAATGAATTAAAAAGCCACGTTGGGTTCTGCAGCAACCCAAAGGGTCCTGCTGGCATCAGAGAAGTGGGACGACTCTGCTGAGACCACAGCTGGATGGCCGAGGGCAGGCTCCTGCGCATTTTGAGAAACCAAAAGGTTACCTCTTTCTGGTCCAACTAGGCCAGCTTAAAAATATTACCCACATGTCACCTGATCAAAGCTCTGAAACGCTTCTGACCAGGTGTTCCCCGAACAGCGCTGCAGAACTCCCCCTCCACTGCAGGACTCTGACACTCCTCCCCAGGCAGGCTGCTGAGGGCCATGGCAGAAGAAACACCTACCAGGGCCCTGACACACAACGAATGCCCTCTTGGACCCTCGAATCCCCGTGCCTTCCATTGGGCAACAGCACGGGTTTAACCCAGTGCATGAAAAATATCATAGGCCCCAATATGTCCCTGTGCAGGTTAATGAATGTCTCTGGGCATTCCGAGTAATACTTCCCCCTGCAATGCAATGTGTCAAAGCTATAAAAGGGGGTGAAACAGAACAAAGGGGTCCCAGTCATGTGGAATCCCCTGCTTTTCACCTAGGATGCCTGCTGGAACTAACAAGGTCTGTACCAGGGGACAGGATTGTACCAGTCTGTACCAGACTAGGAAGAAGTCTAGTCTGTGAAAGAAGCTTATTGGAACATCTCTGAGGGTGAGATTTACCTGTATTCAGTTTCTTAATGTATTAGGCTTAGGCTTGCGTGTTTTGTTTTATTTTGCTTGGTAACTTACTTTGTTCTGTCCATTATTACTTGGAACCACTTAAATCCTACTTTTTATACTTTTGTTTATTAATTAACCCAGAGTAAGTGATTAATACCTGGGGGAGCAAACAGCTGTGCATATCTCTCTATCAGTGTTACAGAGGGCAGACAATTTATGAGTTTACCCTGCATAAGCTTTATACAGAGCAAAATGGATTTATTTGGGGTTTGGATCCCATTGGGGTCTGGGTCCTGGAGACAGGAGCACTTGTTAAGCCATTTTCAGTTAAGTCTGCGGCTTTGGGGGGCATGGTTCAGACCCTGGATCTGTGGTGCAGCAGGCAAGCATGTCTGGCTCAACAAGGCAGGGTTCTGGAGTCCCAAACTGGCAGAGAAAATGGGCTCAAAGGGAATTTCAGCACATCAGGTGACAGTCCCAAGGGGATCTCTGTGACCGAACCTGTCACACCTCTGCAATGCAACATGTGCCCCATTGTACCAAGCAGCCCTACAAACTCCAATGAATACTTCCTGCTGCATAGCAATGTGTGCCCCATTAGGCAGCCCCATGCATCCTAATGTGAACAATGTCATGCTTTTAACTCCGTGGGGGCTGAGTTAGCAGCAGGTTTATCATGACAAGTTAGCATTAGCACTAGGGTTGCTGCTAGGGTCAGGGTTAGGGCTGGGATAGAGAGACAGGATTAACACGCCACCGCTCAAGGCCATCACTTCCACCACCACCCAGCAATGCATGTCCCAGCCTGGTCAGACTCTGACTCAACACATTCACAGCAAGGTAAAAGCTGAATAGTTTCCCAGAGGGCTGAGCTCTCGGACTGCCGGGTGTGTCACTCTGTGGGTGCAAGGGGGTAGGAGGTCAGAGTTGGAGTTGCATGAAGTCGGGGTGCTTTTTGGTGTCTGAAGGTGAAAGCCTAATGGAGTGTTGGTATGTCATCTACAGCATGGGACGCGATGTGATGGTGGTGGAGGATGCTGAAGACATTTAACTGGTTATTTCCTGTGTTTTAGGTCTGGGTTTGGGGGTGTGGCCTGATGGAGCCTGGGCTGGTTTGGGGTTAGAGTCAGCATTAGCTGCAGTGTTTGTGGCTGGAGTTAGAGGTAGGGTTTGGTTGCTGGCAGTGCTGGTTAGGGTAAGGATGAGTGTTAGGGGTTCAGAACTATCGGCCAGCTACGAACCACCTCCATGGCTGTGCTGAGTGACCCGGGGAAGATGCAGTGCGCCCAGCACAACTCTCAGCAGGGTTAAAAATCTCGCTCCGGAACAACTACTAGGGCCAGATCCAGGCCAGCAGAGGACAGAGCTTCCTCAGCAGGCAGCCCAGGGCTCCCTCCCACTAGAGTTGGGAATGACCATGAATGCCACCACCTCTTGGAGAAGCTAAGCTCTTCGTATAGCGCGCTCACACTGGTGTCATTCATTGTTACTGATGTACGTACGCACGCAGCCTTCCTGCCCCCAGGGACAGGGGAGAGAACAGCGTTTGAGTGGAGCCAGGTAGCGCTGGAAGGTGCTGAGACACCACAGGGATGAGAGCGGTAGAAATGACCGCATAGAGAGACAGACTGGAATGACAGGAACCTTCCTGGTGAGGAGTAAGGTGCACTGGAGAATAGTGTGGAAAAGCCGCCATGTTGTGCAGGCTGCAGTAGGTTTGATCTGGAGCACAGGGTGCTGGGCATGGGACATTATTTCATCAACCAAGTTATGCATTAAAGGCCAGTCCAGCCAGGGGCTCCCGTTGCCTGAGCAGCGTTAGCATCTTGCAGGATTTCCCCACAGCATCTTCTCTAAGAGCTCAGAAATGTTGAAGCTTGTAACCTTCCGACCCCCGGGCAGTTAAAGTGCAGATACCTCGCGGGAAGATGGAATAACCTCTTCTCTGCCATCTGATTGCTCTGTGTTGAACATACACGGTCTATTTCATGGCTGGTTTGTGTGATTCGCTGTGTTATTCTAGTTGTGGTCTGAAATGCTGACCTGCTCCTTTTGGCTTAAGAAGCAGCTACATTGTGAAAGAAAATAAACCAGCACCTTGCTGAGATGCTGACATGAACACAGCACAATGTTTGGTCCCTGACATAACATGGACACATCAAACACAGCTGAAAAGAGAATGTCAGGGGAAAAAAATCCCCTCCAGTAAAGTCCCTTTGTGCTTGCCAAAGACTCCCCACTGCCGGGTACTTGCAGTCGCTGTACAAACAAAGTGACAAGCTGAACTAATGGGAGCAAATTGACACTCAACATTCCATCTGTGTTTTGCCTTTTACTTGTGACAACACAGTGTGTGTGTCCATGCATGTGTTTAGTACTGCACAAAAAACTTGGCTAACTTAAAAATCGTAGGGCTAATTAATAATAGTCCCTAGCTCATCTGTCTTGTGCAGCTCTTCAGCCGTAGAGCTCAGTGCTTCACAGAGGTCCGTATCGGTCCGTTCCTTAGCAACGCAGGCAGCCATGTGCCAACGTGACTAGTGATTTAGGTGCCTGATTTAAGCCACCTGAAAAAGGCCTGTCGGGAAGATCAGGGCCCTTTTTAAGGCATCACATGTTGTGCACCTAGGTCGGTACTGAGCCTCCTGGGCTCAAACAGCAGAATTCAAAGGAATCGCTAGTTAAGGCCACATCAGGATCAGTTCCCAGCCGATCAGTACACACCTGCCACTGCTCACAACCGCAGATCCCGCCCTCCAGCCTCAGCAGGAGGAAGGGGCTGTATCCACAGAGACGCTACGCTGGCATACCTTTGCCTTTGAAAATGCTGACGGCAGCGAGCTAGTCCGCAGGCAGGGGCTGGGTTCTAGGAGGTGCTCAGCCCCAGGGGGGAGATGATTTCATTGGGAACTCAGCTCCTCTCAGGATCAGGCCCGGAGGGAGTGACCCTTACACACACACACTCACACACACTCCAGCATGGTACTTGGAGCTGTGTGGGTGAGGAAGGGCTGCAGCAGCCGTTTGGGAAAGGCTCTCCGTGCATGGCACTGTACAGAGGTTTGCACCACTCTCTGCTCAGGGAGAAGGGGCTTTTAATGGCACCACGTCTCTCGGCCAAAGCTCTATCGAGAAACAGCAGGCTGCTCATTCTGTCCTAGTCCGTCGCACTGCCCCCCGAGAAACCCCTGAAGGCCGTGCGTCCAAAGGCCCCACTGCAGATTCACTGCAGTTGACTTCAAGCCAAGGCCTGATAAACAGTGTTAATTTATCAACAGCCTCTGGCCGGCACGTCTCAGGCGTGATGCTTGTCCAACGGTCTGCCCGACAGTTCCCGAAGGCGGGCGGGAGAAGGGCCAGCGGCAGGGGAGCACAGGGCTTAGCCTCAGCAAAGAGCAGGGCCTGCGGTTATGTTAATGCTCAGCCGCGCTGTGCAGATGTCATTGCTCGCTCCCTCCCTTTGGCACATCCCAGTCCCATTGAACCTTTGCAGAGTCCCATCAGCCCAGTGCTCGGCTGCGCCCGGCCAGAGTGGGGAAAAGCCCCCCTCCCCTCCTGATACTGGGGCCCAGATGGCCCCCGGCATAACCCAGAGCAACGCTTCTGGTTAAAACTCCTGTGCTACCCCTGGGGACAGCTCCTCCGCGTCCTGCAGCCCTGGTCCCCCCAGCACCGTCCCCGCTCTCGGGACGTGTGCAGTCACCAGCCAAGCGATTCTGAGTCCAAACAGAACGCAGGTGGGTATCCACCTGATTCCCTCGCCCAGCATCACTCGCGCGCTTTCTGAGCGCCTTGGGTTGCAGCTGCACACAGGCAGCAGGATCCCACTAGGTAGAAGGAAAAGGTGAACTGAGGCTTAAGGGGAAGGCTGCTGTGTGCTAATGCATGGGATTTCACGCTCACCCAGAGCTCGTCTTAGGCTCACGAGCTTGTGTCTCCCCACAGAAGCTGGGCCTGTAAAAGCTTCATCTCCCCGGCCTTGTCTCGCTAATATCCTGGGCCCAGCACAGCTACAGCCATGCTGCCGAAAGCACAGACTGGCTGGGACCTGGAACTATATTCTGCTGGGAAATGCAGCTCCCAAAACTAGAAAGGCTTCCTGACACGGGGTTGATTTCCCTGGAATTTTGTTTTAGAAGAAAACCAGGGGGGAAATTCTGACAGAGTGAAAACATCACATTAACGTTTCAGTTTGAAATGGTATTTTCATTGTGAGTGTGTGTTTGTGATATGTCACATGATACAAAGTTAAAATAAACTCCAAATCAAGACAAAATGTTTCAATCCACCTGAAATGAAACTTGTTCAGAATTTTCCTTTGTGGAGAATTTTCAAAATGTTTGTTTTCGTTCCAATTCGGAATTAAGCCAAATCTCAAAATCCTTTCTGAACTACAATTTCCATCCTCTGTGTTGCTCTAGAGATTCCAGAAGATCACAGTTCGGTTCGTAGTGCCACCACCCAACTTCCAGTGTGTCTCCAGCCTCGGTTCCCCAGCTGTAAAATGGGGATAATACTACTTCACACTTGGCATCCAAAGTGGCAAAGAAGTCTTACCAGCAGTAAAAATTATTTATCTCCATGACACTTAATATTTGCAAAGTGTTTTCAGAGCCTTGGATGGAAAGTACTATAGAACAACATATCTGGTTATTTACTGACCTATTGACTTACCTCGCCCACTATCCTTAGATTTCCTTATATACTAATAGGAGAAAAATATCAAGCTACAAGAAGTCTCAGTTTCCTGAGGCCACTTCACTGTTTGAGAGCAGCAAGGTGCGGGTGGGAATATCTTTTATTGAACCAACTTCTCCTGGGGAGAGAGGCAAGCTTTCAAGCCCCACACAGCTCTTCTTCAGAGCTGGGAAGGTCACCGCTATTTTAGTATGTCAGGACAAGGTTGGCACAGTCACCATGTGGAACTCCCTGCCAGAGAATGTTGTGAAGGTCAAGGCTATAACAGGGTTCAAAAAAGAACTAGTTAAGTTCATGGAGGATAGGTCCATCAATGGCTATTAACCAGCATGGGCAGGGAGGGTGTCCCTAGCCTCTGTTTGCCAGAAGTTGGGAGTGGGAGGGAGGGGATGGATCACTCAGTAATTACCCTGTTCTGTTCATTCCCTCTGGGGCACCTGGCATTGGCCACTGTCGGCAGACAGGATACTGGGCTAGATGGACCTTTGGCCTGACCCAGTACGGCCATTCTTGTGTTCCTCTGCCCTTCTCAGGATTTCTAGCGGCTTTTTGTCAGACATACCTGGCTTTTGTCAAGTAGACAGACGTGAGCTTCAGCTCCAATTGCCAAACGCGGCTGCCTAACGGCGGGCACCAAATCTCCACTGAGGTCCTTCAGTGAAAGAGGGATAACGATGAGTGCTACTGAGCAGCCTGCGGTTCCCACTGGAGTTGAGGTGAGTCTCTGGGCTCAGAACCCCCCCGGATACTTCTAGGCAAGAACCTAAATATGGGTGTTGTAAATTTCAACACAATTTTGAAAATTCAAAATCTGGGGCGGGACTGGAGGCAAAAATCAGGAACAATTTCACTGATTTTTTTTTTAACCAATAATAGAGCTGGTAACATTATTTGGTTTCAAATAATGGTTTTGATTATTATAATGTTATTTGGTAACATTATCCATGGTTTCCAAACTGACCCTTTTTTGTCTGAGGGGGTGGGGAGGAACCAGGTGTGGGGCAAGGTTCCCAAGAAAGAAGAGAAGACTTGTCCCAAAGACTTTATGATACAAAAGTCAAGGTGAGTGAGCAGGGCCACCCAGAGGATTCAGAGGGCCTGGGGTCTTCGGCAGCGGGGGTCCTTCCACTCCAGGTCTTCGGGGCACTTCACCGAAGACATGGAGCAGAAGGACCCCCGCTGCCAAATTGCCGCCGAAGACCTGGAGCAGAAGAAGCTGTGGCAGGTCTTCGGCAGCAGGTCCTTCACTCCGGGTGTGTTCAATGTGAAGGACCCGCTGCTGAAGTGCTGCTCAAAACTCTTGTGGGAGCCCCTGTGGGGCCTGGGGCAAATTGCCCCACTTGCCGCCCCCCCGGGTGGCCCTGTGAGTGAGAGGTTCCCGGTAGCACTCGAATCAAAGCACTGTGCTTTTGAACATAAATGAGTGGTGGTGTAGCTGTGTCTGTCCCAGGATATTAGACAGACAGGGTGGGAGAGGTGCTATCTTTTACTGGGCCAGCTTCTGGTGGTGAGTGAGAAACCAGCTTTCGAGCTTACACAGCGCTCTTCTTCAGGTCACCTTGTCTCTCTCTAGGCCCTAGTCTACACTATGGGGTTAAGTCAAATTTAGCTGTGTTAGGTCGATTTTAAAATGAATGGGTCTACACAACCAACCCCATTTCCATCAACCTAAAGGGCTCTTAAAATCGACTTCTGTACTCCTTCCCGGCGAGGGGAGTAGCGCTAAAATCAACCTCGCTGGGTCGAATTTGGGGTAGTGCAGACACAATTCGATGGTATTGGCCTGCAGGAGCTATCCCAGAGTGCTCCATTGTGACCGCTCTGGACAGCACTTTCAACTCCGATGCACTACCCAGGTACACAGGAAAAGCCCTGGGAACATTTGAATTTCATTTCCTGTTTGGTCAGCATGGCGAGCTCACCAGCACGGGGGACCATGCAGTCCCCCCAGAATCACAAATGAGCTCCAGCATGGAGCGAACAGGAGACACTGGATCTGATTGCTGTGTGGGCAGAAGAATCTGTGCAGGCAGATCTCTGATCCAAAAGAAGAAATGCTGATATATTTGCCAAAATCGCACAGGGCATGGTGGAGAGAGGCTACACCAGGGACACACAACAGTGCCGTGTGAAAGTCAAGGAGCTCAGGCAAGTCTACCAAAAGACAAAGGAGGCAAATGGTCGCTCCGGGTCAGAGCCCCATACATGCCGCTTCTATGATCAGCTGCATGGTATTCTGGGGGGGGATCCTACCACTACCCCACCACTGTCCGTGGACACCTGCAAGGGGGGAGTCTCATGGAACAGGGAGGAGGATTTTGTAGATGAGAAGGAGGAGAAGAATGTGCAGCTGGCAAGCGGCGAATCCATTCTCCCTGGAGCCAATACCCTCCTAAGGCGGGATCCCCGACCCTGAAGCTGGAGAAGGCAGCTCTGGTGAGTGCACACTTGTAACTACAGTACAGGGTTTAAAAGCAATAGTGTTTAATGTTTGATTTGCCCTGAAGAATTGGGATGCATTCGCGGCCAGTACAGCTACTGAAAAAGTCTGTTAACGTGTCTGGGGATGGAGTAGGAATCCTCCAGGGACATCTCCATGAAGCTCTCCTGGAGGTGCTCTGAAAGCCTTTGCAGAAGGTTTCTGGGGAGGGCTGCCTTATTTCGTCCTCCACAGTAAGACACTTTACCATGCCAAGCCAGTAGCAAGCAGTCTGGAATCACTGCAGCACAAAGCATGGCAGAGAATGGTCCTGGGTTTTGGTCGCATTCAAGCCACATTCGGTCTATATTTTTCTGTGTTAGCCTCAGAAGAGTGATATCATTCATGGTCACCTGGTTGAAATAGGGGAATTTTTGTAAGGGAACAGTAAAAGGACCCCGTTCATGCTGGGCTGTTTGTGCTTGGCTAAAAGGGATCATGCCAGAGAATAGCCATGCGGCGGAGGGAGGAGTGAAGGGATCATCCCAGAGAATAGCCACGCGGTGGGGTGGAGGGAGGTGTGTGCTGCACATCCACCCGAAAACCACAGCCCCTCCTTTTAAATGTGAAACCCAACCGGCATTGCTTGCTCTGGGAAAGGATGGTGCTGCAGTTTGAAACCATTCCCACGTGTTATGAAGGCATAAGAAGCTAACCCCACATACCAAAAGGCTTACCATGGCTGCCTGGAAACCAAATTCTGTTGCCCAGCTGTGTATGATGTGTCACCATACCAGCAGGCGCTCAATATAAAAGGCAAAATGTGACCTTCTACCTAAAGCACATGTGCTGTCTGCTGTGAATTGCTTGATTCACTGTGAAAGAGTCTCCCTTTTGTTCTCAGAAATGTATCATCTTAAATTTTACACTCCCTTTTTATCTCCTCCCAGGTGCAAATGTTTCTATGCTCTCCCGATCACCTCTGTCCCTGAGATTATCGCAGATTAGAAGGTGAAAAAAATGCACTCGGGATGACACATTTTCCCAGCTCATGCAGTCCTCCTGCACTGATAGAGCACAGCTTAATGCATGGAGGCATTCAGTAGCAGAAGCCAGGAAAGTATTCAGTGATCACGAAGAGCGGAGGCAGGAAGTAATGCTGAGGCTAATGGGGGAGCAAACGGACATGATGAAGCGTCTGGTGGAGCTGCAGGAAAGCCAATAAAAACACAGACCCCCGCTGCATTCACTGTATAACCACCTGCCCTCCTCCCCAAGTTCCATCTCCTCCTCACTCAGACACCCAAGAAAGCGGGCGGGGGAAGGCTCCAGGCACCCTGCCACTCCACTCCAAAGGATGGCCCAAGCAACAGAAGGCTGTAATTCAAACAGTTTTGATTTGTAGTGTGGCTACAATAGGCAATGTGGCCTTGTCCTTCCCTCCTCCCACACCCCACCCCACCCAGGCTACCTTGTCAGTTATCTCACTTTTTTTTTTTAATTAATAAAGAAAGAATGCATGGTTTCAAAACAATAGTTACTTTATTTCCTTTGCCAGCTGTGATTGAAGGGGGAAGGGTGGTTGGCTTACCGGGAATTAAAATCAACAAAGGGGGCGGGTTTGCAGCAAGGAGAAACACACACAACTGTCACACTGTAGCCTGGCCAGTCATGAAACTGGTTTTCAAAGCCTCTCTGATGCGCAGCGCACCTAGCTGTACTCTCCTAATCACCCTGGTGTCTGGCTGCTCAAAATCGGCCGCCAGGCAATTTGCCTCAACCTCCCACCCCGCCATAAACGTCTCCCCCTTACTCTTACAGATATTATGGAGCACACAGCAAGCAGCAATAACAATGGGAATGTTGGTTGCGCTGAGGTCTAATCTAGTCAGAAAACAGCACCAGCGAGCTTTTAAACATCCAAAGGCACATTCTACCACCATTCTGCACTTGCTCAGCCTGTAGTTGAACTGCTCCTTACTACTGTCCAGGCTGCCTGCGTACGGCTTCATGAGCCAGGGCATTAAGGGGTAGGCTGGGTCCCCAAGGATAACTATAGGCATTTCAACATCCCCAACAGTAATTTTCTGGTCTGGGAAGTAAGTCCCTTCTTGCAACTGCTCGAACAGCCCAGAGTTCCTAAAGATGCGAGCATCATGCACTTTTCCCGGCCATCCCACACTGATGTCGGTGAAACATCCGTTGTGATCCACCAGTGCTTGCAGCACCATTGAGAAGTACCCCTTGTGGTTTACATACTGGTTGGCAAGGTGGTCCAGTGCCAAGATAGGGTTATGTGTTTCATCTATCACCGCACCAGAGTTAGGGAACCCCATTGCAGCAAACCAATCCAGTGTGACCTGCACATTTCCCAGAGTCACTACCCTTGATAGCAGAACATCTGTGATTGCGTTGGCTACTTGGATCACAGCAGTCCCCACAGTAGACTTGCCCACTCCAAAATGATTCCTGACTGACCGGTAGCAGTCAGGTGTTGCAAGCTTCCACGGGGCTATTGCCACTCGCTTCTCAACTGTCAGGGCAGCTCTCATCTTGGTAGTTCTGCACTTCAGGGTAGGGGAAAGCAACTCAAGGAAAACGGCCTTACGCATGCGAAAGTTTCGCAGCCACTGTGAATCATCCCATACTTGCAACACTATGTGGTCCCACCGGTTTGTGCTTGTTTGCCGGGCCCAGAATCAGCGTTCCATTGTATCAGCCAGCCCCCTCTGCCACCATGATGTCCCAATTGCCACAGCCCGTGCTTTCAAGAATGTCTGTGTCCATGTCCTCATCACAATCGTCCTCGTGCTGGCATCTCTTAGCCCGGTTCTGCACATACTGCAGAATAATGCACGAGGTGTTTACAATGCTCACAACAGCAGTAGTGAGCTGAGTGGGCTCCATGCTTGCCATGGTATGGCGCCTGCATGGGTAACCCAGGAAAAAAGGCATGAAACAATTTTCTGCCTTTGCTTTCATGGAGGGAGGGGCGACTGAAGACATGTACCCAAAACCACCCTCAACAATGTTTTTGCCCCATCAGGCATTGGGACCTTAACCCAGAATTCCAATGGGCAGCGGAGACTATAGGAGCTGTGGGATAGGTACCCATAGTGCACTGCTCTGTAAGTCTATGCTAGGCACGGTATTGAGGACACATTCCGCTGACTTAATGCGCTTACTGTGTACATACACAATCGACTATAAAATCGATTTCTAAAGATCGACTTCTATAAAATCAACCAAATTTCATAGTGTAGACATATCCTAAGAAACAGAGTTGTTAATGTGTAAGTGCCGAATCACAGGGTACTAACCTAGCAGGGAAAGGCCAAAAAAGAACCAGTGTCTGGAAGCTGAAGACAGCCAAATTCCAATTAGAAATCAGATGCAATTTTTTAAACTATTGATTTAGAAAGTTTTAACAAGATTACAAATCTTTGCCATTTAATAGCAGAACCAAAACAATCATTACAACAGTGAGTTTTGTTTCCAGAGAGATTATACAGGGGTATAGTCAGCAAGTCTTTCTGTTTAACAGGGTGTTTCCATGTTACCATGCGACCATCATTACAACACCTGTGTCGTTTCTAGTGATTGTATTCGTTGAAATCTCAATGTACACATCTACCTGACCAGGCATGTTTAGCAAATATTAATATTCAAAAAACTTGGATAATTGTGCTGGAGATTTTGCAGGTGACTGTATTGTGTCTGAGTATTGAACAAAAGGTAACCAAATATCTAAGTAGCCATCGGGCCTCCGTCTACTTTTCTGGGTCTGTAGTTGGTGTGGTAATTTTTCCATAGCCACAGGCTCCCATATTTTTTTGAACCATTCCTCTATAGTTAGTGGTAGATACGCTGGAGGGCAGGGATAGGATACAGAGGGACCTAGACAAATTGGAGGATTGGGCCAAAAGAAATCTGATGAGGTTCAATAAGGATAAGTGCAGAGTCCTGCACTTAGGACGGAAGAACCCAATGCACCGCTACAGAGTAGGGACCGAATGGCTCGGCAGCAGTTCTGCGGAAAAGGACCTAGGGGTGACAGTGGACGAGAAGCTGGATATGAGTCAGCAGTGTGCCCTTGTTGCCAGGAAGACCAATGGCATTTTGGGATGTATAAGTAGGGGCATTGCCAGCAGATCGAGGGACGTGATTGTTCCCCTCCATTCGACATTGGTGAGGCCTCATCTGGAGTACTGTGTCCAGTTTTGGGCCCCACACTACAAGAAGGATGTGGATAAATTGGAGAGAGTCCAGCGAAGGGCAACAAAAATGATTAGGGGTCTGGAACACATGACTTATGAGGAGAGGCTGAGGGAACGGGGATTGTTTAGTCTGCAGAAGAGAAGAATGAGGGGGGATTTGATAGCTGCTTTCAACTACCTGAGAGGTGGTTCCAGAGAGGATGGTTCTAGACTATTCTCAGTGGTAGAAGAGGACAGGACAAGGAGTAATGGTCTCAAGTTGCAGTGGGGGAGGTTTAGGTTGGATGTTAGAAAAAACCTTTTCACTCGAAGGATGGTGAAACACTGGAATGCGTTACCTAGGGAGGGGGTAGAATCTCCTTCCTTAGAGGTTTTTAAGGTCAGGCTTGACAAAGCCCTGGCTGGGATGATTTAATTGGGGATTGGTCCTGCTTTGAGCAGAGGGTTGGACTAGATGACCTCCTGAGGTCCCTTCCAACCCTGATATTCTATGATTCTATGATAGTTAGGCTATTTTTCTTTTTCCAGTGAGCGGCTCAGGCCCCATTGTTTAACACGGAGGCTGATGAACCATTGCAACAAAGTACCAAAGGAAGTGGTGGCGTCTCCGTCTCTTGATGTTTTCAGATCAAGTCCGCGTCTCGCCGGAAGACACTTTACCCCAGGGGTGGGCAAACTTTTTGGCCCCAAAGGCCACATCTGGGTATGGAAATTGTATGGCAAGCCATGAATGCCCATGAAATTGGGGGTTGGGGTGTGGGAGGGGGTGAGGGCTCCGGCTGGGGGTGAAGACTCTGGGGTGGGGCTGGAGATGAGGGGCTAGGGGTGCAGGAAGGTGCTCCAGGCTGGGACTGAGGGTTTCGGAGGGCAGGAGGGGGATCAGGACTAGGGCAGCGGGTTGGAGCGCGGGAGGAGTCAGGGGTGCAGGCTCCAGGCGGCGCTTATCTCAAGCAGCTCCCAGAAGCAGCAGCATGTCCCCGCTCTGGCTCCTACGCGGAGGCATGGCCAGGCGGTCTGCAGGTGCCTTCCTGCAGCTCCCATTGGCCGCGGTTCCTGGGTGTGGGGCCCCCGGCTGTCCTTACGCGTAGAAGCCGGAGGCGGGACATGCCACTGCTTCTGGGAGCTGTGCGAAGTGGGGCAAGCCCCAGACCCTGCTCCCCGGCAGGAGCTCAAGGGCCAGATTAAAACATCTCGAGGGCCGGATGTGGCCCCCGGGCCGTAGCTTGCCCACCCCAGCTTTAGCCAAACACAAGTTACTGGGCTCAAGACAGGGATGAGTGGATGAAATTCTCTGGCCTATGCAATACAGGAGGTCAGGCCAGCTGAGCTAATGATCCCGTCTGGCCTTAATGTCTAGGGAGCTAAGGGTTTGTTCAGAATTACAGTATATTTAACAGGTTTCAGAGTAACAGCCGTGTTAGTCTGTATTCGCAAAAAGAAAAGGAGGACTTGTGGCACCTTAGAGACTAACCAATTTATTAGAGCATAAGCTTTCGTGAGCTACAGCTCACTTCATCAGATGCATATCGTGGAAACTGCAGCAGACTTTATATATACACAGAGAATATGAAACAATACCTCCTCCCACCCCACTGTCCTGCTGGTAATAGCTTATCTAAAGTGATCATCAGGTGGGCCATTTCCAGCACAAATCCAGATTTTCTCACCCTCCACCCCCCCCACACAAATTCACTCTCCTGCTGGTGATAGCCCATCCAAAGTGACAACTCTCTACACAATGTGCATGATAATAAAGTTGGGCCATTTCCTGCACAAATCCAGGTTTTCTCACATCCCCCCCACCCCCATACACACACAAACTCACTCTCCTGCTGGTAATAGCTCATCCAAACTGACCACTCTCCAAGTTTAAATCCAAGTTAAACCAGAACATCTGCGGGGGGGGGGTAGGAAAAAACAAGAGGAAACAGGCTACCTTGCATAATGACTTAGCCACTCCCAGTCTCTATTTAAGCCTAAATTAATAGTATCCAATTTGCAAATGAATTCCAATTCAGCAGTTTCTCGCTGGAGTCTGGATTTGAAGTTTTTTTGTTTTAAGATAGCGACCTTCATGTCTGTGATTGCGTGACCAGAGAGATTGAAGTGTTCTCCGACTGGTTTATGAATGTTATAATTCTTGACATCTGATTTGTGTCCATTTATTCTTTTACGTAGCGACTGTCCAGTTTGACCAATGTACATGGCGGAGGGGCATTGCTGGCACATGATGGCATATATCACATTGGTGGATGTGCAGGTGAACGAGCCTCTGATAGTGTGGCTGATGTTATTAGGCCCTGTGATGGTGTCCCCTGAATAGATATGTGGGCCAGAAGAGTTCCCAGAAGTCACCTACTACAGGACAGGCCTAACAAAGAAAATAACAGAACGCCACTAGCCGTCACCTTCAGCCCCCAACTAAAACCCCTCCAACGCATTATTAAGGATCTACAACCTATCCTAAAGGATGACCCAACACTCTCACAAATCTTGGGAGACAGGCCAGTCCTTGCCTACAGACAGCCCCGCAACCTGAAGCAAATACTCACCAACAACCACATACCACACAACAGAACCACTAACCCAGGAACTTATCCTTGCAACAAAGCCCGTTGCCAACTGTGCCCACATATCTATTCAGGGGACACCATCACAGGGCCTAATAACATCAGCCACACTATCAGAGGCTCGTTCACCTGCACATCCACCAATGTGATATATGCCATCATGTGCCAGCAATGCCCCTCTGCCATGTACATTGGTCAAACTGGACAGTCTCTACGTAAAAGAATAAATGGACACAAATCAGATGTCAAGAATTATAACATTCATAAACCAGTCGGAGAACACTTCAATCTCTCTGGTCACGCAATCACAGACATGAAGGTCGCTATCTTAAAACAAAAAAACTTCAAATCCAGACTCCAGCGAGAAACTGCTGAATTGGAATTCATTTGCAAATTGGATACTATTAATTTAGGCTTAAATAGAGACTGGGAGTGGCTAAGTCATTATGCAAGGTAGCCTGTTTCCTCTTGTTTTTTCCTACCCCCCCCCCAGATGTTCTGGTTTAACTTGGATTTAAACTTGAAGAGTGGTCAGTTTGGATGAGCTATTACCAGCAGGAGAGTGAGTTTGTGTGTGTATGGGGGTGGGGGGGATGTGAGAAAACCTGGATTTGTGCAGGAAATAGCCCAACTTGATTGTCATGCACATTGTGTAAAGAGTTGTCACTTTGGATGGGCTATCACCAGCAGGAGAGTGAATTTGTGTGGGGGGGGTGGAGGGTGAGAAAACCTGGATTTGTGCTGGAAATGGCCCACCTGATGATCACTTTAGATAAGCTATTACCAGCAGGACAGTGGGGTGGGAGGAGGTATTGGTTCATATTCTCTGTATATATATAAAGTCTGCTGCAGTTTCCACGATATGCATCTGATGAAGTGAGCTGTAGCTCACGAAAGCTCATGCTCAAATAAATTGGTTAGTCTCTAAGGTGCCACAAGTCCTCCTTTTCTTTTTGAGTATATTTAACAAACAAGACTCAGCTGCTATGGTCAAAATACGCACTCTGAGAACAAGCTGACTTGCAATGGCCTCATTTGTGGGTCTCGCACACATTTGAAACAAACTACGGCCACACACGTTTAGTGGGAGGGGGCAGTGTATATTTGTGCTGAATCCCGTGCAAAGGTTCGGCACAAGCCTAAGGAGAAGATCCTCTCCGACCTTTCCCCACGCTGTGCTCTAGCTAGACCATGGGCCGCGTGCTCTAGCTAGACCATGGGCCATGTCTCTTGGGCTTCTGAAAATCAGTGGCTGCCATCAAGTGTTTCTTGATCCAGTTACAATCACAGACCTAGTTAAAGTCAATGGGTGAACTAAGGCCCCTTTCTGACATAATAGGAGGAGCAATTAAGCCTCTTTGAGTTAGTGAGCTACAAACAAAGGAGGAACTGCCCAAGGCACGTGGCAGGTCACAGCTCAGCTGTGTGGGCTGAGTTACATAAGAACGGCCATACTGGGTCAGACCAAAGGTCCATCTACCCCAGGATCCTGTCTTCCGACAGTAGCCAATGCCAGGTGCCCGAGAGGGAATGAACAGAACAGGGAATCATCCAGTGATTCATCCCCTGTCACCCGTTCCCAGCTTCTGGGAAACAGAGGCTAGGGACACAATCCCTGCCCATCCTGGCTAATAGCTAATATCCTCCATGAATTTATCTAGTTCTTTTTTGAACCCTTTTATAGTCTTTGCCTTCACAACATCCTCTCGCAAAGAGTTCCACAGGTGGACTGTGTGTTGTGTGAAGAAATACTTGCTCTTGTTTGTTTTAAACCTGCTCCCTATTAATTTCATTTGGTGGCCCCTAGTTCTTGTGTTGTGAGAAGGAGTAAAAAACACTTCCTTATTTACTGTCTCTACACGGGTCATGATTGTATAGACATCTATCATATTCCCCCCGGAGTCATCTCTTTTCCAAGCTGAAAAGTCCCAGTCTTATAAACCTCTCCTCATATGGAAGCCATTCCATACCCAATGCCAGTGCAGGAGCTAGGAGATTGGTTTTGCAGCTGTGTGTGTTGGTGCAGAAAACCTGGAGAAGCAGTGGTGAGTGTGACCCCCAAGGGGAAGCAGAGTGACAGGACTTCTTAGCAGACTTGGGGATGTTAGGTGAGAAAAATTAAATATGAAGCAATTATGCCAACCGAGCCAAAGTCAGGCCAATAAAGGTTGCTGGGAAAGTCCCTGAATGAAAGAATACTTGTTTAAGTTGCAGCTCCAAGAAAGAAAAAAGGGGAGGCCTGCATTCCTGCATTTTTGTACCAGACCTTCTGGGAACAGTTTGTTGAGATAGGAGGCACTGTTTTCCACTCCCTGTTTTTGTGTTATGTCTGTTCTTAACTCCTCGTCTCCTGGTTGACACCCATACCGATAAGAAAGTTAGTGAAGCATTGCGATTTGCTAAAAGTTATCTACAATAAGGGGGTAGAAGTGCATGCATAATAGAGAAAGAGGATTTTAACTAACATAGGGGAGGGGTGGGCTGCTTTATGACTAAATCTGTGACACGACGGGACTGTCTATAAAAACCTATGAGTTTTACTTAGAGACTGACTGGTTCTCTTTGGAGACGGGCTGCTCTCTATTGTTCTGTGCACTCTTCAGTAAAGAGCTCTGAGTTCGGACCTTGCTGGTGTTGCCTGTCTCTCTCCGGTCAGACAACGAGCCGTGCCGCCTGGGGTTCGAGTCCTCGACAGGGATTTCTGAGCAGGGAAACTACCTACTGCTGCTTGTTTCTACCATGTTGAGGGGAACAGGACTTGGGGCACATTGTCTGTAAATTGCACCAAGAATGTACCTGACTCGTAGCATTGATGTCTCCGCCCAATGGAAGCAACCCTGCAAGGTCCCAAACACTGGCTAACAGTCTGGGCCAAAGGAACAACAGTATTTAAGGGCAGTAGCCTCCTGCTTAACTCAGCAGCCGTGTGCTCTGCCATCTTCTTCACGGTGCTGTCAGGGAGGTGAAGCGAGCAGCCTCTGCTCAGGGTGACTAGAAGAGGATGTTTGTTGCTTGGGAGAGTGAAATTCTTCTTTTCCCTTCCCTGCTCGGCGCAGCCCTGCTGCTCCAGAAAGGACGGTGGCAGGAGCGGCCCGCGGAGGGAGAGGTTGCCCGCCCCGCGGAACAGGCAGGATGGTCCGTTGGCTGCTCTCCCTGGGTGATGCAGGGCTTGTGGTCCCCACAGCCCATGCACCTGGGTGAGAAAGGTCCAGTCCGTGAACCTGCCTGGCACGGAAGCGGCTTGGGTCGAGAGCTGACGCGTACGGCTCTAACCAGCCCCACTGGGTTTGGCCCCCTGCGCACAGACTGCAAGCCAGCTCCCACGGCCGCCTGAGCTAAGGCCTGAAGTGTCCAGACCAGCAGCAGTAGCGGACTCCTTCACCTTCTCTGGGGCTCGGCCAGCAGGAGGCGCCAGAGCGCCCATCCCCCAGCTTGGGTGATGTGGTCAAGTGGGAGCTTAGTTTCCGAATGATAAAGCAGCCCTGCAAAGGGGCCTGGCCCGGAGGCAGATGGATCAGAGAGATGCTGAGCGCTGCCATAGCTCGTTAGCTCCATTTCCAAAGCAAACATGGTCTCCCGCTCTGTCCCTCCCGCCCCCGGTTTTTTTAGTGCAGGGATGAAGCTATTGCAGCAACTTCGTTCTTTACAGCTTTGTTTTTCCTCTGTTCGTTCTTCCCTGCAGCAATAATGTCCCTGTGACTCAGCACTCCTGCCCCAAGAGCGATTGAGGGCACACCAGTATATTAATCAAATACGAAACCTGCGGGCGAGGCTCCGGCACGCCTCTCAGGGTAACCATTCTTGGGATTGCAGTGCACGGTCCCGAGCAGGGGAACATACGTCCCGGGCCTCAGGGCATGGCACCGAACAAAGCAATGCTTTGTACTGCAGGTGGTTCTGCTAAATACTTGTCATTACTGGTCACAGGTGGGGCTACGTAGCACTGGCTATAAAAGCCCTGGGATCCATTTTTAGCCACGGTGAGCTGAAGAATGCAGTCCCTGCTGGTCCAGCGACCTCCTCCTACCTGCTGGGCTCAGGGCCAAGCCCAGGGCCCGGGGCCGTGGAAGGGAGAGCAAGACATGGCAGCAGCCCATTCTTTTGGTCAGTCCCAGCTCAGTGACCCCTGACTCAGTAACCACTCCTCGGCCTCATATCGGCTCTTTGGCTGGAAGGGGGATTTGGTGCTTTATCGGCTGACATGCAGCAGCCCTGGTCTCAGGGACTGCACCCAGATGGGCCACAGCTGGCCAGGCCTGCTGCTCGTGCAAACATCCAGGCTCGAGCTAAAAGGCCCACACCGCTCGTGCTTCCTGCTCCCGGGGAGCTGCTCAGACGAGCGGGGGCTGAACCCCTGGCCCCACACAGGCCCCGCAGGGGCTGGGGGAGCCTTCGGTCTGCAATAAAACAGCCAAACGGGAATGCGCAGGCAGGGTCCCTCAGCGCCATGGCTCGTGGTGCCTGAGCGGTCTGTCTATGGGGGGTGGCTCCGTGAGACACGAGTCAGGCCCATTCCTGTTTATGTACAAAAATGGCCACCAAGGCCTGTTCCCCCGAACATGGAAGAGCAAAGCAGGAGCCAGCAGGTTCCTTGGGCAGCAGTCACAGGTCTGCCAGTCTGGCCAGCTCGGTTTGCACGCAGAGTCACACCCACCATGCGTGCTCCTGGCTTCCTGCCTGCAACCTACAGAGCGAGCCTAGCCGCTGCCTGCAACCAGAGACACCCCTGTTAATCTCCCAGGGTTAGCCCTGGCCCAACACGGCTTGTTGCCTCGGAGGGTGGCCACCTGCCTTTATAACAGGGCTCGGTCGAGTCTGCACTGGAGCAAGCGGGCGGGGGGAGGCTTGGCGCAGCTGCTGGTTTCCACGAGGGCTGTAAGCCAGTCACGGCGTTCAGCACGACATGCCCGAAGCACTGAGGGAGCCTTGCACAGACGCAGCTGACGACTCCCTCTGCCCCTACCCGCTGTGCCGCAGGGGGGCTCTCTGTCACTGAGCAACACCCCATTGCCAGCAGCAGGAAGCCAGCTGGCTCCGGGTGTCTGCCCGCGTCCCACCGCCTGCAGGATGGAGCTTACGCCCAGACTCGGCCCTGTACGTAAAGCCAAGAAGCAAGGCCCCCGTGGGGGCAAGGGACAATGCTGTGGCCAGTCAGACCCCGCTGGGGGCTGAGTGAGCGATGGGCACAGCGCAAAGGTGCCGTTACCCCGGGGGGGGAGGAGCGGCTGCTGGTTTTAACACGAAGGGGCAGAAGCGCTTTTCACGAGGGACGGGAGAGGGGCTGCAAGGGTGGGGCACGGCGACGCCATCGGTGGAGGACGAGGAGCAGGGTGCTGAAGCTGGTGACTGGTGCGGGGAGGAAGGGAGGATGCAGAGGGGTCTGGCTCTAGGTCCAGGGCCTGGCGTCATGGGTGCCGGGGCTTGGAAGGAAGGCAGAGGGGCCTGTGATCATAGTGCTGGGGGATAAAGCCGGAGGGGAGGGGGGCACCCAGAAGCCTGTCTGGGGGGGGCGAGGGGACGGTGGCAGGGACTTGCCCGTCCACTGAACGCATTTCAGGAGCAGGTGTGTCACCACGCTCACGGCCAGTTTGGGGGCCGCGTCCCTGCCCAGCTGTAGGCACAGAACTGCCCTGGGGCCAGCCCAGCACCGGCCGGCATGGGCCCTGCATCACCCGGCCGCCGCGCGCAGCGTCCGCACCGCAGGAGCCGCCAGCCCGCGGCCATGCCCCCGCAAGGCCGCCTCTGCCCGGGGCGCAGCGCTGGGCCCCTGCCGCCGAGACGGGCGCGTTTAGTCTCAGGGCAAGGCGCGCAGCGGCTGCGTTTAAACACGCGCTGGCTCTACGGGGCTCTGGTGATGGCACGTGGCAGCCGGCGGCACCATTGCCCAGCCTTCCAGCGGCCGTGTCTGGGGGTGCCAGCAAGTTTTGCCTCTCGGGCCGACCTGGCTCGTGGGTGTTAACGCTGGGAGCCGGGCGCTGCGGAGCGGCAGTGAGGGGTCGCTGGCGGGGGCGTTGTGCGGGTTCGCACGCTGCCTCGGGCTCGGCGTAGAGTCGATTCTGGGGGCAGGGACAGGTCCTCCCCTGGGGGCTGCCCCGCATGCCCTGCAGCGAGGGTGATGCTGACCTCAGACTAGCACCGCTCAGCCCCCTGGGAAGCCCCGTCTGGCCCCTCTGCCGTAGGGCAAACAGGCCCTGTTATCAGGGCATGGGGGGGCCTCCAGCTGTGCCCAGCGCCTGCCCACAGGCTGCGAGGGACGCACAGGGCCCCCGCCCTGCAACACACACGGCTGCGTCCCCAGGCGCGCCAGCCAAACTCTGCCCCGGGGGGCGGGAACCCGCTGGCTGCCTTCCCCACGGCCTTGGCGGAGGGTAGCAGCCAATGTGAGCTGCTCCAGGAGACAGGCAAAGCACACACCTCCAGCCCCATGCCCGGAGCCAACACCCTTCACGGGCATTTTATGGCTCAGAAAGAGCCCAGAGGCCCCTGTCCGCAAGGAGGATGGAATGGAAACGCTGTGCCCCACCGAGGGGGACCGTATTGCCCGATGCCGAACACGGGACACCTGGGAAAACGGCTTGTACGCAAACGAGTGCAATGGCAACCAATCAGAACCATGCAGTACAACCGTTCAAAATAACTCTAGGGTGACCGAGCCCCCGTTAAAAGGGCAGACGCCATTATCATTCTAACATTAAGCACAGGTAACAATTATAAGCACTGTACAGACTTACAATTAAGTGGTTACTGCTCTGACTTTTATTTTGGGTGGGGGGTAGGGGCTTGCAGGGCTCAAGCCAACTCCACATGGCAGGACCCGGGTAGGTCGGGGGCAGGGAGATGGTAGCTGGGGGCTGTGTATGGACAAGGAATAGCTCAGGGTACGGGCAGGGGGTAAGTCCGGGTGTAGGCAGGGAGTAGCGAGGGGCTATGTGCGGCAGGGGGTAGCTCGGGGGGCAGAGAGGGGTAGCTAGGGGCTGTGTGTGGCCAGGGGGTAGCTCAGGGGGCAGAGAGGGGTAGCTAGGGGCTGTGTGCAGGCAGGGGGTAGCTCAGGGGGCAGAGAGGGGTAGCTAGGGGCTGTGTGCCGGCAGGGGGCAGCTAGGGGCTGTGTGTGGCCAGGAGGTAGCTCAGGGGGGCAGAGAGGGGTAGCTAGGGGCTGTGTGCCGGCAGGGGGTAGCTTAGGGGGCAGAGAGGGGTAGCTAGGGGATGTGTGTGGCCAGGGGGTAGCTCAGGGGGCAGAGAGGGGTAGCTAGGGGCTGTGTACAGGCAGGGGGTAGCTCAGGGGGCAGAGAGGGGTAGCTAGGGGCTGTGTGCCGGCAGGGGGTAGCTTAGGGGGCAGAGAGGGGTAGCTAGGGGCTGTGTGTGGCCAGGAGGTAGTTCAGGGGGCAGAGAGGGGTAGCGAGGGGCTGTGTGTGGCCGGGGGGTAGCTCAGGGGGCAGAGAGGGGTAGCGAGGGGCTGTGTGCGGGCAGGGGGCAGCTAGGGGCTGTGTGCCGGCAGGGGGTAGCTTAGGGGGCAGAGAGGGGTAGCGAGGGGCTGTGTGCAGGCAGGGGGTAGCTCAGGGGGCAGAGAGGGGTAGCGAGGGGCTGTGTGCAGGCAGGGGGTAGCTCAGGGGGCAGAGAGGCGTAGCGAGGGGCTGTGTGTGGCCAGGGGGTAGCTCAGGGGGGCAGAGAGGGGTAGCTAGGGGCTATGTGCCAGCAGGGGGTAGCTTAGGGGGCACAGAGGGGTAGCGAGGGGCTGTGTGCGGGCAGGGGGTAGCTCAGGGGGCAGAGAGGGGTAGCTAGGGGCTGTGTGCGGCATGGGGTAGCTCAGGGGGCAGGGAGGGGTAGCGAGGGGCTGTGTGTGGCCAGGGTGTAGCTCAGGGGGCAGAGAGGGGTAGCTAGGGGCTGTGTGTGGCCAGGGGGTAGCTTAGGGGGCAGGCGAGGGGTAGCTAGGGGCTGTGTGCGGGCAGGGGGTAGCTCAGGGGGCAGAGAGGGGTAGCTAGGGGCTGTGTGTGGCCGGGGGGTAGCTCAGGGGGCAGAGAGGGGTAGCGAGGGGCTGTGTGCGGGCAGGGGGCAGCTAGGGGCTGTGTGTGGCCAGGGGTAGCTCAGGGGGCAGGTGAGGGGTAGCTAGGGGCTGTGTGTGGCCAGGGGGTAGCTCAGGGGGCAGGCGAGGGGTAGCTAGGGGCTGTGTGCCAGCAGGGGGTAGCTTAGGGGGCAGGCGAGGGGTAGCTAGGGGCTGTGTGCAGGCAGGGGGTAGCTCAGGGGGCAGCTCAGGGGGCAGCAAGGGGCTGTGTGCGGCAGGGGGTAACTCAGGGGGCAGGGATAGGTAGCGAGGGGCTGTGTGCGGCCAGGGGGTAGCTCAGGGGACAGAGAGGGGTAGCTAGGGGCTGTGTGTGGCCAGGGGGTAGCTCAGGGGGCAGAGAGGGGTAGCTAGGGGCTGTGTGTGGCCAGGGGGTAGCTCAGCGGGAAGGGGGAGTAGCGAGGGGCTGTGTGCGGGCAGGGGGTAGCTCAGGGGGCAGAGAGGGGTCGCGAGGGGCTGTGTGCGGGCAGGGGGCAGCTAGGGGCTGTGTGCCGGCAGCGGGTAGCTTAGGGGGCAGAGAGGGGTAGCTAGGGGCTGTGTGTGGCCAGGGGGTAGCTCAGGGGGTAGAGAGGGGTAGCTAGGGGTTGTGTGCAGGCAGGGGGTAGCTCAGGGGGCAGAGAGGGGTAGCGAGGGGCTGTGTGCGGGCAGGGGGTAGCTTAGGGGGCAGAGAGGGGTAGCTAGGGGCTGTGTGACGGCAGGGGGTAGCTTAGGGGGCAGAGAGGGGTAGCTAGGTGCCGTGTGTGGCCAGGAGGTAGTTCAGGGGGCAGAGAGGGGTAGCTAGGGGCTGTGTGCAGGCAGGGGGTAGCTCAGGGGGCAGAGAGGGGTAGCTAGGGGCTGTGTGTGGCCAGGGGGTAGCTCAGGGGGGCAGAGAGGGGTAGCTAGGGGCTGTGTGCCGGCAGGGGGTAGCTTAGGGGGCACAGAGGGGTAGCGAGGGGCTGTGTGCAGGCAGAGGGTAGCTCAGGGGGCAGCTCAGGGGGCAGCAAGGGGCTGTGTGCGGCACAGGGTAACTCAGGGGGCAGGGAGAGGTAGCGAGGGGCTGTGTGCGGCCAGGGGGTAGCTCAGGGGGCAGAGAGGGGTAGCTAGGGGCTGTGTGTGGCCAGGGGGTAGCTCAGGGGGCAGAGAGGGGTAGCTAGGGGCTGTGTGTGGCCAGGGGGTAGCTCAGGGGGCAGGCGAGGGGTAGCTAGGGGCTGTGTGCCGGCAGAGGGCAGCTCAGGGGGCAGAGAGGGGTAGCTAGTTGCTGTGTACGGGCAGGGGGGTAGCTCAGGGGGCAGGCTGGGGGTAGCTGGCGCTGAGTGTGGCCAGGGGGTAGCTAGGGGCTGTGTGCCGGCAGGGGGCAGCTCAGGGGGCAGAGAGGGGTAGCTAGGGGCTGTGTGCCGGCAGGGGGCAGCTCAGGGGGCAGAGAGGGGTAGCGAGGGGCTGTGTGCGGGCAGGGGGGTAGCTCAGGGGGCAGGCAGGGGGTAGCTAGGGGCTGTGTGTGGCCAGGGGGTAGCTCAGGGGGCAGAGAGGGGTAGCGAGGGGCTGTGTGCAGGCAGGGGGTAGCTCAGGGGGCAGAGAGGGGTAGCGAGGGGCTGTGTGCAGGCAGGGGGTAGCTCAGGGGGCAGAGAGGGGTAGCGAGGGGCTGTGTGCAGGCAGGGGGTAGCTCAGGGGGCAGAGAGGGGTAGCGAGGGGCTGTGTGTGGCCAGGGGGTAGCTCAGGGGGGCAGAGAGGGGTAGCTAGGGGCTATGTGCCAGCAGGGGGTAGCTTAGGGGGCACAGAGGGGTAGCGAGGGGCTGTGTGCGGGCAGGGGGTAGCTCAGGGGGCAGAGAGGGGTAGCTAGGGGCTGTGTGCGGCATGGGGTAGCTCAGGGGGCAGGGAGGGGTAGCGAGGGGCTGTGTGTGGCCAGGGTGTAGCTCAGGGGGCAGAGAGGGGTAGCTAGGGGCTGTGTGTGGCCAGGGGGTAGCTTAGGGGGCAGGCGAGGGGTAGCTAGGGGCTGTGTGCGGGCAGGGGGTAGCTCAGGGGGCAGAGAGGGGTAGCTAGGGGCTGTGTGTGGCCGGGGGGTAGCTCAGGGGGCAGAGAGGGGTAGCGAGGGGCTGTGTGCGGGCAGGGGGCAGCTAGGGGCTGTGTGTGGCCAGGGGTAGCTCAGGGGGCAGGTGAGGGGTAGCTAGGGGCTGTGTGTGGCCAGGGGGTAGCTCAGGGGGCAGGCGAGGGGTAGCTAGGGGCTGTGTGCCAGCAGGGGGTAGCTTAGGGGGCAGGCGAGGGGTAGCTAGGGGCTGTGTGCAGGCAGGGGGTAGCTCAGGGGGCAGCTCAGGGGGCAGCAAGGGGCTGTGTGCGGCCAGGGGGTAGCTCAGGGGGCAGAGAGGGGTAGCTAGGGGCTGTGTGTGGCCAGGGGGTAGCTCAGGGGGCAGAGAGGGGTAGCTAGGGGCTGTGTGTGGCCAGGGGGTAGCTCAGCGGGAAGGGGGAGTAGCGAGGGGCTGTGTGCGGGCAGGGGGTAGCTCAGGGGGCAGAGAGGGGTCGCGAGGGGCTGTGTGCGGGCAGGGGGCAGCTAGGGGCTGTGTGCCGGCAGGGGGTAGCTTAGGGGGCAGAGAGGGGTAGCTAGGGGCTGTGTGTGGCCAGGGGGTAGCTCAGGGGGTAGAGAGGGGTAGCTAGGGGTTGTGTGCAGGCAGGGGGTAGCTCAGGGGGCAGAGAGGGGTAGCGAGGGGCTGTGTGCGGGCAGGGGGTAGCTTAGGGGGCAGAGAGGGGTAGCTAGGGGCTGTGTGACGGCAGGGGGTAGCTTAGGGGGCAGAGAGGGGTAGCTAGGTGCCGTGTGTGGCCAGGAGGTAGTTCAGGGGGCAGAGAGGGGTAGCTAGGGGCTGTGTGCAGGCAGGGGGTAGCTCAGGGGGCAGAGAGGGGTAGCTAGGGGCTGTGTGTGGCCAGGGGGTAGCTCAGGGGGGCAGAGAGGGGTAGCTAGGGGCTGTGTGCCGGCAGGGGGTAGCTTAGGGGGCACAGAGGGGTAGCGAGGGGCTGTGTGCAGGCAGAGGGTAGCTCAGGGGGCAGCTCAGGGGGCAGCAAGGGGCTGTGTGCGGCACAGGGTAACTCAGGGGGCAGGGAGAGGTAGCGAGGGGCTGTGTGTGGCCAGGGGGTAGCTCAGGGGGCAGGGAGGGGTAGCTAGGGGCTGTGTGTGGCCAGGGGGTAGCTTAGGGGGCAGGCGAGGGGTAGCTAGGGGCTGTGTGCGGGCAGGGGGTAGCTCAGGGGGCAGGGAGGGGTAGCGAGGGGCTGTGTGTGGCCAGGGGGTAGCTCAGGGGGCAGAGAGGGGTAGCTAGGGGCTGTGTGTGGCCAGGGGGTAGCTTAGGGGGCAGGCGAGGGGTAGCTAGGGGCTGTGTGCGGGCAGGGGGTAGCTCAGGGGGCACAGAGGGGTAGCGAGGGGCTGTGTGCAGGCAGAGGGTAGCTCAGGGGGCAGCTCAGGGGGCAGCAAGGGGCTGTGTGCGGCACAGGGTAACTCAGGGGGCAGGGAGAGGTAGCGAGGGGCTGTGTGTGGCCAGGGGGTAGCTTAGGGGGCAGGCGAGGGGTAGCGAGGGGCTGTGTGTGGCCAGGGGGTAGCTCAGGGGGCAGGCTGGGGGTAGCTGGCGCTGAGTGTGGCCAGGGGGTAGCTCAGGGGGCAGAGAGGGGTAGCGAGGGGCTGTGTGTGGCCAGGGGGTAGCTCAGGGGGCAGAGAGGGGTAGCGAGGGGCTGTGTGTGGCCAGGGGGTAGCTCAGGGGGCAGGCGAGGGGTAGCTAGGGGCTGTGTGCAGGCAGGGGGTAGCTCAGGGGGCAGCTCAGGGGGCAGCAAGGGGCTGTGTGCGACAGGGGGTAGCTCAGGGGGCAGGGAGGGGTAGCGAGGGGCTGTGTGTGGCCAGGGGGTAGCTCAGGGGGCAGGCGAGGGGTAGCGAGGGGCTGTGTGTGGCCAGGGGGTAGCTCAGGGGGCAGGCGAGGGGTAGCGAGGGGCTGTGTGTGGCCAGGGGGTAGCTCAGGGGGCAGGCGAGGGGTAGCGAGGGGCTGTGTGTGGCCAGGGGGTAGCTCAGGGGGCAGGCGAGGGGTAGCGAGGGGCTGTGTGCCGGCAGGGGGTAGCTCAGGGGGCAGAGAGGGGTAGCGAGGGGCTGTGTGCAGGCAGGGGGTAGCTCAGGGGGCAGAGAGGGGTAGCGAGGGGCTGTGTGCAGGCAGGGGGTAGCTTAGGGGGCAGAGAGGGGTAGCTCGGGGCTGTGAGCAGGCAGGGGGTAGCTCAGGGGGCAGCTCAGGGGGCAGCTATGGGCTGTGTGTGGCCAGGGGGTAGCTCAGGGGGCAGAGAGGGGTAGCTAGGGGCTGTGTGCCGGCAGGGGGCAGCTCAGGGGGCAGAGAGGGGTAGCTAGGGGCTGTGTGCCGGCAGGGGGCAGCTCAGGGGGCAGAGAGGGGTAGCGAGGGGCTGTGTGTGGCCAGGGTGTAGCTCAGGGGGCAGAGAGGGGTAGCTAGGGGCTGTGTGCCGGCAGGGGGCAGCTCAGGGGGCAGAGAGGGGTAGCTCGGGGCTGTGAGCAGGCAGGGGGTAGCTCAGGGGGCAGCTCAGGGGGCAGCAAGGGGCTGTGGGACGGGAGGGCTCGGAGCCCTCCCGTCCCTGTTCCCTCAGGGCTCTGCCAGCCACAGAGCCGGGTCCCCCCAGGCCGCTCTCACCGGCTGCGTGAGCAAAGGGGCCTGGGAGCTGGGCCGCAGCTTGAAGCCCCTGCCCCAGCAGGCGAGGGGAGACCTCCCCGGCTGCGAGCGCCGCGGCACCCGGCACCAGCCGGAGGAGCAGCTGCCTTCCAGGCACAGGCCGGATCCAGCCTCCGACTTGGTGCGGAGGAGAGAAGGAGCCACGTGGGGAGCTGCCCCTGGACTGCCCTGCGCTTGCACTGCAGTTTGGGGGGACAACACCCCCGGTAGCCGCCCAACGCTGCCATGGGCTCAGGAGGCTTCTCCCACCGGGGGGTGGGGGGCACCAGGGATCCAGGATTCAGCCCTGGCTCTCGGCTTCAGTCCCACCACTCTTGGCTTGGGGCGGGCATCAGGGTTTGGGGATTCAGCCCCGTGGCTCCTGCCTTCAGCGCCGGGATCCAGGTTTCAGTGAGGGGGAGCCGGGCCTTCAGCGGGGGGTGGGGCAGTGCTGGGGATGGGGATTCAGCCCGGGGGGGGAGAAAGGGGCACCAGGGATGGGGATTCAGCCCCGTCGCTCCTGCCTTCAGCCCCGTGGCAGGCAGCAGGGATGGAGGCTTCAGCCTGGGGAGGGGGGTGCTGGGGTTTGCGTGCGGGGGTGGGGGGGGCGGCACCTGGGAAAGGGTTTCAGCCGGGGTGGGGAGGACAGGCCTTTCGCGGAGGGGCGGGACACACCTTCATGCCCGCACTCGCCCACCAGCCCGCTGCAAACAGGAGGGGCTGGGGCTGCTGACTTACCAGCAGGGGGAGCAGAAAATACGGGGCAATTTGCCCGGGTTTTAGAAAAAGGCGGGTCGCTTGCAAGCGGGCTTAAAGACGGGACAGTCCCATTAAAAACGGGCTGGATGGTCACCCTAGCCCCACTCTCAGCCCCCGCCCACTCTCCCCCCTCCCACCCCGATGGGGTGGGGGGGCAGAAGTGCCGGGCAGGGGACAGGAAGCTGGAGGGGGCGATTGCCTGCAGCCGGGGGTCAGTATCAGCTCACCCAAGAACTGTGGGAGAGTTGGCAGCACTAATTGGCTCCACACACCCTGTCCAAAAATGGTCTGGGTTGCGGGGTTTCGTTTGTTTTTTTTAAAACTAATGTGTCCTATTGGAGGGACCGGGGGGGGGGGGGGGGGGGCTCCTTGCAGCGTGGGGGTTGGCCCGACAGCACCACGCACATCGCTGTGTCACACCCGGCCGGCACCCTGCGTGTGCTGAGTGGGGGGGGCCCTGCGTTGTGTGGGCCCGCTGGGCTGCAGGGCATCGCCCAACCCAGCACACGGCAGCTGTAGCCAAGTGAGGGCCTTGGCTGGGTCCGGAGCAGGGCCCAGCCCTTTAACAGCAGGGGCAGAGGTCTCCCCCTCGCTCACATGGTGGAGCTGGGTGGGGGTCGGCTGACCAAGAGTCATGTGCTGGAGCCCATAGAAAGGCACATTGTGGGTTCAGTCTGGGCTGGGGGCTGCGTGTAAGACCCTGTGGTGATTGTCCTGCCTGGGGCCCTAGGCGCTCCCTCGGGACTGCCCAGGAAGGGGTGCCTTGGGGATGGCGGGGTTGCTGCCTGCCCAGCTTGCAGAGGGTGGGCCACTGTTACGCAGGGGTTTGTGTTATTTTTCAGCTGATTGTGAGCTGTTTATTGATAAGACAGGTCCTGAGGAAAGGGTGGCATGGTGCTGCGTGGTGCTGGGTCCACACGGCGGCTGTGTTGCTTTGGGACTTGCCTTGGTGGTGGTGATAGCGAGGAAAGGGGTGGGGACGTGGACTGGCGAGTTTGGGCATTATTTTTGGCTGCCCTGGCTGGCGATTCCGCTCCCTGGCCAACCCGGACAGCTGCAATTTGTTTTTGGGGGGGGGCGTGGTAATGCTTTCAGTGCTATGGCTGATAGCGTGTCTGAGCCTGGGCAAGCTGGCTGAGGGTTACCCCAGCTAACGAAGGGGTTGGGACGCGCTCGAATGCACTGGTGGTGCCCCCGGACTCAGAGACTGCGCCCACTGCCCATGAGGCCGGTTCCTAACTTAGGGGTTCTGCGGGCTCCGTGACGGCTCGCGGCTGCAAGCAAGCCTGGAAAGGAGCCATCTTTCCCCCATACACCTTGTGCTTATCCCTCCCCTTGTCATGGCCGGGTTAGATTAGCGCCATGTGCCACGGCACAATGCAAGTATGTCATAGGAAGTGGAACAGCTCCACCAGGAGAGATTGGGGGACCCACCCCAGAATAGCCTATAGACACGTGGGTCTCAGATCCAGGCTCTGCTCCAAATCAGGCGGAGTGGAGATTTGAACCAGGGGTTCCCACCTCCTAGGCAGGCGTCCAGCCAGCAAGTGCTATCGGAGGGGAGGGGCAGCTCTCGCTTACAAGAGGGGTTGGCCTGGCTTAGACACCCAACTCGAGGGGAGGGCTTATGATCAAGAATCCCAAATGTGTGACGGGGGAGGTGTCTCCCCCCACCTGGAGTTAGGGCCTAACTTTCTTTGACACCCCACCCCTCTCCTCTGCATTTCCTAGTGGCTAGCTTGGCAGGCTTCTGTGAATCCCTTTTCAGGCACCTGACTCTCTGTCATGCATTGTACAGTGAGCCCTGGTGCCTAACTCAGGCTTGTGAACTCCCCTGGGCAGCAGAGTATCTAAAAGGCACCTAAATCCCCCTTGTGAATCTCATCCTTAGGAGCCTAAATCCCATTGACTTTGTTAGACTTACTCAGAGCTCTGGTGGACAGACTTGGGCTCATGCCGCTTGCACTACCTGGCTAAAAACAGCTGCGTCGCCATTCAGGGCGGCGCTCCGGCTCAACAGCTGAGGGAGGGAGGGAGGCAAGTTCAGCGCCCGAGCTCCAGCCAGGCCACGGTGCCCAAACAGCTATTTTTAGCATGTTAGGGTTAGTGCAAGCCCACCTGTGACGAGCTGGGCTCTAAAACAAGAACAGGAGGACTTGTGGCACCTTAGAGACTCACACTTTTACCTGAGCATAAGCTTTCCCGGGCTACAGCCCACTTCATCGGATGCTAAATTGGTTAGTCTCTAAGGTGCCACAAGTCCTCCTTTTCTTTTTGCGAATACAGACTAACACGGCTGCTACTCTGACCTGGGCTCTGAGACTCACTGCCACGGGCTGTGCAGACACACCCTGGCTAGCCAAGTGGCTTTCGAGAGTCTGAGTCACCTCTGGAAACTTTCCCTAGGGGCTGCACATTTACTGAAAATGTATCTTTGAGCAATGTTAAGAGTTAATCTTATCCACCCTGCTGTAATCGCATTAAAATCTCTGCAGGGGCTATGAAAAGAAGACAGGGACAAACCATTTTGGAAAATCCATGGCAAAGATTTTTTTTTATTCGCTATGCAGTATTTGTATATTTCAAAAGATTTTCTTTTTGGATTCTTCCTAATGAACAAACCAAACAATTTGTTTGAGAATAGTTTATTATCCCTATTGCGCTGATCAATATTTTAAAGTTAGTTTACAGACTACACAGCACACCATCTAAATAATCTTCCCTCATCTGACTAAGACAACAGTAATTCTTGAGATGTATAATTTGCTCTCTTAATTCAAGAATATCCTTAAAGTTTGCAAAAATTCACATATCCCCCCAGGAAAGCAGACTAGTTGTTCCGGTTTCTCATCGCAAGGTGAAGAGAACGTTGACAGTCACTGCCTGAAATACTGTTCTGTCACGCTAGATGTTAAGGAAAAGCCTAACGATGAATAAAGCCCAGAGCTGTGTTTCTATGTGCTAGGAGATTTTGTACTGGGCCTGCTGCTGTCTGGATCCAGAAGAGAAAATATTTTGGTTAAAATATTCAAAGTCAGGTGCCTAAAATTAAGCGCCCAAATACAGCTTCAGGTGTCTAACATTAGGCAGCTAAGTGTGAAAATGTGGCATGTACCTTTCACGGTGTCAGGGTTCTGAGTAGTTAGACCCTGCTCCTGCTTCCATTGAAGTCAGTGGCAATTGGCCTGTTGGCATCAGTGTGTCAGAGCAGCCCGTACCCATATTTGTGACCTTAAAAATGCTGACGCAGTTTAAATTATTCTGTTCAACATGGTGAATTTTACCAGTTCATGTATCTGCTTCTTCTCCACTCTCGCTCGCAGTGTTGAGAAAATGACAGAACATGTCACTTGTTTTTCTGGCTGTCTTGCCTAAAGAGCCAACAGACACTATCTACTTTCTTTGACAGCTGCTACAGAATATGGCCCTGACCCGACAAGCAGATCCCTGCAGCTTTGCAGAGCCCCCATGAAGTCAGCAGAGCTCTGCATGGAGCTAAATGCAGGATCGGGGCCCATTTGAGCTACTCTCCATGTAGTTTATGTAAAATTAAACAATCCCCAAGGAAGTCACCTGAAAGAGAGAGGAAGGCAAAGAGATGGGCCAATGGAGAATGATGGTTTCATTTGTAGACCCCAGGAATGAATCAAGTTACTCAGCTGAGAGGCTTTCCTTTGAAAGTTTCATAGAATTTGAGGCCACCAGAGATTAGATCATCTAGTCTGACCTCCCTGAATTTTCCAGGCCAATTAATTTTCACCCAGATACCCCGATATTAAGCCCAAAGACTTTAGTTAGACTAAAGCATACCAGTCCTCAGGAGGCAAAACCGTTGAGACCAAAGTTCCACCAAAGCCTGAGGCTCCCTTCACTGACAGGGGATTGGGAGATGCCCTGGATTCATTCCAACAGCTGGCCCAGTCCCGGGAGATAGGACAAAACAGAGAGAAGTAAAGCAGGTTCCCAGTTCCCTACAACAAAACTGTGTCTGACTTAGAAGACACCAAAAAGAAACCATTTTGCTGAAAAATAGATATCTCCAGGCTGATGTTTTTTCTTCGTTGTCATGGTACCAAGTACAAAGCAGTGTATAGTAGTCTGTACATCAAAGTATACCGGTGTAAAATGAGCAACCATTTAATGACGTATGTTTGTATCATAACTGAGAAGAATGCTCAAGATGGATTCCTTAGGGGAAGTTCTGGAGGTTTTATGATGATTTCCATCTCAGCAGAGAGAACCCTTTATGAATCACGTACATTAAGGTGGCTAAAAATGCAAATACCTACAATGGAAAGAAAGCTGGAGTCAGGTACAGTTAATTGCTAAAGGGTATTGCTTGCTGACCAGATATTTATATTTGCCCATTCAGCAGTACTCATATTAACCAGTACAGTACTTGGAGCCCAAAAGCAATAACTCTGTTCCAGACTTGCTAATGGTAAGATTTTCAAAGTCACCTACATGATTTAGAATCCTAAATGCATCCGATGAAGTGAGCTGTAGCTCACGAAAGCTTATGCTCAAATAAATTTGTTAGTCTCTAAGGTGCCACAAGTCCTCCTTTTCTTTTTGAGAATCCTAAGTGTCACTGAAAGTCACTTAGGCTGTGAAGTGCAGAAGTCACTTTTGAAAACGGGGCTTAAGTCCTTGAGTCACTTAGGTGCTTTTTAGTCGGTTTCCCTGATCCTCACAATATTATTTGTGCATGTCTCACAATAGGCGGGGTCTCAATCTCTGGTGGCATCTCACACACTTTTACCCTTTCTCAAACGGCTGCCATCTGCCATTTCTTTCAATGGGGCTGAAGCCACAGTTGGCCCTCAGTTAAGATGACCACCATATTCCCCAGAGTCTTGCAGGTAAAAGAGAAGCTGCCACGAGTAAAGATCTTCACTGGCGTCTCCTGTGATCAGCAGGGACGAAGCCCCGGCTGGGCTTAGGGATGGTAGTCACTTGGCCACAGAGCATAGCACTCAGTAATACTATACTAGAAAGATGTTAAAACCAGCGGGCATGTTAGGAAAGGGTGGGCTACTGTACTGGACATGAATGGCCTGGATCCCAGTGTCTTTTGGAGTCTGATAGATGGGGATGATTAACCAACAAACACTGCTCATTCTCATAGTGAGGGAGAGAAGGGTTATCCCCCTCCCCCCTCATGGAAGTGCTGGGTCTTAGGTGGTCTCCATTCAGGCCATTCAGCTTTCACTCCTGGTACATTTTGTTCGCCCCTCCACCGTGAAAGCTATTTGACACTTACCACTGCTGCAATGTCTTCCTGGTAAGTTTTCAATACGCCAGCGTCATGGGCTAGGATGGTGGCAAAGGCTTGTAAAACAGCAGCACTCAGGTAAAACAGAGCAGCCATTGAATGATAGAAAGCATCCTAGAAAACAATAATAATTAACCATCGCTTCCAAGACTACTATTCAAGTCAGAGACAGAAGGTAATCTAAAAAACACACACACACACACACTTTCCCGGCAGAGCGACAAAAGCACTGTGGGCCAAACACAACTAGTTCATTTAACTTAAGACTCAGGCCAAAGTGGTTTGTGCAAATGGGATTGTGTCCAAGTCTGGCATTTTGGTGAATACATTTTGGCAGGGAGGAGCAGCATTGTGGCCCAGATCCTCAAAGATACTTAGGTGCCTAATTTCCAATGGGCCACTCCCAAAGGGAATTAGGTGCCTGGATACTTCTGAGGATCTGGTCTTTGCATCTGGGCCTGGCCTGTGACTGGGACACCTAGGTGCAACAGTAACACAAACAATAAATAAGAGAGCCGACTCAAGGCAAAATCCCCAATTTTCCACAGGGCTGTGGTATATGGAGGCTGTTCTCCCTCACGTTGCGCCTGTGTGGAAGACCACTCGGAGCAGGCCTCATTGCAAGGGAGCTGAACTCCCAGTTGCCGCACACCGTGCCCTTGCGCTGAGACAACAAGCAACAAAACCAGCAATCCCAGCAGTACCTAGTCCCTGCCCTGGTAGCCATGCTGCCTGCCCTGGGCGCATGTGCTCCTGGAGTGGCACGTCTAGCCTGGAAACCAGCCGTAACTCAGCGTCCGATTCCTCCCGCGCGTGAGTGCTAGTGGGCAGAGTGTAAGTTACTTCACCCATACCCTGTACGCACCCAGGGCTCTCCAAACTCCCCGCCCTTCTCTACCCACCCCTGCCTTGCAGGGAAGCTTATCGGGCCAGCCATCCTTGCTGCCCAGTCCCACAGCTGGAGTCCTAAGCTGAGGAGGGCATCCTGGGTGGGGGAAGAAACAGAGACAATCTAGCCCTGTGGAGGGGAGACTTGACTGGAAGGGAAAGTGTAGCCTTGGGTTAGGGAGCGAGTTCCTGTACGTAATGAGCAAGGCTGAGCTGCAGGGCCTGGCCTTGTTAGAAAGGAGGAGAGGATGGGGGTGAAGGCCTAGTGACCCCAAGCAGGAGCAGAGCAGTTACATCCCCACCCGGCATGGTCTTGACTGGTACAAGGGCCTGGCTAATATGCCTCTCCCTGTGCCAGGGCCCCCGGAGGGCATGGCCCGTCAATACGGGGCGACAGCAGGAGGGGCAGGGCCTGCTGCTCTGCTCTCGAGGTGCCGTAAGAAGCCCTCTGGTGCACGATACTCCCCAGAGCCCAGGAGCCATCTTGTCCTCTTCCACCAAGGACTCCTGAGGAGACTGGCTCCATCCTGCTCAGCTAGCCATCATTGGTGACCTCTTCATCCCGCCTCCCAAGCCACTGGAGGAATGTTCCAGTGGGGAGGGAGGGAAACTTGGAATTATTCGATTTTCTAGGGCACTCCTCAACCGTTGTGTCTGAGCCCCTCACAGCACCCGAGAGAGAGGGAAGTAGTTTCCCTGTTTAAACAGACGGGGAGACTGAGGCAAAGAGATTTGCTTGAGGTCATTCAGGGAGTCTGTCACAGACGCAGGAATAGAACTCAGGTCAGAGCAGAGCAATAATCGGAATTGCCATCCCATGGGAAGTTCTGATTTTTAACTCCCCCTCTCCCCTGACCCCCGCTGAACTGGGACAAAGATGAAATATTGAAAATTTTCCCCAGAATAACTTTTCAAAACATTTCATTTTGGAAACAGCAAAAATTTGCATTTCAGTTTGTTGAACTAACCCGTAAACATTTCACTTCAAGTCAGTTCAACATTAAACTGCATTGCCTCATGGGAGCTGTAGTTTGGGCATCTCAGGCCTCCATTCTCCCCTATGGGGTGAGCTCCCCGGCCATGCTTCATCTTCCGTGATGCACCTGAAATCATGTATCTCACATGGTGTGCCATGTGGCTCAGTCAGAGGAGAACCCTGTGTTGCACCAGGGGAGGTGTAGTCCGGCCAGGGAGACCAGCCCTTAAACAAATGGGGACATGAGCAGTTTGAATTACAGTTCCCACAGGGCAAGGGTGTCCCCATTGGGAAATGCAGTTTAGCGGTGAATCGACCCAAAGCAAAATATTTTGTTTTGATTTTCCTGGCAGAAAATTGAAAAATTTCAGCAAATTCAAAATTATCTTGTGGAAAATTTTAATTTTGCAGAAACTATTTCCTGTGACAGAAAACTCCCAACCAGCTGTAGTTCTGATCTTCCAAGTCCCGTGCCAACATCCAGTCCACAAGAACATCCTTTCCCTGCATTTGGCGCTGTAGCTTATCAATGGCTGACAACTCAGAGGGGGCAGAAGGCTCCCCAGAAAGAAAGGGCTTTGGAGGAGAAGAGGGAAGGGAGGTACATCAGGAGGGGTGTGGACGACAGTCCCTTCCTGGGGATAGGGTGAGATGCAAAACACAGCATTGCTCATTGCTCATCGGAACAGGGTGCAACATGGACAACTGCTGGGCTTCCTGAGCCAGCAGCAACGGAGGCTGCTTATTCTGGATTCAGGGCTGATAGCAGCCTTTGATAATCCTGCAAGGGCACAGTGAGAGGCATATAAACCCAGAGTCTGCCAGCACACATGCTTAACTTCACTTGACACCGGTGAATAGTCCCATTGATTCAAGTACATGCCCAAGTGTTGGCTGGATCAGGGCCAGAGTGCTCAGACTGTGTGTGACAGGGAGCTATACAAAGGCAGGATCAGCTTACCACTGCAATCCAGGAAGATTTTCCACCATGAGCGCCGCAGAAATAGAGGCACATGAGAAGAGTTGACAATGTGAAGCAGAACACGGAAACAAACATAACCCAGCCTTGCAGTAAGTGATAAGCTACCCTGGTTGAGGCCACCAGAATCCAGACAAGGCCTCCAAAGACCTACAAGAATAAGCAAAAGGGAGAGAGAACAGAATAATTCAGGTTTCATCATCATGTGTCATGTTATGAGCTCAAAAGACACGATAAGTCCATTGGTCTCAACCTGAAAGCTGTACATCAAGATAGTTTCTTGGGGAAAGAAGGCAAATAAGGATATTAATTTAACAAACCCTGTCTTAATAAAATAAAGCAGTTCTACACCTAGATTTCACTTCTTCTCAGGCAATTCACAAGGCAGCAATCATCTAGTTCTGCAATTTATTGTCATGCGGGGGGGTGGGGGGGAGTTGCCATCTTATACATGAATACAGGCAGTCCTCAGACTTATGACACAATTGGTTCCTTACAATTTTGTCGTAAGTCGGAACGTTGTAACTCGGAACCACAACTACTCCATTGTGAGACGAGCGTGGGAAACTCAAAACCTATAAGAAAAGGAGTACTTGTGGCACCTTAGAGACTAACCAATTTATTAGAGCATAAGCTTTCGTGAGCTGCACAAAAGCTTATGCTCTAATAAATTGGTTAGTCTCTAAGGTGCCACAAGTACTCCTTTTCTTTTTGCGAATACAGACTAACACGGCTGTTACTCTGAAACCTGTCAAAACCTATAGTCTCAAGTCGATTCAGGGTGTCAATCTAGACGCGTCGTAAGTGCTGTTCAACTTAAGTCGAACGTCATAAGTCTGAGGCCTGCCTATATTTAATAGCCCCAAAACGAAGCACTTATGAAGGGAAGTGTTTCTCCATGGAGTCCAATGCTCAGACATAATAGAGAAATTTTCCACAACCCAACTGCTACCTCTGGCCAAAGTTTTCTTAATTTTCCATTTTTAATGACATTTGTTGTTGAAAATTAGATTTTCCATTAACAGAATAAATTCCAATGAAAAATTGTGTCTGCATCGGGGGGGGAGGGGGGGTGTTGTTGACCAGCAACTGAGCTCAGCATTGCATTTGTTGAAATGTAAATAAGTAAACAAACAAAAAGTTTTTGACTCTTCCTGTGATATTGGTACTGGTTTTCTGGCTAGCTGTGCACAGCCATAGACACATAGCTTTCCACTGGCTTCTGGCTCTCCTGCTTTAACAATGTGGCTCCTATAGAATCATAGGGCTGGACCTCGAGAGGTCATCTAGTCCAGTCCCCAGCACTCATGGCAGGGCTAAGTATTATCTAGACCATTCCTGACAGGTGTCTTATCCAACCTGCTCTTAAAAATCTCCAATGATGGAGATTCCACAACCTCCCTGGGCAATTTATTCCAGTGCTAAACCACCCGGACAGGAAGTTTTTCCGAATGTCCAACCTAAACCACCCTCGCTGCAATTTAAGCCCATTGCGTCTTGTCCTGTCCTCAGAGATTAAAGAGAACAACTTTTCTCCCTCCTCCTTTTATGTACTTGAAAACTGTTATCATGTTCCCTCTTGGTCTTCTTTTCTCCAGACTAAACAAACTCAATTGTTTCAGTGTTCCCTCATAGGTCATGTTTTCTAGATCTTTAATCATTTTTGTTGCTCTTCTCTGGACTGTCTCCAGTTTGTCCACATATTTCCTGAAATGTGGCGCCCAGAACCGGACACAGTACTCCAGTTGAGGCCTAATCAGTGCGGAGTAGAGCGGAAGAATTTCTTCTTGTGTCTTGCTTACAGCACTCCTGCTAATACAGCTCAGAAGGGTTTGTCTACACAAGGATTTACTGTGTACTAACTTTAATTTGTGTGCACTAAAGGGTGTGCCTACACCGCAATTAGACACTCGTGGCTGGCCCATGCCAGCTGACTCAGGCACGCAGGGCTTGGGCCAAGGGGCTGTTTAATTGTGGTGTAGATATTCAGGCTGAAGCCTGAGTTCTGGGACCCCATGATGGGGGGGGGGTCCCAGGCTCCAAGCTGAGCCTGGCTGTCTATACTGTAATTGGAGAAACAAGGTGGGGGAGATCAGACCTTTTATTGGACCAACTTCTGTTGGTGAGAGAGCTTGTCTGGGACCGATATGGCTACAACAACACTGCATGCTACACTGCAGCTGAACAGGCCCATAGCCTGAGCCCGTCAGCGGGCATGGGCCAGCTGCAGGTGTCTAACTGCAGCATAGACATATCCAACATGGCCTTCACACACACACCATACAATTCTTAACACATACTAACTAGCTAGTTAATACGTATTCTTCAATCCACTTTGAAAGTGGAGTAAGTGTGACACACCGCACCTCAGAATGACATCCTGTCGCCCCCAAATATTGTCATGATATTTCATACAAAGCATGCCACGTAAGGCATCATATGAAAGGTCATGATCTGCTGAAACCCGCTAGTCTGTCCACATATGTATATTATTAGAGAGTCTATAAAGTTATGAAATTGTGCTGTATGGTTGTTAGTGAAATATGCTGTAAGTTTGCTAGTGACACACAAAGGATCCCTGCTCAGGGGGGTGTTGACCGCCCATTAATCAACTGTGTGACTCAACCATGCGAGCATCACACAATGGTAACTGCTCAGTCACTGCGACATGGGGACTGACCGTTCACTATGACTCAGCAAAGCCCGCCAGGACATGCCTGCCTAGTGTCTGCCAGGAACATGGGCTGAGGGTGTAAGACAAGGGACAGTAGCATCAGGTCTTCACCTTTCTCCTCCCCCACCTACACTGGGCACAGTGCCCCCGCCCCTCACTCCACTCCCACCCCTGCCCATGGGGTGCAGCAGGGGGCTCAGGGCAGGGAGTTGGGGTGCAGGAGGAAGTGCAGGGTCCAGCAGGGGGCTCAGGGCAGGGAGTGCAGGGTGTAGCAGGGGGTTGGGGTGCGTCAGGGGGCTCAGGGCAGGAGGTTGGGGGTGCAGGAGGGAGTGCGGGGTGTGGCAGGGGACTCAGGGCAGGGGGTTGGGGTGCAGGAGGGAGTGTGGGGTGTGCAGAGGGTTGGGGTGCAGGCAGGGGGCTCAGGGCAGGGAGTTGGGGTGCAGGAGGAAGTGCGGGGTCCAGCAGGGGGCTCAGGGCAGGGAGTGCAGGGTGTAGCAGGGGGTTGGGGTGCATCAGGGGGCTCAGGGCAGGAGGTTGGGGGTGCAGGAGGGAGTGCGGGGTGTGGCAGGGGACTCAGGGCAGGGGGTTGGGGTGCAGGAGGGAGTGTGGGGTGTGCAGAGGGTTGGGGTGCAGGCAGGGGGCTCAGGGCAGGGAGTTGGGGTACAGGAGGAAGTGCGGGGTCCAGCAGGGGGCTCAGGGCAGGGAGTGCAGGGTGTAGCAGGGGGTTGGGGTGCGTCAGGGGGCTCAGGGCAGGAGGTTGGGGGTGCAGGAGGGAGTGCGGGGTGTGGCAGGGGACTCAGGGCAGGAGGGAGTGTGGGGTATGCAGAGGGTTGGGGTGCAGGCAGGGGACTCAGGGCAGGGAGTTGGGGTGCAGGAGGAAGTGCGGGATCCAGCAGGGGGCTCAGGGCAGGGAGTGCGGGGTGTAGCAGGGGGTTGGGGTGCGTCAGGGGGCTCAGGGCAGGAGGTTGGGGGTGCAGGAGGGAGTGTGGGGTGTGGCAGGGGACTCAGGGCAGGAGGGAGTGTGGGGTGTGCAGAGGGTTGGGGTGCAGGCAGGGTACTCAGGGCAGGAGGGAGTGTGGGGTGTGCAGAGGGTTGGGGTGCAGGCAGGGGGCTCAGGGCAGGGAGTTGGGGTGCAGGGTGCAGGAGGGGTTTGGGTTCCAGCCCGGCACTGCTTACCTTGAGCAGCTCCGGGGTGGCAGGAGCACGCACCGGGACCAGGGTAGGCACCCTAAGTGGTGGGCACCCTGTCCCTGCAGCCTCGGGGGGAGGGGGAGCAGGGAACTCCGTGAGTTGTTCTTGCCTGTGGGTACCTCCCCTGAAGCTCCCGTTGGCCGCGGTTCCCCGTTCCCAGCCAATGGGAGCTGCGGGGGAGGTACCCGCAGGCAAGAACAGCTCACGGAGTTCTCTGCTCCCCCTCCCGCCGGGGCCACGGGGGCAGCGTGGGGCCATCAGCACCATGGGGTTGGTAAATCCGCGGGCCGGATCCAGCCCGGGGCCCTAGTTTGCCTACCCCTGGCCTGGAGTTAGGCTGGGGACGCGGAGCGCTGGGGAGGGGTCGGGGGCGCCGTGGGGAGCTTGGCGGTTAGCAGGGAAGAACCCTGCGGGCTGCATGTTTGAGACCCCGATCTAAATACTGCCTCGTGTAATAAGGTTTAAGATTTAGACTGCGTGCTTATTTCTATGTTCTTTGGTAGCCATCGCTGTCCTTTTATGCCAACCACTTATAATCATTTAAAACCTGTCTGTCTGTCGTTAATAAACCTGTTTTATATTTTCCCTAAATCAGTGTGTTTTGGTTGAAGTGCTTGGGAATGCTGAGCTCAGATTACAAAGGCTAAATACCCTCTCCACACGGAGGGAGGGGTGGCCTGGGTAATAAATTTACAGTGGTCGGGCTTCTGAGCAGGGCAGAACTGTACAGCTCTGGGGTCCTAGGCTGGGGAGCTGGGGGGAATTGGCCGGAGCCTCTCCATTGTTGGTTCATGAGTGGCTGGGAGAAGCATTTATGGAAGTCAGCTGGGTGTGTCCCTGCTGGTGGATGTTTGTGTAAGTGCAGAAGCTGGAGAGGTTTGCCGCTTGTCACAGCATCACACTGGGAGAGGGAGCCCCAGTCGGAGGAACAGAGGGCTCAGTGGCACCCCAGTTCCAGGCTGCACCCCGGGGCTCCCGTCACAGTAAGGTCGTTGCATATTGAGTCAGTGCAGGCTCATGTTCATGCACACACACTGATTATCCACGTAAGCTTGGCAGGCCTCTGATGGCTATCCCCCAATGCACCGCATGCTGCCAGGAACAACTTGTCGGTTTACCTGCATGTCCTCCAGGGCTCTGGGGTTACGCTGCACTGACGTCCCCTCCCTGTTTAAATGCATGCACAAAGAACCCTGTGTCTGGAGCCACTCCCGTCCTTCGGGTGGGTCTTTCCTCCTCACTTCTAATCCTCACCCGCTTCTCTGACCCAGCCAGACACAGAGCCAAATGCAGGCTGGCTTGTGCCCTCTTCACCCGCAACTGAAATCAACAGGGTGCAGAGATCACCCTCTGCCTTGATGGAAGGAGCGAAGACTTGCCTACGCAGACTGCTTTGACAATCTTCCTAGGGCTACTGACCTGTACCCACGGCCCCTTCAACAAGAAACCCCCCGTCCATTCACTGACCCACCGGAACGCCCGTTCCCAGTGCTGCACGCGCAGCGCCCAGTCCGATGAGGCCTTAAACCTTGACGGGTTAGGACTTGAATCTTAATGCAGAAAAGCCCTCTGCGAACACACATCGTTATTCGTTAGGCTGCACTGGCAGCTGAGCACAGACTGGAGTGCTAAAACGCATTTCGCTCCCCACGCAACGCTGCCAGCCAACTACCTCTTGATTTTATACAGCCGCTCTCCCTTCCTGGAGCCTGGATTTCAGCCAGCCCCTGCGTTCTCGGCCATTAGGTCCTTGCCAATCACGACCAGAGTCTCCCTCCCGGTGCCATTTTTCACAACCTGATGGTGCCTTCCCCTCAGTGAGGCTGCCTCCCAAGGAAGTCCCATTACAGCACCGAATCCCAGCACTCTCCCTGAGCCCCACGGGATTGTAAACCACCGCGAAGGGCAGACCAGATGGACAGACGTCTTATCTCTAGCAGGGTGGGAATAAGTAAATGAACCATGTGCCCGGGAACGGCCCCTGGAGGCAGAAGAAACCCCTGCTGCCGAGGGAGGATTGGACTCAGAAATGCTGGTTTTCTTCGGCTCCAGCTGAGAGACACGCTACGCCGCTGGGTGGGAATATCGCCTAGGCCGACAAATTTATAATAGCTGCTTCCCCCCGGTGCCGGTTTGTGCCCTCTGCCTCCGGTCCCACCCCAACTCCACCCCTTCCCCGCCCCTATTGGTCCCCTTCCCCAAATCCCCGCCCCGGTCCCTGAGCGCGCCGCGTCCCCCCCTTCCGGAAGCTGTTTCCCGCCCAAGCCCTGGCAGGGAGTGGGGAGAAGCGGGGGGGTGGGGCAGCAATTATTTCTGGGTCTAGAGGCGGCAAAATCATTAATCCGCCACCGTTCCCACCCTGACCTTCCTCTCAGGGTTACTGCCTGAGACAGGGGCCTTCCCAGCTGGGAGGAGCCCAGCCCCTTTAGGGTGCCTGTGGATGTGCCCCCCACCCCCCGAGCCAGCCAGCAGAGTCACTGGGGTGGCATGCTGCTCCCCCATTTGAACGAGACCCTTCTTCGTGCCTGACAAACAGCAGCCAGCCGAACGCACCGTCCAAACCCTTACTCGTTGGCCAGCCCAGCGACTCGGGTCCTCAGCTGCTCCCCTGCCAAAGGCTTGATCGTTTGTCATGAGCAGGCTGCTCTGGGGTGAGAACTGGGGCTCATCCATTTCCGGGCAGCACAGCGAGTGCCGGTTGGGCAGGATGGCCCTCCAGCCCGGCTGATCCCTCTGGCGTCTCCAACCTGGTCCTGGGCAGTACGAGACCAGTCCAGAGATGCCGGTTGGCCAGATAATTAGCAGGCCCTTGTGGTCTGCGGTAAGACACCATCTCTGTCTTGCTCCGATGCCATCAGTGTCTCTGGACGCTCTCCATCGACCCGGTCAGCAACCGCACGGCGACACAGCAGCACGCAAGGGCCTCTCCTTCATTCTCTCCAGAACGCCGCATGTGCCCGCCGCATTCCATGCGCCTTCATCACCCGCCGCCGGGGAGTGTGCGGGCACTGGTCTTGGACCCGATTTGACAGGTTGGCGGTTTCTTGGTTTCTCATTTACTTTCCATTCCTCTCCCGCACAGGGAGAAAACGCCCCGAATTGAGAGCCAGAGGGTCTGCGGCGAAGGTAGGGCTCATCTCCACTGGAGCGGGGTGCGATCCCCAGCTGAAGGAGACAATCTCCGATCGAGCTAGCATGCTAAATACAGAGCGTAGCCGCGGCAGCCCATGAGGTGGAAAGGGCTATCCAGGCTGCTACGGGTAGCAGGCTGGCGTGGTCAGAGCTAACCCAGGTCCATCTCCTGAAGCTGGGAATCACCTCCCAGCTCCACTGTAAATGCACCCTTAGCTAGCTGGACCGTCAAAGCTCCCGTTTTTTGTGCTTCCCCAACAGCATACCTTGTGCCTTGCCAGCGTCCCCCCAGAGCGCTTCATAATGCTCTCCAGGCTGTCCGTGTTTGCTACACCTGTTACCTGGCCAGGCGTGACCCTTCCCACCCATGAGAGGATTATTACACCCTCTCCCACCGCTCCCCTACACACCCCAGGGCATCGTTCCAGCAAGCTGTCGTGTTTGCCAGTCACAGAGCATGTTTTATCCCTCATATTAAGGGTCGCTCCAACCTCATCTGACAGACAATCAGTCCCAGCTAATGCCCTGGCTCAGCGTCCTGGGGCCCCAGCAGAATCCCACACCAACTCCAGGTTCTGCTGCTTTAGTGGTTTGCTGATGACCCACTGCGTCCAGCCACCCTTGGCCACGCAGAGCCAGGCATTGCAGGGAGGGGTCTCCTTGGAGGCTCTTTCCACAGCCCTTCCAGGTGACACAGACATGGGTGCCCCACAGGCAGGCAGCTATCACGTCCCACAGCGGCGCTCCGAGACCACGGTGGCCCGGAATTTCATGATAGCTTGTGGTACTATGCCTGGTACCAGTCGGTCCAAGAGCAGTTTTAATCGGTGGTAATCAGTTTGAAATCATAGAACCCTAGGCCTGGACCTTGAGAGGTCGTCGAGTCCAGTCCCCTGCACTCATGGCAGGACTAAGCATTATCTAAATGCCCAGACTGTCCCTATTTCCAATAGCCCAAAGCCCGGCAACACTCACTAGTTCACCCCGATGCCCCATCGGGCACTGAGCAGGGATGGGCCGCGCACACAGACCTAGCCGGCATGGTCACTCCCTTGCGGTGCCACGTACCTAGGAGCTGTTGCGTAGTACCTGGCAGTGTTTGCAGGGGCGGGCATGGAACGGAAATGATGAAACACAACCGGGGAGGCAAAGGGAAGGGTGACAACACTGCTGTACGAATTTAGATGGAATATAGGAGCCCAAAAGAGTTAAAATGAGGACACCACGGGGGAGGGGCACAGGACCACAGCTGGACACCACAGGCACAGGGGGGGAGAGGAAAGAGGGTGGGAGGAACAGGAAGGAGAAAACACAGCAAGGGGAAGGGGGTCAATAGGCTGTAGGCCACGATTCAGCAAGCCAATTAAGCACATGCTTAACTAAGTCAAAGGGGACTTAAGCACATGCTTAACTTGAAGGACGTGCTTAAGTGCTTCATTGACCCGGGACCTTGGCAGAATCCTAGAGAGCCTATGGCTGAGCCTGGCCCGGAAAGGTGGGAGTTAGTTCACCGACTCCTCCCCAGGCCCTCCGCATGCTGAATGGGATCGGGCGCATTGTGAGCCCTGGGGGCTGGACAATGGCCCATGGAGCCTGACGTGTTTCAGATCGCTCAGCCCAGCTCCCCGTGCTGCCGGGGCCTGTGTGATGGGCAGCCCGGGCTGGCTGGACGCCACACAACCCGGAACAGTTGGGCATTGCTGCTGCTACCGAGGAAGATGCAAGCACTGACTGGACATGGAGGCCCAAGAGACTTCTATCACCTGCCACCTGCTGGGAGCAGTCTCCTCGTTACACACCCATTATTCCTCACAGGAGTGAGCAGCGCACGCTGTAGGAAGCACTGGCTGGATCAGGGCTTTAGCCTCTGTATTACCAGTCTCCTCATCTTGACAGGGAGCCCGACGGCTGCTGCCCTGTGTCACAGGGGAGAGGAGGCGGAGGCTCAATGGGCTCCTGGGTGCTGTAACGGCAGAGCAAGGAAGGAGTGTCCCGCAGAAGGGAAAATGGAGGCTCTTTTGAGCAGCTAGAGCTCCACACGATAAACCAGGCTCAGCAAGCCTAGAATCATTCTGAGGCCTGGTCTGCACCTAAAACCTAGCTACAGCACCCGGGCTACGCAAAGTTGTGTGTCCTGTGCGATGCAGTTAGGTCGACCTAACCCCCACTGCAGACATGGCTAGGATCGATGGAAGAATTCTTCTGTTTAACTTAGCGACGGCCGTTCAGAAAGGTGGATTACCTACACTGACAGAAAAACCCTTCCATCAACGTCGGAAGTGTCTACACTCCAGCGACACAGCCGTGCCAAAGCTGCACCACTAGAGCTGTTGCAGTGTAGACATAACCCAAGTTACCATTTTGTCCTGAGGTCTGGCTGATTCCGATTTCAGACACCAACTTACCCTAGCAAATCACAGCACTTATATTTGACACCGCTTGAGAGCGTTTTGAAAGAAGAGAAGATATTTCTCCCGCACCAGCACAATATTCAGAAATCCTCTGAATGCTGTAGGAAGACCCGAAGTTCCGAGATGCCTTTATTTCATCCCAACTTTATCCTGGGAAGGGAATACATTTCTTTGGCTAGTCTCAAAAAGCCCAATAGTTTGACACATTCAGAGAACACACTGGATGGGAGCATTGTACAAGTCCAGAAACACACATGCTGGATTGATCACTTGAATGAGGTCTTCTGCAAACCCCAGAGGAAACATTTTTCTGGTCCTCACCCAACTTAGTGAACCTCTTCAAAACCTATTGATGCAAGAGACACACTAAGCACTATGTAGAAGTATTTTTACTCTTCCATATCACGCATGGAGATTACCAGCTGGATGCCTCTTTCATGAGCTTAGACCTACTAATAAATGTGTATATTCTAACGACAAGCCAGACAGCAATCACAACACAGTTGCATAAATAGGGTCTGAATTTGCTTGGTCAGTTGCTGGAATCTGCAGACGATCCGTGACTCACTGGCAGCGAGGAGCTGTGAAGATCCCCAAGAGCCAGTAGGTGCTCAGTTGAAACCCAGCACAGTGTGGAATGTGAGGTTAAAAAAAACAAACAAAACCTGTTCCAGTATCGTTTTCTGACATTCTTCTTCATGGTAAGTAGGTAACATGAGCCCACACACACCAGGAGAGAAGGACCTAGTTTACTCTGTTAAAACAAAGAGCAGGACAGCCTGATGAATAGCCCCTCCAATTATCTGTCAAGTATGGGAAAGGATAATGAGCCCAGAGCCCTGCTATTTCCCCCAAAGCTTCAGGTACTGTTGTCATACACTTCAGAGAAGCTGTTCCAACATCTCTTAGCACCATTCACAGCCATTAGCAATGGAAAAGTGGCTGCTGGCTGGGTAATTTCCCCTTCTCTTCTCTCGGGCAGGCATAATTCTGCCTCACAAATCAAGCCTCACCCACTACCCCTGTTGTAAAGAGTCTGATTTGAGAGGTCATGAAAGCCACCTGGCTGGAGCTAGCTGCAGGGATCAGTAAAAGAAAGGCTGTTAGGAGAGTAAACAGATGGGGGGCAGAGGAATGTGCCCCCCCCCTGCCCGGAGGCAGCCCCATTATGCTGATGTGGTATCACATTCCCTTCCCAGAGGCTCCCTTCACCTTCCACCATCTGAGTCAATGCAACAGCAAACAGCTGGAGCTGCCTTTGCCTGGGTTTTTCCCCATAGCTCGAAGCTGCAGGGGCTCCTCCACGCTGATGGACCCTGGCTGAGGGTGTGGCCTTTCGGGTCAGCCGAGCCTTCAGAGCCGGCTGTATGACCTGGACCCGCTGGAGCCTGCGGCCTTAGGCTGGACGTCCCGGGAGGAAAGGCCTGAGAGGGCGGCACGTCTGCTCTCAGCTAGAAGTGCCACCAGAGCAGCCTTCCTTGGGGCATCGCAGCCCCCTGCCTCCGCCTGGGCACGGTAGGACCCGGAAGAGAATCTCCCCCGGGCCCCAGGGCTGGACGGAAAGGCCGTGACGTTGGGCCAACATGCGCCCGCTGCGGAGCCGGCTCCCCAGAGCTGACCCAGGAAAGCCATTTGGTTCAGCTCCAGCGGTGCGTGATGATGAGGTGTGTCCCCTGCCAGCCTTGCCCTCCCAGCTCCTGGTTCAGCGCCGTAACCACCTCAGGCAGCCACCCGCTCCGGAGCGCTGCACCGGGTTCAGCAGCAGCCTTTTAACTCCCCAGCCCTAAGGTAGCACAACAGTGAATCTCAAATGATTTCTGAGACCTCCAGAGAACAACAGTCTCCATTGCCCAAACCAGCAACAAAGCCACGAGCATGCCGGGGAGCTCCAGCAACTAGTCTCAGCGCTAGGGATGCTTGGACACCAGTCTGGAGCCACGGCTAGATGTGGTGACTGCACAGACGCCCTCCAGCCAAACACACACGCACGCACACAATCGGGGCTCGTGTGGGAACATCTCCCCTCCCCTCATTATGGGAGGGTCATAACTTTCTCTGCTGGGAAGACAGAACAGCCCCCCAGCCCTGCTCGACACACAAGTTGTACCACTTGACCTATCCCAGTGTGTTAGAGCATTTCAGGCCCCTGGTGTGGGCACACTTGTGCCCGTGTAAAGGTTCTTATCCCCGGATAGCTGTACGGGAAGGGGAGTAAGTCTAGTAACAGAGCTGCAGCCATACTACGGTTTAGAACTAGCTCGGTAAAAAGCCCCCACCTGAACGGTGTGTAGAGTAGTGTACGTGGGAACAGGCCATACGTGATTATTGCTGGGGGGGGTTCCCCAAGCCCCTTAGGGAATTAGGAGCACAAATCCCACAGACTCGTTTCCCATCAGCACTTTTACAGCCATTGTCCAGGGCAGTGTTTTCAAATGCCTCAGAGAGAATCCAGCTTTTGCCCATTGCAGCGCCTGTTTCCAGACAGCTGTGTGCCCTTCAGCTGCTTCTTCTGAGGACTGGTCAGCAAATTCTAGCCCCATCCTCTGGAATCTGATTTCCCTTCTCTGCTTTCTCGGGGAAGAGAGTTCTACTGTGGTCCTGCTGAGGCATCAGACTTTGCCAGTGTCCCACTAGCGGTCTGACCAGCAAAATGCAGCAAGGAACAGAAGAGGGAACTGTTGCTTAGATTGCAGGCTAAATCCTGGAAACACATGTTTTCTTTTTCAGCCAGTCAGTTCGTATTGCTGAATCCAAAACTAGCTCTTCAGTGGGGAAAGTCCCTTCTATGTTGTGGGTTAACAATTCTGTTGCAAACTTCTTTTGTTGCTCTTTTGTTACTAGTAGGGTCCTTTGGGGTTTTGTAGCCATTCTTTGACAACTGTTTTTACAGTTCTGCAACTACACTTGTAAAACCAAGACTTCTTTTGCAAATAGAGACAAGGAGTTGGGAGTGCTGCGCTTTGTTCTCCAGAACCAGTTCACCTCCCCCTAGGGACACACTGAGCCTGTGTGAGGGCAGGTTTCCCAGCCGCAGTCCCAGCCTGCCTTGTTTGCATCTTTTCCCTCCTCTCTCCTGCCTCTAACTGCTGAGAGTTACAAAGTGGTGGGTGTTCACGAGGCTGCGGTACAAAAGCCAGCCAGGAGCCCAGGCCGTGGCTGAGAACAATGTCTGGGCTACAGAGAGATAGACTCAGAGAGGCCAGCAGGGTCCACCAGACCATAGAGCCAGACCTCCTGGGTCACACAGCCAGGGAGCCGCCCCGGCCCAGACCTTGCGGATGTCTTTCAGAAAGAGATGCAGAGTTGAGTGGTTCAGACTGGGTCAAAGCCTGGCTGAGAAATCGCCTCCACTTCCCATTGGGCCCAGAGCATTGACTTCATTAGTGGAAACAGGATTTGCTCTTACCAAAGGGACCGCTGTTACTCTGCGCACACAGCCCCTCGGAGGCTCCTCTCTCCTGCCGCTTCCCATTAATGCCTCACCGGCACTGGATAAGCCACACTGAGCCATGAACCAACAGTGGGAGATGCCCAGGTTAAATGGTTTCATTCCAAGCTGCCTCCTATACAGTCAAGTTCCCCTGACATCCCTGCATCCAGTTCCCAATTCTCCCTGTCCATTGGGCATTGCCCTGAGCCCCGACCCTCCGACCCTCCCTCCATAGTCAGTGCCCCAGCACATGTCCCTTTGTCCTGTCCCTCCATCCAGGGTGCAGAGGCCAAGGGCAGAGCACAGTGAAGGGGGATGTGAAAACTGACCCTGCCTTGGTGCTAGGCTTGGCACAGGGACCAAGGGGAGCCAGACTCACCCCCTTATTAAATGGATCCCAGCGTGGCCTCTGGCCTGGGCTCCGGCTGCCCAGCCATGTGCTGCCAGCTACACTTACCCGGTGCGATTTCGTGGGAGTGGCTGACGGCTGGGTCACACTGGCCACATCTTCTCTCACTTCCAGTCTTCCCCGAATACCTCCTGTTCTCACTCCTCCCCACTGCTCTCCCAGCTCCTCTCCTCCCACAAACCTTCCCCCGCTCACGGCCTAACTAAATCCACTCAAACAATTGGGGGTGGGGTGGGAGGGAGTTGAGTTGGGTTGAACTGAAAACAACATTTTGGTGACTTGAAAAGTAAAAAATAAATAAGTTGCTCAACCCAAAATTGTTTTGGTTCCATTTCAAGCATTTTAATGTTTTTGGTTAAAAGCATTTTTGAAACAAAGACGTTTTGAACCAAAAAACCAAAACATTTTGTTTTAAAAAATGTTGAAACGTGGTGATTTGGGGGGAATTTTATTCAATTTCTCGGGGGGAGACCCCAAAACCAAATTTGGCAAATTGAGTACAAATCTGTGAAACATCTCAAGGCCACTGAAGCCGCCTGTTTTGCTGAAAAAAGTTTCCTATGGAGAGTTTCACCCAGCACTGATGGCTATACTTACGCTCAACAGCTTCGCATCCCCCCCCCTCCCGGTCACTGCCCCCATCAGGAACTCTTCCTCCCCCCCCACCCCCCCGACAGCTAGAGAGCGGAGTTCAAAACACGCACTGTGGCTCCCCATGGTCGCTGCTCTCCCAGCCATAGGGGCAGGCGGGGCCCAGCTTTGGACTCCTGCGTTTGTTTTCAGCACGGCTCAGCCATGCCTCCACGGCTGCTGCCCAGGCTACACTGCCTTGTACACGTGCGCTAGCTGGAGCGGGTGGGCAGGGGCATCACCCCCCAGCTCCTAGGGTAGCCCTAGTCTCAGTGACTCGCTTCAGGTCACACAGCAAGTCAGCAGCAGAACAGGGAATTGAACCCAGGTCTGAGCCCCAGGCTAGCACCCTAACCTTGGTCCATCCTTCCTCGTCTGCCTGAAACCCAAGCTCCTGGGGCAAGCCAGGCCTCGCAGGGCCTGTGTTATGCAGGAGCTCAGGCTAGACTTTTACTGTTTCGTCTCAGCCACTGTAGCCTCCAGCCCTTCTTTTCAGTGGCATTTGCTCCTCCTGCCCCACCCAACTCTCCTCTGGGAGCTGGCAGCAAAGTGAAACTCACTTAATCCACATCTGTGGTACCATCACGGGAATGGAGGTTGCAGATTCCAAAGGAGCCTAAGGGAGTTAGGTGCCTAACTCCCTTAGGAAATCCCAACCTTCTCACATTTCACTTGGCTACCTCAGCAGCGAGGAGGTGGAAGGAGAATGCGAGAACAGCTCAGGAGGTTTTTGCTGATCCTCTCTGCCTTTGGAGTCTGCTACTTTGCAGTACTTCTCCACTCCAGCTGCACCTTCTTTTCCTGCATAGCTGACGGGCTGCACAGATCGGAGCTGGGGGCTGGGGAGGTGGCACCTAGGCGGGGAAACCTCCAAGCTCTCTCTGTGGAATGGCTCCCCTCTGGGTATCACAGGAACTCAGCCTGCAGGCTAGTTAAACAGAACGCCCAAAGCCAGGTTCAGGGGCACGGGCTTGTGCAGATGAAAGTGACAGTATTTACACAAACCCGGAGGAAGCTGGCCCTCGGAGTGTCACAGGGCCTGATGGATACTCTTTCAGATCAAGCAGTCATACACCTAAATTTCCCCACACCTGTCTTTGGAAATGTTCCCTCTAAGAGAGCTCTCATCATTTGAGGTGTCCTGACAGCTTCGTTGTGTTTCTGTAGCTACAAAAAAGGGGGAAGTGTTCCCTTAGTAATCCAAAATGATGATAATAAAACCCAGCAATTCCCGCGATCACACAGGATGTAACAACTCAGGGCAGCCGACTTCATGCCAGCACCAGAATAAAATTAAACTGTCCTCAGCCAGATCCAGAAAGCTCATTGGAAGGACCAGTTTGGCAGAGGACAACAGCCTGTGGCAATGAGAGCCCAGGGGTCTGCCAAAATGGATCCACTTGCAGGATGGGGGCCACTATCTGAGCAAAAAGAAAAGGAGGACTTGTGGCACCTTAGAGACTAACCAATTTGAGCATAAGCTTTCGTGAGCTACAGCTCACTTCATCGGATGCATACTGTGGAAAGTACAGAAGACATTTTTATACACACAAACCATGAAAAAATGGTTGATTTATCACTACAAAAGGTTCTCTCTCCCCCCACCCCACCCCACTCTCCTGCTGGTAATAGCTACAGGAGAGTGGGGTGGGGGGAGAGAAAACCTTTTGTAGTGATAAATCAACCATTTTTTCATGGTTTGGGTGTATAAAAATGTCTTCTGTACTTTCCACAGTATGCATCCGATGAAGTGAGCTGTAGCTCACGAAAGCTTATGCTCAAATAAATTGGTTAGTCTCTAAGGTGCCACAAGTCCTCCTTTTCTTTTTGCAAATAGAGACTAACACGGCTGTTACTCTGACATCTGAGCAAAGCCTCCTTTGGCAGGTTGCATCAGAGGGATTTTAAAAAGCAGAGAAAACACCCAACCCACAGCACATTCCAGTCTGGTTTCTCTCAGGGCATGTCTGCTTCAAGCTGGAGGGGACTAGAGGTGCCCCTGCTAACTTTGATCAAGCTGGTGCACGGCAAGCAGAGGGCGGACACCACGGCACAAGCAGCAGGAAACCAAAATGGCAGGTTTATGCTCAGGGCGGCTAGCTCCTGCTGCTGCTCTCACCACTGCGGCTTGCATTCTATCAGACCTAGCACAGGTACGTCTCCTCGAGCTGGAAATTGTCTGTGCTTCAAGCTGGAGAGGTATACTACGTGGCCTTGCTACTAAAGTTTGTGCAACTGTCTGGAAAGCTCTCAACATCGAATATCTGACTATAATTAGGCTTGGAAGGGTTGGATTTTTATTGTTAAATGCCAGTAAACAACAATTTCCTCTTACACACACACTGGCAAAAAATATCTCCATCGATAATCATCAAAATCGACAAACAGGCAAAGTAAGCAAAATGCTGCTTGAGAACAGAGTCTGATTTAGGGATATTTACTTTGTATACTTGGACATGGGATGTTGCCAATTTGTGTTTTAATGGTTATAAAGCTTTAACTTTTATAAGGTCAACATCTATAGGCATTAAATAATGGTCTGACCCCCAGAGCTTCCTGCAACCATGAAAATTTTAATGGATAAAATGCAGGGGTGGGGGCAAATGCTTCAAAAATAGAGATCTGTGGAAATGATAAAAAATAAAACTGGAATTCTGCCAAGCCTACCCATAATTAAACTAGTTGTCAACACAATACATACCAGATTTCCCAAATGGTAAAATCAGATGTCCTGATCATGTTTTCTTATCTCAGGACCTTTTGCCATAATAGTTGCATAAATGCTTCAAACGTCAATGTTTTCCCCTGATAAGAGCGGTTGCTATATCAACCCAAGAAAGGCAATTTTCAGTTTTAACATTGTGTTGGGTAACTCTTAATCTTTAATCAAATTTTGTTACCAATGCATGACTCCCCCTAAGTACACAGCTGGGAGCGATATGTCCATAGGAGTTTTCAGCACAATTGATATCTACAGTTATCTGATTGTTGGCATGAGAACACCTTCCAGCTAATAGGGCCTATGAACAGTAATCACTTACAACTTGCAAGTCAGCGTTACTGAAGCTTTGGGGGCCTGAGTCTCCATTGCCTTTCCACTTGCACGGTCGTTACCCATGCAAAAGGAGATGGAGTCAGGCCCCTGCAAATCAGGAGACTGGCTTAATCATTTTCCTTCCTGCAGCTCCAAAACCTGGCGTGTTCTGTTCACAAGGGGTTCAGCAACTTTCTGCAGCTGTTTGTGTTCACCAGCGTTTGTACTTTGTGCTGACTGAGTTCTAGCAAACAGGGAAACAAACTCAAGGCTACACATAACTGAAAGTATCGAGTTTGGGCTGGTTACGGGGCAGGATTAGGCTGCACAATCTGCAGTGGCGACAATAAGGGAAGGGAAGTGGTAATACCATGGAGGGGGCAGGTGGGTGAAACTGTGAATCCACTTGACCAGCGTGCTGCGGATGAGCAGGGTGGAGTGGATCAAAAGCAGCTCTGTCCAGGATCAGCCTAACAGGGAAGGGACTGCGTGTCTGGTGACAGGAGGATGCGGAAAGTCAGGGGTGGGATTTGGGTTCCCAGCTGCAGCTGTGACGGAATCAGTTACGAATTCCATCACAGGCAAGGGACTGACAACAGTTAAATCTCCGGGGCTGAGGAGCAAAGGGCTGGAGCTGCCCCTGGCAACCATTTCAATCTACTGTAAGAAGCACCTAGCTGGAGCCCTGGCCTCTAGCTCTGGGAGGCCTAGCTCCGAGACACCTCTCCCTTGGGGCAGAGGGGTGTAGGGACAGGATAGCCCTGGGGAGGCAGAGGACTGTCCCCACCCTCCCAGGGAGGGCAATCCTTCCCTCTGGCTCTGGGGCTAAAGGCAGATGGGGCCGGGTATATGAAGGAGAAGGAGACCCAGTGTCCAGCTGCATTATGGGGCCTGGATTCTGACACTGGCTTTCCCCAAGGATAGCAGCAGCAGGCAGGCCTGGGAGGCGAGAGGACAGGGCCTGACAAGTGCTAGGCACCACATGGGGCTGCAATCCCTCCCCCGGCCCCCGCCTGGAGTCAGGGGCAATGGGCGACATCCTGGCTTTACAGAGACCAATGAGAAATCTGTCACAGGTGGCAGAGCAGGCAGGATGGGGAGGGACACTGACCCACCCCTCAAACAGCAGTGGGGGGCACCATGGAGACCACACGGGACAGGAGCGCCTACTCCCGGAGACTGGAGCAGCCAGCTCCCACCTCCAGAGCCCCTCTGGCCTCAGGGCTTGTGACTTGATTGCATTTCTCCCCACTGACAGAAGGGAACTTGTGCCGGGGAGGGGAGGTGCGGGGAGGCTGGGGAAGGGGAGCAAGGAGCAGGAGGTATGGTCCGAGGAGCTGGGGAGAGGATTACAGATGGGGAAAGATATCAGCGTAACCTGTGGTTTGCTGACCTACTGCAAGCAATGAGGAGGAGCCAGCGAATAGAGTCTGGGCCAGGGGGCTGAGCTGGGGTACAGATGTACGCGGTGCTGGTCACTTTGCCTGTCTGCCTCTTGCACGCCCGCTTCTGCTGCAGCTTACACCAGTGTAATCCCCTTGATCTCAGGGGAGCAGCACCTACTCTGCTCCCATGTTAGCAGGGCACAGACAGCCCCACGCTCGCTACAACAGTTACATGGATGAACCAGCCACAGGGCCTGGGACAGTATGTAGCCTGCCTCTGAAGAAGTCCGTACTATTTTTGTTCAAGGTTTTTTGTTTATTTGGTTTTTTTTAATAGTTCCATTGTAAGCGGTTTCATTCTTCACGTTCATCTCATGTTTCACATCAACATACCTTTGCATCACCACCTTATGACCAGGTGTCATTGGCTTCTTTCCATTCTCTGTCTAAACATTAGACTTAGGGTTGCTCAAAATAACGAGGACGTATTTCGTGAACACTTTCTGAAATGTTTCCCCGTTTATTTTTAGAATTTCAAAATTTGAAACATTTTGACCAGTTCTAGTTCCAACAGCGAGCGCTCCCCAAACAGATTGCTTTTGAGCTAAAGCTTTGAGCAAATAGTATGTACAAAGCAGCAAGGTGCATTTCAACAACACAGAATATTTACCCTGTTTCTTGCCCAGCGAGAGGTTTGGAATACAAACCTCGTGTTTTCAAAAGCAGATTTTCAGGGCGCTGCACACACTGTATTTCCTCTGCCAGTTTTCTTGTCCTTTATCCCACGCTCAGCGTCACACATGGACCAGAGATCCCCAGTGGGTGTAAATCACTGCCAGTCCAATTAAATCTTTAGAAGTACACCGATTTACACCAGCTAAGGATTTCAGCCCCTACTCATCCGGTCCAGCTCTACAACCACTTGTCCCCTCGTCCCCAGCCCTTGTTCACTATCACACTCCCCAGCCTTCTGTCAACAGGGTGGAAATTGTTTCCGCTTCCCACAAGCTGCAGGAGCTGTCCTGTTATCTCAGGGGCACTGGGCCCCACCTGCAGTTCCTTTAGTTTCATTATCTCCAGGGCTGTTCTCAGGTGGCTTATCAGTTTGTTCAATGGTGGAGAGAAATGGGCATAATAAACCCGCTGGGCTGTTCAGTGATCTGATTATTTGGCCTCCCACAAGCAGCGGACCAGGGTACCTGGGTGGCCAGGCCTAGTCAGGGGTCAGATTTCAAGCCCTGGGGGAGCGGTTTTTCCCTGCAGCTTATTCTTTCTGGGAGCGGGAATGGGAAGGGAAGGTGTGCTCCGTTCCCAGACCACCCCTAGGATGGGCCCTACAGCCAACAAGCTGGCAAATTCTGAGTCCTGGCCCGTAGCTAAGCTTTCTTGTTAGTTACACAGTGACACCATGTACAGGCTCAGAATTTGGGAGGAGAAAAGGAAACTCCAGAGGCCCCAGCCTTCCTCCTGGTCTGCACGCATGCCCCAAGGGGTCAGAGTCCCCAAATCCATGGGGATGAAGCAGCTGCATGCGAGGGGACGGTGATGTCCCAGAGGCACAGACCAGGCTCAGGGAAGTGGGTGGAAGCACAGGATGGACATGGCAGAGGAGGGGGACTGGGTCAGAGCAGCATTGCTGTGACAGATCTTTGTTGCTGCTGCTACGGCTCCTGCAGGGTGGCTCAGAGCCACAGGCCGAGACGTGGGTCTTTAAAATGGGAAAGACTGAGCGTGACTGTTCCACGACAGTTACCGATCTCGGTGATACTAGGGCCCCGATGCTGCAGACGGCTCCAAGCTGCAGCATCCGTGCCTAGACATTTGCCCTGTAGAGCCAAGCTGGAAAAACACTGAGCCCTCCCACTCCTCAGGGCCTCACCGGGAGCAGAGGGGGCTGCGTAACTCACAGGGGGCAATAAGAGCTCAAAGGTATTGAGACCCAGAACGCCCATTAGTCTCAGTGGGAATTAGGAACCTAAATTGATCTGAGCCTAAGCATTGGGCAGGATCAGGCCTGACGTGACCCAACGATCCTGAGCGATCATTGTTTAGACAGCACAATGTAAATGCTAGTTTTACTTGTTCAGTTACATTTTTCAAACAAATGCTTTACCAGCAATATAACATTATCTCCTGGTTTCCTGTTTTAAAACTGCACAGAGCGCAAGGGCAGTGGGGTGGGGAGGCAGGGCAGGTGAGATTTGGGAGAGGAAGGAGTCTCTGCCCTGTGAGACCTTGAACAAATCCCTTAAACCATTCAGGTGAAGCCTTCGACCCACTGAAACCAATGGGTCCAGCAGTCTTTTGCCCTGGGAACCCCTGTTTGCCCACCTGTCACACTGAGAACTGGTCAGAATCCTCCCCCGCCCCTTGTGGAAAATTTTAGCTTTTCCACGGAAAATTGAAAAGTTTTGGCCCAAAAACTGCCACAAACAAAAACAAACAAGTAATTTTACAATTTTTATCTGAATTATTGGTTATTGGCTGAAAAATCTCAGATAAGCTTTTTTTTTTTTTTTTTTTTACAAAACAAAAATTTTTAGAGGAAAACAAATATTCTCTGCAAAAATTCTCATTTAGTCAAAGCTCCACGTTTCTGTCGAAAAACAGGTTAGATGGAAACTTTTCAGGCGGCCTTAGTTACATCTTTAATGTTTGTTAAATACCTGGAGAGTCCATCATTTTCTCCCACTGTAATATTCAGGTTACATAAATCTGTCTAATTCTTTGTCCTTGTGCCTATTCATCGGATACCATCTTTAATCTCATATTACTACTCCATCATCATAAAATGCAAGACAGTTGTTTCTGCTGCCTTTGAGCACTCTTGCAGTGCTGTGTCTGCCAGGGTTCATGCCAGCCCTTTATTGGAAAGTCTAATCTTCGCCAGACTTTTACAACATTCCACATATTAGGTATACAGTCAAAATTCACTCGTTTAAATAAGCCTCCAAATTTGCACTGAGTTAGATTTTGGCTGCCCCTCGGAAAGCTTGTACTGTGCAGGTATCAACAGCTGAATTGCCTTCACGGACAACAGGCTTCATTTAGCCTATTTTACATTTTATCTTCTGCCGTGCTGCCAACACTTATCCAAGGACATTGATCAAGAAACAGGGCACAGGCAGAGGCTGAGATATTGAAATTTGCCTAGGAGATTTGGCTGTCCAATTGCCATTAATGCTGTGGGAACCTCAGCTGTGAAGTCCCCACTCTTTTCTCCACTGTCCCAGTTATGATGGTCTCGCTTAGAAAGGTTGAAAAACTCTGAATTCATGCCCCCATCTGTATCCTGTAAGGAGCACAGTGAGCACGGCGGGGGGGATATACACTGCCACCGTGCAAAGCCGTGAGCCAGAGGTGCACGGCACCATACCAGCACAGGGCTTAACGCTGTACTTTACTCAGAAATCTGCAACACAAAGCCTCTGGGCACCTTCACAACCGTTGCTCTGGTTCTAAAAACTCAATTTAAAAAAAAAAAAAAAAAAAGGCCCAAACTTACAAATTCGGGGATAAAGAGGAGATCAGGAAATGTCGTCAGGACCGAGAAGCCGGTAGGCAAGGAGACTGCAGCAGCCGCCGCCGACATCTTTGTCCTTTCACCTGCACCACCTCAGACTCCCCGGTTCTTGCCACTGGAAGGGGCTTTCCAGTGCAGCCTGCTAACCTCCCTCCCTGAGACAGGTGAGCTCTTGGCTGATCAGAGGGATGAATGCTACCTGCCTAGAGGGAAGGAGCTAACCTAGGTGTGGCCGGCTAATTTGACAGACTTGCCTGTTGTGTTTATAAGCCCTGGGAGGAGACTGCAGAGTGTTATATTTTAACTTTCCTGCAGCGGCGTGGGATACATGTCGTTCGCTCTCCTGGGCCAGGCAGAGTTAACGGTAGAGACCTGCTGGCCCAGCGTTGGCTGGAACCAGGCGCTGCTGCCAGAGCTAGAACTCAAAGGATGGGGCCCAGCTCCTCAGCTGGGGTAAAGCAGCGTCATTCCATTGACATCAGTGCATCTATGCTGATTTACACCCGCAGTGGATCTGGACCTGGCTTTTGGCCAGTGCTCCAGAACTGCAACCTCAGCCGCTCCTGTGAGATTTCTGAGATTTCCAGGGTCCCACCCGATGCAGAGTCCAGTCCCCCACTTAGTACCACCCACTGCAACTGCAAACTCCTCAAGTGTTTCCCTAGCAAACGGCCATGGCTTGGCAGAGCTGGGAACAATCCTGCACTGGGAAAGGAGAGGATCCAGGACAGCCCTCAGCCCCAGCGGAAATGTCTGAGAGTTTGAAATAGCCACCACGAGCCCAGGAAGCACTCCTGGTTTTAACAGCGAGAGCAGCTGACCGGCACAACAGGTCACCAAGGGAGGTGATGGGTTCTCCACTGATGGGCGTATTTAAATCAGGACCGTCGGTCTCTCTAATAGACACATCCTAGCCTACCCATGGGGCAGGGACTTGGTGCAGGACTCACTGGGGGGACTTCTCAGGCCTGTGCAATACAGGGGGTCAGGCCAGGTGATCTAATGGTCCCTGCCGGTCTTAAGATCTGGGAATCTAGAGACTGGTGCTGTACCAGTCCCGGCTCCACTGGGCAGCTGTAGACCCCCTTTGACTCCAGCACTGGGGGCTGCCTGGTGCGGCTAGTGGCTGAGGTGCAGCTTGGGAGCAGTTCTAGCATGCGCAGTGAGAGCTGCCCAGGAAGGGCTGCTTTGCAGCATGCCAGCAGCCCCTAACATTGCGGAGGGCAGATAAACTCAGTCCTGTCTTTAGAGACCAAGTGCCTTTGTGGGGACAGCTGGGGTAAGCCACATTCCCTGGAGCATGAGAGGAGTGGCCCAGCCTGTAGCTTTCCTCGCTGGGCTGATCTTGGGCCATGTCTTTGGGCAAGCGGCCAGCTAATGGGCCAGGCCCCTGGCCACGGCAGCCCTATGATTGCATTAGGATAGTGACTCAACAAAACTCTGGGTGGAGGCCCAGGGCAGGGCTCATTCCTTGTTGGGGAGTGCAGCTAAGCTGCCTCTGCGAGGCAGAATCCCTGGAGGGCTAGTACAAGTGCCCTAAAGATGGGCATGTTAAGGGGAAGGGGCAGTTGAATGAAGTCCTCACCTAGTTTATGGGCGCAAGGAAAGGGTTAACAGCTGCCGCAGCGATGGGACACAGATCCCCCTCCTCTCCAGCCACAGAGCAGTGTATTCTCACCAGCCCAGAGTGGCCAGTTCCTGGCCCCGAGGAGAGCCAGGGCTGGGGGTGAAGTGAAAGGCAACTGGACCTGGAAACCAGAGGCCCAGGTACCAGGTGAAGACAGGGCGTAAAGGGACCAGATTGGCATGAATTAATGGGGTCTGCAGCCTAACCCTCGTATCGGCAGCCCCCAGTGTCCAGAAAGGAATCAGGTCCCCAGACAGAGACCGGCTTAAACGTTTCCAAACTGGCAAATGTTGGGTTGTTTATTGGCCTTTCCGTTTTGAAGCCTTGGGGAGGAGGGCGGGGGGGGAAGGGAGCAGTCACATTTTCAAGCCCTTCTCCACAGCCACAAAAGCTAGACCCATTTGTGTTCAAATAGAAGCGGAGATTCTCATGTAGTCACAGGACTGCACAAGCTGGGACTCCAAGAAACATACCAACTATCATGAGACAGGAGGGGGCAAGGCTGGTGCAGACCCAGCTTCTTGACCTCAGTACTTTTTGGGCCCATTAGTGAAGTTCTGTGTGGAGGGGTCTGTCTGGGGAGGGCCTCCACAGGGGCTATGCGATGAGCATCCTTTTAGTTCTTGGCAGGCAGCTGCATAAGAGTCCTTTGCAAAGCCTCGGTGCACAGAGTCAGAAAGCAGAGGTAGGGTCAATGCACCTTCCCAGGCCCTTATTTTCCCTGGTTTACACTGCTCAGAGGACCTGCAGCATTCATGCTAGCACCTGTTGCAGTCTGGCACCTCCAGCTGTCTTTATAGTCAATCATTGTGGCCATACACATCACAGAACCAAAGAGATCCCCCGTCATTGCTGGCCAAGTGCATAATGGTTTCTCTATGTCTACCAGTCTGACTGTACTGTCTTTTAGGGCTGTCTCTACCCTTTCCCTTTGTGCATTGCACAGCACCGCATACATTGCAATTCCTAATGGCATGCAGGGTCCTGGATTTGTGCTGGAAATGGCCCACCTTGATTATCATGCACATTGTAGGGAGAGTGGTCACTTTGGATGAGCTATTACCAGCAGGAGAGTGAGTTTGTGTGTGGGGGGTGGAGGGTGAGAAAACCTGGATTTGTGCTGGAAATGGCCCAACTTGATGATCACTTTAGATAAGCTATTACCAGCAGGACAGTGGGGTGGGAGGAGGTATTGTTTTATGATCTCTGTGTGTATATAAAGTCTGTTGCAGTTTCCACGGTATGCATCCGATGAAGTGAGCTGTAGCTCACGAAAGCTTATGCTCAAATAAATTGGTTAGTCTCTAAGGTGCCACAAGTCCTCCTTTTCTTTTTAAACTGATGTAGCTTTTGTATGTTACTGACTACCATGAGGATGGGAGTGCAGTTTCTTTCTGTGATAGGAAGCCAGGCGGGGGATGCTAGGGAAATGCGGAGGAAGTAGTTCTTCTAGGGCAGTGGTTTTCAAACTTTTCTGGGGACCCAGCTGAAGAAAATTGTTGAAGCCTGCAACCCAATGGAGCTGGGAATGAGGGGTTTGGGAGGGGCTCTGGGCTGGGGATGAGGGGTTCAGGAGGGGGCTCTGGGTTTGGGGGGCTCAGGGTTGGGGGTGCAAACTCTGGGGTCGGGCCAGGGATGAGGGGCTTGGGGTGCAGGAATGAGTTCCAGATTTGGGGGGGCCCTCAGGGCTGGGGATTAGGGAACCGCTGGAGGTAACCCTGTCAGCAGGGGTTGCGAAGGCAGGCTTCTCGCTTGTCCTGGCACCACGAACCGCGCTGCACCCCGGAAGTGGCCAGCAGCAGGTCCGGCTCCTAGGCAGAGGCGCACAAGCGACTTTGTGCGACTCTTGCCTGCAGGCACCACCCCCCGTTCCCATCGGCCGGGAAAATTGTGGAGCCGATGCTTGGGGTGGGGGCAGTGTGCGGACGAGACTTAACAGCACCACTGACGAGACTTTTAACATCCCTGTTGGCAGTGCTGACCAGAGCAACCCCGTGCCCAATATGCCACGACCCAGTACTGGGTCGCAACCCAAACTCTGAAAAACATCATTCTAGGGTTAATCTTGATTTACTCCTTCTAGTTACATTCCTGAGCAGAACAAAGAAAAGGACACGGATTCTTTGCCACGTGACAAATACCACAGGATGTGAAAAACTGACACTTAGTAAATGTATTTTTAAGAGTCAGTTCTGAATGTAACTTTGAAGTACTGCAATGGGGTGTCCATGTCCAGACCTAGCAAGACACTTATTGTTCATTAGCTACCTGTCAGGAAACCTGGCAACTGATTAGTAAAAGGATCTGTATGAAGATTTAATCAGTCGGTGATGAAATGGGCTTTTGTTTAGAGCTGTCAAACTGCAGCCAAGATGCATTAGTTAACAAATTCAGGTCTATTTAACCTAGCATAGTTAAATATACATGAAACCTATAATGATGCTAGTGTGGGGCATTACGGATTTGCTAGACTATCTGGCCCAGATGCCCGCCTGGTTGCGCGGGTTTAGTGCCAACAGGAGCGTGTGCTGTAGCAGGAGTCTCGACTCATTGCAGAGAAGGTCTGCAGCGCTCCAGCACTGAGCCCAGGGTGGGTGCTGACAAGATGAGAAATCTCACTCAGGGTTCCTCCGCACAGGTCTGATTATTCGTTACACAGAGCCAAACCCTGACCCTGCTCCAAGCCTGGCTCCTTGGGAGCTAGCAGCTATTGTCTAGATGGTGCTGAGAGGACAGAATCCAGCCAATCCACCCTTTCCAGACCGCATAGCGCCCGGAGCACTGCTCTCTGACTACAGCCTCAGCGAGGCTGCTGGCAGACTCTCCTTACATGCAGAGAGACCTCAGACGTGGAGCAGGGAGGCATGACATCGCCCCCACCCACCCTGCCCTCACCACACACAAAGCTGTGAAGATTTATCTCCACAGTTAGCATCCCCCTGCAGACTGGCACCTGCCTGAGACTTTCCATCTCTCCGCCACAGGATCAGGCCCCTAGCCGTAATTCCACTGACCAGCAGAATTCTCTTTAATTATTGCCCCTTAAAAATCACCACACCACTGCAAGAAATCAGAGAGACCTAATGGCCATTATCCAGCACCCTAATGCTACACCATCTGCATCGCCTCATTCACCTAGAGGCGGGGGGGTGAGTGAAAGACCCACAATATTTTGATGGAATAGATCACAATTGTTGAAGCGACTCCAGGGACGGGGAAAAAGCCAGAGGGAGGAACTGGCCATGTTCTGCTCACCTCGGAGTGGAGCAACACAGCCCCCTGGCGGCCTGTTCAGTTACTCACAGGCAGGTCCCAGGAGAACAATTCTACATTACCTTGTCACAGTCACTGCAGCATGGGGCCGGGACAGGGTCCCAGGTTTCTGTCTACGTGAACCCCATCTTCCCCCCCGGCAACCCTCCCGCCTGCCTGGTTCCCCACCCGCCTGCTGCAGCATTCTCCCCTCATGCTTCCACACCAGGGAGATAGAGACAGAATTATCCCAAACGAGGCGGCCTACAAGGTCCGTCACGTAACTACACACACCCTGGGAACTCTAACGGACAAAGACAAGATCCCTGCAACAAGGAGTCTCACTGTCAATAGGAAAAAGTGTTTCTCTCACTCAGGCTGCGTTGTCCTTTTGAGACCAGACCACCTGTCACAGGGGCAGCGCCCCCTCCCTACCAGCCAGCTACAGCAGAAAAGGTGCACCTGCCTCAGTTTCCCTCCCTCAGAGTCCCCAGTAATTCCACGACAGCTCTCATGCCAGGACCCTAACAAAGGCAGTCAGGGCCAACAGTCAGAGCAGGGTCAAACCTGAGATGGGAGTAGCTGGGAGCTCACAGTCAGGTTCCAGGGCAGGGTCGATACCCAGGGTCAGAGGCTGAGTCACGTTTTAGGGTCTGGGTCAGGAGGCAAAGTCCAAATCAAGCCAAGGTCAAAGCCAGGAGTTCAGGAGCAGAGATGGCCATGGCAGTTACAGGAGACCCACACTATTACCTGGAGAGCTCCCAGACCACCCCTTGGATTTATATAGGGCAGGGAGCCAATCAGGGCCATGTGGCTGCTGCCCATCAGCCCCTTGAGGCGGGACTTCCCATGATCAGTGTCCACAGAGGATCATCAGCAGTGGGGTGACACTAGTTACAGCGGCTGTGGGCAGCAGCATGGTGCTGCTAGCTACCTAACACCCCTGCAGGCCTGGGTTCTAGACCTGCTGGGCCTTGGGTTTTGTAGCTAACAATAGCCCTCCTTGGGGCCGGTTTATCACCCCTGGTGTAAAGCCTCCATCCCAAAGCATCTGCCATTTGTCCCCGCCAGGACTGCAGTCCTTACAATTTGATGCCAGCTAGCCCGTCAACATAGCACAGGCCACACTCCGGCCTCTTCCACCCGGGCTGGGCTCTTTGTCGGCCCCCTCGGCCCTTCCAATATTTAAACATGCAGTGGAGGTGGGAGGAAAAGTGTAGGAACTTAGTGCAGTGGAATATCCTATAAATAGAGCAGGGGATGGACCGCTGCAGAGAAATGCTGCTTTTTTGTGACCACCTCGGAATGGCTGCCAGATCTGTTACTGTGACCATCTCTGCAGGGGCCTCTCAGTGGACACTGAAGGAAGAGGAGAAAGACTGCACCGCAGCTGAATGACTAGTCCCAGGCAGGAGGCCACATGGGGCTGGCATCAAGTGAGTCTCAATCTTGGTTTCAGGAGAAAAAAAATCTCCTCACTTCTCCCCCCAAACCACATCCCCCAACCTGAAGGGGGACAGAGGAACAGGAGTCCAAATCTGAGCTCACAAATCTCCCCTCTGAGCAGGCTCAGGCTGGGTGTTCTGCCTCCCCAACATGCCTGGACATCCCAGCAGGGCCATAGCAAACCACCACTGGATTCACACCTGGTTCAAGAGCCGTTTCTCTCTGATAACCGGAACATCTCATCAGCAATTCAAATCTGAAGAGACAAGAAAACTTCCCCCGAGTTCTTTTTCCTTTCTGCCTCTCTCACAGGCTTCCACCTGCTCATCCAACCGCTCCGGGATCAGAGAAAGCAAGTGCCGATTGGGCTGAGAGGCGTTCCCAGTGGAGAATCTGACCCACTGTTACAATGGGGCTTCTCCAGCACACCCTGGTTCTGTTAAAGGTATATGTCCCAGAGCTCTCGTCAGAGCATCTAGAGACAATGTCCACATGGCTATGGCTGGGGGCCCCCTGCCATGGGGAACTAGAGCACAGAGTGACATGGGGCTGACATAACCTTCTGCGTTCTCTCCTCTGGGACCAGTCATTCCTGGAGTGCTGGCAGGACAGTGCCAGGGCTGGGGAGAAGCGGAGGGTGGCATCAGTTTGCAGATTCCACATAAACAGGCCAAAGAGCCCAGTTCCTTAACACTGTAACTGGCGTTTCTCCTGCCTGGTTTTTCACCTGACTGAGTTAAGCCCTGCAGCCCAGCACCCATGGGACGAGAGGGAGTTTGATGTGTTTTTCTAGTCGAGTGCCAGGTTCTGTCCCTAGCTGGACGCAGCAGTCCCAGCTGAGCATGAATTTCCGTAACCCTTTCCAGCACCCTCCCTCCCATTGTTCAGTTACATGAGAGATGGGAAACCAGGCACCAACACCACCAAGGGAACTCAGCCTGTGCACGCTCCCCGGTACCCCCCGGGGAACACGTGACGTGCTCACAGCAATAGAGTGCAAAGATAAGGACATCAGCATGCTCTGAGCCCAGCGTGGTCTTTCCATGAGAGCACACTGCTTTGCCCAGCTTCAAGAGAGAGGGAGAATCTAACGCTCACTTCCCTCTTCGTCCTGGTCAAGGGAAAGTGCTTCATAATACACACGTGGTGTGTAGAACATGGGCATCGAACAGCCCAGAAGGCCTAGAAGGGCAGGGTGCAGGACCACAGGGAAGGGCAAAGCTGGATAAGAAGGCAGCCTCTCTCTCGGTCACTGACACTTATACCATAATCTGAACGTGTGTGCGCAAGCGGGACCGTCGAGGAGATCCAGCGGAGAGGGGGAGTCATGGTAGAAGGACCATCGCTGCAGCGGCTCAGTGGCAGGATCCGGACAGGAGGTGGGTTTGGTTCCTGGCTCGGATTAATGGCCCAGTTTTCTCTCCTGCTGGTAGTGCTACATGTTTCCACTGGAACTCTGAGGAGCTTTGCCCCCTTCCCCTGCCTAATCCCCACTGGGGGTGGGAGGGAGCCAGGACTTCACGTTGCACCCATAAAAGTCACTCCTTCATTGTATGGAGATGGCATGCCAGTGTAATGTGCAATAGACCTCACCGCAGGCTAACCAGGCAGTTTCCACGGCGTTCCCACCCCTTCCGTCTCAAGAATCGCAACCCACAATTGAAATTGGTTAGTCTCTAAGGTGCCACAAGTACTCCTTTTCTTTTTGCGAATACAGACTAACACGGCTGTTACTCTGAAACCCACAATTGGACAGCGCTTGTGGGGCTGGGAGTTTACAAGTTCAGCCGCTGGCTCAGAGAACAGGTTCTTTGTGGATTTCCCCAGAGAGGCTTTTCCTGCAGGTTTGAGTTTAGAAATAAAGATGAGGAACCTTCCCTTGGTTCTCTCCATCTTCTCGTTCCTTTCTGCCAGGCCTTTGGCTGTTTGTCTCACAGCTCCTGGACCAGGCAGAGCACAAGGTGCAAAGAGGAATGAGGTGAGCAGGATTTTCTGCAGAGAATGGGAAGCAGGCAAAAAGGTCACAGAGATCAGAGATGCAGAGGATGTGAAGATCATCCAGTCCCTCCATGATTATGCAGGAGTGCTACCTTTGGTGTATTTCAAGTCTAATTGTAAAGTCCCAAGAGATGGGTGGGGCTAGGCCGTCCTTCACTGGGAGGCTATTCCATAGCTTGAGAGCTCAAGCTCCAAGTCCATTGCCTCATCACATCCCATTATTCCTTGTTGTTATCGACGCCCTGGGAAATTTCTCTCCAGCCATCGGGAGAAAATCTTCCTCCACAAAAGCGCCTAGCAAGTGCACCATGCCAACAACTCCAGTACAGCACACACAGGCCCACCTTCCCCCGAGACAATGGGGCAGTCACATTCATCCCACTGAGCCTCACAAAGGCAAGGGGTGCAATTCTCTGCAAACAGGGAAGCGAGATCCTCAGAACTAAGTTCCTCATGAAAGCTCGTGTTGTTTCACAAACTCCTCAGCCACCACAGCTGCTCCTTTCCCATGCAGACCACATCAGGAGTCAGAGGATCTGAGGGACCCTCCCTGGGGGGAGATGCTGCAGCAGCGGGAAAAGGAGCCAGCAAAAGCCATTACGAACAGGTAATTTCTACTTTCTTCCCCACTGATGACAATGGGCCTAATTCTGGAAGAGCTCTATGCCTACCGGTGAGAGGAAAGCATGGGGCATATACAGAGGATGTGCTGTATTTGAAGTAGCGTACATATCATATGTAATAAATAACAGGGAATTTCAGGTACACAAGGAATAAAGGGCAAGGCCCTAAATCAGAAAGCCAAATTCAAAGTGAAGCACTTTGGGCCAGTAAAGCAGCCTGTTACTGGGGAGAGAAGCCCTCCCCACGCCCCCATCAAACCCAGCAGGTCAGTACTCGAGACCCTAAAGCCGCAGGGAGAGGAGAGGAGAGCCTGAGGGTCCTGGAGCAGCCTGGTGAGGTCTGGTGTGGTTAGACAGCACTGGGAGCCCCCTCCACCCCACAGTTAGGACAGGGACCAGAGAAGGGTTTAATACCGTGTATGTCCCAATGCAGCAGGTAGGGTTCCCACAATCAGCGGGGACTAGTTCTTTGTATCCTTAGGGCTCCGTGTGCACTGAAGTTAGTGGTGTCTATTTCTTGTTTATTCTGGTCACCTTATGAATCACAAAGTCATTAATACATCCCGCTGGCCGTGTGATCTCGCTCGTTATGCTGGCTGCGGGAATCCCCACTAACTAGGAGCCTTGTTCTCCTCAGGACTGCAGCACTCTTGCTGCCTTGTTTCTAACATGTAGCTGGAACGACTCACCCTCCTCTCTGGGCTTGGGGGCTGGCTGGCTGGGGGAGGGGGTTACAGGCTGAGGAGCCAACAGGCAATAGTGTTTCATGGTCTCCTTCAGGACCCTGAACCTCCCAGCTGGTGAGGCGCCGAGTCCAGCACCAGCTCCCTCAGGACAAAGAAGCTGCCCTACCAGGAGGTCGCTGCTGATAGGGACCATCGTCTGTCTGCGTAAGTGGTGAGCACGTGCGCCGGACTGGCCGGGGAGTGAATGCTCAGGAACGACCCAGTGGCCCTTGGCGTGGGATTGCTGCTCACATACGAGGCTCTCCTACCTGTTAATTCACTGGGAGTTTGGCGCATGGAATGACTGGCTTGCAGGGGGCTTGCTGACAGCTCTTCAGGGCTGGGCCTGTCTCTGAGCTTGGGTTTGTGTAGCACACTGGGGCTCAAGCCCCCACTGTGCTGGAGTAACAAGCAATAAACACGCCCTGTCAGGCTGGTTCTTGGGCTAGTGGTTCTGGTTGAGTTGGGAGCAGGGCTCTGGGCCAGGGGTTCTCAAGCTGGGGGTAGAGAGCCCCTAGGGGTCATGAGGTTATTACATGGAGGCTTGTGAGCAGTCAGCCACCACCCCCAACATTTATAATACTGTTAAAGATAATTTATAAAGGGGCGGGGGTCACACTCAGAGGCTGGCTCTGTGAAAGAGGTCACCAATACATCCGATGAAGTGAGCTGTAGCTCACGAAAGCTTATGCTCAAATAAATGGGTTAGTCTCTAAGGTGCCACAAGGCCTCCTTTTCTTTTTGCGGATACAGACTAACACGGCTGCTACTCTGAAACCTGTCAATACAAGTTTGAGAACCACTGCTCTAGGGGATGGTGGGTGCCGAGTCCTTCGGGCTACGCTAGCCTGAGTGGGACAGGTAGAGTGGCTAGGTGCCAGGTTTTCAACCAGAAAGTCCGGTCGAAAAGGGGACCTGACAGTGTCCGGTCAAATCTACTGACCAGACACCCAAAGTTCAGTTACCGCGGGCAGGGGAGGCAGGTAGGTGCTGGGTCATCACCCCTGCCAGCCCCTATTCAGCTGGGGCCGCCCCCTACCTGCCTCAGGCAGCCGTAGCTCCCAGCTCAGGCTCTACAGAAGAGTCCCTGCTGACCTGGTCAGGGGGGTAGAAGGCGAAAAACAGCGACCAACTAGGGGGAGGGGAGAAGAGGGGTGGATGGGGGCAGGGCCTTGGGGGGAAGGAGGCAGGGCAGGGGAGATTCCAGCACTCCAGTGTCCAGCTTTTAATTACCACCAAAGTGGCAAACAGGGCTGGGCAGGGAGGAGCTGAAGCCCAATGGGGTCAGCACTGGCTGTAGGGACAGGAGTTGTTAGGTCTCCAGGCTGGGCTCAGACTCATGCTTCAAGGTATGGAACCACTGGGCGAGCTCAGGGAAAGCCCTAGTGCCATGTAGGCTGGTGCAGCTGCTTTGGAGCTCTGCCCCTTGCCCCGATGCCACAGAGGTGCCATCTAAGCCTTCCCAGCACCAGGAAAGAAGCGCCACACTTGGGTGCAGCCCAACCAAGAGCCTGAGGGAAGCCAGGAGACTCCTTCTGGCTGAGCCTAGCTTCCTGAGGCCTCCCACTGCACCAAGCAGAAAGTAGCAAGGAGGCAATGAGCCCCCAATCTGCTCCTCAGCCCCGGCCAGCCCCTAACAGCAGCCTTCTTGGGTGGCTCCCCCCATTCCCCACAAACACCCTCCCCCCCCTTCAGTGGCCTCCTTTCCTGACCACCCCTCACCCAACCCCAAAGCTGGCTCATTACTCATCCCTGCATCCCCTCCTGCACACTAACTTCTCTACTGGAGCCTGGCTCCATCTGCCAGGCTGGGATATGGCCCTGCCAGGGGGGAGCTTCCTTCATAACTGAAAGTGTATTGGCCTTCACTGCTGCTCGAGGAGCATTTTGCACCACATAAAAGCACCACAATTTGGTAATGACAGTTGCTTCCCAGGAGAGATGCAACTCACAGCTGCAGTGTAGGTCAAGTCAACCAGGGAAGCTTGCGAACACCCAAGTGGTCTCCGGGAAACTGTGCAAACTTCTTCTATTTAAAGAGGTGAGTCAATCAGCCCTAGAGGCAGGAGGGTGACAAGAGTCTGCTTCCTGAAGCAGACATCGCACCCCAAAGGGATCTGTCAGAACAAAAAGCAAAAGCATGCTGTGCAAAAAGGAGGAAGCACTGAGGCAAAGGGTGAGAGCCTGAAAAAGTCAGAGTGGCCACAAGGGGGCTATCCTCTTTCCTTTTGGTGGTACAAGTTTTCTGATGGCCATCCCCATTACTTATTTCCTTGTGACCCAGTTTTCCTCTTCTGCAATGAACAAAGAACCTGTTCCAGGGGTCCTGATGACAGCTCCTTCATTTCCCTGTGCATCCCACTCAGTACCGACATTCCTCTTAGCACAGTCTTGTAATGGGTGAATCACCAATCAACAGCTGTGTTCAAGTATCACTAAAGGGCTACATTTGTTGTCTGGTTCTTTTCCACCCTAAGTACCTTCCTGTCCCAATCTCTTCCTCCATTTCTGTACATGCTCTGCATTTACTTTTTTCCCCAGGTCATCCTCTTCCCAGCTCCAGGCCTCGGAGTCTTTACAGGCATCTAGTTTCCTCTTGGGGCTTGGTCTACATGGGAAAACTGCACAAGCTTAACCTAAAGCGGTGGTTCTCAACCAGGTGTATCTGTGGGGGTATGCAGAAGTCTTGCAGGGGGTACATCAACTCATCTAGCTATTTGCCTAGATTACAACAGGATACATAAAAGGCACTAGTGAAGTCAGTACAAACTAAAATTTCATTACTTGTTTATACTGCTCTATACACTATACACTCAAATGTAAGTACAATATTTATATTCCAGTTGTTTCCAATTTTTCAGTATAGTGTGCTGTGACACTTTTGTATTTTTATGTCTGATTTTGTAAGCAAGTAGTTTAAGTGAGGTGTAACTGGGGGGGTATGCAAGACAAATCAGACTCCTGAAAGGGGTACAGTAGTCTGCAAAGGTTAAGAGCCACTGACCTAAAGCATGAATTTACACTAATGCAGTAAAGCTCTGCACTGACATTGTTTCAGTTTAAGGGCTTGTTATTGCAGTTTAGTTCACACCTGTTCCCAACTGATTTACACTAAACCAAAATCAAGAGCATCCCCACAGTAAATTCACACCTCGTGTTAAGCCAGTGCAACTCATGTACACAAGCCATTACACTGCTATGCTTCAACTACTCTAGACTGACCTCACTTTCAGCTTTTATTTGATGCCCAGACTCCTCTGTACAATGAATAAGGATACCTGTAAGCAATGACTTCTAGGTATATTTGCTAAATCATTTCCTCATAATTATATAAGGTTATCTCCCACCCCCATTTTCAGTTTTTGGGGTCTTGTTTTTAAGAATTAACATAATTACAGAATCACAGACTACTTAGCAATGGAAGCTGATGCACCTGTTGCTAAACCACAATGCACTGTACGTATTGAAAACTAGACGCAGCAAAAATCAAGTCAAGGCATGAACTTAGGAAACTAGCTAATAGATTTAAGAAATAAGCCTGGCAGGTGCAGGTGACCATGAAAACTGTCAAAGTAAGAGAACTTTACCAAAGTAGGCCATTCCAATGGCTAGTACTCAAGAACCTTCGTGTGTGAACAAGTCTAGGGACCGACCTGTTCAGAGTGTTGGGATTACTTAATAGTTCCAAAAGTCTTACAGGCATGAGTGAAGCCTAACATTAGATAAGTCTATCGGAAACTTGTGGATTACGCAGAATGTGTCTTTTGGGCCAAGTAATTTTCTATTTACTACATTAAGAAGGTTTATACTTTTACAAGCATAATCTACCATTAGACATTTCATTAGAAGTACAAACAAGTTTGTTCTTTCAAAATCAGTGCCTGTGAAGGTGCTCTAAAGCGTTCTCCTTGAATGTTGAAATGGTATTCGACTACTGCATAAGAACAGCCATACTGGGTCAGACCAAAGGTCCCTCTAGCCCAGTATCCTGTCTTCCCACAGTGGCCAATGCTAGATGTCCCAGAGGGAATGAACAGAACAGGTAATCATCAAGTGATCCATCCCATCACCCATTCCCAGCTTCTGGCAAACAAAGGCTAGGAACACCATCCCTGCCCTTCCTGGCTAATAGCCATTGATGGACCTTGCCTCCATGAATTTATCTAGTTCTTTTTTGAAACAGGCCAGAATATTGAGGAGCTGCAGGGTTTTTGTTTATTTATCAAAAAAGGTTCCTGGCAATCTAACAACATCCTTACTGGGTCATGCTCAGCTTCCACATGAAGTGCCAAAGCCCCTTGCAACTTATTAGAGATCACAAAATAGGCTTCAGTTTGAAATACTTCCTCATATACAATTTATTTTATGCTCTTCAATCATGTATTTGCTGCGTACTACAGGAATTATCTTACCAGTACCATAAAAGGTTTTGCCCATCAGCATACAGGCTGCTTTATGACTGCAACGTATGTTGCAGAACAGACTGTGACTGCATAAAACCACTCAGTTTAGTTCATTCCCCCCCCAGTTTGTCTAATCGGACACAGCAGGTTGCGGAAGAGAAAGTCATGACAGAGCTGTATTTTTTCTCCCTCAACATACACTGTTTAAAGGTAACCTGCAACAACTTGCGCTTCTGCCCTTTTCTGCTTCTTTATATGTAAAAAGTAGTGGCAATTGAGCTGTTACCTTTTAACCAGAGTGTTTAAAATTTTGTAAACAGCCATTTAATTTCATTTTGAGTAAAAACGCCTTCGTTTAAGAATTCAAAACATCATCTGATACTTCACTGGTTCTCCAATACAGCTACAGAAGACTAGACTTTACATTCCTGATCATTTTAAGTTAAAAACCAGTAGAACAAAAGTTACACTTCCTTTTAGATCACTTTCAGAATCAAAAAACCTATCAAAAAAGGCACAAGCACCTTTTGTAAAAACACTCTGCAGATCACCTTTAACTTGTGTCACCGCATCCATATCTCAGAACAAACGCAGAAATTAAAGATACACCTCAGTCCAGAATTCAAAATAAACTGAGAAGATATGACTGGTTTGATAGCTATCAATTTTTTAAGTTTGACAACCTGTATAACGTCAACTTCAATGACATACATGACTTGCTTTGAAGTTACTGAAGCATTAACAGAAGCAGTACGGCTACGACAAAGAGGTTTTTAGTTAGAAATACACATTTTATTTCTATGTGTCAATAAAAAAAGTCCCACATTTTCAGATCACAGGATGCAAATGCATACAACAAAAAAAGTTGCGCACTAATCTACTAATGTGATGTCACAATTTAGACGATCCCGATCCAGGCCAATTGTCATTTGATTGAAATACCCTTCTAGGACTAAGCCCTTACCATTTACATCAGAGACAAAATCCCTTATAACAACGTAAACAAAATAACTTTCTTCCTAAAAGGTTAACTTTGAAATTTCAGTCCATTCTGACAGGACTTGCACTCCTCCTTCGAGGGCTTCCTGATGGTGAACGACTGAAAGTGAAAGAAAAACAGAAGTTAGTTGGAGTAACTCTAGTGTTGACTTGGAACTGCCGATATAGCAATATCACCAGGAAAAAAAAAAAACAAACAAACACCACCTCATGTATTTTCTGTAATAACCCAATAATTGGCACCAATGAAGGTAGAGAATTAGTTTTACTTTTAAAACAGATCTTACACATACATCCTCAAAGGGTATATGAAATTGTAACTTTGCTACAGAATCATTAGTAACCTTTAAATGAAAGGTTTCAGAGTGGTAGCCGTGTTAGTCTGTATCAGCAAAAACAACGAGGAGTCCTTATGGCACTTTAGAGACTAACAAATTTATCTGGGCATGAAAATGACATCTTGAAGTATGGAATCCTTTCCGGAAGTGCATGAAAGCGTTAACAGGAAAGGATAAAAAGGAAGCTACAAACAAGGATCTCAAGGTCAGGCACACACTGTGGCAAGGCACAAGCTACTTTAGTTCCCATGCACTCCTTCCCTCAAGAGACTTCAGTCAAGCTTGGAAAAGCTGTCTCCAAGTGTTGAGAAGATCGTACTTATCCTGAATTAATGGAAAATGGCTCAAACTAAAATGGAAAAACTAAGGCTAATGATTAATTACATAAAATATACAATGTTCTAACACATACTCATCTGGGTTATGAAAGGGAAATGTAGAAAGTTCTATCTTGCTATTACCATGTAGCAACAACAGACTGTACAGCTGTCAGTCAAAACAGAAAGAAAAGGAGTACTAACCAATTTATTTGAGCATAAGCTTTCGTGAGCTACAGCTCACTTCATCGGATGCTCCATCCGATGAAGTGAGCTGTACCTCACGAAAGCTTATGCTCAAATAAATTGGTTAGTCTCTAAGGTGCCACAAGTCCTCCTTTTCTTTTTGCGAATACGGACTAACACGGCTGTTGCTCTGAAACCAGTCAAGACAGAGCCACCAGCAAGGTGGACCACAGTTTGACTACATTCAATCAGATGGGTGTTTGCTATAAGAAGTCTTTAGTTTATATTTTGCTTCAACACATTTAATCCATTTCCAGTTTTACTCAGAGCCATTTATGTTTTCCATTATCTTTACTTCTCTCATTCAGATTTTTGACTCTGGTTATACCCCCCCCACCCCCTTGAGAAAGTAGGTTCAGTCCTTCTGAAAAGGATTTAATTGTAAGCCAGAAGTAGCCCACTACACCTTCTAGAACACAAATTAATCTCATTATGATCACTGGAGTTTTTAAATAGACTGCTTAAAATTGATTCCCCCTGTGCTTAAAATTTATTTCATGCTTTAGGTCATCCACTTGTACAATCTCAGGTTAATGAAGCCATTGTAGAGGATGGAACTAATACAGCAATTGCCAAAGGCAAGATCCTCATAATACAACATGCACCCACTTTCTTGGAAACAGCTTTACCATTTTGGACCTGAGTAATCAGTGTCCCATGCATTAATTAAGGCAGCCCTGTCCATCCAAAATACACCTTACAGTTAAATCAGAGACAAAGTATAGGGAAAAGTTCTGGTAATCTCAGTCAAACAAGTTTTCAGTAGTCTTTAGTCACAAGATTCAACTTACCTTCTCTTTGGAGATGGTGATCTGGACTTTGATCGGCTGCAAAATATGGACACAAGTGAAAAAAAAAGTTACATGAAAACAATTCCTTCCATACTGAAAAATCTCCAAAAATGCCTTAGACAGCATTTTAAATACGCATCACTGAATGTATGCAAAAATCCTTTAAAAAGGATTTGTATGGGCATCAAGTTAATCCCCACAATCCCTACTACTAAGGCAGATACACTGCATGGTTTCTTATCTCCATAGGCATTTGGAGAGAGTTCTTTCACCATCACTGTTCAATATCAGCACTGATTGGTTGATGGATAAACATGAGGAAGCAGCTGTCAGTGTTGCGCTGAATACCATTCTATTTCAAAATTTTTAAAGATACTGTATGACACTTGCTACAATTAGCAATAACTGAGCATCATCCGTTTCTGAAAATACTGCACTGAAGTTTTATCTGTCCTCATCTCTTGAGATGCATTCACCATCCATCGCTACTCATGTAATGAAAACATGCTGGTACATTTCAAGTCAGGTGCTCACATTTGTGTTTGATCCCACCTATTTCTACTTCTCGGCAACTCTTCTGTGCAGTTTTGTTTCTTCAGAAAATCCTTCAACAAAAACCATTAGCACAAGAGAGCAGTGCCTCCTTAATATGACCACCATCAGAAACAAAGTTCTCCTGCTGTGATTGTGACATTTTAAAACTACCAACAAGATGTGAACATTTAACTGATCCTTTTGGAGCTCTGCAGCCAAGAGTTCCCTTTGTTCTTCTGTAAATAAGCCATTAGAACCTTCTGCTTGCTTGAAGGTGAAGTTCAATGGAGAGTATCTTTAAAACTATGCAATGAACAATGCCAATGCTTTGACACTTTTCAGTAACTCCCATCTTGAAAAACCTCTTCCACTACTACCGGAGCACTAAACTGCATACATATGGTATGTCACAAAGAAGCTTTATGTTAGAATTTGAATTCTAGGAGTACCTCATTCACAAGAGCCAACAGCTGACTCATAGAAAAACAGTCCCAGTCCTACAATTCAGTAACATGCCCTAATATTTGAGTCTCCCTATAGCTGACACGTAAATTGATCATGGCTAGTTGTTCGCTGCACACCACTAGCATATGCAAACGAACCAGGGCATACTGGAGAATGGCCAAATGGACATTTGAATTTACGGGGGAACTAAAGTTAAGTTTCAATAGGACGTTCATGAGATAACAGGCAGAAACAGCACATTTTAGCATCAAGAGGTCATTTCTCCCCCAAACACATCCCACACCCCCGGAGTCTCTTGAGTTCTCTATTACTGTGCATTTATATTTTGCTAGATGTTGTTTCCCCAGCAAGTCTGGGGTTTGAAACTATGTAAGTCTCCCTTGTAATATACTTTCCTGGCACCAACTTCATTTTTACAGGATACATTAGGGTTTTAGTGCATGATGGTGAACCACAGACAAACTTCTGGTACATGAACAAGTTTTGCCTGATATGCATCTATCTACGGTCAAAAGAACACACACATTTGACTAAGTAAACCTGTAGATACTATTAAGTGGCTTTAATTAATTATGGCAAACATCTTACCTGCTTCGTGGCCATAAAGCAGATCTGGATCTGGATCTTGATCTAGACCTAAAGTTTGAAGAAGGAAACTAATGAAAGCCAACTCAAATCCACATAAGAATTAATTTCTGTATTAATACAGAAATGCAGTTAAGAAAAATAAAAATGTACAGCATTTACTGTCTAGGTAAAAAAAACTCCATCAAGCAGTCAATACTGTAGCAGCAATTTTGTTATCTTAGTAAGATCCTGTTTGCTAGCGTTAGATAGAGGCACTATTTTCCAAAAAATCAAACACTCAAATTTGGGAAGTTCATGTCATTGATAAGCTTATATTATGTTATGTAAAACCATTTTTATTTACATAATTGCTCCAGGGCTTTTTTTATTGTTTGGGGTGTGTTTTTATTGACATTCCTTAAGGACATAACTAGGCTGGCATAATGTTTAAGCGTACACCAGACCCTAAGACAGCTAAACGTGCAATACCAAAAATTCAAGAGAATTGTTTCCAGAACATTCACTTTAGTTGAGGGGAAATTTCCCCAAGTTAGTATGTTTGGTCTTGAAGGCTCAAACCATTCTCACAGAATCTACTCACCAAATAAAACAAAGAATGAGTTTCACACTACTTCCCACCATACCCTTCAAATATTCTGAATCCACCTTAACAGAAATGTTGGCTGATAATCATAATACAAAACCGATTACCTTGATCTTTTTAAAGAACGTGATCGGGATCTACGGGGTGAGGCCGATCTAGATCTACGAGGTGACACAGACCTCGATCTGCGAAGGGAAGCTGACCTGGATCTAGAGTGAAAAGATTGAAAATATTATACAATGCTTTTACTTGTCTTTAAAAAAGGTGAATAGGATGTTTGACTTCTCTTTAAAAAGGAAAGCACAAGGAAGTCTGAAACGCACCTCCTACCACGGCTTCGGCTGCGTGACCGAGAATACCTTCTTCCTCTGGACCTTGAATGAGATCTAGACCGTGACCTAACGTTAGGTTAGAAAAAATAAGTATTAGAAAAGAACTTTAGAAATTAGTGCACGTGAGCCTTTGCTGAAGTTAAAATTTCAGACAACTAAAAATTAGTGTCTGTCAGTTGGAAAAAACTCAGGGCCTATTTGTTTTGAGCATTTTTACTACCTAGAAAAGATGTTAAGCTGAATTACATTTAGAATTACATTATAATATAAAACACTGTAATGTGTATTTAAAATAAACCTTGCAAGTTTGCAGGTCGACCCTCTTTGGCCCAAGGTCTAGCAGATCTAGACGATCTAGAAGTATCTATAGCCGATCGCTGCATCTAGGTGTTCTCTTCAATCTAACGACGATCAAACTGACAGCCAAATGAGCCAGGGTGAGGCTTGATTGACGCAAGAAGATTTTTCTAGGTGGGAATGTGGTCAATCTGGTGTTCCTCTTTCTAAACCGGAGGGGGGGGGCCCCAATTGAAAGCCAAATTTACTGTTACGGCGATCACCGTCTCAAATTTTCTGCCCTTTAAAGAATATGGTGAAGCTAGGTGTAGATGGCTCGAGGGGATCTGGCCTCTTATGCTGATCACCTCAAGGTCTAGGAGGATCTTAATTGTCGGATTTTGCAAGGCGCCTCAGCATGAAACCTTAAGGCTTGTGACATTCTGAATCAAGGCGACTGACTCAAACGAAGAAACCTGAAAGGTTTTGACCAGGTTGATTGTTAATATATTAACATTTAATATGAAATATCAACAAAACGTAACACACCCCTGCATGACTACAGCATTACAGTTAGGCGAATCCGGCCCAGCATGCGCTCCTTGGCTAACAAGACCGCCTCTGTCCCTAGCGAAGAGACCCGGCCGCGCCGCCCCCCCCCGTACCTGCTCCTCCTCCGACGACTGTAGCGGTGGCAGTCGTAGGCGTAGTGGCCCTTGTCTCCGCACTCGTAGCACCGGTCGTTGGGGTCGAAGGGGCGCCGCGCGGGGGGCCGGTCGTAGCGGGAGCGGCGGGGCATGCCCGTCGACAGCTCCACTCTCACCCGCGAGCCGCACAGCACCCTGCGGGCCGAGACAGGCGCCGGTCACTGCCCGCCGCCGCCGCCCCCCGCGCCCGCCGCCCCCCGCGCCGCCGCCCCCCGCGCCCGCCACCTACTTTCCGTCCAGCCCGAGCACCGCGTCCTCCGCGTCCCGCGGGTCCTCGAACTCCACGAAGGCGAAGCCCGGCGGGTTCCGCGCGATCCACACCGTGCGCAGCGGCCCGTAGTAGCTGAAGGCTCGCTCCAGCTCGCCCTTGCCGGCGCCGGTGCCCAGGTTGCCCACGTACACCTTGGTCTCTGCAAGAGCAACGCACGCGGTCGCCGAGGCCCCGCAGCCCGCGCCCCGCCGCCGGGCGGGCAGAGCCAGGCGCGGCCCCGCCGCACACGGCCCGCCGAGGCGCCGCCGCCGCCGCCATCTTGGCCGCCCCACCCGCGGCCGCCCCTGGCCCAGGCGCGCGGCGGGCGCCCAACGTGCGCAAAATGGCGGCGGCCGCCTCCCCCGCGGCGAGCCCCGCGCGCGCCGCGCCCCGCGCCCCGCCCCCCCGGGATCGGCGAGGAGACCCCCCCCGCCGCCAACCCCCCGCCGCCGGCCCCCGCGCGGCACGGCCTAGCGCCTACCGCCTCCATAGCGGCCGTAGCGAGACATGGCTCCCGCTCCAACCGCCCGCCCGCCCGCCAGCCGGCTGCCTGCCTCTCCGCGCGCAGGCGCCGCGAGCCCCTGATATAGAGTGCGCGGCGCACGCGCACAGCACCCCCGCCCGCCGCCGCGCGCGCTGTGAGAAGGCGGGAAGGAGAGCCCACCCCTTCCCCCCGTTGCCATAGCAACGTGCTCGGGTCGCGCAACTTGTCCCCGCGGGCGGGGGGGGACGTGAGCGACCGGTGGCGGCGGGGCCCCTGTCCGCTCTGGGGGGAGCACGGCGCTCCCCTGGGGTATGGGGGCGGGCTGGACCCCACTAGAGCCATGGGGAGCGCTAGGGGGCGGGGCCCCATTAGTGCTTCCCTGGGGTATGGGGGGGCTACACTAGAGCCATGGGGGGGCTGGGCCCCGGGCCCCGTTAGCGCTCCCCTGGGGCATGTGGGGGCTGGGCCCCCTAGAGCCATGGGGGGGGCTGGGCCCCATTAGCGCTCCCCTGGGTTATGGGGGGGCTAGGGGGCTGGGCCCCATTAGAATAGAATAGAATATCAGGGCTGGAAGGGACCTCAGGAGGTCATCTAGTCCAACCCCCTGCTCAAAGCAGGGCCAATCCCCAATTTTTGCCCCCTATCCCTAAATGGCCCCCTCAGGGATTGAACTCACAACCCTGGGTTTAGCGGGCCAATGCTCAAACCACTGAGCTATCCCTCCCCCCATGAGTGCTCCCCTGGAGCATGTGGGGGGCCTAGGCCCCACTAGAGCCATGGGAGGGGCTAGGGCCCTATTAGTGCTTCCCTGGGGTATGGGGGGACTGAACCCCCATAGAGCTATGGGGGAGCTAGGGGCCTGGGCCCCATTATAGCTCCCCTGGGGCATGTGGGGAGCTAGGGCCTGGGCCCCATTAGAGCTCCTCTGGGGCATGTGGGGGGCCTGAGCCCCAGTAGGGCTATGTGGGGCTGGGCCCCAATAGAGCCATGCAGGGGGCTAGGGCCCTATTAGAGCTCCCCTAGGGTACGGGGGGACTGAACCCCAGTAAAGCTATGGAGGGTGAGGCAGAGGCTGGGCTGTAGTAGAGCTCAGGAGGCTAGGCCCCCTCTCCTGGGATAGGGGGCTGGCCCCCCGTAGAGCTCCATTGGGGCATGGGGGAGCAAGGGATAGACTCCAGTAGAGCTGGGGGGGGGGCCGTCAGCAGGACCCATTTAAAGTTATGCAAGTGCCTAAATATTTCCCGGGTAGGGAGCGGAGACATTTTTTCAGCCATGTTCTGTACTCGGTTCACACCTACTGGGTTAACAGCTTCTTTCTGCTAGTTCACGTTTGCCCGGCCCGAGACTCTGCTCCTGTAGTTGGGTCGGGGTGAGCAAGTCCGGTGGGTAATGCAGATCCAACAGCAGAACAGGAGCTTTAGTTCTAAATGAGAACTTCTGTCTTTGACTTGTTTGAAGAAATGATGGGCATCCTGTTGCATGGCTTGAGACAGGACACTTCAGAGTCCTGTAGAATTTACTGCAGTCACCTGTGCTGAGTGAAGCGTGTAAATGTCTACTGCGTCAGGGTTTTCCATGGTGAAAAGCACCCCTGTTATTTCATGTGCCATAGCTCTAAACAAGCCAAGGGCGTTTCATCTAACTTAAAAAAAATAATTTTAGGACTGAAAATAAGTAAAAGATATTTCTGCTCCTGGACATAACACCCATAAAAAAAAAAGGCTTGTCACAGATGAACCTTCTCAGCTGTGATTGTACTGAAGAAGAGTAATTAGGAACTGATCTAGAATTATGTAGATTACATATTTTAAAAGGTACAAGAAAGAGTAATGAAAGCCTAATTAATACTGTATTCCTTTCTGGTTTTTCATTTAATATAGAATTTAAGTGATTATTTTAAATTAATCTTCAAAATGAATCAGTAAACTGATGTCAGAGTCAGATACACAAACAATTGCAGTGAAAGGAATGTGAAATGCCCTATTTATTTTAATGGGAGTCTGATTCAAAGCCAATTGAAATCAATGGATTCCAATGATTTTAAAGGATTTTGGCTCAAACCCTGGATAAGGGATTGAAATAGCTCTGAAGCCTATGAAAGTTTAAATGTCAGTATCCTTGCTGAGACACACCAGCTGATGAGGTAATCTTTTTTACTGGATCAACTTCTCTTGGTGAGAGAGACAAGCTTTTTATCTGACCCTGTCAAGAACAAATCATGCCGAACCACCCTAATTTTTGACAGGGTTGGTGGCTTAGTGGATGGAGGGCTGTAGTAACACTATCAAAGAAGGAAATTAGGTTAGGAAATTTGTGTAGCTTCAACTTCCAGCCATTTGTTCTTGTTATGCCTTTCTCTGCTAGATTAAATCCCTTTAGTATCTGATATTTTCTTCCTGTAAAGATACTTATACACTGTAATCAAGTTGCCTCTCACACACTACGCAATTGACTCAGAGATTGGCCCCTAGGTCAGCCTACCCCAGGTACAGTCTCACAACTCAGCCCTACCCAAGTTACCATGTCCTCACTGGTTCTGCACTCATGCACCTGCATCAGTAGGACTTCCCATGGCTTTTTATTCTGCAGTAAGCTGTGGCACTGATTTGTTCCGAGTGAATTGTGGGAGAACTTGTCTGTCCTGGGCAAATCGGTGGAATTGTGGTAAAGCACTGGAAGACTGTCAGCACTCAAATGACTTAGCCTGTGTCCTTACTGCAAAGTGGGCAAATTTCCAGCCCAAATGAAAGCTGAGCTCCAGCCTAAACCCCCAACCAGGCCAGCTAGCCCAGATGGAAAGCACCACTTAGCTCAGCTGAGAGGGTTGTGAATGTGTGACTGGGAGGCGGGTCGGATAAGAGCCTGGGCTAACTCCCCAATGAAAGACATAACCTCAACCTTCTTTTGATAAAGAGCTCAATCTGTTTAGTTTAAGTCCGTCTCTCTACAGCATTTTCTCCAGCCCCAAATAACGTTTTGTGGCTCTTTTCTGCATCCTCTCCAATTTTTCAACTGTTCTTTAAAATGTGGACCCCAGAACTGGATGTAGTACTCCAATATCGGTCTCATCCATGCCACATACAGAGGTACAATCATCTCCCTCCTTCTACTCACTTCTCCCCTATTTATACATCCGAGGATCACATTAGCCCTCTTTGCCACACAATTGCCCTTGGAGCTCGGGTTGCTTTTGCACAATGACCCCTAAATCTTTTTCAGAGGCGCTGCTTTCTGTAGGGAGGGCCTGCATTCCATGTCCCTAAATGAATAATTTTGCATGTGGCTGTATTAAAATACTTTTTGTTTGAATGGGACCAGCTTTCCAAGCAATCTAGATTGTGCCCTATTACTGTCCTGTCCTCCTCAGTATTTACCACACCACCAATCTTTATATCATCCACAGGTAGGAGGAGAGGCAATTAAAGGCAGACACAGAGGAGGGACACAGCCAGGAAGACAAGATTCATCAACTCCATCTTTCATATGAGACAGTGTTAGATAAAGAATTAGGATTCCATAGAATAAAATGTCATTCATACCAAATAACTTTTTTTATACAAAATATTAGGTAGTACAAATGCTTCCTGCTTTCAGTTATAAGACTGTTCCACCATCTGTTCCTTCACATACAGAATCAGCCAGAGTGGCTAATGCACAACAGTACTGCTCACCCTCACATCAGTCAGTGAAAATCAAGTCAACCAATAGCATAGAACAATTCTTAATCTAAGGGGAAAAGAGCACCTCCTCCTGTTTGAAATAGAAGAGTTTTAGATGAGAAGCGTTTGTCAACTTGTCCATTACTACTGCGGTGCAAGGTGGCCTTGTATCAAGCTCTGCACTCTAGATAGAATAATTTCATTGGAGCTGCTACAGTCTTCTGGCCCATATGGCGGGTCGATAGTTAATACACCTGCCACACACAGTGTTCTTTGTGACTCGCCTTGTTCTGTTACAGGGATGTGATTGGTCTCCAGCCAAGTCTTCAGGCTGCTCTTCCTCTTCTCCAGTTCTTCGTGGCCATAAGCTCTGCTCTCTTCTGGCATGAATAGGTGAGCAAGCCGCTCCTTCGTTTCATCATCCCCTTCATTCACTATTTCAACTTCCTGTACAGCGTGACCCAAGATGACTGAGACACATACTTTTCCATCCTCCGTGAGCTTCACTAGGACAACACTGCCAGGAAAGAGGACATATATTGAATGGTAAGTCATTAAGCAGAAAAAGACAGTGAGAAATCTAGGCCGTGTTGCTCAAAAATGGGTGCTTAGAATTACGTTAGTAAATACATAGCGAGATTTCCAAAATATGAGAACTCAGGAGTTCTCATTAGAAGTCACTTTAAAAATCATGCCACATAATCAGGCAAATTTCAGACACCTGTTTTTGGAAAATCTTGGCTATATATATGTATATACATACATATACACACACTACATACTGTATAGCAGAATATTCCATGCAAAACAAAACAAAAAAATCCATACAGCAAAGCTAGGGCTGGGAAATCAAGTATTCCAGAGTCAGGCTGCAAGTGCAAACTTGACACAGGGTTCCTGAGTGCCCAGGAATATTATACCCTAGTCTATTTAACATCTTGCGCATTGAAGGGCAGAACATAGAATTCCACACCTTAATTACCATGTAAATACAGGAGATAAATTCATCACCATTAAGGTGCTGGCAGAGGAGAGATTCTGCTTTTTTTGCTTGTTTATTATATAAAAGGTGCCAGAATGTTTTTTTCGTGGGGGGGAAAAAGAATGGGAGAGGAGGGCTGTTTGTTTGTACATTGGAAAAATCAGATTTCATTTCCTCTGGAGGACTCCCAAGGTGACTGGCAGTGCAGGGAGAGGACAATCACTGTGGACAGTAGAGGTAAAGCCTGAAGCTATGTCTACACTGTGCACCTTACAACGGCGTGCTGTTGTAAGGTGCGCAGCGTGGCTACTTTTTGTCGCTGGGGGAGCGCTCTCCTGGCGACAAAATAAAACCACCCTGAATGAAGGGCAGTAGCTTTGTCAGTGGGAGAGCGGCTCCCACCAATAAAACGCTGTCCACACAGGCACATTTCGTCGTTAAAACTTTTGTCGTCCAGGGGGAATGTTTTTTGCATGCACACCCCTGAGCAACAAAAGTTTTAATGACAAAGTGCAGTGTAGATATGGCTTGAGTGATTGCAATGGGAAGGAATTTAGGGTGGGAACCACAAAGTGATTGAGGGCACGGCTACAGTAGAGAGTTTACAGCAGCACGGATGCAGGCGCCCTGCTGTAAGCTCTCTAATGTAGCTGCTCTAAGCCGAGAGGAGAGAGTTCTCCCATTGCCTTAACTACTACAGCCCCTGCAAGAGGCAGTAGCTGTGTTGGCGGGAGAAGCTCTCTCACTGACATAGCGCTGTCCACACTGGTGCGGTAACTTCTGGTGCTCAGAGAGGCGATTTATTCATCCCCTTGAGCGACAGAAGTTACGCTGACATAAACTGTAGTGGAGATGTAGCCCGAGGCGTTGCAATGCTGAGCATCAGATATATCTTTTAGGCGCCTAAGGGGAAAAAAACGTCATGTAAACAACGCTGCAATCCACAAAGCCTGAGTCAGACACCTAGGCTCCCTATACAATCAATGGGGAGAGAGAGGTGACTCAGAATGGGAGCCACAAAAGCCAGCATGCTAGGCAGCTCCCCACCTAAGCTAGCCAAGGGGAGATGCTGACCAGAGAGGTGTGTGCTAGGCCCTGTTCCTCTCTCGGGAAGAGGTGCCGGAGGCCTGGCCTACACCTGTCGACCTCGCTACTGCCTCTCAGAGAGGGGGACTGACGACGCGGACGGAGCCACGTCTGTGCTATGGCGCAGCAGCACTGCAGTCATGCCACCACAGCACAGACATGACCGAAGTCTCTGCTGAGCAATCCACAGATAGGAATCTGCCTCCGCGGCCAGGCAGCTGAGGCGCCCGAGCCACTTCCCGCGGGAGGAGTCCGGTGCCTGCCTCACTCCAAGCAAAACAGCCAGAGGAGGAGGACGTGCAGCTGCTGCCGCCCACCTTGCAACTTTTAGACCCGGGGGCAGGGCACTAACCTGCGATGTGGGAACCCCAGGTTCAGCTCTTCTCCCCCTCCGGCACAGAGAGGGAGAAAGGATTTTAACAGGGGGCTCGCAGGAGTGTGCTCAAAGCACTGGGCAATGGGATAGTCTGACGTGGGCCGGTCTACGCTTAAAACCCTGCATCACGCAGCAGCACTGATGGAGCTGTGCCGCTGCAGCACTTCGATGAAGACGCTCTAGGCTGACGGGAGAGGGCTCTCCTGCCAGCGTAGCCAATCCACCTCCCCGAGAGGTGGCAGCTCTGGTGACAGGAGAAGCTCCCCTGTTATCAGAGCGCTGACTACACCGGGGTCTGGGTCAGTGTAACTCCAGTCACCCAGGGGTGTGGATTTTTCACACCACTGAGCAACAGTTATACCATTATCAGTCTGTAGTATAGACTAGACCCATGTCTCTCCTGTTGAAGCAGTTCCACTCTGGATAACTAATGACAGAGTGATTGGAGCAGAGGGGCTGGACCCTGCATCTCCCACCTCTCAAGTAGGTGCCCTAAGCACTGGGCTACAGAGTCATTCTCTCTCTCCGGCCCAGCGACTTTCCACTGTGGAGAGATACATAAATAGTCACTGGGCGACAGAGCGGGAATGACTCTGTAGTTCAGTGCTTAGGGCACCCAGAGTGGAACGGCTTCAATGGGAGAGACTGAGGGGACCCCATCAGCCTATCCTGCAGTTCAGTGGTTAGAGCATTTAGTGGTGGGAGCCCCCTGTTGAAATCCTCTCTCCCCTCTGGTAGAGGGGCAAATTGAACCTGGGTCTCACACATCCCAGGTGGGTGCTCGAAACACTGGACTAAAAGTTACGGGTCAGGCACTAACTACCACCATATCCTCCTCCAGCCAAATTGCGAGTTAGACCTGACCTGACAGGCAGGCCCGGACCACACCTACCAGAGTGGGCCCCACCCACGACGTAAGTGTTTGGCCACTTATCTTCTCCCAGTTTGTGAACAGCTCTGGGGCTTAGGCATCTGGGCACCTAGAGGGAGGCTACAGTGCACCTGCCCAGCAGCAGAAACATAGATGCCTTGCCAACTTCTACCCTGAAAACTTAGGCACCAAATTTAGGTGCCTATGGAGTTCGGTGGGAGTTTTGCGGAATGCATTGGAGCCAAAACTGGGATTTAGGCACCTAAACCGCAGATATAGGCACCTACGTACCTTTGTGCATCTAGGTCTTGCTTGTTAAAAAACAAGTTTTAAATATCTATTCAACTCAAATCTGGCCAACAGCTGGGGGGGAAATCTTTGTAACTGTAGCCCCGGGCCAGTCAGTTCGTGGCTCAGAGTGCTGCCTTCCCAGCTCTGATCTTCTAAAGAGTCCCAAAACAAATGCAGTGAAGAAAATACTTGATATTTCTAAGACTAAATAAGTTTTGTGGAGAAGGGAGGCAATAATGGAGGTTTTTTCCCTACCTCAGGGGAAAAGGGCAGAAGCTATTTTTCCTCTTTGCCAGCCACCTGTCAGGAGAACTCTGTGTTAGCACTGTTACAATTAAGCTATAATCATTACCATTCACTGTTATTTGACTATGTTAGTTTCCTGGGAGATGCCCCACTAAAGAAGATGCCTGATTTAGCCTGGCCCAGTTAGCCAACTAGCCTGGGCTAGTCTAAGTTTTCACAGCCCCTTTCGTACCAAACTGCTTTACAAATGATACAGATACAAGACCACAGCACTGCAGCCACCTTGAGGGGGAGGACAGTCACCAGTGGCACAGGAAACACAAAGAACTGGTGAGTGGAAGGCAGTGAAGCAGCAGCCCTCTACTCTTCCACAACACATCGCAGGCTCCGATGTCTCATACAGAATAGACAGCCTCCATCGTTCATTCTTGTCTGAACAAATTCAAAGCTAAATGCATGGAACTCTACTTATCTACACTGAGAAGCAAGGGCTATGCCAGCCCAGCCTCGAGTTCAGCCTGTAGCACCAGGCACACTCAGTGTTTCAAACTGGACGTTCAGACCCCTAACTTACTAGACCGCAAAAGCTAAAGTGCTGCTCACTGTACTTTCTCAAAATGTTCCTGCCAGATATTCCCCCTCCCTGCCCCGATTCCTTCTCAATGCATTCTCAGAGCCTTGCACCTCACACTCTAGTTCAGCATAAAGCAGAGCTAAGATACAGGGAAGAATGTTTGTTCTCATGTGCAAAGCTACTCCAAGATGGAAAGGTCCTAATCACTTGTAGTGCTTTATGTTTTCAGAAGAACAGAACTCCATTTAGCAGCCTTACAAATCTCTGTAAGGGACAATTCTCAGGCACACTGCGGTGACTCCTTTAGATATATGATGGAGCAAGCTCTTCAAACTTCTGAATACTAAGGTACCCAAGAAGATCATAACAGGACTAAATGAAGAGTCTGCTCTGATTAGTCTCCAAGCACAGACTAACTTATCTCCAAGAACACAACCTAGGAGATGTACATTAGCCCTAATAATAGACGCTTTCGATTAATCGCAGTTAACTCATGCAATTAACTAAAAAAAAAAATTGCAGTTTTAATCACACTGTTAAACAATAGAATGCCGATTGAAATTAAATATTTTAAATTTTTTCTACATTTTCATATATTGTATTCTGTGTTGTAATTGAAATCAAAGTGTATATTATTTTTGATTACAAATATTTGCACTGTAAAAATGATAAAAGAAATAGTATTTTTCAATTCACCTCATACAAGTATGGTAGTGCAATCTCTTTATCGTGAGAGTGCAACTTACAAATGTAGATTTTTTTGTTGTTACATAACTGTACTCAAAAACAAAACAATGTAAAATTTCAGAGCCTACAAGTCCACTCAGACCTACTTCTTGTACAGCCAATCGCAAAGACAAACAAGTTTGTTTACACTTACAGGAGATAATGCTGCCTGCTTCTTATTTACAATGTCACCAGAAAGTGTAAACAGGTATTTGCATGGCACTTTTGTAGCCGGCATTGTGAGGTATTTACGTGCCAGATATGCTAAATATTTGTATGCCCCTTCATGCTTCAGCCACCATTCCAGAGGACATGCTGATGATGCTGATGATGCTTGTTAAAAAAAAAAAAAAAAAGGTGTTAATTAAATTTGTGACTGAACTCCTTGAGGGAGAACTGTATGTCTCCTGCTCTATTTTACCTGCAGTCTGCGATGATGACCCAGCACATGTTATTCATTTTAAGAACACTTTCACTGCAGATTTCACAAAATGCAAACAAGATACCAATGTGAGATTTCTAAAGATAGCTACACCACTCGACCCAAGGTTTAAGAATCTGAAGTGCCTTCCAAAATCTGAGAGGGACGAGGTGTGGAGCATGCTTTCAGAAGTCTTAAAAGAGCAACACTCTGATGCAGAAACTACAGAACCCAAACCACCAAAAGAGAAAATTAACCTTCTACTGGTGGCATCCGACTCAGATAATGAAAATGAACATGTGTCGGTCCACACTGCTTTGGATTGTTACTGAGCAGAACCCGTCATCAGCATGGATGCATGTCCCCTGGAATGGTGGTTAAAGCATGAAGGGCATATGAATCTTTAGCGCATCTGGCACGTAAATATCTTGCGACGCCGGCTACAACAGTGCCATGAGAACGCCTGTTCTCACTTTCAGGTGACATGGTAAACAAGAAGCAGGCAACATTATCTCCTGCAAATGTAAACAAACTTGTTTGTCTGAGCAAGTAGGACTGAGTGGACTTGCAGGCTCTAACATTTTACATGGTTTTGTTTTTTAGTACATAATTCTACATTTGCAAGTTCAACTTTCATAATAAAGAGATTGCACTACAGTACTGGTATTGGGTGAATTGAAAAATACTATTTCTTTTGGGGTTTTTTTACAGTGGAAATACTTGTAATCAAAAATATAAAGTGAGCACTGTACACTTTGTATTCTGTGTTGTAACTGAAATCAATATATTTGAAAATATAGAATGCATCAAAAATATTTAAATAAATGGTATTCTATTACTGTTTAATTGCACAATTAATCACAATTAATTTAATTGAGATTAATTTTTTTAATCCCTTGACAGCCCTAATTATTATTAAATCACATTTATTACACTTATGCCTAAGGGCCAACAAAAAATGGGGCCCATTTTGCTAGGAACCATAAAGACACAGAGTAGACGACTTTCAATTCCCAACTAAATAATAATGCAAAGCCCTTATGTTGAATTTATGCATCCTCTCCCCTCTGGTACATTCTCTCTTTAGCTAAAAGACTTTGCTTGGATATAAACATCCCCTTGCAGTGTTTTTAGCCTAAAATCACTTGTGCTAGCCCATGAGAACAGAAAATAAACTGATCTATCTACTTCCATTGTCCAAGATGAATAAATTACAAAAACAAAGCATAGTGTAAAGTTTGATTTTTTTTAATTTGCTTTTAATTATCTTCAGCCCCAATTGTGATCTGCATTGGTGCAAATCAGTTCACCCTATGGATTACAGTATAGAACTGGGGCTTTAGGTGATATTTAACAGGAAAATAGATTGGTATTTTTAAGATGCTAAGCTCCCTTGTATACTTCCTCTTGGCTCTCTCTTGGATGTGACGAATCATAGAATCATAGAATCATAGAAGGTTAGGGTTGGAAGGGACCTCAGGAGGTCATCTAGTCCAACCCCCTGCTCAAAGCAGGACCAATCCCCAGTTTTTGCCCAATGCATACTATATTTAAAACACAGCACTACACAGAAGCCGTGATGATGTTTTAAGAGTGCTTAAAATGCACAGCAAATTTGGCATGAATCAAGAGCAACCAAGCTCCTGGGTTCCATCTGTTCCCCAAATCTATTTGTCTCTCAAATTAGATAACCCTTTGAAATCATATGAATGATCCTTATGACTCCTAGCATCCCCTTCCTCTTGGCCCTGCTAATTAGCACAGATATAGAATTATGGACCAAAGCCCCAGTGTGCCATTTCTGCTTCAAGCAAGTTTGCTTCAGATTCAGCAGCTTCAGTCTTTCCATATCAGATCACCGTTCTCTTTGTTATAAAGCAAATAACAGCTCTGTACTTACTTTGCAGAAACTGGGTCAATTGTTAAGACCCATCCTTCGTATTCATGTTTCTCAGCAGCTGTGACTTTTACTTCTTTGTTCACATAAGTCTGCCACTCTAAAGGACTTTTCCTCTGCCATTCACTCATATTTCCCACTCACTGAACCTAAAGAGCAATCAGTGTAGTTATTAGCAACAGCAGATGCCTCTACTCCAACCCTTTGCACAGCATTGAGTTTGCCTCCCTTTTCTGTTTAATCAGCTTAGTCACTTCTTACATCAAAATTGACTTCTTCATTAAAATAAAAACACTTCCATTTCTTCCTTCATGTGTTGTTTTTAAAGGCACACACAGCTAAAAACACAAAAACCAACACACATATTTCTAACACACAAAAATGTGTACCTTCTATTGGCACATGTAACCACTGAGATGACTATGTACCTTCTACTATTGGCCCAAGTAACTCTTACCATCACTAAAAAGAACAGGAGTACTTGTGGCACCTTAGAGACTAACACAAGTACTCCTGCTCTTTTTGCATACACACACTAACACGGCTTCTACTCTGAAATCTTACCATCACGGTCACTGAGAAGAGCAGAAAAAGATTTGTCAGTTTACAGTGGACATTTGAGCACCCTTTGTGCATGGTCACTCTCACTACTGTGGGCAGTGCATTTGCCTTCCAGCCTCATGTGCTAGCTGATGACATGGATGGATGACTTGAGGACTACCTGTTCTGTTCAGCAAAAACAACAACAAGGAGTCCTTGTGGCACCTTAAAGGCTAACAAATTTATTTGGGCATAAGCTTTCATGGGCTAGAACCCACTTCATTGGATGCATGGCGTGAAAATACAGGAGTAGGTGTAAATACAAAAGAAAGGATGGGGGGTTGCTTTACCAAGTGTGAGGTCAGTCTAACGAGATAAACTACATCAGCCACACCATCAAGGGCTTGTTCACCTGCATATCTACCAATGTGATCTATGCCATCATGTGATAGCAATGCCCCTCTGCCATGTACATTGGCCAAACCGGACAGTCTCTACGCAAAAGACTAAATGGATACAAATCTGATATCAGGAATCGTAACATTCAAAAACCAGTAGGAGAACACTTCAGTTTCTCTGGTCACTCAATAACAGACCTAAAAGTGGCCATTCTTCAACAAAAAAAACCTTCAAAAACAGACTCCAACATGAAGCTGCAGAACTGGAATTCATTTCCAAACTAGATACCATCAGATTAGGCCTGAATAGAGACTGGGAATGGTTGGGTCATTACAAAACCTAAACTTAACTTCCCCAATACTAATTTCTCCCTACTGTTACTCACACCTTCTTGCCAACTGTCTGTAATTGGCCACTCTCTTACCACTTCAAAAGTTATTTTCCCTCCCTTGGTATCCTGCTGTTAATTGATTTAATCTCGGTAAAGCAACCTCCCATCCTTTCATGTATTTATACCAGCTCCTTTATTTTCACACCATGCATCCGATGAAGTGGGTTCTAGCCCACGAAAGCTTATGCCCAAATAAACGTGTTAGTCTCTAAGGTGCCACAAGGACTCCTCATTGTTTTTGCTGATACAGACTAACACAGCTACCACTCTGAAACCTGTTCTGTTCATTCCCTCTGAAGCACCTGGCATTGGCCACTGTTTGAAGACAGGATACTGGGCTAGATGGACCTTTGGTCTGACCCAGTATGTCTGTTCTTATCACATCATTCCTGTGCCCTGCCATGTGGGGGAGCTCAGATACATACTCCTCCCTCAAGCCTTCCCAAAGGCTTATTGATCAGTAACAGCAGCACAGCTTCTTCTGTTTCTCAGTTTGGGGCAGGAAGGCATCTCCTTTTCCCAGGACCCCTCCACGGAACTGAGTGCAGGGTGGAAGAGGGAGAGGAGTGTACAGGGCTGAGTCCAAAAGAGCCAGGAGAAGCCCATTTCTTCATTGCACAGAGGCAGGGAGCACTGGGAGTCTCTTCCACTTCCTGTCCACTGTATTTGGGGAGAGGAAAGCACCAGCAGGCAGGGAGAGTCCTTCACTTCCTAGACCCCTCTGCATGGATCATGGAACCTGCAGTTCACCCTCTGCTTTTCTGAACCATTGTTCTATTAAAACATAAGAACGGACATACTGGGTCTGACCAAAGATCCATCTAGCCCAGGATCCTGTCTTCCGACAGTGGCCAATGCCAGGTGCCCCAGAGGGAATGAACAGAACAGGGCAATTATCGAGTGATCTATCCCCTGCCGCCCATTCCCAGCTTCTGGCAATCAGAGGCTAGGGACACCATCCCTGCCTATGCTGGCTAATAGCCATTGATGGACCTATCCTCCATTAATTTACCTAGCTCTTTTTTGAACCCTGTTATATTTCTGGCCTTCACAACATCCTCTGGAAAAGAGTTCCACAGGTTGACTGTGTGTTGTGTGAAGAAATACTTCCTTTTGTTTGTTTTAAACCTGCTGCCTATTAATTTCTTTTGGTGACCCCTAGTTCTTGTGTTATGAGGAGTACATGACACATCCTTATTTACTTTCTCCACACCAGTCATGATTTTGTAGACCTCCATCATACTCCCCATTAGTCATCTCTTTTCCAAGCTGAAAAGTCTTATTAATCTCTCCTCATATGGAAGCCGTTCCATACCCCTAATAATTCTTGTTGGCCTTTTCTGAACCTTTTCCAATTCCAATATATCTTTTTTGAAATGGGTGACCACCTCTGCATGTAGTATTCAAGATGTGGGCATACCATGGATTTATATAGAGGCAACATGATATTTTCTGTCTTACTATCTCTCCCTTTCCTAACGATGCCCATTATCCGGCATGTAGAGTGCAGAGCCCCACTCAGGATTTGTACTTGATGCTGTACAAACACAGAGGAAGAAATTGTCCCTGCCCTACAATCTACGTTTACAATCTAAGGCCCTCAGTCTCGCAAAGACATTTGTTTTTAACTTTAGGCAGACGCTATATTCAATAGGACTATTCAAAACTAAGCCAGTGTGGAATTGTTTACAGGATCCCGGCCTCTTAGTGTCTCTACACTGCACATTCTGCTGGTTGCAAAGTGTCCTTGCTATTCTGCTCTGTTCATGCACTCATGCTCACTTAAACCAAGCTTGTTTCCAGGAGCCTGCTCGCCACCACAGGCCAACAGAAAAAGCAGACTGTCTGAGACCCCTGCTCAAATCTTTTTTGGCACTGAATTGCGCTTCCTGCAGTAGACAGCCAACATGATCTAGGCCAGTGTACTCTGCAGCACTAAAAACCCCTTGAAACCACCCAGACAACCACGCTTTTGTTGACTTACATGCAACAGTGCCGAAGCGAACAGCTGGCTCACACTCACAAGCTCCCGTTTGATAGATTGTCTGCCAGCAGCCTTCGCCTCCAGCAACACCATCCCCGCGCCCGGAAACGCATGGCCAACCGTGCAGCCCAGCACGCTTTGCTCAGAGACCTCATTTCCTGGCCCCAGAAGACCCTGTTCTGTAGTTTTCCAGTGATCCTCTGAGAGTACTCTCGCTTTCCTCATTGCTGCCGGTGTTGCGTTGTTGGAGTAGCTCACGTGCTTCTGTTAGCTCATATGCAATTGAAAATTTAATAAATTACAGGGATTTGTACTAAAATAGTAACGTGCTCAGCATCTGTCTTCCTAAAAACCTCCACGCATTCCAGCCCCCTGGGGCTTTTTCAACTGTAAATTTCGGTTTCAATAGCTTGGAAGCGTTTGGCGACAGAACCGTATCTCACAAAAACATGCATATATATGGGATGTTTTACAAAATGGATTGGACGCATATTACCAATAAACGGGGGGGTGGGCTGCATGAAATATATTTAAATCATTATGCTTTTTATTTCTAATTTCCGTGAGATTTAAAGGAAACCCAGTATTTTTAGGTGTAGACAGTGTTGCCAACCCAGAATATTAACAAATCACAAGTCAAGGCCAGGAAAAGCATTAGTTTGGCTTAATAATCATGAGTTTTGGGGGTTTTTAAAGTTATCTCAATAAAAATAACCTATTTTATTGAGATCTACTCATGAAAAGGGCTATATAAGAGCTAGATGATATTGTTTGCTTTCTGCATATGGGTCACATTTACAAATGTTTCTCTGTAACTATGAGAGCTAGACGCACACTTTTTTTTTAATTAAAAAGCTGAGATTCTTCCCTAATCACCTGCCTCCAGGAGCTGGGTATTTAAGGAAAACCTCAAATATTATGAGCAGCAATACTGAATATGGTACTTGATTTTTGATGGGAAGTCAGTCATTATTCTCTCTCAATTTCTGTGCGTCTGAATAAGATGCGAGTTCCCAGCAGCGTGCACAGGAATAAAAAATGTCTGTGCTCCCCGTGGCCGGAGCCCAGAGGAGCTAGCTCTCCCTCCCTCCTCTCACAGCTCTGGAGGAGCTGCCATTTCCTACCCTTGCTGTGCAGCCCCAGGCCGGAGGAGGATGCTCTCCCCTGCCCCAGAGTTCTGTGCCCCTGACGGGGGGGGGGGGGCTGTACCCCTGCTTACCCCCCCCCCTGCACACTCCTGTTTTGGTATGGTTAGGACCGCCACTTCCCAGACAAGGTCCTGAAAAGATGCACATGCTTAACTTTACAGCCATGAGTAATCCCACAGTACAACTGTCGCTCAGCGGGGTGAAAACCCCCCGCCCTTAGCGATGCCCTTCAGCCGACCTACCCCTGGAGGTGTGGACAGCAGCAGGCCGAGGGGAGAAGATTATCAAGGCCCAGTAACGTTATATGAGTCACACTAAATCCCACGACCCCGGCCCCCGCTCCCGCCCTAGGGAACCGCCCCTCTAGGGCTTTAGGCGCAGCCCCTCACCCGGGGGCCCTGTCCAGCCCCGCCCCACAACCCGCGGCACTAGGGCCCCGCCCCCTGGGGCTACAGGCCCCGCCCCACCACCCCCTTTCCCCCCGCTGCACTGGGGCCCCGCCCCCTGGGGCTACAGGTCCCGCCCCCCGCGGCACTAGGGCCACGCCCCTTGTGGCTACAGGCCCCGCCCCACCACCCCCTTCCCTCCCGCTGCACTGGGGCCCCGCCCTCTGGGGCTACAGGCCCCGCCCCACCACCCCCTTCCCCCTCGCTGCACTGGGGCCCCGCCCTCTGGGGCTACAGGCCCCGCCCCACCACCCCCTTCCCCCCCGCTGCACCAGGGCCCCGCCCCCTGGGGCTATAGGCCCCGCCCCACCACCCCCTTCCCCCCCCGCTGCACTGGGGCCCCGCCCTCTGGGGCTACAGGCCCCGCCCCACCACCCCCTTCCCCCCCGCTGCACTGGGGCCCCGCCCTCTGGGGCTACAGGCCCCGCCCCACCACCCCCTTCCCCCTCGCTGCACTGGGGCCCTGCCCCCAGAGGGGCTCTTCAGGGGCCTGGCCCCCACCCTTGCGGCGCGGCCCGTGACAGCCCGGGCCGGAAGTTCTGGGCGCTCGCCCGCCGCCGCCTTCGAGAACATGGCGGACGGCACGACGGCGCGTTGCCATAGAAACCAAGCTTCCACTTCCCGCTTTGCCTCAGCCGGCGCGCAGAAACGGGCGGGGGGAGTGCCGTGCGCATGCGCGAGAGCAGTCGCTCCTTTAGGGGCTCCCGGCGCATGCGCGCGAACGGCCCGGCGCGGAGCTACGGCCGGAGCCGCGGCGATGTCTCGCTACGGGCGCTATGGCGGCGGTAGGTGCCGGGCTGGCTGTGGAGGGGCCGCCCCCGCCTTTCCGCTCCTCGGGGGAGTGGCCTGCGCGGGGGTCGCTGGGGCGGCGCCATTTTGCGCAGGTCGGGCGCGCGCCGGGCCAGGGCCGCGGCTCCCCGCGCGTAGGGGCGGTGCGGGGCCGGGCTGTGGCGGGAGCGCCGGGCTGCGGGAGGGGTGCGGGGGAGCGAAACGGACGCGGCGTCAACAACCATGGCGGCGCCTCAGAGCGGGGCGGGGCCTGTCCGCGAGCGCCGGCGCGCGCAGCGCCTCCCTCTGGGCGCCTCGGGGGGGGAGGGGCGCCCCCGGCTGCCAGGGAGCATGCGCGTGCGAGCCGGGGGGGGGCTGGGCGCACGCGGCTGCAGAGGCGAGTCCCGCGGGGGGGGGGTTGCAGAGGGGTCTTCCCCCCCCCCCCCCCGCAGGGTTGTACCGCTCAGCAGCCGTTGCCCGGGGCCGGATCCTCCCCCCGGTCAGGGCGGCCCCTGCTGCAGGGAGGTTCGGGTGGCACCTGGGCCTAGTCGCTGCCCCCCCCACCGTGCTAAGGGGGGGTTCCCTTTTAGTGTTGGCGAGAAACCCCCCTCAGCTGGGGGGTCTGCGTAAAGCTGTGCGCACCCCGGGGGTTGAGGCGTGTTCTGGGTGTAAATTCCTGCCTTCCACTTCATTTTAAAGGTGACGTATTACTCTGAGCACGGCCTTGAGCTGGTGCCTATTTAAGCGCAAATAATCATTGGGGAAACCCCTAACCCCAATATTTCGAATCACCTCTCCCTGTTCCTCCTACAGCACTGCGTTTGTAGGGTGGCATTAGCCCTTCGCTCTTTCAAAGAAGGGGGGGGGAGGGAGAAGGGGGAAATTCAGAACTAAGTTTATTCTTTAGGATCCTGTGACATCAAGGCTGACAGATTTCCTGGGTTGGTATCAGAGCTTCTTCAGTTTCCTTTAATCCACCCATGGGGATTGCATTCGTCAGGGGCCGTTTTGCCACTTTCTCCAGGACCCTTATGCTTTTTCAGATCAACAGTTGTGTGGAACCTGGTTCCACAATATTCACTACAGGCCAGATTTGCAAAGGTTGAAAGCCCCTAGATGCTTTTGAGAATCTCACTATTTTCCTAAATACCTTTAAAAAAAAACCACAAACACACTTTGGCCCTCAGGGCACTGTACTATCTTGTATGAAATAATTCTCAAAGGAAAATTTCCGCTTTTTAAAAAAAGTTAAGAATACAACCCCAAGACAGACAAGTATTCAAACATCATGAGTCATACAGCCACAAAAGTAATGAAATTAAAAATAGGGGTTATTTTAATTTGCCTTTTTGTTTGAGGTAAGGCACACTAGTTTTATACTTTTTCCTGTTGCCTCTCCCAAAAAATTCATATCTAGAACAGTTGTACATTCCTGTAACATTAAATACAGTTTTGGACATCCAGTAATGAGATATCCTCCCCCCTTATTGAAAGCACTTCAAAAAATTCCTTATTTCTCCAAGTAATTCCCCATTCTGCAAATGCTGAAATGCACACTTTCCTCATTATTTCATTTGTTGCATGCATAAATGTTGTTTTCTACTGCATTGTTTATATTTCTGATAGCATTTTTTAATTTCATAGCCTTCTGTATGCTACATTTCAGAGATGTTCTTCATTCTGACAATTTTAATGTTCTGCCAGAAATGAAGGCTTTTTTAAAAAAAGCCATTACTCTTTTGTATTGGTTGTCTTTTGGTTAAATTAGAATGCTGTGTCTCCAGTAGGTTTTTGGAGAGGATAGCTAATCTGTTTAAAAAACCCTAAAACCCCAAACTTAAAAACCCACATTTGTAACAATGAGGGTACAGACTTTGATTCTGGCTAGGCTGTTAAATTAAACATTCATAGTTTGACAGATACCAATTGTGTGGTTAGTTCTGCTTCTTTGCCATCAGAGGTACTTGCGTCTATAGGTCTTCAGCTCTCCATTTGTGTGGGTGTCATGGAAAACCAGATAATTCCTTTAGTTCAAAATGCTTTAATAGTTTGCCTCAATTTGCCTTATTGGCTTTTATTAAGGGAATGTCTAGAGGGTGTGAAATTAGTGTGTGTATATATATCCTGTGTGAATGTTTTCACTCAAAAGTAAAGTGGCCAGTGTTAACTGTCGCAATCAAAGATGCTTGCAGGAGTCCTTCCCCAACAAGCTATTAATAATCAGACTGTTGGCTGGTTTTGAATAGTTAAAATTTGAACCAGTCCAGGTTTAGCCACATTTTGTATCTAAAGAGTAGGCGTGTAGTACTGGAATACTTGTCTTAATTTACAGAAAAGCCTTTGCACTATTTCAGTGGTATCAATTTAAGTCTGATAAGCCACTTAAATTTTAACCTTAACATTTCAGGTGACCTTGCTCTTCCTTTCTGTCCTGTGCTGATCAGGGCATCTTTCATGAGCTGGAGAATGAAGGCCTGATAGCATTGTGCTAGGTGATGCTGTGCATGCAGAGAGTGGTGGCATACGTGTACAGTGATTCCATATCTGAGCAATGCATGTAAAGTGGTGGTACTATTATCCCATTAGAATTAGCCAATTGGTTCACATGTTTAGTGCTTTAACGGTGAAGATTCCTCTTTAATTTCTGCCTCTACCTGCTTGCTATCCAACTATAAACCATATCTTATCCCAGGAAAGTTTTCAACAATACTGCATACACATACAAATGTCTTACATTATGATGGTAATATTAATGAGTCTATTACTGTGGTTGCCCTCATCCCTTTGTGGGTCAGTATGATATTTTTGTTGCATCCTTTCAGCTAACATAGATGTTGTGTCTTAGCACCTGTACAGAATGCAGAGTTGATCACCTGGCCAGAATCATCCTTAAATAGAGTGGAAGCGTAAGGGATTGGAGGCTGTTTTATAGCACCCTCTTCCAGTTGGGTGTAGACTTGCTCAGATAGCCCCTTCCCTGGGGGAATTCTGCCTGGAACCATCTCAGAGCCCCGGGAGGTAGTTTCTAGCAGGGTTAGTTGTGGTTTCTTTCTGTTATTTCAAATCTCCTCAACAAAACAAGATCTAAACTTCAAGTCTATCCTTCACACCCATAAGTTCTTCAACCCAAAAGTTCCTGGTTCTTACCTCAGAGCCTTTGTGATAAAAGGATTTACCCACAGTTTGCCGTCTATCCACTTGTTCCTTAGCATAGTTGTTCTAGCCTCTGGCTGGTATTACAGCTCCTCTGTTCTAGGAGCTGCTCTTCCTTTTATGAGGATCAACCAGCCACAGGTGTTTTTCCCAGGTGCAGTGAGTGGGGCTAATCAGCCAGTTGCTGGCCTCCAATTTGTCAAGGTCCTTTTGAATTCTACTCCTGTTCTCCAAAGTGCTGGCAACCCCTCCCAGTTTGCTGTCATCAGCACATTTTATGAGCCTAATCTCCAATTCATTATCCAAGTAATTAAGGAAAATATTGAATAGTACTGGACCCAGGATTGACCTTTGCAAGTCCACACTAGATATACCCTCCCAATTTGACCATTGATAATTATTCTTTGAGTATCATCTTTAACCTGTTATGCCCTTGCCTTATAGTAGTTTCATTTAGAACATATTTCCCTAGTTTTCTTATGAGAATGTCGTGTGGGACTGTGTCAGAAGCCTTACTAAAATCAAGATATGTCACATCTACTGCTTCCCCCCATCCAGTTAGACAGTAATCCTACCAGAGAAGGAAATCAGGTTTATTTGGCATGATTTGTTCTTGACAGGTCCATGTTGGCTATTCCTTATAACCCCCTATATCCTCTAGGTTTTAACCAATGGACTGTTTAATAATTATTTCCAGTATCTTTCTCGGTATCAAAGTTCAGCTGACTGGCCTGTAATTCCTGGGTCCTCTTTTTCCTCTATAAAGAGATTCACAAAGATTTAGGTGCCTGTGTCCCAATTTTAAGTTCCACTGAAATTCCCAAAAATCTCACCAAACCCTTTAAGCACTCGGTTTTTATATTCTAAGGGTAAAAGTTCCTTAGGTGCCTAAGTGTCTACTTTTAAGCATGCACACTGCTGCCTTACTCTAGGCATCTGGTTACCTGTATCCCACCCAAGACGCAGAGCAATTCACAAACCAGGGAAGATGGTGGGAGGCAATGCTTATTTTGCATGTGGGCCTGATCCTGTGGTTGTGCTCAGAGGCTGCCTATTAGATGTGGTTACCATTGACCTTATCACTTCTAGCCTAGTGGTTAGTACACTTGCCTGGGATGTGGGGTACCCAAGTTCATTTTCCCTTAGGCAGAAGGGAGGAAAAATTATTTGAACAGTGTTTCCCACATCTCAGCTGAGTGCTCTAACCAAGTAGTTCTCAACCAGGGGGTATACTCATCTAGGTATTTGCCTAGTTTTACAACAGGCCACGGAAAAAGCACTAGTGAAGTCAGTGCAAACTAAAATTTCATACAGACAATGACTTGTTTATACTGCTTTATACACTGAAATGTAAGGACAATATTTATATTCCAGTTGATTTATTTTATAATTATATGGTAAAAATGAGAAAGTCAGCACTATTTCAGTAATAGTGAGCTGTGATACTTTTGTATTTTTATTTGATTTTTGTAGGCAAATAATTTTTAAGTGAGGTGAAACTTGGGGATACACAAGACAAATCAGATGCCTGAAAGGAGTACAGTTGTCTGGAAAGGTTGAAAGCCACTGCTCTAACCCCTGATCATGCTGCCTTCTTTGTGTCTGTAGTAATTTGCCCCACACCCCTGCCACACTAGTACATATGCCAATTTTTAAAACATCAACATGCAACTCTCACTAAATATTAAAAACAGTATGGCATCGATTCAGACAGAGCCATGGAAGTATATAGTAATGTAAATTTTAAGTGAGATACTGCTTACTTGCATCACGCTGTTGTAACTAATGTGATAGGTGCACCTGTTCTTTGGAGCAGAACAATTCCATCCTGGGTTGGACACTTGAGACAACTCTCTGGAGATCCCTTTCTACCTTCAGTTAAATGTGCACACCCCATCGTAGCAAACAGATTAATGTACAGATGGCAACAACTTTGGATAATGCTGTGCAAGCTAAACAGAAATCTGTCAAGCGCACAGCGCCATCTAGAGTCAAGGGCACAGCGCCGTCTGAGGACCTGACATGTCTGGAGGAATCCGCTTTGCTAGTTGTTCATTGCTGTGGGTAAAATGTGTGCAGTTATTTTTTTCCCCATAAAGCGTCTCAACCCCCCATATCCCCGAATACATTCTGCGCCCACCAGTTTGACGGGGACAGGGAAGGTGAGAGGTAGAAAGTTGTGATGGGTCTACCCCATCTGTCATAATTTGCTACCTGGGATGGGAGTATGGGAAAGTCAGAGGCAGCAGATTGTGACAGGGCAGCAAAAAGAACACCTAGATGTCAGTAACTTCTGCCAGTAGCAAATTGTGATGATCAGCAGTTTGTAACTTTACACCAGCCGCCTTGCTTAACTGGGGCGACCCTGCAGGTCTTGGGGGAGGGAGGGAAAGGGCTACTCAGTTACTCAACGATTGTGTGATTTGCTCTTGCAGAGACCAAGGTGTACGTGGGGAACCTGGGCACTGGGGCCGGGAAGGGAGAACTGGAGCGAGCCTTCAGCTACTATGGCCCCCTGCGCACTGTGTGGATCGCGCGGAACCCGCCGGGCTTCGCCTTTGTGGAGTTTGAAGACCCAAGAGATGCTGAAGACGCAGTTCGCGGTTTGGATGGAAAGTACGAATGTATTGTATTTCTGGTGGCCTTAACTTCTTACTAAGGATGTGTCTGACCTATAAGTGCTACAGCAGCATTGCCACCGTCCCGCTGTAGTGTAGACACTTGCTGCTGCAGGGATGGAAACAGTATCTCCATCACTGCAGTAAATCCAGCACTTGAGAGACAAGGACGGTAGAATTTTTCCATAAACCTCATGGTGTCTACTAGGGATGTAAATATCATTTTAAAAAATACCCATTTAAGCAACTAAAAATTTTATCGGTTAACTGTTTAATATTTTACATCCCCAGTTCGCACCCCGTCATATTCCCCCCCTCCCCGCCCCACACACTGTCATGGCGATGGGAGGTGGGGGGAGAGGGAGAGACCATCACGTAATCTGGGAGTATTATGGTGGCAGGGAGAACCTGTCAAGTGACTGGGAGGTGTCATGGCAACACCAGTCTCCCCTCTCACGTGGTCTGGTCTCCCTTGGTGCATTGCGGGACTTTGGCTAGTTCCGGTCACGTTCCCCTTGCTTCCCAGCTTCCTGGCCACCCCATGGGCCAGGCCAGGAGGTGGCGAGAACTCCCTAGTAGCGGCACTGCCAGACTTAGTGCCCAGCGCCACCTGCCCCCTCAGCCCGCCGCACCCACATCACGTGGCAGCAGTGAGTGGCGCCCTGAGTAGCCGCCCACACAGTAGGGGTCTGGACGGTGTCCAGGGCCTCCGCATAGTCTCCCAAGATGGTGAGGGGTCTCTCGAGGGGCTGGGCCAACGGGGGGTGGTGGCTGCTCCCCAGGCAGGGGGCCCATGTTTGTGTGGAAGAGCATGTGCGCGGCTGGGGTTGCTGTGCTGGCTCCTGGTGGGGAGTGAGGCACCCAACCCTGGGAACCGGCATTGATAGCCCGAGAGCACAACGCGTTTCATCCGCCCCCGCTCCCTGGTGTTACGGGCTCTCGAGCCATCACCGTGCAAGGGCAGCCTGGCTTGTCCTGCCTGGGCGCTGCCACTGAGTGGGGAGCAGGAGGAGGATAGGGAAGAGGCGGATTTGTTAATGCACATGGTGTGCTCGCACGTGGGGGCAGGGGCAATCTGTTTTAAATGTAAACTGCAATATAGTAACGGTAAAACTAATATCGGTTAACCATTTGATCGTTTAATATTTCACATCCCTAGTGTCTACAACAGGGCTTGTGTAGGCTTAACTACATCTCTCAGGTGAGAATTTTTCAGAACCCTGAGCGACATAACTAGGTTGACCGAAGTGTTAGGTGTAGACCAGAGCTTAAAAGATGTACTTTTTTACAGAAATGGGATTCTCAAATTTTAGTGATTCTTTAGAGATTGGCTTTCTTATTTAATAGGCATTAGATAAGGAAAAATACCAGATTATTAATTGATATTTTGCATATATCAAATTACAGGGTGATTTGTGGCTCCAGAGTGAGAGTTGAGCTGTCAACAGGCATGCCCCGTCGCTCCCGCTACGATAGACCTCCTGCGCGGCGACCATTTGATCCTAATGACCGATGTTATGAATGTGGCGAGAAAGGCCATTATGCTTATGACTGTCATCGCTATAGTCGTCGACGGAGGAGCAGGTATGCGTGTGAAAGGAGTGATTGGTTCTTTTCACCAATTACTGGTGTAGTCATTAGCCAAGGAGAGAATGTTATGCCAGTTTAATTTAACTTTAATGCTGTAATTATACAGGTATATATTACAATTTGTTATTTCATATAAATGTTAATATATTAATAATCAACCTGGTCAAAACCTTTCAGGTTTCTTCGTTTGAGTCAGTCGCCTTGATTCAGAATGTCACGAGCCTTAAGATATCATGCTGAGGCGCCTTGCAAAATCCGACAATTAAGATCCTCCTAGACCTTGAGGTGATCAGCATAAGAGGCCAGATCCCCTCGAGCCATCTACACCTAGCTTCACCATATTCTTTAAAGGGCAGAAAATTTGAGACGGTGATCGCCGTAACAGTAAATTTGGCTTTCAATTGGGGCCCCCCCCCTCCGGTTTAGAAAGAGGAACACCAGATTGACCACATTCCCACCTAGAAAAATCTTCTTGCGTCAATCAAGCCTCACCCTGGCTCATTTGGCTGTCAGTTTGATCGTCGTTAGATTGAAGAGAACACCTAGATGCAGCGATCGGCTATAGATACTTCTAGATCGTCTAGATCTGCTAGACCTTGGGCCAAAGAGGGTCGACCTGCAAACTTGCAAGGTTTATTTTAAATACACATTACAGTGTTTTATATTATAATGTAATTCTAAATGTAATTCAGCTTAACATCTTTTCTAGGTAGTAAAAATACTCAAAACAAATAGGCCCTGAGTTTTTTCCAACTGACAGACACTAATTTTTAGTTGTCTGAAATTTTGACTTCAGCAGAGGCTCAAGTGCACTAATTGCTAAAGTTCTTTTCTAATACTTATTTTTTCTAACCTAACATTAGGTCACGGTCTAGATCTCATTCAAGGTCCAGAGGAAGAAGGTATTCTCGGTCACGCAGCCGAAGCCGTGGTAGGAGGTGCGTTTCAGACTGTCTTGTGCTTCCCTTTTTTAAGAGAAATCAAACATTGCATAATTATATTTTTAAATTTTTCCCTGCAGGTCCAGGTCAGCTTCCCTTCGCAGATCCAGATCTGTCTCTCCTCGTAGATCTAGATCAGCCTCACCCCGCAGGTCCCGGTCGGGTTCTTTAAAAAGATCAAGGTAATTGTTATTATGCACAATGACTACCAGATAATGTTTTTATTAAGGTGGTAGATTCAGAACATATTTGTGGGAAGTGTAACTTTACGTGTTTGCAGAGCAGACTCTTTGAAAAGGGCCTGACAACCCTCAAGACCGAACTATAATTCCTTTAAAAGGGCTATTGGGGAATACATTAACTTTAGTTCCTCTTGAACTAAAGTAGATAGTGAAAAAATAGTTTTCTGAGGGCTTGTTTACACAGAGCAGAAATGTGCAGTACTGCGATGTGATCTCTAAAGAGCATTAATATGCTTGTGCGTTAATTGGTCTGGGTAGACCCTGCTGGTGCGCACAAAGGTTCACTGGTGTGCTTTAACATAGTGCTGTTTCAAACAAAAACGGGCTACACAGACATATTTATGTGCAGCACATTACCCCACCATTTAGGCAAGCACTGAGCTTTTGGGACTACATGGTTAAACCTATAGCCTTATTCTGTGTAAGCTAGGTGTCTGTTCTGATTGTCCTATGCACCCTGTAGGTCCTGTGATCTTGACAGTTACCTTAGCACCAATCGGCAACAAGGCTACTTTGATAGGTGACTTTAATACTTAATACTTTCTCCTGGAGTTTGATTGGTTTTTATTAGTTTCTTTTCAAACTTAGATCTAGATCCAGATCACGTTCAAGATCCAGGTCCGTTACATGGCCAAGAAGCAGGTAAGATCTTTGACAGAATTGATTAAAGCAACTAACTAATAGCTGCAGGCTGAATTAACTTGTGGTCAAATGTATTAGTTTTTTTCAATTCTAAGTAAATGCTGGGTGCTGTCTAAACTGTTTTTCCAGCAAGTTTGGGGTATGAAGTATTCTAAAACTGTACATCATAGTCTTATTTATAATATATTTTATTACTTTACCTGCAGTTTTACAGGACACCTTAAGTCTAGAGCTGTGATGGTGAACAATAGGCAAACCTTCGGTACATAAACCACTTTTGACTAATATGCATGTATGCCAGTTAATATGTATGAGAAACACATAAGTCACCTAAAACTGAAGTAAGTCCTAGTACTTAAATGCACCTTGCCCATTTGAGATCATAATTCCTTCCTGCTTCTAACCTGCAGGAAGTCAAAGTGTACTGTTGTGCTACTCCTTAAAGCATTCCTCTCCCAAGGGTTCTCCATGCCAGATTCTCGGTATTCTGTAGCATCCTGGGTATGTGTCTGGGACAAGTGCATGAAAGACTCACTAGTGCCCAAATTCTTGGTTACTGCTGATTCAGACTGTCTGAATGCTGATCTCTGAACGGTACAGGGCAGCAATTGTCAGTTGTGGTAGCTGAATTAGATTAAAAGGTGGCATAATAGCATGGAGGATTGTTTTGTACAGAACGGATCATAGGAATTAAATGTCTCAAACCAGATTTAAAGAATTGTGTGTAAAATGTTTCATGCCTGAGTTCTCATTCATACTTCTGTAATGAGTAGGTCTAAGCTGCAGTCCGTGCATGGGTGTGCGATGGACAGCAAAGCTGGCATTCGTGGACCAGGTCTCCTGCTGTCTGTTATGTAAAGATAGAATTAAAATTTAGGATTACGGATGATGCTGTTCCATTCTCTGCTCTTGACTACATCCGTTGGTTTTGCTCCCTCTCTCGAAGGGCTGCAGAATTAATGACGAGCTCTCTCCTAGCTGCATCTCTTCCATTTCTTCTAGCAGCAACAGTAGTTCCTGCTGTTTGGGGTGGGGTTGTGGGGCATGCCTAGAGAAAGTAAAGGAAGCATTCTTTTCATCGTCATTGAATCTGCCCAGACTTTAATTGGCATATGCCAGTGATGTGCAGAGAACAACTAATCAAGCTCAATTTACGTGTCAGCGAGGGAGACTCTTGAATAACCCTGCATACCATTGTCTACTGAATTTTAGCACTGGGATTGTGTTCTTGGAGTCAGCAGTTTGTTCTCAGATGAAGAGATTACACCTAGAATTCCCATTTTAACATTAAACTTATTCACAGCATACCTGTTTCACTGTAAGTGTGCAGTTAAGTGGCCATTTCAGGACTCGAGTAACTGAAAAGTAGTGAAGCGTTGATATTGTTCACTGTGCATGGTTTCAGAATATTCACTATTATACTTTCAAGTAAGCAGACGATTCTCATGGCTTCTTTACAGAAGAACAAAGGGAAGGCTTGGCATTAGAGCTATAAAAGTTCTAGAACCAGTTAAACATTCTCATCCTGCTGCTAGTTTTAAAATGTCACAAAATCACACAGCAGCTTTTTTCTGATGGTGGTTATATTAAGGAGGCACTGCTCTCATGCTAATTCTTGTTGTTGAAAGATTTTCTGAGCAAAGAAAATGGCACAAGTGTTGCCATACCACAGAAATAGTTGGGGGGAATCAAACACAAATGAATATGAGTGAGCAACTTATATCTGCCTTGAAAACATGCTGGTATATCTCATTACACGAGTATTGATGCATGCTCCTGGGAATGGTCAGCAGTCACTGCAAGATGTGCATCACATGAGATGGAATGCAGAAACTAACTGCTGACACTACTGGGAATTGCTATAAGTAAAGAATATCAGTGCCCTGTTTCAAGGTTTCTGCTTCTGAAAATACCTGGAAGTGGCAACCCTAGTAAAGTTCAGAGTATGGTTTACTGTAGCAGGCTTCATGCATTATCTTCATAAACTAATTGGCCACATGAGTGAAATTTCATTGTCTTGTGTGTCAAGAAAGTCTATGCAAAAGCAATTGAGCAACACTTGGTGTGGTGAAGCTGGTAAGGAAGGAAGATTGTGAATTTCTTGATCATAGTGACTTTAGATGATTGAGAGCTCTAGATTCTTACAAGAATTAATATTAGGACTGAGGTACAGCAGTGTCACTTGGCTAAGGCAGTATTTGTTTCAAAGAAACCAAGTTCTTGGTTCAGAAAGGACATTAAGGGGTGCAGTGGTTGAATGACTTGATGTGTTCTTCTGACTGAACTCAATGTAATAGTTCAAGGTTTACCTAAACATAGTGATCACAATCCTGACAACATCAAAGCTTATGAAATGCTGAAATAGTTGAGGAAAGGCTTGAATACTGGAAAACTAAAATACTATTTGTTGATTAAACTATCTAGAAAATGAAAATTAATCTACTTTTATGGACAACATTGGTAACATTGAGGTGCACTTCAAACTTGTTCCAATGTAGCTGACACCTTTGGAAGTCTTTTCAGAACAGTTAACTTTTCATAGCTAGAAAACATGTCACACTTTCAGCAGACACTTTTAACCAAGGTTGAAGATTTCAAGTGGCGAAGGTGTTAACATTGAAATGATGATGGTTGAGTTGCAGGAGAGTACTGTCTGGAAAACAGCTTGGCTTTTAGGTGGAAGCTCCCGATGGAATCTTGCCAGTTTGGAATACAGCACTCAATTGTTTTTGTGAAAATACTAGTCATAGCTTCGATTGGACAATGTACTCATATGAACTGTCTCAAGTAATGTCTAGAATAGGTTGATGAATGATGACTGCGGCATGTGTGGCACTGAATTAAAAAGCTGTCTTCTGAAACTTAACTGCAAAAGCCCCCCACACGGATGGATTTCTGCCTGTTGGTTACTAGCCCTCCACAGTTTTCTTGGCACGTGGTATGAATTTCATTATCACTGGTTTAGGTAACGTCACTGTACATACATCCCACTTGTGCCTTGCTGAGCCTTATTTCTCTCCCATTGTAGGTCTGGGTCCCATGGTAGATCTAAATCTGGCTCACCTGCTAAAAGGTGAGCATGTAATGCTGAAACCTGCACTAGACCTTTTAGTAGTCAGTATTGCTTCGTCATGATTCACAAAGCCCTTTGCTTGGACCAATATTTCACTTGTATTTGAAGGATGTTATTGCTTAGTTTTAATAGTTGGGATTTTTACTTCAAAGGTCATGAATATTTAGTGAGTTTTCTATTTCAAACATAACTGTGGCTAGAAAATATTTTCTTTGCAGGTGTCTGTGGGGGAAGGCAGGGAAATTTCCCTAGCCCATCTTTTTGTTTTAACCATTTCGTTTCCACCACAGTACTGATTCCTCTTACTTCAACTTGTTCCTCTCCTCCACCCCTATATCACGGAAGTGTTATGACAGTTAAGAAAAATTGTTCTTGAAACACCTAAAAGGGTTTGCTGCACAGTCATATCTAGCTCCAGCTCTAGTAGGGATGGTGAGGATTAATTTGATGCCCCTACAAATCCTTGTAAAAGATTTTGGACGTGTTGTCAATGATACCTATATATAATGCTGACTAAGGTTCTGGAGATTTTCTCACTATTTTTAAGTACGGGAGAAATTGTTTTGTTATAATGTAATGTAACTTTATTAAGTTGTCACTTAGTATTTCTTTCTGTTTTGCAGCCGATCAAAGTCCAGATCCCCCTCTCCAAAGAGAAGGTAAGTTGAAACTTGCTACTAAAGACTGCTGGGTGTAGCACATATGACAGTGTTAGTCCTGTCATCACTACTGAAAAGTCAGCATTTGCCAACACTGAAGTTACCGGAACTTTTTCCTTTACTTAACTGTAAGCACTAAAAGGAATATTTTGGAGAGACTGGGCTTCCTTAATGCATATGACACTGATTACTAAAATGAGGCGCTCAGAAGAAAGTGGGAACATGGTGCACTATGAAGAGCTTGTCTTGGGCTATTTCTGTTGGACTTCCATCCTCTGTAAAGGTTTCATTGAACTGAGATCCATGCAAGAGGATAAGCAAAAATACATGAAACCTATGGGAAAATAGCCACAGGGAGAATCCATTTTAAACAGTCTGTTTAAAAACTCCAGTGACTGTAATGAGACTAACTTCTTTAGTAGAGGGTGCAGTGGCTACTTTTGGCTTAAGGTTAAACCTTCTTCAGAAGGACTGAACCCAGTTTCTCAAGGGATGTTTGTAGCCAGAGGAAAAATCTGAATAATACTAAGAATAGTGGGAAATGGAAATGGCTCAGAGTAAAGCTGGAAACAGATTAAATGTGTGAAACAAAACATAAACTAAAGACTTCTTGTAACAAACACCCATCTGGCTGAATGGACTCAAACTGCTGTCATCCTTGCTGCTGGCTCTACTTTAACAAATAGCTGCGCAGTCCGCTGTTCCTACATGGTAAGAGCAGGATAAAATTCTCTGCATTTCCCTTGTGTAGCCCAGATCGGTTCTTATTTGAACTTCTGTATGTTTTTATGTAATTAATCACTAGCCTTGTTTTTTCAATTTTAGTCTGAGCCATTTATAACCATTCTCCATTAACTCAGGTAAGTATGCTCTTCTGAACACTTGGAGACAGCTCTTCCAAGCTTGGTAAAAATCTCCTGAGGGAAGGAGTACATGGGAATGGGAGTCGCTTGTAACATGCCACACTGAGACCTTGTTTGTAGCCTTCCTTTTCCTCCTTACTCTGTTCTTTTCCTGCTGTTCTTTTGGACACTTTAGAAATGACTGTCAAATCTTGAAGGTGCATTGTTTATTAATTAAAAACTTTAAAATCCTACTAATGACTATAGCAAACTTGAGATTTCTTACATCCTTGAGGGTATCGTCTAACAGTGTATGTATGCAAGGTCTGTTTTAAAAGTACACCTCTACCTCAGTATAACGCGACCCGATATAACACAAATTCGGATATAACGCGGTAAAGCAGTGCTCTGGGCGGTGGGGTTGCACGCTCCGGTGGATCAGCACGTCCGCTTGTCTGGCTCCGACACGCCGCTCTGAGCGGCGTGTTAAGGGTGCTGGGCCGAGGCCAAGGGGTTGGATAAGGGGCAGAGAGTCTTGGGGGGCAGTCAGGGGACAGAGAGCAGGGGGAGTTGGATGGTTCGGAGGTTCTGGGGGCGGGGCGGTCAGGGGACGGGGAGCACGGGCATTGGAGTCCTGGGGGCCTGTCGGGATGGGGGTGTTGATAGGGGGTGGGACAGTTAGGGGACAGGGAGCGGGGGGAGGGGTTGGATGGGGCGGGGGTTCTGAGGAGTCAGTCAGGGGGCAGGAAGTGACTATTAATGGAAATGCTCGAGGCCAAAGCAAGTTCGATATAACACGGTTTCACCTATAACACGGTAAGGTTTTTTGGCTCCCGAGGACCGCGTTATATCGGGGTAGAGGTGTAAAACTAACTTGCTAAGCTGATCAGTGCTGGGAGGAAAGGGCTTTCTGGGTATGATGGGTGGTGTTGAATCTGCAGTTCCAGATGAATACTGAAGTTACTCCAACTGACTTCTGTTTTCTTTTCACTTTCAGTCGTTCACCGTCAGGAAGCCCTCGAAGAAGGAGTGCAAGTCCTGTAAGAATGGACTGAAATTTCAAAGTTAACCTTCTGGGAAGAACGTTATTTTGTTTACATTATTATAAGGGATTTTGTGGTGTCTTTGATGTAAATGGTAAGGGCTTAGTTCTAGAAGGGTATTTCAATCTGATTATTGGCATGGATTTTGATCTTTTAAATTCTGCAAAGTCACATCAGTAGACTAGTGCACAACTTGTTTTGTTGTATGTATTAACATCCTGTGATCTGAAAATGTGGGGCTCTTTTATTGACAAGTTTTTTTATTGAGGCATTGAAATAAAATGTGTATTTCTAACTAAAACCCTCCTTGTGGTGCCCTACTGCTTAACAAGAAAAAAGGTGGCTACCATTAGCCTACCCCAAACCAATCGTAATCATCCCAGTTTATTTTAAGTAGTCTCTAGTTATGTGAACTTGTTATTGATGTTAAATGGATGATAAAATTTTAAACACTGACTAAAAATGCTTGATCGCTCAGTTGCCATAACTTCCTGTAATACCATTTACATGAGCTCTCTATTCATTGTAATCTTTCAGTGTAGAGAGAGTATGAATTTCTAATGTCTAAAGTTTGTTTACAAAAAGTAAAGCCTTTCTTATCACAAAGCAGAAGGGCACAAGCACAGTATTTGCACTGCAGGTCACCTTTAAATAACGGTTCATGTCCCGAGAGAAAAGGCAGCTGGGTTGCTCTCTCTACAACAACCTATTTATGGTCAGTTAGTCTAACCTGAGAAAACCTGAATGAAACTGAGTGAAGTTGTGCAGTTGAGAACTGTTCTGCTACACTTTACAATCATAAAAGCAGCCTGTATGCTGGTAGACAAAACCTGTTTAGACATTGGTAAGATAAACTCTATAGCGCACACAGCAAAAATGTGGTTGAAGAGCTTAAAATGAATCTTATGTGAAACTTCTGAAAGCCTTGTTGGTCTGTAGGCAGGAGTTGCATGGGGATACGGCATTTCACGTTGAAACTGAGACTGGCTGTCCAGACAGGTCTTTCCTGATTGGCAAAAATAGGGTTAGACTGCCAGCATCCTTCTTAATAGATATTAAAAATCTCCAGGTTATATTTTTATTCTGGACTACTTTATGTAATGTTGCTAGATGTCAGTTTCAACATTTAAGAAGAACTGTTAGGGTTTTCTAAACATCCACCGAATTGGAAAGAGCAGACTTGTTTGGGCTCCTAATGAAATGGCTAATGGCAGATTAAAAGAAGTTATTAATGTAGTACCTTAAATAGCAAAATGACCTTTTGGACCAAAAGACAAATTTTGGGTAACCCATAATTTTCAGATAACAGACTTCTCATTTAATGTTAGACTCCACTTATGTCTGGTAGATGTTAAAACCCCTAAGTACTCCCTACACTCTGAAGATATTCCACTTGGCAGCTTTATTTCTGAAGTGTACTAGCCACTTTCCTAGCTTTGATGCCTAGTCTTGTTTTTTCTGGTGTCTAATTTCCATACATTCAGTGCATTGTTGCTTAGCAACAGAAGCATCCACTCCCAATCCTAATTATGCTGTGATTAATATTCTGCTAATATCCATAAAACCAGACTGCAAAATGAGGAGCAGGAAATGACAACATTCTCCTAGAATAATTTAGCAAATATACCCAGAAGCTGTTGCTTAGGATGACATTCATCAGTATAGACTGTCCGTTGTCTGGCAGTTTTACAGTATAACTAGTAAAAGTGCCACATGGAATGATGCTATTGCATTTAATGAGCGCTTTCTCTTCTGTACTGTTAAGACAAACCTACTCCACAATAAACACGCAGACTCTAAAATTATTGTATTGGTCCATCTCTTCTGTCTCTCCACTCCTCCAGAGCAGCACAGAAAACGGAGCAGCTGGGACTGCATTTCCTTAGGATTTAACAGTTTGGTGCACAGCTAACGGTCTGTCATGGGAGTACGTAAGGAATCAGGGTATATGCGGGCAGGACTGTTTCAAAGGGAAGGGTCCCTCCTTCTGTGGTAGGGGGCATAGTGCCCAAACAGTGGGCAGCGCAGACTGTAAAGGAGCTGTGGCCAGTGATGTGTTGCAATACAGTAAAAAGAACAAGGACTACTTGTGTAACCTTAGAAACTAACAAATTTATTTGGGCATAAGCTTTCGTGGGCTAAAACCCAAGTCATAGATGCATGGATGGAAAATACAGAAGGAAGATGTGTGTGTATATATATATATATAACAGTACACGAAAAGATGGGAGATGCCTTACCAAGTGGAGGGTCGAGACAATTCGATTAAAGTGGGGTATTATCAACAGTGCATCTCTTCCGCAAACAAAAACTGGCAAGTAGTGGAAAACCTTAAGAGCATCTGGTGGTGTGAGCAGCTGGAAATGATGCCAGTCTAGTTATTGCTATTAACAACCACAGCTGTTTAAGGGCTTGTGTACATGAAAAGTTGCATGGGTTTAAGATGTGTGAATTTAAATCTAGTCAGACCTGTGCAAACTCCTATGTGGATGCTCCTTGATTCTGGTTTGGGGTTAATTGGTTGGGAACAGGTCTGAACTAAACTGGAATGACAAACCCTTAAATTGAAACAAGTCAGCACAGAGTTTTGCTGCACGAGTTTAACACTTTTTTTTTTTTTTGGTAGTGTAACTTGTGCATATAGACCAAGTTCAAGAGGAAACTAACTGCCCATGAAAACCTGCAGGCTTAGAGCTGGGAGGAGAATGTTCAGTGGGAGAGAACCAGGCAACAATTATAGTAAGAAGTAGGGGCTGAGTGGGAATCATCATCATTACTGATCATTTTACAGATGACACAAAGACGGGAGCACTGTGGTAATAATGAAGAGGACATTGATAGAGTGCGTTCTGGATTGCTTGGTTAACGGGGCACAAGCAAACTATGCATTTCAGCATAGCCAAATCTAAAGTCATACATCTAGGAACAAAGAACCAAGGCCATGCTCACAAGATGGGGGATTCTCCTAGGAAGCAAAGATTTGGGGTCACAGTGGATAATCAGCTGAACATGAGGTTCCAGCATGATGCTGTTGCCAAAGGGCTAATGTGATCCTTGAGTGTATAAATGGGACTATAGATTTAGAGAGGTTATATTATCACTGTGTTTGGCACTGATGTAACTACTACAGGAAGAGTCTGTCCAGGTCTGTCTCCACAATTCAAGAATATTGAAAAATTGGAGAGCGTGCAGAGAAGAGCGGTGAGAATGATTAAAAAACATGCCTTATAGTCAAAGACTCAAGATGCTCAATCTGTTTAGTTTACGGAAGAGAAGATGGAGTAATTTGATCAGTCTGTAAGTACCAGTATAGGGAACAGATACCCCGCCCAACATAGCTACACTGGCTAAAGCTTGTTGTGGAGACCTGGCCTTAGTCCTGCACATAGGCCCACGGGAGTTAAGTAGCTGAATGCTTTTGAGGATGTAGGCCATAGACCCCCTGGCTTCAGTCCCTACTTGTATGAGTATGAGCTACCCTTACAAAGGCAGTTCTTTCTCTGGGGGCTTCTCTACACTAGTAAGTTGGACTGTTTTATACCTAGATGAGAGGGAAATAAGTACATCTGTGTTATGTCGGTTTACCTGCATCCACACTAGTGCCTTTCCTGGTATAACTCCTGGTAAAACATCACACCCCTAACCCATACACAGGTAACAGTTTCTGGTGTAGACCAGGCCTAAAATACAGATACAGAGAAAGAAGGAATAGTGGGTAGATTTATTTTTGGTTCATGGAAGTGAGGTTTTAGTTAGCACTTGAATGGCAAAAGGGATGGTGCAGAAAGCAGCACTGATGGGGGAGTGGGAAGAGACAAACGTGACAGAATTGACAGGGCAAGTGGGAATGACTCACTCAAAGATAAGCTTGTCCCCTGAGTGAAGAGTGCATGGCCGGGAAGGAAGACAGGACAAAAGGTTTAAACTTGATTCCATGGGGAAGGAAAAAGGGGAGAGGAGTTTAAAAGAGGCCTTGACACGGTCCAATTGATAGATGAGGAAGACAAGTTTTGTATGGACTAAGGGGCAGGTTTCAAAGGTATTTAGGGTCCTAACTCCTATTGAAATCAATGGCAGTTAGGTGTGCACGTCCCTTTGGGGATCAGGGCCTCAGCACTGGCCTAACTCTTCCTCTGTTGACATCAAGGGGAGATTTACCAGTGATTCCAATGGGAGCCGTCAAGCCAGAGTTGAGAGCTTTTACAAACTCCGTCCTTAGGAGACGTCCCCGCACCTGTCACCTCTGCCTGTGCTGGAGAAGTTTGAAAGCTCCTGCTGCTGTTTTCAGTGATTTCCCCTGCTCCCCTCCCCCATACTCAGAGCACTTTGTGATGAATTTCTCCTTGTGGCTGCAGAGGTGACTCCTCAAGCTGCAGTAAACTTGAGCCAAGTTGTGTGGTTGTACTCCTCTCCTGGCCGCAGCAGCGCACTGGGGAAATGGGGCTGTGGAAAGAAAAACACAGTCTCTTCAATCTGACAGTCTCACAGCTTGGTGCTGAGTGCGATCACTGCTCAGCAAGAGCCATTTTTAGCTTTGGTAAAAAGATCTAAAACCCTCGTGCTCCTTTGAACTTTCATAGTAGCCTTCTAAGGCAAGGTGGTTTAACCCGATACAGCTTATTGTTAGCTAGCTAAGGACACGTTAAAATGCTAGGACCAAATAAGCTACTTCAGACTGCTTAGTTTAACGTTTGTTTTAAGCCTCAGCTTCAGCGTTGTTTTGTGCATTTAAAACAGCTGTTCTGTTCCAGGCGCAGCTCTCCCGAGGGAGGGGAACATTGTGAAATGAGTTGTACATTGCTGTTCACAGTTTGGCTGCAGGGTGCCACGTGTGTTTTCACGGGCTCTCACATACCTGCAAGAACGGGAGCAGGGCATGGGCGAAGGGATGCCAGGGCTGAGTACTGTAGGAAGCGTTCATTGCTAAGACACAGTTCAGAACCCTGGCATGAGGGAAGGGATGGCAGGGAGTCCCTGAAATGGAGGGGGATGGGAGGTGGTTCACAGAGAGCTTGTTGGGGGGAATGGAGGGCTACAGGGAGCCCCTGGTGGGTGCAATGAGCTCACCTGGCAAAAGGAACAAAGTGTGCGACCCCCTGGTTGCTAAGATACAATCATTCAGCAAGTGAAAATATCTCCTCCTCCTACAAGGAAAGCATTCAGCTACCTCCTTACACACCCAGCTTCTGGCATTTGATGGGGCTGTTACACAGCGGGCCTGGTGGTGCATTTGGTTAATACATTCCTGGAAACCTGAGTCCAAACTGAGATCCAGGAAGGGGAGGTTATTTGCGGTGCTCTTAGTGGCATTTTGTCACGACCCCGCAATCAATGCATGGCTTGAGATTCCTGCTCAGGTGAGGGCGTGACCGGAAAAGCAGCTGTGAAAGATCCCAGGACACTCTTCATAAGAGTTGGGGGGGTTGACTTCAGTGGGTGTTTGCCTAACTACAGCCTCCAGAATTAAGGCCCGAGAGATGCAGTTTCTTAAAGGCTTGTCTACACACATGAGTTGTACTACCCTAATTCCACTTGTAAAGTCAAAGGGATGCACCATCCCGCCCAGGTACAGACCCAGTTATATTGGCATAACGGTGCTTTATGGGGGTATTGCTAGTCCCACACAGGCAGGGGACCAAGCCACACTGGTAGAAGGCCCCTTTGTACTGGAGTTACTGCACCTACATTAGGAGACGCACGCCCAACCAACATGGATCTACTGGTACGAAGCCGTGTGGGCCCGACCTAAGGAGCTGTTGCGTCTCCGTGAGCACGTGTGTAACTGCCATTAGCTGAGAGGAGCCCTTCCCCTCAGCGCTGGTACGCATTTCCAGGACAGCAATAGTTACCTTATTAACGGCATCTGGCCAGTTCTGTGTTTCAAGGCAGAAGGCTGAATGCTTGGGATACACAGAGCCCCCTTTGCCCTCCAGCGAGCCGTCCAGGAAATTTCCAGTGTAGAACTGGATCCCAGGCTGAGTGGTATAAACTTCCATCGTCCTGCCACTAGGGGGATGGTGTGCTCTGTACAAAGAGAACAGGAGGACGTGTGGCACCTTAGAGACTAACCAGCTTATTTGAGCAAGCTACAGCTCACGTCATCGGATGCATGCAGTGGAAAATACAGTGGGGAGATTTATATACACAGAGAACATGAAACAATGGGTGTTACCACACACACTGTAACCAGAGTGATCACTTAAGGTGAGCTATTACCAGCGGGGGGGGGTGGGGGGTGACCAGAGGCAGTTTTGTACCCAGGGAGCAAGGACAGAAAGCAAGAGGGGAAAGGAACAGGAGCTGGAGAGCAAGGAAAGAAGACAGGCTGAGAAGAACTGACCAGCACTTCAGGACACAGTGCACAGGACACAGCCCTCTTTGTCCCAGCTTCCCCACAGGAACAGTGACATTAACGAGAAGCCTGCTAGAGGAACCAGAAGATCAGCCTGCAGCTCATGCAATTTCGTAGGGCACTCGGCCTCCCTGGCAATTAGTGCAGTCTGAATGCCCAGGCAACGAGAAGGCCAAGAAGACAAAGTGGTGGGCAGGGCGTGGAGCACCACTGACAGGAGGCTGATGGCAGTGGATGGCCTATGGGACAGGAGTGGAGAGGATGGGAGCAGCAAGGCAGGGTGTGGGGGAGGGAAAGGGCCCTGCAATGCATAGACCGGGGAGGCGTAAGCCAGACAGAGTGAGGGGCAGGGAGCCAGGAAAAACAGGAGCCAGCAGGGCAAGGAGAGGGGAGACGGATGGTCCAGTGGTCAGGGTGCCGGCCCAGTGCTCAGGAGAGAGGTTCAATTCCCTGCCCAAGGCTCCCACTGTGACCTTAACAACTCAATCTCTCTGTGCCTTATTTCCCCATCTGCAGCATGGGGACGGCAGCCCGGCCCTGCCTCACGGGCCTCTTGTGAGGGGGAATACATTAAAGACTGTGAGGCTCAAATACCCTGGTAATGGGTGGCCTGTAGATTGAAGGGACAGAAAATTGGGACCTTCCTTCGGAGTCCCCAGTCGATGCCCTCTGTGCTTCAAGCACAACTGGTACAAACCAGAAAGATCTGAAGCCAGGGAACCACCACGGCTTTACACAGCTGAGGCAATCGAGTTCTCACCTTGCACAGTAGCGTCGAACCTCCGACCGTTCCAAACAGAAGTTATGGTCAAAGCCAGGGAGCTGAAACTTCTGCATGTGTCTTCCAAGCTCCACCGGCTTCCTCAGATCAAAAGCGGTGTCCTGCACCGCAGCCACCTCTCCTGGGGGGGAAATAGCACAGAGAGGCTCTCTGTGAGCACACAGCCTGTTTTGGCAGCTCACAGAGAGGCTCCAGGAACCATAAAGAGAAGGACACTGCAGCTCTGAAATACTGAAGGATGTCAGTGATAACCCTGCGATAGAAATCACAGAAATGTAGGACTAGATGGGACCTCAACAGGTCATCTAGTCCAGTCCCCTGCACTGAGGCAGGACTAAACATTAGAGACCATCCCTGACAGGTGTTTATCTAACCTGCTCTTAACAACCTCCCATGCTGGAGATTCCACAACCTCCCTGGGCAACTTATTCCAGTGCTCAACCACCCTGACAGCTAGGAAGTTTTTCCTAATGTCCAACCTAAACCTCCCTCGCTGCAATTTAAGCCCATTGCTTCTTGTCCTGTCCTCAGAGGTTAAGGAAAACAATGTTTCTCCCTCCTCCTTGTAACAACTTTTTATGTACTTGAAGACTGTTACGCCCCATATTGTATTACCAACCCAGCAAAGCAATTAAGGCCATTCATATCTTTAAGCACAAAAGTAATCCCGGGAACGTAAAGTTAAGCATGTGCTTGAGTGTTTTATTATTATTAACATTGCCGCAGTACGTAGGAGCCCCATCGTGGCCCAGGCCCCCCTGCACCAGGCGCTGTGCAAACATGGAACAAAATGACAGTTCCTGTCCCAAAGAGCTGATGTTCTAAGTAGGTAGATGTTCTGCTGAATAAGGGCCTTACCATCTGGGTGTTCTTAGAACTCCTTACACCACTTTTTAAAGTAAGCATTTCATGCTTGAGAAAAGTGGATAGCCTGAGAGATGGAAGCCCTTTGTTGAGCTACAGAACGAGTTACCGTACAGGCACTGTGTACAGACTTCCCCACAGGACAGAGTCAATACGGCTCAACCTGGCGCTGAAGGGACCACTTGTAGGGATGACAGACTAGTCTCCCATTGACGCCTTGGTGCTTTTCGTAGCAACGCCAACAAGGACACTGTGAAGGAGGGGTCTGTGCTGCCCGCAGTGACCGGGACCGAGCTCACAGGCTCATTTCATGCAGACTAGCAAACGGGCGTCCGAATGGCACAATCTGATGAGCAGGGGGTTGGGCGAGGTGACCTCCTGAGGTCCCTTCCAACCCTGATATTCTAGGATTCTATGATCAGCCCCTAGTGCATTAATACAGTCAATGCTTCACATCCTGCTGTACGCAACACCACCCAGCTATGCAGAACAGTTGGCCAAACGTACAAGGCTTTACACTTAGCACAACTGCACTTCCCGGCATTTTCTGCATGTCTGTGAACACCTCATCCGATCACTTCCAAACCTGCAGGGGATGTCCTAGGCATCACCAGGCAGAACCCTATTGATCTGGGGGGGAACTGGAAAATGAGAAGGGGGAAGGAGACACACAGGGAGCCCTTGCCACTGATTAGCAAAGCCACAGCTTTAAGCACTCTGCAGTTGTCTAGAGCCCTAAGAGCTGGCTGGCGGCCCTGCCGACATAACCATAATACTAATGCAGTGCTGCCCCTCAACCCAGTGGAGTTGGCATGTTGACACCCCGAGTCACTGACCTCCCAGACAGGCTGAAGACAGGGAATAATGGTGAGGGGGATGAGGGTGTGCACCCAGCTCCTGTCCTGGGGGCGGGAAGAATGGGGAGCACACCGAACCCCTGGCAAGGTGGCTGGGAGGCTCTAGTATGTGGGGAGGGAATGGAGGGCTGCACCGAGCTCAGCCTACCGAAGCCATGGAATGTGCGACCCTCTCGTTCCGAGGCCTAATTCACAGGGGTCATTCCCACTCATTGATGTTTGCTCAGGATCTGGGCCAGGTCAGATCCACTCCAGTGTGATCTGCAAAGTGACAACGCTTGTGAGCGCAGGGGCTCTGTTCAAGAAACACGAGCAGTGCAGAGCCAGAGCGGGAGGGGGAAGCAGCATGCCGCTCGGCATTGCTGTATTGTGACATCACACAATGAACAGGCACTGTCCGCTCCACACCCATGCCCCTCTGCTTGAGACACCATTAATCTGGTGACAGGGTTCAGCTGAGCAGCAGATTCAGGCTTCACCAACTCTTTCAAAATGCACCCTTAACCACGGCTCTGCAGGGGCACTGCTGGCTGAGGTGAGCCAGCTCACGCTGCTGAGCTATGGCCGTCTCAGACATGCAGGGCAGGGAGAAGCATGCCCTGCTTTTAAGCTTTACAGTAAGAAATGGGGCAGGTGAGGAACCAGAGCCAGCTGCAAGGAAGGCAAAAGATAGCTTAGCTTGCAACGCACTGTGTATGCAAATGCGAGAGGGCTGCTACAAATGCACGGGACGAGGCATAGTCTGAACGCTGTGCTCAGTGTTACTGCGTGGTGGGTCACTTCAGCAGCCTCTCAGAATCTAAAAAGTGGGAGAGAGACAGAGAGGAGAGAAAAATGGAAGAGACAAAGAGACTTAGTAAAAGAAGAAGGCAGTTGAGGCCGTGTCCATGCTACAGAGCCCATGGCAGTAGAGTGACGCTGGCAGAGCCACGAGTACAGACAGCTCCGCTGACAAGAGTTTTTCTGATGGCAGAGGGACACCACCCTCCTGACCGACGTTACCAGATGGCTTCTGGCTGCCCGGGTGTCAGCATAGCTGCCTCTCTCCCGCGGGTTTTGCCAACCCAGCTCCGTAGCTAGGAGGTGAGGAGTCTTTCACACTTCTAACCAACCTAGCTGTGCCACTGTACATTCTGGCCTAAGTAGCAGTGTGCATGGCTGAGGCAGGAGGTGTGTAGCTACAGCTCGGCAGGGGAGATCAATGGGCTGTTCTCTAGGGTATCTTGTAGAAACTCCCAGCAAGAAAAGAACTGATCCAGGTTTATTCTTGAGAGGGAAATCTCCTGTGGGCGCACTGACCTCACCCATTTTCGTTCACTTGGGCTTTTTACGTACACGCTCTCAAACCCTGGGATGAACACACCGACCCTTCCCCATCACCCTTCTGGATGGAGACACATACTTACACCCATTCCACACCCCTGGATAAATGGAGGCACGCTCACCCACCCTCACACCCCCATGCTCTAGGCAGACATACACAATGCAACCCCCTGGCCAGAGAGGTGCTCACAACCCCTGATCAATACAACACTGGTTACACTCAGTTCAGATTTATCAAGTTTCCCTCACCACCATAAAGGCTAGAAACCTACTCTTCTTTTTATGTGAAAGCAGAGATTCTGCAGAAGCTCAGAACAACCAGGATAACTCCCTACTCCCTTGGGGCTAGGGTACTGAAAATTATACCTATTGAAATTACAAGCGATTAAGTTCCAAGAGGCTTCCCGGTCTTGCGGACAGGTTAGGGGGCTCTGAGGGAAGTGTGCCAGCAGTCAGTCTGCAGTGACCCAGCCTACAGTAGGATGAATTGTGCTTCTCTGCCTTAGGGAGCAGCCTGCTTTGTCTCTGGCTCCATTTGGTTTGTGTGTGTTAGATTTCTGGATTCTAAGAAATAAAGTCGTGTTATGTTGCAGCCTTTCAGACAGTGTGAGAATTGTTTCCCCCCAGCTCTCTGTGTATATTCCCTGATCATAATGGACGGGGTTTAAAATGTAAGACATGAGGCCGCAAGTCAGCATGAAGTGCACACAACATGCCCCAGCTCCCCACACGTCCAGAGTAAACCCACCAAGGCATGGCCTGATGTTCTGCAATTCTCCTCGGTTATCGCAGAAGGCCCATAGAGCAACGCCCTTGGAAGAAGTAGAAAGATGCCAACATGCAAGCACACCTGCTTCGACAAGACGACTGTTGTATGTGGTTTCTCTAGCTAGGGCTCTAAGAAATAGCAGTCTTAGAACTGGTTACTGAAAACAGCAGGTGGCTCTCTCGACAAGCAAAGTGCGGCTCATGCTAAGGAAGAGCACACGGGGATTTTTCTAAACTCAGTCAACAGTAAAATAATTAAGCAGATGGAACATCTACTTCCTCCCTCCTCCTCCTGGTACTGCAAACACACATTGACACTCAGAATCAAGTCACTTTGCTTCAAAGCAAGGGGAATTTGATATCAAAACTTCCAAGGCTGACTCAGAGACATGACTTTTTGGAGCAAGCCACGTTCAATAGCAAAGCTGTTCCCGTGGCCCTGTGGCACTGGTTTCACATGGGGCAGGTTCAGTGTGCACGTGCCGATACCTGACTGACGGGATGATCCAGTGCTCAGTGACGCATCTCCATTGCCATCGGATAGGGGCCTACATTTTTATCAGCAGCACCTCTAAGAGTAAATTGGGCCCCAAGCCTGCTACAACGGATCTGGACAGCAAAGCCAACGCGGGCTACTGGTAACTGTTTGTGTCCAACGTTTTCAAATGAGTACACTAACTTCAGGATACCTCAGACGCTGGGAACTCAGCTTGTGACACCTAAGGCTGGTTTTTCTGAAGTGCCAAGTACCCACAGGTTTCCATTCCCTTTGGCTGGAGTTGTGGGGGGGACAGCCCCTCTGAAAGTTTGGCCCCAAGGATCTCAGATTGGGTACCCAAAAACTGAGACACGCAAACTCAGTAGCCACTTTTCTAATGCTCTAGCCTTAGGGAGCTAAACTTCTGAAACCGAGGGCCTGATTCTCCACCCACTCCCACGGGTGTAATGTCCTTGACCTCACTGGTGTTATTTCACATTCGGAGCACTGCGAGTCCGGTCTGTCTTTACTCCGGTGTTGTTTTAGGCTCTGCACTGCAATGGGAAATTCTGCTTTGGTGGGGATCCCAGTAGAAAATGCTGCACCCCCTCCAGGCCCAGAGCTGCTTTGATGTCACAGCTCTACAAGAGCCATTGAAAAGCTCTATGCTGAATCTTGCATTTTGTCCCTTTGCTCAGACTGCTTCTCTCTAAGACAGAGGTGGGCAAACTATGGCCTGCGGGCCACAGCCGGTCCACAGGACCGTCCTACCCGGCCCCTGAGCTCCCGGCTGGGGAGGCCAGCCCCTGACTTCTCCCCTGCTGTCCCACCTCCCCTGCAGCCTCAGCACGCCACGCTGCCAGCGCTCTGGCCCGCCACTCCTGCCAGGCAGCGCGGAAATGTGGCTGGCTCTGTCCAGGCAGTGGGGCTGCGAGCTCCTGCTGCTCTGAGCAGCATGGTAAGGGGGCGGGGAGCAGGGGGGGTTGGATAAGGGGCAGAGGGTCCCGGGGACGGTTAGGGGCAGGGGTTTGGATAGGGGTCGGGTCAGTCAGGGGACAGGGAACATGGGGAGGTTGGATGGGGCAAAAGTTCTTGGGGGGCGAGTTGTCAGGGGACAGGGGGGTTTGGATAGGCATGGGAGTCCTGTGGGGGCCTGTCTGGGGGCGGGGGTGTGGATAAGGGTCGGGGCCCTCAGGGAACAGGGAGAGTTGGATAGGGGGTGGGGGCCAGGGGGCAGTTAGGGGACAAGGAGCCCGGGGGGTCGGATGGGTCGGGGGTTCTGAGGGGGTTGGGAAGTGGGAGGGGGCGGATAGGGGGCGGGGGCCAAGCTGTTTGGGGAGGCACAGCCTTTCCTACCCAGCCCTCCGTACAGGTTTCCAACGCGGATGTGGCCCTCGGGCCAAAAAGTTTGCCTGCCTGTGCTCTAAAGTGTCTGTGATCCCAGTAACCGCAGCGCACTCTTCTCAGATGAGCAACTCATGACAACTTTGCACCACAAGAACTTCCTCACAGTGCTCGAAGGTGACAAACTGCTCCCTTCCTCGGGGCCTTTCTACTTCACATCACGCTGCTCAGTGTCAGGGCCTCACCCAAAGCCTGCTGAATTCAATGGGAGTCTTCCCACACACTTCAGTGGGGTCTGGCTCAGGCCCTCAGTCAGGGATCTGCAGTGATTCGGTGACTGATACATTGTGAGTCTGCATGTTGTCCCCCAAAGTGCAAACGTACATTTAGTCTGGGCCCCTTAGCTCAGATTAAAAGGATAATTAAACAAGGAGGGGTGTGAGGTGCACAGCCTTAACAGCGTGCTAGACCTTGGTGACAGCCAGTTCCCAACACAGAGGGCTATTGGTGTTATCTGTGGTGTCTCTTTCCCTTCTCCCACATGCACAAGAGGCAGGGTGACCTGGGACAAGCCACTTCCCCTCTGTGTGTCCCCAGCTGTAAATCAGGGATAATCTCCAGGCCAATCCTCATAAGCTTCAAGTGCCACATCCTCCAATCACCCCCTGCTCAATTCCACCACTGTCAGCTGCTGCCTCTTTCCAGCAGGAGTAGCTGCTGCAAGCCGCCCGAGACCGGCACCTCCTGGCTTGTGCCTGTGTGAACCACGCTCAGTTCTCGTGTACCGAAGCTGATACAAGCCCACTCACTGCAAATTTTCTTAGTCATATCCCACAACCACTTCCTCCACATCCCTTCTCTCCTCTGCTTCAGAGAGCTCCTCTAGCGGGATGTCCTGCATCATGGCAGCATAACATGCCTCCACCACGCAGCAAGCCGGACGACCAATGGTTTGGAACAAGAGACAATGACTTAAAGGAGGCTGGAAAGGTAACTGAGACCAACCCATGATTTAACCTCCTACTGAAAGGAAAGAGAAGAGGAAGAACATTCAGATCAGAGCACCTCAGCTTTTTAGCATGGATACAGCAGATCTTCAGGCCCCCGTCCAACTGCTTGGTGCTTCTCAGACAGGACAATTAGCTCGCTTTATGGGTAGATTACCCTACTGTAGGAGAGTCCCTGTGTGGCATATAAAGTAGGTGTAGCCAGTTTTGACTACCTGTTCCAGCATCCCCTTAGGCACTGGGGTGGGCCAGAAGCATCTTGGAGACCCCGGTGATCCTTGGTAGAACAGTCCCTATGGGAACATTATTGCTGGCAAAATTTAGAGCATCCCTGAGGTTGCTGTAAATTTCACCAGAGACAAACTACTGCCTAGCCAGTCAGTCAGTCATGACTGGGGCTTGGGCAGTCATACCTAGTGGTCAGAGCAGTGGCAGTCAGAGACTAGGAACAGCTCTGAAAGTCAGTGCTGGAGTCAGGAGTCCCAGAGCAAGCCAAGAGGCATGTCCACCCTTACAGCCAACAGGGGAGTCCATCTTGTTGTACAGACACTTCCTGGACTCCTCCTCCTGAGGCAGTACGTCCTGTGGTATTTATTCCCACAGGGTCCATACGGTAATGCACGCAGCCCTACCACGGCTGCCGGTTGTGCGTCTGCCCTCTTGCAGACCCAGGCTCCTGTCCCGCCCCTGAAGCACCTCACAGCCCCAGGATTAGGGGAACAGAGATGTTGCCTAGAGCCACCTTTCCCCACTCCCTCTGTGTCCTGCACAGCTTAGCTGGCGCTCAGGATCTGGCCCATGGTTCCCAAAGAGTTGCTAGATATTTGTCACCCCACTGGTGAGCACAAACTGACCTTAGCTGCCATTGATTTCCTCCATCACCTTATTGCTACGCAGAACACACACAGTGATTAGTTGACTGGGGAAATGGATGAGGGCCAAGGCTGGATGAGCGCCACCTCCAACCGCAGCTAGTTATTCTAGAAACATAAAATTATCTAGGCTGACTCAGGATCCAACTTCATATTTCTCTGTGGTTGAGTTTCCCAGCACCCAGCGTTTTCATGAACATGCTGGTATTGTGCAATACTCTCAGTCACATAGAGTCATAGAATATCAGGGTTGGAAGGGACCCCAGAAGGTCATCTAGTCCAACCCCCTGCTCGAAGCAGGACCAATTCCCAGTTAAATCATCCCAGCCAGGGCTTTGTCAAGCCTGACCTTAAAAACCTCTAAGGAAGGAGATTCTACCACCTCCCTAGGCCACGCATTCCAGTGTTTCACCACCCTCTCAGTGAAAAAGTTTTTCCTAATATCCAACCTAAACCTCCCCCACTGCAACTTGAAAACCTCCCCCACTGCAACATCATCACCAGCATTTCCTCAGCTGCTGATGGCAGCTCATGGCTTACCCTCAAGCACCATCGGTGTACAAGTCACAAGCTGGCTATGAATAGTGCCGGATCTGCACACGTGGCTGTGTGGTGTCACCGATTGCTGCAGTGAGGTAACGTCTATTGCAGATCACTTGGCTTTGCTAAAAATCACTGTCAGCTGCTAGACTGGGGCCTCATGTGATCACATAGTGAGTGTGTTCGAGTGCAGGGGCTGCTGAGAAGGGGCTCCCACCAGAGAGGCCGGGAGTGGGCAGAGCCATGACTCCATCTCTAACTACCAATCAGCAGAGATGGCTAGCCATGTGAGGAGCGGCATATGCCCTCATTAAAGAGAGAGAGCGGTTTATGCACCCCGCACGCTGTGGACCATGGAACTCTGGGACACAAGACTGGGCCTTACAGGCATCATCAAACCCTCTGAAATTAACAAGAAACTTCTGAATGGTTTGTTCTGCACATCGAGTTATACCCATATGGCAACGAATACTGCCAAGGGTTACGTAGCCAAGGAAAGGTGTAGGGAGAATAATGGACCAAACTCCACCAGGACTGTGGGTGGAATTCAACATGTCACACATGCTGCATTCAGAGTACAGAGCAGGCTATTCACGGCAGATTGAACCGGGGGGCTCCAGTGTGCACTCGCACCCCCCAGGGCCGGCCGAACTCTTACATTATTTGTATTTAAGTGCCATAACAAGTGACAATCGGCAAATAAAGTGTAGAAGAACATACCCAAATAATCACTCTTTAGAAGCCCTAACACACACGTCAGCACATGGATACGTAATAAGTAAATGCAAATGGAAGAAGTAGAGAGAAGCTAGAGAAGACTGTAATAGTGACCTGATATGCTAATAATAAAGCCCACAGAGAGAACAAGGTCACAGACTGTGATCTCTCCACTTCTGGTGGACCTTAAGAATTGTTTGAGCCCAAAGCATTCAAACCCATTAACAAAAAGTTGTAACTTGAGGGGAGATTTTCAGAGGCACAGATGGGAATTTGGTGCCTAGCTGCCCTTTGAAAATCATCCCCTTCTTCACAGTCACACAGGGCCGTCATTTCCCACTCCCTGCACAGACCTTTACAATAGGAAACAATACCACAGAGCAGGTGTCAAATGCTGCCAAAGATATTAGATGGATATTCTGTGCTTGGTGGGTGAGGTGGAGGTTGCGCGTATTTTTAAGACCATTGTGTGTGGCTCTGTGTTGTTGTTTTTTTAAGCACAAGTAGACACCTGAGCAAAACAGTTTCTCTCTTTAAAGTGACTCTTCCTCCACTCGGCACAGTCCTTGACAATAGGAAATTATGCCACACAGCAGGTGCCACACGCTGCCAGCCAGATTTGGAAGCACAGGTGTAAGTGACAGGCAGCGTAAGATCAGGGCCATGGATCACAGCCACCGGTTCTCTGGCGCAGTGCTGCCGTCTGTGACCAAGTTTTGTATGAACTATTTTCCTGGCCATTGCCAGGTTTTTATTTGCTCGGATTTATCGCCAATGCGGGTAACTTTGAATGGAATGACAAACTTCCCATCACACAGTTCACCTTTTTGTTACCCTGAAGTCTCTGTTTGGGGACATTTCTCTTCTCACATCAGCAGTCACAGCCTCACCTCGCTGCCGACTGCCCTGGCTTTTCAGATCTACTCACTTTGAACTCATCAGTTGCTCTGCACCAGTTCTTCTTTGCAAATGCTCAGAATCACTCTTTATCTTACAAGTCATGCATTTTTGTGGCTTTCAATCCAATCTAAATGTAGAATTCTACTGAATACATCGGAGTGGAGGAAGAATCACTTTAAAAAGAGAAACTGTTTTATTCAAGTGTCTGCTACTTGTGCTGAAAAAAAAGAGAGAGAGAGAGAGAGACAGCCCCGCACAAAATGGTTTTTAAAATATACACAACCTCCGCCTAACCCACTCAGCACAGACTATCCCTCTAGTTTTTTGCCTTAACGTATTCACTTATCCAAAATGTTAAAAGGCAAATAGATACAGAAAACAGGACTATCAAGCCAAGGCACCATTAAAAACTTAAATAACCAGCCAGGTAATTGCTAACTTTCAAGAACAGATGTTACTTAAAATGCATGAGCATCCATTGAAACATTATACTAAGGTCCCAATTCAGCAAGGTAAGTAAGTGCCTTGTACTTAGCATGGGCTTAACTCTAAGCATGGCATCAGTCCCACTGAAGTCAATGCCATTTTGCATTCTGAAGCCCAGAGGAATACTGATGTGCCTACATTCAGTCTCTTGCTGAATTGGGTCCTGGATCCGGAGGAGATGCATGAGGCTTAATAATGAAGATTCACCTAGATCTACTCACACCTCCTCCCCCAGGAGCAAATCAATGTGACTTGCCCACAGCGGAGCCGGAAGGCATATGGTAATACAGACTTGCAAAAACGTCAAGGAAATAAAACCTACCAGCTCCAGCAAAATTTTGCTTGCCGAGGCTTACCAGAAACACCAACGCACACAACACTCCCACCCCACACACTCATACAGCCATAGACACACACTCCTGGACAGACACACAGACACACCCTTCAGACCCCCGGGTGGACAGAGGGACACACACACCCGTCAGGTCCCTGGGTGGACAGAGGGACAGACAGACACACACGTCAGACCCCTGGATGACAGAGGGACACACTCATGCACACACCCATCAAACCCCTGGATGGACAGAGAGGGACACAGACACAGGTCAAAGTCCTGGCTGACAGAGGGGGACACACACACACACCCTTGTCAGATCTCTGTGTGGACAGAGGGACACACAAACATGCGCACACCTGTCAGACCCTGCTATTCCATCACTGCTTCACCCCTCCCCGCATGTCAGACACCCCAACTTTCCCTCATTCATCCTCCATATGCCCATAACGCCATGCCCCCTCCATTTCCTCCCACCCCCAGCTCATCAGTTCTGTGGTCTCTTCCACCTCAGCTGCACAAATTAATCAGTTTTCTGCTTCCCCGCACCCAAACCTGTTAGCTCTTCAGTGCGGGAGCAGCCATCTCTGCCCTAGCTGGGCAGGGGCCTCCCCGCTGCTCCTCAGAGCTCACAAACAGCGCCAGCTCCCCAGTCCCTAGGGAGGCACTGGTGTTCTACGAGGACTGCTGGGATCTTTGGCTCCTGCCCATCCTAGCTCTTGGGAAGGGGCCTCGGCTGCCGGGTGGGTGGCGGGTATAAGGCCAGTTCTGGGAGCAGCTGGTACAGCAGGAGTGCTCTCGGTCTGGCCTCAGCTGGTGTCAAGTGGAGAGGACACAGGCACAGAGAACCCGTTAAATTTAACTCCTTCTCTCCCTCAGCCAAGAGGAGTAAGGAGCCTGGACACTCACTCAGGGCCTTTGCAACTCTTTCTCCCTTCTCCATGCTGCGGACCTTAGCCAGGGTGAGCGGCGCACCCGCGATGGGTGCGCCCTCCTGGTGAAACCTGCAGCACAGATTACACTCGAGTTGGGTGTTTATGCTTGCAACGAAAACCTTAAGGCCCAGAAACATGGGGCCTGGCTCAATCATAGAATCATAGAATATCAGGGTTGGAAGGGACCCCAGAGGGTCATCTAGTCCAACCCCCTGCTCGAAGCAGGACCAATTCCCAGTTAAATCATCCCAGCCAGGGCTTTGTCAAGCCTGACCTTAAAAACCTCTAAGGAAGGAGATTCTACCACCTCCCTAGGTAACGCATTCCAGTGTTTCACCACCCTCCTAGTGAAAAAGTTTTTCCTAATATCCAATCTAAACCTCCCCCACTGCAACTTGAGACCATTACTCCTCGTTCTGTCATCTGCTACCATTGAGAACAGTCTAGAGCCATCCTCTTTGGAGCCCCCTTTCAGGTAGTTGAAAGCAGCTATCAAATCCCCCCTCATTCTTCTCTTCTGCAGGCTAAACAATCCCAGCTCCCTCAGCCTCTCCTCATAACTCATGTGTTCCAGACCCCTAATCATTTTTGTTGCCCTTCGCTGGACTCTCTCCAATTTATCCACATCCTTCTTGAAGTGTGGGGCTCAAAACTGGACACAGTACTCCAGATGAGGCCTCACCAATGTCGAATAGAGGGGAACGATCACGTCCCTCGATCTGCTCGCTATGCCCCTACTTATACATCCCAAAATGCCATTGGCCTTCTTGGCAACAAGGGCACACTGCTGACTCATATCCAGCTTCTCGTCCACTGTCACCCCTAGGTCCTTTTCCGCAGAACTGCTGCCTAGCCATTCGGTCCCTAGTCTGTAGCTGTGCATTGGGTTCTTCCGTCCTAAGTGCAGGACCCTGCACTTATCCTTATTGAACCTCATCAGATTTCTTTTGGCCCAATCCTCCAATTTGTCTAGGTCCTTCTGTATCCTATCCCTCCCCTCCAGCGTATCTACCACTCCTCCCAGTTTAGTATCATCTGCAAATTTGCTGAGAGTGCAATCCACACCATCCTCCAGATCATTTATGAAGATATTGAACAAAACCGGCCCCAGGACCGACCCTTGGGGCACTCCACTTGATACTCCGATTCACTTCAGCACAACTCCGTTGAAATCAACAGACTGACGGAGAAACCCTGGAACACGGAGACTTCCACACCGGGAAAGACCTCGCCAAAAACTTTGAAGGATTCGCCTTTCCTCTTGTACATAGTTACCCATACAGTGTGTGAACATCACCCACCAGCGCTCATTGTATTTAAGCATCTCTGAGGTTAGACGGGGAGGGCTCTGGTGGTTTCCACTGAGGTTTAGCTGCCAGTGCTTTGCTGGCAGCAGGCCCACCGACAGCAATTCCAGGCCCCAGGGCAGAACAGTCAATGGGCACGGCCAGGGCTTCCACATGCCAACCTGGCGGCCTTTGCCGGTACCACCCCGTGTATGCCTAGGAGCCCTGCGGCCCGCCTGCATGATTTAAAAGATCCTGGGGCTCCCAGCCGCCACAGCTCATCACCAAGGCAGTCATTCATAGTACAAGCTGCTAGGCCCACTCCTCGGCTGGTGTCAGTCGGTGTCGCCCCAGGGAGACAGCAATCGAGTTATGCTGATTTATGGTAGTTGACGATCTAACCCATCGCATGTGAAACAAAGCAATCAGACTATAACAGGGATTCCCATCATGTAATATGACCAGGCTTTGAGGGACAGATTATCCAGGCACAGCTTATGGGGATAGTAGGACCTCAAGATCATGTGGAAAACTCTGCTAGATGAGCCTGAGTAAGCCAGGCATTGCAGGAGGATGGAAAGGGGAAAAGGAACCAGGTGCTAGCACTAGGAGCTGCTCAGCTCGCAACAGCACCAGCAGCCGGGCTGGAGGAAGGAGGTGGGGATAAGACGGGGAGAAGGGCATGAGAGGCAGCTGGGAGCAAGTCTCACAGGCCAGAGAGACAGACTTGCGCTGGCGTGGCTCGGGCTAGAGCGCTCAAAACAGCTGCGGGACTTTGGCCCTGCGGCTTAGGTGGAGACTTGGACTGGCCACCCAAACTCAAGCCTAGGGGGGCGGCGAGCCTAAGCCTCTGCCAGAGCTGCAACGCCCACACACCTGTTTTTAGCCTTCTAGTGCAAGTCTGTCTACCCAGGCTGGGGCTCACTCCCAGCTGCAGCATAGACATACCTACAGGTACCCAGAGAGACCAAAAACCGCAGGCAAAAAGGGTTACACTGGCTTCCCCTCCCCACTCATTTACGCAATGGAAGCATGGAGACCATGATGCCCCGAGATGATCTGATGAAGTTACTCATACCTATGTGTAGCAGAGTAAAGTCCCTCACCCTGGATTCCTCTCTGCAAACACTCCTCACACACTCCCATGGCAAGTTCAACCCTGCGTGCTTCATTCACAAGGTGCTATATGAGGGCTTGTTCCCCACAACATGAGGCTTTCCCCTTCTCCCCAGACACACGATGGGGGGGAAGAGATCTCACCTCCTGGAGATCCGGGGCTTCTCTCGCCCTTCCTTCCAGCCTCCCCCTTCCTGTCTCTCCAGTAACTGTCCTCTGATGACAAGCTGAATCACTCACCTTGTTTACTGGTTAACTGCCTCATTTATTTGCCCCATGTGGGAACGCTCACCACATGCCGAGAGTGGTGAGTCAGCCGGTGGCTACTCACACTGTGCTTTATCCACTGAGGAAGGCTGCAGGCACTGCCAGTGGTTTGAATGTAAATGTAAATCACATTTGAACGTTAGAATGTAAATTGCGTTTCAAGGGTGCTAGATTTAAAAAAAAAAAAAAAAAAAAAAAAAGGACAGAAATCCTGGAAGTTCTGAATTGAGTTCCCAAAATAGCCAAACCTCTGAAAGGAGAGAAATTCACAGTTAAGGCAGCCAAATCCCCTTAACTCTGCCTCTGTGGTGAAAGTCAACCTCTCAACTTTCTTCCTTGCATGTGGCATATGGGAAATGTCCATGTCAGAACACATGGCTGTGTAATTTGTTTCACACCCGTATCTCTGAAACAAAGCAGAATGATGTGTTAGCTCACCAACTGCTCTTTGCATGGTCTAGGCACATGAGATCTTTAGACACAGAGCTCGTGTGTCGCTGTACAGATGACATGTGACTCACTAGCTGGCATACACATGAGGTCACAGATCCCTCTCCTGTGCGGTACATGGCAAAAAGTGTTAGACTTTTAGAATGCCACTGATCCCCTCAGAACTTTGTCTGATCTCTTCAGATTTGATGGAAGGATCCCAGGTGGGACCCAGATATAACCTCTCAATTTGGAGACACATGCAGCTTTTGGGGGGATTTTAAATGGAGGCCAAACATCAGACTCATCTGTTGAAACCTCAATTAACCATGGAGCAGGTACCAGCACCATAATGGGGGCTGCAAGGCAAAGCAATCAGTCACACTAGGGCTTAGGGAATCGCTCTCCAGCTATGTTTGGGTGAGACAAGGGTCAGTTCTGTGCAAACTGCGGAGCTGCCTCAAGCAAGAAGAGCTATTGTCATGTCGCTTTGGACCCCATTTCATGCCACGTTACTCCTGTTTGCTAACAGAAAAATCAATCCATTACTCTAATGGAATAAGAGACTTCACTTATGTTTAAGAATGACTTTCCTTGCCTTAAAGCCAGTCCTGCTCCAGCTGAGCTATGAAATCCCCTCCCTCAAACAAATGCAATTCTCAAAGTCACCAACCAGTAGGGATCAGGGTGTCATCCACAGGCAAGTAAGAGTCTGCTTCTATGGAGACCTCATGGTTGTAGATATCATGTGATCCCTAGGAGACAATGAAAGAAATGTTTATACTTACACTGTACCCCTTACATGTGTCCAGGTACCTGTGCAGGGTGTTTTCCACTGGCAGTTATCAAACCACATGGACACTGACCACAAACTCCAGCAGAGCCCATGTCACTGGACTGCAGCGTTCAAACATTAGTGACTCTGAGCTTCCCTACAACTGGCACAGTCAGTCTCCACATTACTCAGTAAACAGAGAGAAGCAAAAGCAACCCTCATAATCCCAAAGCTTTAATCCCACTCCACTGCTCGATACACTCGCAGCCTAATCCATTTTCTATACACACTCAAGAACAGAATACTTGTCAGGATGACAGCTTGTATGTACTGCTAGAACAGCGGGTATACTGAAAAGCCTTGTCAACTGGACTGAGCCGGTAATTTCCGCACCCACAGCACTCCCCTCTGTCTGCCTGTCCTGCACTTCCTTATTGCTTTTTCCCCTAGTGGACAAAGGGACATTACTAGGGTAGAAGGTACCATATAAAACCTAAGGTAGACACTTTCTTGAGCCCGGATCCTCAGAGGTATTTAGGCACCTAACTCCCACTGGTTTTTTTTGAGGATCTGGGTCTTTGACTGAAAGCTTTCTGGGACAAGGACTGTCTTTTTGTTCTGTGTTTGTACCCTAAAAAAATTGTAAAATAAAAAAAAGAAAGCAAAGATGCAGGCAACTGTGGCTAAACATGTTAATGCTTTTGCCAAACACACGCATAAGTGTAAAAAAGTAACTGCTAAAATTGAAAAAAAAAAAATCCCCCAAATCCTTTTCCAAATCATGCCAATCCTCATACTGCTGAAACCATTAAATCTTTGCTGCAACAAAAAATCATCCATAAATCTTCTTCAGTATGCAATTCTCTAATCTGGCCAGTACGAATGCCAAATGGATCATGGCATCTTATTATTAATTATCAAAAATTAAATTAAGTAACTCTAGCTTGTGCAGCTGTTGTATCCAAAATGCCTAACCCAATTAAATCTGTAAATCCCAAAGCAAAATGTTTTTTTACCATTGATATTGTCAATGGCTATTGGTCAATACCTGTTTGTAAGAAAAGTCAACACTATCTAGCTTTCCCAGTGAAGGGGGTTCAACACACTTTCCAAGTTTTACCCTCATAATTCCGTAAGAGCCCAGCTATCTTTCATAAACAAATAAAGAACCTTCTGTCTAGGGTTTACAAACCATCTGTTTTATTTCAGTATGTAAACAACATTTGTTTAGCAACAAAAACAAAAAATCTAAAGTGCCTAAATAAGCTTTTAAAAATCATCAAAAAAGCAAAACTAACAGCAAAGTGTAACCCAACAAAGGCCACAAGCCATTTTGGCACTAAAGTAGATCAGAAGGTGTTAGGGTCACAAATGCTGCATGTTGTGTTTGGAAGTCTTTGTTCTAGAGGGCAAAAGTCCTTCTGGTCTGGAGAAGGAAGGTTTTCTTCTCTTGTGGCTGGTATTCTGTGTAAGTACGGGTCTGATCCTGCTTCCTCTGAAGCGAATGGCAACCTGCAAACTCCCTCCCCACCATACCCCCGACTGAAATAGGAGCAAGATCAAGCCCTTCAATATTTGTGTCACTTTCTAATCAGCGTAATAACTTCTCACGCAGAGACACACACACTGCAGGTGTTATGTCTGCTCCACAAAATGTGATTATGCTGAAAATTATACTTGTTTACTTGGCCTTATCATTAACCAATTAACTATACACTGATGATTACACTGCAGTTGTTAAAACAATGGCATTGATATAGTTAAATTACACAGACATTCTAAAATATCTCTTTCTATCCAGCATGTTTCAAAGAGCCTTGTTATCTAAGTGTAAGGATGTAACAATGCTATCAGACGCTATCCTCACTGCACAGCAGTACCTGGGGGAATTATTTTCTAAACCTTTGCCTTCATGCCTGATTATAAATGTAATGAGAGTAAATTGTAACTGAGAGGCAGTATGGTCCACGTGGCAGGGCACGGTGACTCAAGAGACATGTTTCAGAGTAGCAGCCGTGTTCGTCTGTATCCACAAAAAGAACAGAAGTACTTGTGGCACCTTACAGACTAAAAAATTTATTTGAGCATAAGCTTTCGTGGTATATATCTTACTATATGTTCCATTCTATGCATCTGATGAAGTGGGCTGTAGCCCACAAAAGCTTATGCTCTAATAAATTTGTTACTCTCTAAGGTGCCACAAGTCCTCCTTTTCTTTTTTCAAGAGACATGGGCTCTACTCCCAGCTCTGCAGTCCACTAATTGGGTGACCTTAGACAATTCCCCTTCCCTTTCTGTGCCTTTGTTTTTCTCTCCTTCCAGCTGTTTTCTGTCTTGTCTAGTTAGACTGTGAGCCGGGACTTTCTCACTACATTTGTCTACAGCTCCTAGTGTGGGGGCCTTATCTCAGCTGGGGCTCTAGTAGAATGAGGTCAGACCAAGGGATGTGTCAGTACAAAGTGAAGTGCCTATGACACTGGGATACACTTATATCATTTTTATTTGAGCATAAGCTTTTGTGAGCTACAGTTCACTTCATCGGATGCATGCAGTGGAAAATATAGTGGGGAGATTTTATATAAACAGAGAACATGAAACAATGGGTGTTACCATACACACTGTAACGAGAGTGATCAGGTAAGGTGAGCTATTACTAGCAGGGGAGAAAAAAAACCTTTTGTAGTGATAATCAAGGTGGGCCATTTCCAGCAGTTGACAAGAACCTGTGAGGAACAGGTGGGGGGGGGGGAAATAAACATGAGGAAATAGTTTTACTTTGTGTAATGACACATCCACTCCCAGTCCCACCTGATCAACATCCTATACAGCAAACAGGGAAAGATTAAGAATAAGCTCTCAAAACTGGATATTCTCATAAAAAACCAACCTTCCACACAAACTTCCTCGTGGCTGGACTTTACAAAAACTAGACAAGCCATTTACAACATACACTTTGCTTCTCTACAAAAGAAAAAGGACACTAAACTATCTAAACTACTACATGCCACAAGGGGCCACAACAGTGGTTCCCTTAAACCACCCAGCAATATTGTTAATCTATCCAGCTATACTCTTAGCCCAGCAGTAGAATCTGTCCTATCTCGGGGCCTCTCCTTCTGCCCTTCCACCCCCACGAACATGATACAGTTTGATGTTGACCTAGAATCCTATTTTCGATGTCTCCGACTCAAGGAATATTTCTTACACACCTCTGAACAGCATACTAACCCACAGAGACCTTCCTACCAACACTATAAAAAGAAGGATTCTGGGTGGACTCCTCCTGAAGGTCCAAACGACAGACTTGACTTCTACATAGAGTCCTTCCGCCTACGTGCACGGGCTGAAATTGTGGAAAAGCAGCATCACTTGCCCCATAACCTCAGCCGTGCAGAACACAATGCCATCCACAGCCTCAGAAACAACTCTGACATCATAATCAAAAAGGCTGACAAAGGAGGTGTTGTTGTCATCATGAATAGGTCGGAATATGAACAAGAGGCTGCTCGGCAGCTCTCCAACACCACTTTCTACAAGCCATTACCCTCTTATTCCACTGAGGGTTACCAAAAGAAACTACATCATTTGCTCAAGAAACTCCCTGAAAAAGCACAAGAACAAATCCGCACAGACACACCCCTGGAACCCCGACCAGGGGTATTCTATCTACTACCCAAGATCCATAAACCTGGAAATCCTGGATGCCCCATCATCTCAGGCATTCGCACCCTGACAGCAGGATTGTCTGGCTATGTAGACTCCGTCCTAAGGCCCTATGCTACCAGCACTCCCAGCTACCTTCGAGACACCACTGACTTCCTGAGGAAACTTCAATCCATCGGTGATCTTCCTGATAACACCATCCTGGCCACTATGGATGTAGAAGCCCTCTACACCAACATTCCACACAAAGATGGACTACAAGCCGTCAAGAACACTATCCCCGATAATGTCACGGCTAACCTGGTGGCTGAACTTTGTGACTTTGTCCTCAGCCATAACTATTTCACATTTGGGGACAATGTATACCTTTAAATCAGCAGCACTGCTATGGGTACCCGCATGGTCCCACAGTATGCCAACATTTTTATGGCTGACTTAGAACAACGCTTCCTCAGCTCTCGTCCCCTAATGCCCCTACTCTACTTGCGCTATACTGATGACATCTTCATCATCTGGACCCATGGAAAAGAAGCCCTTGAGGAATTCCACCATGATTTCAACAATTTCCATCCCACCATCAACCTCAGCCTGGACCAGTCCACACAAGAGATCCACTTCCTGGACACTATGGTGCTAATAAGCGATGGTCACATAAACACCACCCTATACCGGAAACCTACTGACCGCTATTCCTACCTACATGCCTCCAGCTTTCACCCAGACCACACCACACGATCCATCGTCTACAGCCAAGCTCTACGATACAACCGCATTTGCTCCAACCCCTCAGACAGAGACAAACACCTACAAGATCTCTGTCAACCATTCTTACAACTACAATACCCACCTGCTGAAGTGAAGAAACAAACTGACAGAGCCAGAAGAGTACCCAGAAGTCACGTACTACAGGACAGGCCTAACAAGGAAAATAACAGAACACCACTAGCCGTCACCTTCAGCCCCCAACTAAAACCTCTCCAATGCATCATCAAGGACGACCCCTCACTCTCACAGATCTTGGGAGACAGGCCAGTCCTTGCTGACAGACAGCCCGCCAACCTGAAGCAAATACTCACCAGTAAGCACACACCACACAACAAAACCACTAACCCAGGAACCTATCCTAGCAACAAAGCCAGTTGCCAACTGTGTCCACATATCTATTCAGGGGACACCATCATAGGGCCTAATCACATCAGCCACACTATCAGAGGCTCGTTCATCTGCACATCTACCAATGTGATATATGCCATCATGTGCCAGCAATGCCCCTCTGCCATGTACATTGGCCAAACTGGACAGTCTCTACATAAAAGAATAAATGGACACAAATCAGACGTCAAAAATTATAACATTCATAAACCAGTTGGAGAACACTTCAATCTCTTTGGTCACTCGATTACAGACCTAAAAGTGGCAATTCTTCAACAAAAAAACTTCAAAAACAGACTCCAATGAGAGACTGCTGAATTGGAATTAATTTGCAAACTGGATACAATTAACTTAGGCTTGAATAAAGACTGGGAGTGGATGTGTCATTACACAAAGTAAAACTTTTTCCCCATGTTTACTCCCCCCCGCCCCCACTGTTCCTCACATGTTCTTGTCAACTGCTGGAAATGGCCCACCTTGATTAACCCTACAAAAGGTTTTTTTTCTCTCCTGCTGGTAATAGCTCAGCTTACCTGATCACTCTCCTTACAGTGTGTATGGTAATACCCATTGTTTCATGTTCTCTGTGTATGTAAAATCTCTCCACTGTATTTTCCACTGCATGCATCTGATGAAGTGAGCTGTAGCTCACGAAAGCTTATGCTCAAATAAATTTGTTAGTCTCTAAGGTGCCACAAATCCTCCTTTTCTTTTTGCGGATACAGACTAACACGGCTGTTACTCTGAAACTTGTATCATTGAAGCAGAGGTTATTTAACGCTTTGTTAGCTGGTTGGGTTGTTCTGGGTCTCCTGGCACAGAAACAATGGGGAGTAGAATTAAAGAGCCATTTTCCCAAAAGTCATGAGTGGTAGTGAAGGAAAGTGTGGGCCCCTTACTAAATGAGGGAGGCAACCGAGTGACAGAGGATGTGGAAAAAGCTAATGTATTCAATGCTTTTTTTGCCTCTGTCTTCACGAACAAGGTGAGCTCCCAGACTGCTGCACTGGGCAGCACAGAATGGAGAGGAGGTGGCCGGCCCTCTGTGGAGAAAGAAGTGGTTTGGGACTATTTAGAAAAGCTGGATGAGCACAAGTCCATGGGGCCGGATGTGCTGCATCCAAGAGTGCTAAAGGAGTTGGCGGATGTGATTGCAGAGCCATTGGCCATTATCTTTGAAAACTCATGGCGATCGGGGGAAGTCCCAGACGACTGGAAAAAGGCTGATGTCATGCCCATCTTTAAAAAAGGGAAGAAGGAGGATCCTGGGAACTACAGGCCAGTCAACCTCACCTCAGTCCCTGGAAAAATCATGGAGCAGGTCCTCCAGGAATCAATTCTGAAGCACTTAGAGGAGAGGAAAGTGATCAGGAACAGTCAGCATGGATTCACCAAGGGAAAGTCATGCCTGACTAATCTCATTGCCTTCTATGATGACATAACTGGCTCTGTGGATGAGGGGAAAGCAGCGGACGTGTCGTTCCTTGACTTTAGCAAAGCTTTTGACACGGTCTCCCACAGTATTCTTGCCAGTAAGTTAAAGAAGTATGGGCTGGATGAATGGACTATAAGGTGGATAGAAAGTTGGCTAGATTGTCGGGCTCAACAAGTAGTGATCAATGGCTCCATGTCTAGTTGGCAGCCGGTATCAAGTGGAGTGCCCCAAGGGTTGTTCCTCGAGCCGGTTTTGTTCAATATCTTCATTAATGATCTGGAGGATGGTGTGGATTGCATCCTCAGCAAGTTTGCAGATGACACTAAACTGGGAGGAGAGGTAGATATGCTGGAGGGTAGAGATAGGATACAGAGGGCCTTAGACAAATTAGAGGATTGGGCCAAAAGAAATCTGATGAGGTTCAACAAGGACAAGTGCAGAGTCCTGTACTTAGGACGGAAGAATCCCATGCACCCGCTACAGACTAGGGACCGAATAGCTCGGCAGCAGTTCTGCAGAAAAGGACCTAGGCGTGACAGTGGACGAGAAGCTGGATATGAGTCAACAGTGTGCTCTTGTTGCCAAGAAGGCCAATGGCATTTTGGGATGTATAAGTAGGGGCATTGCCAGCAGATCGAGGGACGTGATTGTTCCCCTCTTTTCGACATTGGTGAGGCCTCATCTGGAGTATTGTGTCCAGTTTTGGGCCCCACACTACAAGAACGATGTGGAAAAATTGGAAAGCGTCCAGCGGAGGGCAACAAAAATGATTAGGGGGCTGGAGCACATGAGTTATGAGGAGAGGCTGAGGGAACTGGGATTGTTTAGTCTGCAGAAGAGAAGAATGAGGGGGGATTTGATAGCTGCTTTCAACTACCTGAAAGGGGGTTCAAAGAGGATGGATCTAGACTGTTCTCAGTGGTAGCAGATGACAGAACAAGGAGTACTGGTCTCAAGTTGCAGTGGGGGAGGTTTAGGTTGGATATTAGGAAAAACTTTTTCACTAGGAGGGTGGTGAAACACTGGCATGTGTTACCTAGGGAAGTGGTGGAATCTCCTTCCTTAGAAGTTTTTAAGGTCAGGCTTGACAAAGCCCTGGCTGGGATGATTTAGTTGGGGATTGGTCCTGCTTTGAGCAGGGGGTTGGACTAGATGACCTCCTGAGGTCCCTTCCTACCCTGATATTCTATGATTCTATGACCCCAACAAGCTTCATTTTTTCTCAGAGTCAGGGAGTTTAAGGCCAGAAAAGACCAGGTGATCATCCAGTCTGCTCTGTACATCACAGGCCACTATACTGTACGCAGTCCCTTCTGCACTTGCTTGGGAATCCAAACAGACTGAAAGAGTTACAGTAGCTTCTCCTGGTACCAAATTAGCTTCCCTGAGCACGCTATGTCCCTGATTGCCCTGAACCCCCTTGGACTGAGCTTTTCTGACCACCTAAGCCACGAACAGCCCCAGAGTTTCCCTCTCTCATCGTGCCCCAACTTGCACATGGCTCTTGGTTCCCCGCCCCTCACGATGTATTAAAGTATTAGCTGTTCCAATGCTGTAGCAAGCAGAGTAAGATCACTGGACAGCGTAGCTCATGAGGGAGTTACGAGGCATTATGAGAGTTACGAGCCCACCATCTGAGCTCAGTGAGATGAATCCGGTCACGCTTCCAAAGCGGGAGAAGTACCAAGGATGATTATCTTACCTGGCCTGCTAGATTGAAGTATGCATGGTTTGTCAGGCTAACAGGGGTAGTGTTGTTGCTTTGAGCTCGGTAGTTTATCACTAGTTCCCCACCATCGAGCGTGTAGGTCACCCAGGCTTTTAGTTCCCCAGGATACCCTTCCTCGCCATCTGGGCTCGTTCTGGAGAAGCGTATGCCATTTAGCAGCACCTCCGGGGTCCAGAGAACCTGCAACAACAATTTTGTTGACACTCATTTCATTTCTCTACCCCGTTGAAACCCACATGCAAGATAATGCCTCCATTCCCGGAGGCAAACAGAATTCTTGTTTACAGCTGCAGTGACATAGAAACCATTGTGAGACAGTAAACTTCTTAGGGCAGGGGCCTTTTTTGTTCCGTGCTTGTACAGTGCTTACCACAATAAGGTCCTGATCCATGACTGAGGCTCCTAAGTGACACCGTAATATAAATCATAATATTTTACTGAGTAACATCCTTCTCTTGTGCTACATGTTGGATTTAAACACAGGAAGAAGAGGCTGCCAATCAGTATTATTTCCCACTTCCTCAAGGTCCTATATATTTCAGATACATAATCTAAAAACAAATGTATATACTGCATTTTATCTTGAGGTCCTACAATCTACATTCAGGGATCACTTAGCCCACTCCTGGGGTGGGAGCTCTTCAGCTGCACACAGCTTAAAACAGAAAGTGAAAACAAACACTGTATCCAACTGAAATGACTAGGAGAAGTTGGAGGAACACCTGAAGCTGGAGTCCAATCAGAGCACTAGGGATAACTCTCAAACCCCTCCCACAGCACCATGCAGAAGCACAGGTACGTGACCAACACAGAGCAAGGAATATCGTCCGTGCTGAAGCATGTCCTTTGGGGTCACAAGCAGGCCCAATCCTGCTTAGCTTGTGAGATGCAAAGTCACACACATGTTGCTTACCCCTTTCTTCCTCTTTTCCTTGCTTTCGTCTTTTATAGCACCATCAAGCTGAGCAAGAGAGGCAGCAATGCAGCAAGCTGCATTGTGAGGAGAACTCTTGCACGCCACTTCACATCTCTGCGTACCTCACATTACCTACCCCTGAAACAGGGCTAATAACTACTTTACCCGCCTTACAGTGCTATCCTGAGTATTAATTAATTCACGCTTGGAAAGTGCTTTGAGCTCCATGGCAGGAACGTGCTCTAAAAGGGGAAATCCTAGGCAAATTATAATCTTATGTATTTGCTTTCTGGGTTTGGGTCAGAACGGCACAGACTCTGGGATTTCCTCAGCTCTCTGGACACACAGACAGCAGGATCAATTACTAGTTGAATCGCAGTATTCTCATACCCCCTAGAGTTTCATCCTCCAAGTTCCCTAGTCAGCTTCCTTCTAATTGGAATGAAGTTACATCAGCCTGCTCTCTATTTGCCATGGCTGAACAGACCTTCACATGCTCTTCTCTTTGCAGATGTGTGTGGTCTTGACCCAGACATAGAAATCAAATAATCAGGTCAATTGTAATGTGCCTTTCTGCAAGTGGGACTGCTGTAAGTGCTGACCCTGGGCTCTAAGCGGCTACACCACAGCGAGCATCCAGAGGAGGAAGGAGGTAGACAAATCTAGCTAGTGGTGAAGTGAGAGTCTGGCCCAGAGTGTAAAAACAGCTGCTCCAGTCAGTGGTTACTAACTCCTTGTCACATGACAAGGGTGTAATTTTATGTAACCCTGACCTATTTCATATAACTTAGACCCGGAAGGCAAGATCAGTTTCTTACCAGCTTTCTGGAGTGCCAAACATTATTTACCATATGGTCTGTGTGGTAGGAGATGTAGTCACAAAAATTATTGTTACTCTCTCCCTTCTCCCAGCTGTCAGTTTAACAACAGCACAGGACATTCTGTCTGATCCTAAGGTCAGAAGGGACCATTATGATCATCTAGTCCGACCTCCTGCACGATGCAGGCCACAGAAGCTCACCCACCCACTCCTGCGAAAAACCTCTCACCTAAAGAAATCTCTTCTTTACTCTTTAAAATAATCTTCAGAGAATGTTTAAAAAGAAATAATCTACATGTTTACAGTTACTACTACTGCAGCCAAGGCTTCAGTGATGACATTTTCTTTGTGCAGTAGGAGAAACCATAGAAAAAAAATGTTACACATTTTTGGCCCACATCCTTCACTGATGTAAATGTGTAGTTCAGTGGAATTATCCTGATTTACCCCAGCTGAGGATCTGGCCTTTGGTTATACCAGAACGGCTTTGATAACATGACTATTCAGTAACATGACATCTACTGCACTGTGGTAAGAGCACTTCTCGGGTGATTAAAGGCCTTCCCGTTAAAGCCTGTCTAGACACGCTAACTAGCTGAAGGGGAGATCTCATTGACGTGACCATTCAAAGAAACATCATTAAGGTTTTATGGCCCCCAAAATCAGCATTCTATTCCTGCAAAAACTGACAATTTTTTTGAATGTTGTCACCCAGGATTAAAAGAACAGCACAAGCACACAAAACCCCACCAGCCATTAACAGCCACCCAAGCCCAGAACAGCAGCTTCATGGACAAAACCAGCTGTCTCAGAGGATTTGCTATTAAATGAACACACGCTTCTGCTTCGTTTTTTAAATTAAATATTGTGTTTTTTCCACCCATGACGGCTGTAAGGCAGCTGGAGCCTCATAGCTGCGGGAACTAGAGGGCGTGCTGCAGCACCCCAAGGCTTTGCACAGGGTCCCGGCTGCCAGCCCCGCACCCAGGGGGCTCTGCTGCTGGCCCCAGTCCCAGCCACTGGCCCTGCACCTGGGCTCTCGGCCGCTGACCTGGGGTCCCAGCCGCCAGGCCCCGCGCCTGGCCACCTGGCCCCGCACCCGGCCCGGCCCCAGGGTCCAGGCTGTGGGGCTCCGCTCCTGACTCCAGCCCGGGGTTCCACACCAAAGCCGTGACTCCAGCCTCAGCCCTCTTACCGTGTCTGCGTTCTCCCCTCCCGAAGCCACAGCCCTGCTCCTGGCCCCAGCTCAAGGGGGCGGTGAGGGGCGCAGACACAGATGAGGGGAGGCACAGCTCAGTACCCCCACTCTAAAGACTGTTCCAGCACCACTGTGAAGCCCTAGGGAAATTGGACTTGATCCTGCGAGGCGCTGAGTACTCTATTCCTGATTTAGCCAGGCACTTAAGCACATACTTAACTTCAAGCATATAAGTTGTCCTGCTGAATTCAATGGGACAGCTCATGTGCTTTAAGTTAAGTTGGTGCTTATGGACTTTGCTGGATCAGGACCAGAGTGCTGGGCACCCTGCAGGATCGAGCCTCTACTAACATCCCAAAAGACAAGAGGCTGGGCCTGAGTGATTGAGGTCATGTGTATATCGGGAAATGATACTATCTGCATTGCCACTGCACCTAGGAACCCTGGTGATAGATCAGGCCTCCACTGTGCCAGGCACTGTACAGACACAGAACAAAAAGACAGTCTCTGCCCCAAGGAGCTTACAGTCCAAGTTTTGTATACTTATTTTTAGAAACTGAACAAAATACATATACAGATAACAACACAAGGTTGTGATCAAACACAAATGGTTCTTTTAAAAGGCAGCCAATACAGGTCACAAAAAAGACACTGATACTTCTATGGGAAGTATGGTAAAATGGCAAAGAGTGTTTTTAAAAAAGGGGATACCTGGCATTAAACTTTATCTTGATCTTTAAACATGGGTCCCCAATGCAAAGCTGCAAATTCCTGCACTTTGGAGGACATGAGCCAGCTCTGAGAGCAGACTTTGTTAATGCTATATACAGGTTTTTCTGTAGCTAACTGAAAAGAACAGAGCCAACAAAATCAAAATTTGTAAGTGTGAAAAAAATGGGTTTCATAGAAAATATTTGGAAGATATTTCAGGAAAATATTTCAGACTTATCATAAAGTCCATTCATCTCTCCAACCAGAAAGGACATAATGCTATACAGTAACCTGCCTGGGAACCTGTGACTAGGATGACTTCATGCTGACCACAACACTGCGGCCAGCTAGATGACAACTGGTTCTGCTCAACACCACTCAGCTAGTCATGGCTAACAGCTATTACACAGCTGACACATCCAGTACTTGTCTACTCAGCACTCTTAACTTGAGCACATCCAATTGAGTTTAAACACTGGGCAGTTTTCAAATGTAGACAAGTACTGAGAAAGAGACTTACACTGTTGAAAACTCCTTGTTTAGTTTTTTTAGAGTCCATTTGACTCCAGCGTATAATGAGTATTTGGGATAAGAGATGTCTTTGCTAAAATTAAAACTGAAGAGGTCCCTGCCACAGCAAGGGGAAACAGAACCACAGGAAGGAGAAATGGCTTTCCACAGTCACCCAGCAGGTAGAGTCCAGCCCCAGACTAGCTGTAGTGGCCAATTCTGCAGCAGACAATATTCCTAATTAGGGGCAGCTTACCAGCTGTAAAAGCTGCTTGGTGCAAATTGCAGGGATTGGGTGTTTTAATTGTACAGAGCTGAAGGATCATTCTAAAACAAGGAGATATTAGCGTGATAAGGAAGCCATTTGGAAAGAGTGTCAACTTTCAAGGTACAGAAAGCTTGTCCTCAAACATCAATAACACAGGGCTAAAGCATACTAAAATCAACCTCTTGCTTTAACAGGATGCCCCTGATTGAAAACAAGGGAGATCAGAATCAGTTTGATGATGATCAGATTTACCTTGTCAAACCCTTTGTTCCCTCCATGCAGGCTGTTGGGTGGGTTGTTGAGGGCCAACTGATACTCTTTTCCTTCCACTGTGAATTTCCCGTTAGCAATTCTGTTAGCAACTCGCCCAATAGTGGCTCCAAAATAGGGGTGTTTGTTGACATAACCTAACAAAATAAATGAGTCACCATTCAAAACAAAGTTCAGTTTTACTGTGATCCCTAGGGCCAGGCAGATGGAGCTCAGAAAGTAGGGTTGGGTGGGGAAAAACAGTCCTGGCAATAAGACAAGGATCCTAATTTAAGATGAGAACATAGAAGGTGTCTGCAAGTCTCCATTTGTTTACTGATTTGAGTTCTAGAAGGCATCCCCAGTTGCGCATTTTGGAGGTGCACAACCATTTCCATCACACCTAACAACTACCCTGAACTCCTCGTGCCCTTCCAGAATGGGAGAGTTTCATTCCTCAGGAGTTTCAAAACTCATGGCTGCAGAACAGGGAACTGTGGAGTTTACGGTCCCTTTACAAGAACAGTTATCTAAACAAGATGTACATGTTAAAAAGCCAGAAAATGGAGAGCTAAGGTGACACTTCCCATCCACTGTAGCCACCTGCAGCAGTAGGCTGATGCATTAGCCACAAGGCAATCCTTCCTGCTAAATGGAGGTGAGGCATTCTCTACGCAGATCTCAGCCAGGCGGTCACCTCCAAACCATGCTGCTGTAAGAGGCTTGCTCAGCATCCCAGAGGCAGGCTGTGGGAGAGCCCAGGACAGACACTAGATCTCCTGAGCCCCAGTACACTGCCACAGCCACAAGACTGTCTTTTTGCTGCTTGCAGGCCCTGCCCTAGTCACCATCAATATATGTACACTCTGTTGCTGCCTAGGGCAAGTCACCTTGGCAGAGTCACTTAAAAGGGCGGCATTTCTGAGGAGAGGAGTCTTGGGCCAGTCTTTAGAGACTGGATCTATTCCTGGCTTTGGCTGAAAGGCCCTTGAGCAGCTGCTTATTTGCTAAATAGAGGAAGGACTGTCATCTCCCATCAGGACAGGGATATAGGCAGCCTGGGTTACTATTAAGAGCGATGAAATGCATAGAAATATTCCCCACAGTCACAGGAAGAAATTTTAATTCACGGTTTCTAGCTCCCAATTCAGTTCCCCTTCCCCTGTGGTATATTACGTGGGATGGTCTCCCTAACAAATCTCTCACTGCTGCAGGAGAAGAACACGGCTCACAGCAGCTGAGCTCACAAAGCAAACTCCAATAGCTTGCAGGAGTTCTGATGCTAGGTCTCAGCAAGGGCAGTGCAGCGATGGGGGCTTCATGGGGATAGAGCCGCCTGTCTGGTCCATATCTGTGCATTATGAGATGGCTGACACTTAAAAAACAGGTCTTTTTCCTTTTGGTGAAGGGCTGGGAGGGTCTGTACTCTAGTCTAGAGAACACGGTCATCCACTGTCACCAAATTTTCACCCCAGACTTTACCCAGATTCTGAACTGACAGGCCAATTTTTGAGCCATTCTAACTAGGCATGTTGATTTTAGAGAGGTTTGAAAATTACAGCCTACACAGAAACAAATTAGTGCTGTACGATAGCAACACACGCACCCTATTAACCAGAGACACCGAACCCATCCATCCAAATCAACTCCATTCCTCGGGCAAAAGGCCAGATTAATACATGGTCTCTGCTCTGCTCTCAGATTCTCCATTGAGAATGGAAAGCAGAATTTGGATGCCTACTTTCATGCAAATTTGTGAGATAGCAAGGAGGGAATGCATGAAATAAAAGCAGTCTGATGTGTGTCTGCCACAGAGCTGCCAGCAAGTCTGTGTTCCCTTCTGGAGCTAAGCGAGCATTCGGAGTGCTTCCTCAGTCTTCGGAAGAGGCAGGAACATGGTCCCAATGTGACAGCTGGGGCATTCTACTCTCAGCTGTCACCCCATGGTGCTCCAAGTGGCTCGTATAATTTGCCTTAAAAACAGGAAGAAAGCACCTATTTGCAGTCAGGCGGTAACTGAGCGGCTGCTTGTTGCAGGACTCAGGGCACTCATCCGTGCTGCGTGCCTCGCTCAGATCTGTCTAGGGATACAATGACCTCAAGGCAGCCATTCCCCATCAAGCCTTATTTCATGGGCTTTCCAAAGGCCCAGCTCAGCGTAACGCAGAGTAACCCCTAGCCTGAGGAATCCCATCCATTTCAGTGGCCAAGATGGGCAGAATCAGGAACTAAATGGTTTTAAGAACTAGACTCAGCAGAGTAACAGATGGGCCTGTTAGCTCCCCTCTAGTAAGGTGCTAGTCAGAAAGGTCCACTCACATCCCTCGCTCCCGGAGCCCTGAACATACAGGCTTGTCCTCTCAGGCCCCTACCATCGACATCGCTGTCCCTCCTCTCCATACAAAGCACAACTGCTTGGATCACTTACTCTGTCTGCCCTCCCCCACCCCCCGAAGCCTCTCCACCTGTTCCCCTCTTTCTCCACATTGGGGTCAAACTACTTCTCTTCACTTCATGGGTCTTCCTGACTCTGCACTCACTGCATGCCCATTCCCGCCTCTTGTCCACCAACCCCGCCTGCTCGGCTGCACCAAGGTTGCCAGCCCTCACACAGACTGCCCTGCACACACCCGCCCTGAACTGATCCATAAGTCCCCAGCCTCTCCATCCCCAGCACCCCGCTCTGCAGCCGGGGATTGACAACACTGACAGGTTTCAGAGTAGCAGCCGTGTTAGTCTGTATTCGCAAAAAGACAAGGAGGACTTGTGGCACCTCAGAGACTAACCAATTTATTTGAGCATGAGCTTTCGTGAGCTGCATCTGAGGAAGTGAGCTGTAGCTCACGAAAGCTTATGCTCAAATAAATTGGTTAGTCTCTAAGGTGCCACAAGTCCTCCTTTTCTTTTTGCAACATTCACAGTGTTATTAATTATCTGTATGACCCTAGTGCCTAGGAGCCCTAGCCATGGACCAGAACCCTTCCGTGCTGCATGCTGTACAAACAGAACAAAAACATGGCCCCTGCTCCATTTTCAAGTTTCGCAAGCCTGACTCTGATCTCGCTTGCATAGGTGTGTAAATCAGGAGCAACTCCCCCAGTGCAACCGACAGAGAGACACTTGGGTGCTTAGAGGTAAAGGTTACACACTGGGCAGGGACTATCCCATTTTGTGGTTGTACACACCTAGCAAAATTTATCTAAGGTCCTCCTATGGCTCCCATCACCATATCTGAGCACTTCACATGCTGTTGCATTTATTCTCACAGCTCTGCAGGGCAGGACGATTATCCCCTTGTACAGTTGGGGAATTGAGGCACAGAGAGGCTAAGTGACTTCCCCAAGGTCACAAAAGGAGTTTGTGGCAGAGCAGGTAACTTAACCCAGGATCTCTTAAGTGCCAGCTTGGTTCCCTAACCATCGGATCATCCTTCTTCTCAAGGCTTCATTCTTGATTGGGGCCTCTAGCTGCTATAGTAACCAAAACTATAATAATGTATATCATTGCCATAAGAATGACTCTACTGGGTCAGGCCAGCGGTCCATGTAGCCCAGTGTCCTGTCCCTGACATTGGCCAGTGTCAGAAGCTTCAGAGGGAATGCACAGAACAGGGCAATTTTGAATCCTCCACCTTTATTGTCCAGTCTCAGCTTCCGGCAGTTGGAGATTTAGGTACACCCAGAGCATGGGGTTACAACCCTGACCATCTGGACCTGTTCTCCAGGAATTTATCTAATTCTTTTTTGAACCCAGTTATACTTCTGGCCTTCACATCATCCCCGGCAACAAGTTCCATGGGATGACTGTGTGTTGTTTAAAGAAATACTTCCTTATGTTTGTTTTAAACCTGCTGCCTGTTAATTTCATTGGCAATCCTTGGTTCTTGTGTTATGTGAAGGGGTAAATAACTCTTCCTTAATGGCTAGGAAGTGGTATGGATGGTAAAGCAAAAAGAGTTAAAGGACATTAAAACTGTACTTTTGCTCTAGAAGGAGTATTTGTATGTTTACAGTCTTGGGACATGTTTTCTGTGGACCTGATTGCCACCATTGCTTCTGCAAGTACACCAGATCAAACAAAACTGACAGCAGCTGGGAGGTGTCCAGGTCTATAAAATCCAGTGTGATTTTATAGGTTTCAGAGTAACAGCCGTGTTAGTCTGTATTCGCAAAAAGAAAAGGAGTACTTGTGGCACCTTAGAGACTAACCAATTCATTTGAGCATCCGCGAATCAGTGGATTTGCGGATGCTCAAATAAATTGGTTAGTCTCTAAGGTGCCACAAGTACTCCTTTTCTTTTTGTGATTTTATAGACCTCTGTCATATCCCCCCCTTAGTCGTCTCTTTCCTAATTGTACAGACCCAGATGCTGTGCTGTGTTGAAAGTCTTTGTTCTAAGAAGCAAAAGTCCTTCTGGGCTGGGGAAGGAAGTTTTTCTTCTCTTGTGGTTGGGATTCTTGTGTAATATGGGTCTGATCTTGCTTCCACGGAAGCAAATGGCAACCTGCAAACCCCCCCCCACACACACACACACACACACACTCACTCACTGAAATAGAAGCCTCTCCATTGCCTTGAACATAAGGAAGTCACTCACAGCAGTGTGGGTGGATGGAACACAGCACCACTCGGATATGGTAGTGTTTGGACTACAGCAGAGGACTACGCTGGGGGCAGGGCCATGGAGAACCAGGGGCCTAGTGAGAAGTACCTTAGAAAAGGATCAGAAAGAAAATAACCAAGAAGCTAGGTCAATGCATATTTCTTTGAAAAAATGGATTTAAACCCACCTTCCAAGCGATCAAAGCCCAGGACAATGTCGGAGAGGTTTCCATCCCTGCCTTTGGTTTCCAGTGCAGTGATTATACAGCCTAAGGAGATAATCTCCACTTTAACACTGTCTGATTTCAGCAGGAACTTTTCAACAGCCCCTCCTCTTCCTCCCTTCTGGGGCAAGTGTCCAAATACCTCTCTGGTCACCTCTGTCATTGCTCCCCACAGCCAGACGTCTCTGGAACACAAGCAAGAAACCACAACAGCAAGGTAAGCAGAGGGCTGAGGAGGGGAAATCCAGAGAGCAGAGACAGCAGCAAGAAAACACACACTGCAAACAGGGCAGGGCTTGGAGCCAGGAAATCACATGATCCTCCCCCAAGCAGGCCAAGCCAGAGAAGCAGGCAGGGATAACCTGCCCCGCACCCTTTCCTGGCCCCCCTCTGAAGCAAGGAGCCAGCCAGTAATCTGCTAATCAGAAACTGAGCTGCAACCTCAGCTACAGCGGGACTATCAGCTGCTCCATCCCGTTTCAGCGAGCAGGTGAACACTGCAGGGCCCAGCACGCAAGGCTGGATTTTGATATGACATACGAGCAGCCAGCCGTTCAGCTCCAGGTGGAGGATTGCATGCTGGGATATACAGTCCACGCTTCTGGCCCCAAGAGGGGGAGCGCTGTACGCTGTGGCCTGTAGTTTTGAGACCTGAGCTAGAATAAAAGGGAAGAGAGACTTTCAAAATGCAGGATTGCCAACCCCCAGGGTTCAGAAATCTGGACACAGACCCCCAAAATCACCAGACTGGCTTAAAAATCATTAGATTTAAAAAATAATACATTGTGGGCTCATTTTATTTCCCTTCTGGTGTTTGAGTTTTTATGATACACTGAGATCACATTTCAAAGTTTTTTTTCTGCAATCAGGAGGACTAGAAACTTACTGTTGCTTTAAAAGGAAGCTGAGATTCTCCCATAAGCACCTGACTCTGGCAGCTGGGGGATTTAAGACAATCACCAAATATGGCAAGACCCACAACAGAATTCAGAGTAGCAGCCATGTTAGTCTGTATTTGCAAAAAGAAAAGGAGGACTTGTGGCACCTTAGAGACTAACTAATTTATTTGAACATAAGCTTTCATGAGCTACAGCTCACTTCATCGGATGCATGCAGTAGAAAATACAGTGGGGAGATTTATATACACAGAGAACATGCAACAATGGGTGTTACCATACACACTGTAAGGAGAGTGATCACTTAAGGTGAGCTATTAGCAGCAGCAGCAGCAGCAGCAGAGGGGGGTGGGGGGAGACATTTTGTAGTGATAATCAAGGTGGGCCATTTCCAGCAGTTGACAAAAATGTGTGAGGAACGGTGGGGTGGGGGGGAGAAACTTATCTACAATAAATTGTCTACAGCCAAGCTCTACAATACAACCGCATTTGCTCCAACCCCTCAGGCAGAGACAAACACCTATAAGATCTCTGTCAAGCATTCTTACAACTACAATACCCACCTGCGGAAGTGAAGAAACAGATTGATAGAGCCAGAAGAGTTCCCAGAAGTCACCTACTACAGGACAGGCCTAACAAGGAAAATAACAGAATGCCACTAGCCGTCACCTTCAGCCCCCAACTAAAACCTCTCCAACGCATTATTAAGGATCTACAACCTATCCTGAAGGATGACCCAACACTCTCACAAATCTTGGGAGACAGGCCAGTCCTTGCCTACAGACAGCCCCCCAACCTGAAGCAAATACTCACCAGCAACCACATACCACACAACAGAACCACTGACCCAGGAACCTATCCTAGCAACAAAGCCCATTGCCAACTGTGTCCACATATCTATTCAGGGGACACCATCACAGGGCCTAATAACATCAGCCACACTATCAGAGGCTCGTTCACCTGCACATCCACCAATGTGAGATATGCCATCATGTGCCAGCAATGCCCCTCTGCCATGTACATTGGCCAAACTGGACAGTCTCTACGTAAAAGAATAAATGGACACAAATCAGACGTCAAAAATTATAACATTCAAAAACCAGTCGGGGAACACTTCAATCTCTCTGATCACTCGATTACAGACCTAAAAGTGGCAATTCTTCAACAAAAAAACTTCAAAAACAGACTCCAAGGAGAGACTGCTGAATTGGAATTAATGTGCAAACTGGACACCATTAAATTAGGCTTGAATCATGACTGGGAGTGGACGTGCCATTACACAAAGTAAAACTATCTCCCCATGTTTATTCCCCCCCCCCCCGCCACTGTTCCTCACGCGTTCTTGTCAACTGCTGGAAATGGCCCACCTTGATTATCCCTACAAAAGGTTTTTTTTCTCTCCTGCTGGTAACAGCTCACCTTACTTGATCACTCTCGTTACAGTGCATCCGATGAAGTGAGCTGTAGCTCACGAAAGGTCATGCTCAAATAAATTGGTTAGTCTCTAAGGTGCCACAAGTACTCCTTTTCTTTTCTCGTTACAGTGTGTATGGTAACACCCATTGTTTCATGTTCATCCCCCCACTGTATTTTCCACTGCATGCATCCGATGAAGTGAGCTGTAGCTCACGAAAGCTTATGCTCAAATAAATTTGTTAGTCTCTAAGGTGCCACAAGTCCTCCTTTTCTTTTCAGAGTAGAATTGTGAGCATTGGCAACAATTATAACTTGTCTGTGCTGGAGAAGAAAGGCAATCTGTATCCGCTGCATGTCACCTACGATGACCTGGAAGTGATATGTACTAGAAATCACATTGGAGACACTTTCCTTCAGTACTGCCAACCCCCTTTCATGCTAAATCATGAGTCAGGGCCTCAGAATCATGAGTTTTATTAAGATAATAAATGTTTAGGGGGTTTTTTTTTGTTTGCCTTCTGGGTTTGTGCCTTTAAAGGATCACATTCTCAAGGTATTCTCCACCATTAAAGGCTGGAAACTTAATTTTTAAATGAAAGCTGAATTTCCCATTTAATCACAGGACTCCAGGACCTGGAAATTAAGAAACATACTAAATATCATGAGTCTCACAATAAAACCACGAGAATTGGCAACCGTGCTTTTAACTCCTTTGAAGTTGAGATCTCTGGAGAGACAAGATATACTCTTCTCCCATATCATGGCAGTATTTGCCATGCATTATTTAAGTACCATGCAGGTCAACAGCTTGGTATTTCTAGGAAGTATGACATTAAGGGAGTAAAATAAGTGTTCAAATATCCCTAGGTCCCAATCCTGTAACACCTGCATCACTTTACTCACATGAGTAGCTCCTCTGAGTTCAATGGGGCTATGCATGGGAGTAAAGCAAAAGGGCCATTCACACGGGTTGCAGGATCAGGACCTTAGCTAGTAGATTCCATTGTTTTCAGCATTTGTGTTCTTTAAAATATCACTTGTGCAGTCCCAACTTAAAGTCAAGCAGGTGTGGCTGGATTGTAGCATTGAGTAAATCAAAATAAAATCAGTATGAAAAACAGAGGCTTTTGGCAATTAACGTCTTGTTATTGATTTTATTAAATTTATAAACTTGATTATCTGTGAAGCATGGACACTGACAGTCTTTATAACAAGCAGTAACATCTGCTACACATTTGGAAATGGATGGGAGAGACGATTTTGGTAAGTCACAGTGTTGATATTTTTGCATTTACATTATCATGATGATTTATCCTTTGTAATAGGAGATGCCTTGTGGTCCCAGTCAGATTGGAGGTCCCATTGTGCTAGGTGCTGTATCAGTGCACAGGTAGACAGTTCCTGCCGCAAACACCTAACTTGCCTGTCACATTCACTTGTGTCTTTATCAAGAGGAGGGAAGGACAATGAGGATTGTTAGGATATAGATATTCAGGCCTGTCTGCAAAGGCCTATACTTTAAGAATTTAGGTGTATGTTTATCATTTAGATAGTTACAGAAATATAAAAGAAAGAATCAAAATTACTGCCTGTATAAGGCATTTTCTCACTGTGACAGTCTGAGGCCCTGTTCTTAGGTAAGGCCTCTGGGTAAGCACCAGAAGCAGCCATAAGCTGGGAAGCGACCGGTCACCTCCTCACATTCCAAACTAGTCACATTGAAATCAGGTGCTATTGGGCTGTTAGGCATTATCAGAACAGGACTGTATTCCTATCACCTTCAGAGAAAGGGAAGAGCCTAGAAGATGTAAAAGGAAACCTAGTTTGATAGCATCCTGTCTGGCAAGAACTCACTTATCAATAGCTGGGATGTGAAATCCTCATTTCTGTGTTTGTTCTATCACTGTAGTCCCCATTTCCCTATTGTTTGTCTGTATAATCTTTGTCTGATTCTGTGATTGTTTCTGTCTGCTGTATAATTAATTTTGCTGGGTGTCAACTAATTAAGGTGGTGGGATATAATTGGTTAAATAATCATGTTACAATATGTTAAGATTGGTTAGTTAAATTTCAGTAAAATGACTGGTTAAGGTATAGCTAAGCAGAACTCAAGTTTTACTATATCTGCAGTCAATCAGGAAGTGTGCGGGGGGACTTGAAATTATGTTTTGCTAAGGGCGGGAATGGGAACAGGGAATGGGGGTGGAGAAACTGGAATCATGTTTTGCTAAGGGGGGGAATGGGAACAGGGCCACAGGTAAGACCCTGTGGTGTCAGAGCTGGGAAGGGGGACACTAAGGAAGGAAACTGGAATCATGCCTGCTGGAAGTTCACCCCAATAAACATTGAATTGTTTGCACCTTTGGACTTCGGGTATTGTTGCTCTCTGTTCATGCGAGAAGGACCAGGGAAGTAAGTGGGTGAAGGAATAAGCCCCCTAACAAGGATACAAAACTAAGATCATGTAGTTACATAGGTCACTACTTTGCAGCATGATGGCCCCATATACCTAGAGAAGCATTAGAAGAATATGAAATAAATACAGCTTTCCCCACTTGCCGTATTACTAGAGCTGGACAGAAGATGGGGGAAAGAGTGTTCATAGAGAATTTTGAAAAGAGTTAAAAGAAAATAGTTTTTGCTGAAATTTTCCATGGAAATCTTCAACTTCTCATTGAAACTGAAAAGTGTGGGGATTTGGTTTCTTGATGAAAAGTCAAAATTTTCCATGGGAAAGACACTTTTTGCAGGGGGAAAAAGGTTGTTTCATTTTCTGTCAAAAACCAGTTGTGATGGAAAATATCCTACTAGCCCTACCTATTGCCTGTAAACATAACAGAAGTCTGGGGTTTGAAGAAAGAGGGCAGTAGCCTCACGGGTTAATTCCAGGAGGACATCCCATGCATAGTACACAGCATGGAAGGAAGTATGGAGCTGGTTGCAACACAGACAGACATCTGGGCCTTAAAGGCCGGCCCCATTGCACTGACTCCGTCACTTCACCAATCAAAGACTTGCAGATCCCTGGGGAGGGCTAGAGTCTAAGGTGACAGTGAGGCAGTAATTGGTGCTGAGTTGCACAGACAAGCAATGAGCCAGGGAAACAACCCGAGCAGCAGTATCTTGAATGCACTGGAAGGTGAAGGGGGCTGGGGTGCATGTCTGTGTGTGAAAGAGATAGATTTAGCTCTATGAACAGAAAGAAAAGGACAGGTCCTACTTCCAGGACTCAGAAGTATTATGGATGGGGCTGTGCGTGGCCTTGTTAGGACTGGAGAGGAAGCTGGTCTGCTGGTTGGAACAAGGGCAGCCAGACCTAGTGACCAGAGCCCAGTTCAAGAGTCAAGTTACCAAGTCCAGCGAATGAGTCAGAGCCAAGGGTCAGAACAGAGCATCAGCTGGATCAGGACCAAGGCCATAGCCACAGGTATGAAATGCTACTGAGAAGCCAGGCCTGCTGCAGGGTTTGAGAATGTGCCGGCAGGAGCCTTCAGCCAATCAGGAGGCCAGGTTTATTAGCTGAATCAGCTGAGGGCAATGAGAGGGGTCTGTTCAGCCCTGGGTCCCTGACAGTAGGAGAAAGGGAGGGGGCTGTAGACTTGTTTGGGCAAGAGAGAAGGAGATTTGGAAGGAGAGGGGGGGAAAGGGATGGAGGAAGGAGGAGAAAGTGGTACAGAGAAGAGCTGTGTGCTGAGAGATGAGGACAGATACTGGCAAAACACAGGTAGGGGAGAGGAACCAATGGGTTGGGCTGTGAGCTGATATAGATGAGAACAATCAAGCATGTTGGCTGGAGCAACTAGGTAACCAGGCAAAAGCAAAACTGCAGAAGCAAGGGATCCTCCTGCAGGCAGGAGAAGCCTCTGGGGAGCGGGCATGGTGGCCAGCTGGCCAATGTAACCGTGATGACAGGCAGCCCCATGATCAGGAGTGGCCTGCAGATGTTGCTGCTGCAGTCGCTATGGTAACACAAACAGAGATTCACTGAGTGGTGATGCTGGAGGAAGAGCAATGTGTGCAGGGTATTATTATGGCAGCCAGCAGATCGTCCCCTAACTTCATTAACATCACAACCTGAGGCTGCAGACTTCCTGCCATTTATCTCCAACAAGCCGGTGGGAAGAGAACCCTTTCAAACCCACAGGCCCCTGTCTGGGGCAGCCCATCCCCGCCTGGGTAGCGCTCACGTCAGGCCCCAGCACTCAGCCGGGAAGGGGAAGTGCTGTGTTCCGGTTAGTGAGGTGCCGTGTGCGGGTGAGCAGGAAGGGAGGGGCGTAGCGTCTGCACAGCAGACTGTGGAGGAGATCCTGCTCTCTGTTTATTTATAATGGTGGCAGAACCATGGCCCAAGTGACTAAAAAGACTGGTCACAAGAGGCACCGGATCAAACACAAACATCCCTCTCTGGGTATTAGGAAGCTCTGCTTTACCCCTCAAAACTCAAACTCACCCACAGTCCTTGGCCATGCAGCGTCCCGTCAGTGAACTCCACACCAATAACCAGGGCAGCTCCTGTTTCCCCAGAGCTCCCTGTCCTGGCTGCTGGCAAAGCCCCTGCCTCTCACTCCCTTGTGACTGACAGCCCCTCGCGGCTGACTGTCTCCCTGATCTGATTCTGAACAGACTGCCTGGCTCAGGGTGGGGCCTCTGAGTGGGGCAGCAGAAGGCAGGGCTGTGGGGTCCCCTTGGGAGTGCACTGAAAGGTAGGTATTTGCCCTACCACAGAGACCTGCTCGTTTGGGTTGTTTGTGCAGAAGGGGGGGTTGTGAGGCTATTTGTTTGGATACCCTGGAATGAGAAGGCTGTTGGCTTTGATGCGGTAGGCATTTGGGGAGTATGTGGGAGGAGGTAGCTCAGCTCTGGGGTGTGGGTTGTTTCCAGAGGATGGTGTTAGCAGTATGGCTGGCATAACTGGGGATTTGTTCTTGTTATCCCATTCTGAGACCCGGCCCTTCCTCATGAAGGACCTGAACCAGAGCCCATTAAATCAATGGGAGTCTTTCCCCGAGTCAGGCACTAAGAAGGGGGATGAAGCTTGAGTGGGCTCCATGGGAGATGAGAGTTACACAGTGGGGGCAGGTTTGAGGCCAGCACTGAATTGGGATTAGTCAAGGGCTGTGGCTGGGTGTCCACAGCCAAGGGATGTGGACTGGCAGCAGGAGACCGACAGAGCTCAGCCAGTGTTTGCTCAGCTCCCCACTCCACCTCCACACACCAAGGTCCCAATTCAACAAAGCATGTAAGTGTGAGGTTAACCATAAACATGTGAGTAACTGAAGTACTTGTGGCACCTTAGAGACTAACCCATTTATTAGAGCATAAGCTTTCGTGAGCTACAGCTCACTTCATCAGATGCATATCATGGAAACTGCAGCAGACTTTATATATACACAGAGAATATGAAACAATACCTCCTCCCACCCCACTGTCCTGCTGGTAAGCTTATCCAGCAGGACAGTGGGTGGGAGGAGGTATTGTTTCATATTCTCTGTGTATATATAAAGTCTGCTGCAGTTTCCACGATATGCATCTGATGAAGTGAGCTGTAGCTCACGAAAGCTTATGCTCTAATAAATTGGTTAGTCTCTAAGGTGCCACAAGTACTCCTTTTCTTTTTGCGAATACAGACTAACACGGCTGTTACTCTGAAACATGTGAGTAACTGTGACCTAAGGAGCTCTTCATGACAACAGGTGTCAAAAATATAAAGGGAAGGGTAACCACCTTTCTGTATACAGTGCTATAAAATCCCTCCTGCCCAGAGGCAACATCCTGTTACCTGTAAAGGGTTAAGAAGCTCAACTAACCTGGGTGGCACCTGACCTAAATGACCAATAAGGGGACAAGGTACTTTCAAATCTTGTGTGGGGGGGAGGCTTTTGTTTGTGCTCTTTGTTGTATGTCTACACTACGGAATTAGGTCGAATTTATAGAAGTCTTTTTTTAGAAATCGTTTTTATATAGTCGATTGTGTGTGTTCCCACACAAAATGCTCTAAGTGCATTCACTCGACGGAGTGCTTCCACAGTACCGAGGCAAGCATCGACTTCCAGAGCGTTGCACTGTGGGTAGCTATCCCACAGTTCCCGCAGTCTCCGCTGCCCACTGGAATTCTGGGTTGAGATCCCAATGCCTGATGGGGCTAAAACATTGTCTCGGGTGGTTCTGGGTACATGTCATCAGGCCCTCCCTCCCTCTGTGAAAGCAATGGCAGACAATCGTTTCACGCCTTTTTTCCTGAGTTACCTGTGCAGATGCCATACCATGGCAAGCATGGAGCCCACTCAGGTAATCGTCACCATATGTCTCCTGGGTGCTGGCAGACGCGGTACGGCATTGCTACACAGCAGCAGCAACCCATTGCCTTGTGCCGGCAGACGGTACAATAGGCCTAAAAACCATCCTCATCATGTCCGAGGTGCTCCTGGCCGCCTCAGTAAGGTCGGTCAGGAGCGCCTGGGCAGACATGGGTACAGGGACTAAAATAGGAGTAAAAAGAAAAGGAGTACTTGTGGCACCTTAGAGACTATTCAATTTATTTGAGCATAAGCTTTCATGAGCTAGAGCTCACTTACTCTGAAACCTAAAATAGGAGTGACTCAACCAGGTCATTCTCTTTAGTCCTGCCGGCAGTCCTATTGTACCATCTTCTGCAGGGCAGGCAGGAGATGTGGATGGCTTGCAGTCCTACTGCACCGTCTGCTGCCAGCCAAAGATGTAAAAGATAGATGGAGTGGATCAAAACAAGAAATAGACCAGATTTGTTTTGTATTCATTTGCTTCCCCCCTCCCTCCCTCCATGAAATCAATGGCCGACAATCGTTTTGGTGAGGTCTGTCAGGGGCACCTTGAATGGAGATTCAGTCCTGCCTGAAATACCAGAGGGAGGGATAGATCAGTGGGTTGAGCATTGGCCTGCTAAACCCAGGGTTTTGAGTTCACACACATTTTATAGAACAATGGGTACACTCTTTCACGGTAAACCTTGCTGTTAACATTACATACATAGCACATATGCTTTCATTCCAAGGTCGCATTTTGCCTCCCCCCACCATGTGGCTAGCCCCTCACCCCTCCCCGTGGCTAACAGCGGGGAACATTTCTGTTCAGCCACAGGCAAACAGCCCAGCAGGAATGGGCACCTCTGAATGTCCCCTTAAGAAAAGCACCCTATTTCAACCAGGTGACCATGAATGATATCACTCTCCTGAGGATAAAACAAAGAGATAAACAACGGATGTTGTTTGAACGCCAGCAAACATACACTGCAATGCTTTGTTCTACAATGATTCCCGAGTACATGTTACTGGCCTGGAGTGGTAAAGTGTCCTACCATGGTGGACGGAATAAGGCTGCCCTTCCCAGAAACCTTTTGCAAAGGCTTTGGGAGTACATCCAGAAGAGCCGCAAATGCCAGGGCAAATTAATCATTAAACATGCTTGCTTTTAAATCATGTATAGTATTTTAAAATGTACACTCACCAGAGGTCCCTTCTCCGCCTGGCGGGTCCGGGAGGCAGCCTTGGGTGGGTTCGGGGGGTACTGGCTCCAGGTCCAGGGTGAGAAACAGTTCCTGGCTGTCGGGAAAACCAGTTTCTCCGCTTGCTTGCTGTGAGCTATCTACAACCTCATCATCATCATCTTCTTCATCCCCAAAACCTGCTTCCGTGTTGCCTCCATCTCCATTGAAGGAGTCAAATAACACGGCTGGGGTAGTGGTGGCTGAACCCCCTAAAATGGCATGCAGCTCATCATAGAAGCGGCATGCTTGGGGCTCTGACCCAGAGCGGCCGTTCGCCTCTCTGGTTTTCTGGTAGGCTTGCCTCAGCTCCTTCAGTTTCACGCAGCACTGCTTCGGGTCCCTGTTATGGCCTCTGCCCTTCATGCCCTGGGAGATTTTGACAAAGATTTTGGCATTTCGAAAACTGGAATGGAGTTCTGATAGAACGGATTCCTCTCCCCATACAGCGATCAGATCCCGTACCTCCCGTTCAGTCCATGCTGGAGCTCTTTTGCGATTCTGGGACTCCATCATGGTCACCTCTGCTGATGAGCTCTGCATGGTCACCTGCAGCTTGCCACGCTGGCCAATCAGGAAATTGAAATTCAAAAGTTTGTGGGCTTTTTCCTGTCTACCTGGCCAGTGCATCTGAGTTGAGAGTGCTGCCCAGACCGGTCACAATGGAGCACTCTGGTATAGCTCCCGGAGGCCAATACCATCTAATTGCGTCCACAGTCCATCAAATTCGACCCGGCAAGGCTGATTTCAGCGCTAATCCCCTTGTCGGGGGTGGAGTAAGGAAATAGATTTTAAGAGCCCTTTAAGTAAAAAAAAAGTGCTTCGTCGTGTGGATGGATGCAGGGTTAAATTAATTTAACGCAGCTAAATTCAACCTCAACTCCTAGTGTAGACCAGGGCTTAGTGGTTGTTCTCGCTTGGGACTGAGAGCAGCCAGACAGAAATCCATCTTCTCCAACCCATCCTAATCCAAGTCTCCAATATTGCAACCAGTATAGGTAAGCTGGGCAAGGCGGATTAGTTTATCTTTTGTTTTATGTGAATTTTCCCTGTGTTAAGAGGGAAGTTTATTCCTGTTTTCTGTAACTTGAAGGTTTTGCCCAGAGGGGGATCCTCTGTGTTTTGAATCTGAATCCCTGTAAAGTATTTTCCATCCTGATTTTACAGAGATGATTTTTACCTTTCTTTTTTTTTTTTAATAAAATCCTTCTTTTAAGAACCTGACTGATTTTTCCATGGTTCCAAGATCCGGGGGTTTGGGTCTGTGATGATTTTGTAACCAATTGGTTAGGATATTATTCTCAAGCCTCCCCAGGAAAGGGGGTGTGTAGGGCTTGGGGGGATATTTTGGGGGAAGATGTCTCCAAGCGGTCTCTTTCCCTGCTCTTTGTTTGAAACACTTGGTGGTGGCTGCATACTGTTCAAGGACAAGGCAAAGTTTGTACCTTGGGGAAGTTTTTAACCTAAGCTGGTAAGAATAAGCTTAGGGGGTCTTTCATGCGGGTCCCCCTGTAGAGTTCAGGGGAAGGAACCCTGACACAGGCAGAGGGCACAAGGGTACATCAGGGCTACAGGGATCCCCTGGGCCTCGTATTTACAGTCTAGTTCACCAAAGAGCGTCATGTCAGGGCTCTGCTGAGGTCTGTGTCACACTGGTCATCATGAGAAACGTGTGTGCGGTTATATGGAAGGAGATGTGCATACATTCAAAATGATATTTTTGGAGCCTTAAAATTAAAGGCAGTTCACCCAGAGGTAGTGTGGCTTGAGACAGATTCCACCATACAGGAGGTGCGAGACACTTAACTCCCTGGCCAATCATTGTGTAGTGTGTCTTGCAACAGAAATCTGTTTCCATACTAAGTCAAATGCTAATGAAGAGACTGTGGGGGACTTTAGGAGGAAAGTTAACAGGAAGAGATGAACAGCTGGGGGTTTGGGAACCCTGTTTACAAGTGAAGAACAAAGGACTGGTCTAATAGATCTAGAGGTGCAGAGAGATGCCTGGGCATCCTTCATCCAGGGAGACATGCTGCCAGAACAAGGTTTGTTCTTATGAAAGGAGGGTCTGAGCCATCCTGCCTGACAAATGCTGTGAGAAGGGCTATGGGGAAGCAGGACCTTATTACAGACAAGAGGGCCTCTTGTTAGTTAAGCTTAGGCTCTAGAATGTATGTTATGATTTTATTTTATATGTAACCCTTTCTTTCTATTAATCTGACTTGCTTCTTCTCCCATCTCCATACTTTGTTAAATAAACTTATTCTTGTTTTCACTAAAAATGATTGTAAGTGCTGTGCGTGAAATGGAGCTAAGGGTCACAATACTGAGGTGACACTGATAAGCTGGGGTGTGCCATTCCTGGGGGAACAGCGGGTCTGGCAATGCTGGGAGTGGCACGGGGGCTGGGCACTGTAGGAGGATGCTTGGAGGGCTCAGGAGTTGGACTGTGCCTATCACTGACCTGCAGGAGGGACAGTAGTGCCCACGTGGGCTGAGAGGGGAGTGCTTGAGTTGCCCACGGCTGATGGAGTCAGGGAACTGACCCCCAGAAGGCACAGACAAGATTTTCTCACACTAAGGGCAGGTGGTAGTGAGGTGCCTCACATCCTGGGCACCCCCTGCCTCCTGGGAACAATCACAGTAATTCCATCCCTATTCAGCAGAGCCCCTGTGCACATCCTTAAATGCCATAGACTCCAGTGGGGTTTAAGCGCTTTATTAAATCAGGGCCCATATTCGGGACAACCCTTATGGAAAAGTCCTATATCATTGCATAGGGATTAAATCAATAAGGTTCTATAGAAATGTAACACCATTCTATAGAAATTACTCTCAAAACTTTTCCAATTTAATAGAAAATGATAACCTTTCTCTAGATTTTTGGATCCATCCTATAGAATGTCATAGAGAATTCTAACGTTCTGTTCTACACTGCTGACACTAAGAGAACTGTTTGTGATTAGCAAATGTGCTCTGATTTGTAGCTTGGCGAGGAAGTGGTGATGGAGACTGTGGCTTTTGTAACATTAAAGGAGTTGATATTCTGATTTAGTTCTATGATTCGTTTTTAGGAGGGTCTGGGTTCATCTGCTTATCTAACATTATCGTCAGTAATTCATTCATGCTCTTTGTGTTCCCCACCCATACATACAGGGACCCACAGTGATGCTCAAAGGAGTGAGTGGGTGGCAACACCATTGTACTTTATTTGATCAAATACCATAAATTAGCAATTTACAATTTTCAAGCGTCTTCTGGTTACAAGTTAATCAGAATGGGAAATAACCTGCCAGCTCACTCCTACCACTCAGTCACATGGAGACTGAGGGAGAGACTGCTCCCTTTGTTCCTGGTTCCTTCAGAGTTCAGAGAGACAGGACTTCGTATGTTCTTTGTAAATAAGTCAGGTATTTCACTGATGCAGTTTTATCCCCAATTTCTATTTCCCACTGGACCATCCCCAGGGCCCTGAACTTTGACGAGCTGCTTGGGAGCATGGTAGGGGGACCAGGTATCCAGTTTTGGACCAGAACACCCGGTCAAAAAGGGATCCTGGCGGCTCTGGTCAGCACCACTGACTGGGCCCTTGACTGTCCGGCTTGCAGCGCTGCGCAGCGGGGCTGGCAGGCTCCCTGCTTGCCACCATGCCACGTGGCTCCCAGGCCGGGAAGCAGCCAGCATGTCCGGCTCCTAGCCTTAGGGGTGGCCAGGGGGGTCCGCCAGCTGCCCCATCCCCCGCCCACAATTGCATCTCCTATTGGCTGGGTCAGAGAAGGGGAGGAACTGGTGTGAGCGCAACTTAAGAGGGCTCAGCAGGCAGCTGTTGAGGGGTCACATGGCACGCACCTCTCCCGCTGCTGCCCGGCTTTCTCCTCCTCGCGTAGCTAGGCTCGAGCTGTGGAGCGTGCCCTGCAGCGAAACACAGTCTGTCTGTTGCCCCATCGCCATCAATCTATGTGTATCCCCGTCTCTGAGTGCTGGGAATGGGGCTGCACCTCCATCCCCCTCACTGCATCCTTCCCCGTCCCAACCCCCCTGCACCTCCACCCCCCCATCATTGCATCCCTCCCCTGTCCCATCCCATCCTTCTCCCGACACCTACCCATCCCAGCCCGGTACCCTCTCCCACTCATCCTCTCCCCCTCCCAGAGCCGCCACCCCAGTGTCCCTCACTCCCTGCATCCCATTCACCTCCATACACTCCTGTACTCCCATTATGTCCCTATATACCTGTGCCCCACCATCCTCATGCACCTGTAGCCTTCTGCCTCCCCCTGCATCCCCAACCACCCCACATACCCCCCACACCGTCCCCTCTCTCTTTCACTGCCCCCTCTCACCCCCACCCTGCTCTCGTCCTTGGCTTCTTTCCCTCCCCATCCCTGCTCCTCCACCACCACCCCCATCTTTTCGCCTCCAGCCAATCCTCCTCCCTTCCCAGCTGGGTGATTTAGGCAGCCCCTGGAAAACTGTATGAAAAAATGTCTCTGTGTAGGCAAGTGTAATAAACAAAGGGATGGGGGGAGCTCCCTTTTATGGACACCCAGCCAGCCAGTAGCTATAAAATCCCTCTTGGTAGCTGTTTTCTACTTGCTCTACCTGTAAAGGGTTAAAAAGTCTCACTGCGATGCATAGGTAAAAGGAAGTGAGTGGGCACCTGGCCAAAAGAGCCAATGAATGGGAAGGCTAGAACTTTTTAAAATTAAAAAAAGACTTCCCTTTTGTCTGTCTGTTATTGTTCTCCGGGGAGAGTCGGACAAGGCAGTTATGCTGTAAACAGCTTGGGGCCAGGTATGAAAAATCCTCAGTATCATACCTAAAAACTACTCATTAAAAACCCCAAATATGTAAGTAGATCAGAAAATGTCTAAAAATATGTGATTAGGTTTATCTCTTTTTATTTTTTTATGGCTTGTGAACTCCTCTGTGCTAAACCCACGTGCTTTCATTTTGCTTGTAATCTTTAAGCAGGACCCCAAGAAAGCTATTCTTAGTGCTTAATCCTTGTAGTTCTTCTTTTAAAATCTAGCAATAGCCTGAGTTTCCAGATGTGTTTTCTTTCTTTTTTAAAAAAAGAAATATATCTTTTTTAAAAACAGAATTGGATTTTTGTGTCTTAAAAGGTTTGTGCACGTTGTTTAATTAGCTGGTGGCAACAGCTAATTTCCCCTTTCCCCCCCCCCCTTTCTTAGCTCTTCCCTGGAGGGGGGTGAAAGGGCTGGAGGGTACCCCACAGAAAGAAATTCCCAAGTGCACCTTCCTGGGCTCTCAAAGGGGTTCTGCACTTGGGTGGTGGCAGCATCTACCAATCGAAGGTCAAAAAAAACTGTAACCTTAGAAGTTTAATACAAGACTGATCTGGCCAGTATTAATTTTTAGAATCCTTGCGGGCCCCCACCTTCTGCGCTCGAAGTGCCAGAGTGGGGAATCAGCTTTAACATAGTGGCAGAGGTGGGATCATTTTAAACCAGAGGCCCAGAGCTCAGGGTTTTAAAAGGACACATTTTCCCTTTTGGCAGCCTGCAAAGCCAGGGAGGCTTTTTCTTCTCTCTCTCATTTTCTTTGCTGCCTGAGGGGGATCAGGCCTGCAAAGGGTTCAGCCTGCAAAGCCAAGGAGTCCAACAAGCAGTTTACTTTTTTTTTCTAGCTTTGTGGCAATGAAATAGCTAGGCTAGAGTAGGGCAGCCCTGTGCATGAGGTTATGGTTAGGCACTGAAACCATAGAGCAACCAGTCTTCCCAAAGCAGCACACCACAGAGAAAGGGGGGAGGTTTAGATTGGATATTAGGAAAAACTTTTTCACTAAGAGGGTGGTGAAACACTGGAATGCGTTATCTAGGGAGGTGGTAGAATCTCCTTCCTTAGAGGTTTTTAAGGTCAGGCTTGACAAAGCCCTGGCTGGGATGATTTAACTGGGAATTGGTCCTGCTTTGAGCAGGGGGTTGGACTAGATGACCTTCTGGGGTCCCTTCCAACCCTGATATTCTATGATTCTATGAAAACAGACCCGGATCAAGCCCAGACATCCAGCTCCATGACAGAAATGCAGGGAGGGGATGGGCGACTGGAGATCCCCCCCGGAGGGAATGGTCAGCCCTCCCGTACCCGGGATCCAGATGCCAAGATGGAGGGATGCCCTTAATCCAGATCAAGTTCTAACTGCAGAAGACAGAAATTTTTTCCTGCAGATGAAGCGCTTGGAGGCGGAAGCGGAGGAGAAGTGCTTGGAGACAGAGGTGAAGCACTTGGAAGCAGAAACAGAGCTGAAGTGCTTCAAGCTGGAAAGGGCTAAGTTGGGTCAACCAGCTCACCCTAACAGTCCTCCTCCAGGTCCCGCTCCCCATTCCAAGAAATTCCCCACATACAAGGTAGGCGATGTGACGTTGCACCGCATACGGCTTTATGAAAATATGCTTATGAATGTATATATGACATAACTGGAATATGTTTTATGCTACATATGCCATGTAACATGTATCATTTTTGTATTCAAAATTATTAATATTGGCTGTGAACTTGCTTGATTTTAAGAAGCCTTAGTAAAGCATTTGGTCAGCTTCTTGAGAAAAGAATGTGCAAGTTAAGTGCCCAATCAAGAAACAGTTAACGGACAATGGATCTTGGAAGTCTCCAATCCATGTAAGAAGTCTACTTGAGGACATTCAAGGTAGCATGTGAACCATGGCTGCTACCTGTAAGTTCTGAGTCATGCATGGACATGCGACTTGCCCATGTGACTCCAAAACTCCATCTTGTAGCTGGGATTCTACACAGGGGGAAGGAGGGGTGTCCACCCACAAGAGAAAGTCTATTTAAACCCCTGGGAGACCCCTCCATCTTGTCTTCAGCTCACTAAAGAGAGAGCCTCTCCACCCCCAAGGATACCTGAAAGAAACTGGAACAAAGGACAGTAACTACAGGGGGTGTGAGTGATTGCTGGACCCAGACTAGAAGGAGACTAGTCTGTAAAAGGAAGCTTATTGGAAAACCTCACCCTCAGAGGTGTTCCAGTATCTGTATTCAGTTTTCTTACTGTATTAGGCATAGACTTGCATGTTCTATTTTATTTTGCTTGGTAATTCACTTTGTTCTGTCTGTTACTACTTGGAACCACTTACATCCTACTCTCTGTATTTAATAAAATCACTTTTTACTTATTAGTTAACCCAGAGGATGTATTAATACCGGGGGGTGGGTGGGGGACAGCTGGGCATATCTCTCTATCACTGTTATAGAGAGCGAACAATTTATGAGTTTACCCTATATAAGCTTTGTACAGGGTAAAACAGATTTATTTTGGGTTTGGACACCATTGGGAGTTGGGCATCTGAGTGTTAGAAACAGGAACACTTCTTACGGTGCTTTCAGTTAAGCCTGCAGTTTGTGGGACGTGGTTCAGACCTGGGTCTGTGTTTGTAGCCGGCAAGCAGGTCTGGCACAACCAGGCAGGGTTCTGGAGTCCCAAGCTAGCAGGGAAGGCAGGGACAGAAGTAGTCTTGGCACATCAGGTGGCAGTTCCCAAGGGGTTCTCTGTGATCCAACCCGTCACAGATGATAATACAAAGGCCTTCTTAGAAAATTTTGAAAGGGCTGGCCTTGGGTACAACATCCCTCCAAACCATTATAGGGTGGAGCTGAAGCCACAACTCAGTGGACCCTTAGCAAAGGTGGCAGCTAAAATGCCTAAAAAACACATAAACAAGTACGAACTTTTTAAACAAAAGGCCAGAATTAGGATGGGGCTAACACCCAAGCATGCTCGTTGGCAGTTCAAAGCCCTAAGGTGGAAACCAGACGTGGCATTTTCCCAACATGCTGATCACACTGTAAAACATTGGGATGCCTGGATATCAGGAGCAAGCGTTAAGTTTCTGAAAGAGCTGTCTCTCCTAATATAAATGGAGCAGTTCTTAGAGCAGGGAGATGGGCAAACTTTTTTGGGCCGAGGGCCACATCTGGGTGGGGAAATTGTATGCAGGGCTGGGGCAGGAGGTTGGGGTGCAGGAGGGAGTGCGGGGTGTGGGAGACCAATGGGAGCTGTGGGGTGCAGAGCCTGGAGGCAAGGGCAACGCACAGAGCCCTCTGCCCTCCCCTCCCGCAGGGACACGGTGCGGAGCCTGCAGCACCACGGGGGGCAATCCCGCGGGCCGGATCCTGCCCGCAGGCCGTAGTTTGCCCATCCCTGTCTTAGAGGGTGTTCCTGAGAAAATAAAAAGGTACACCCTAAATGAAAAGCCCAAAACTGTAATCAAGGCGGGGAAGATAGGAGCCAAATGGGTGAAGGTGGCGTAAAAAAAGAAAGCTAGTAGCAGTTGGTGGGAATACCAGAATGGGCAACCTGAAACAACACCCCACCATCAAAGTCACCCCAAGGCCCCACCTCACAAGGAGGAGCCCTCTACACAGCGAGGAAGACCCCAAATGCCCTCTCGTCCCACCACCCTACTCTCCAACCACCCACCTTGCCCCAGCCCAGTCAGCTGGGTGATGCTTTAAATGGAGTGAGCTGGGGCATGTAAAGGCCAACTGCCCCAAGATCACCAGCCAACTGCAACTCATCACCCCGGGATCCAACCAAAAGCCTTCAGGCCCAGATGCCTTGCAAATATCCCCAGAGCAAAGAAAAACTGTGAGTGTGGGTGGGAGGAAGATTACTGCATGGAGAAACACTGGAGCACAGGTGTCAGCTATCCACCAATCCCTGGTGGACCCCAAATTCATCAACTCAAAGGCCCAAGTGACAGTGCAACTCTTTAAGACCAACTCTTTTAACTTGCCTACAGCCAAGCTGCCTGTCCAGTACAAGGGCTGGTCAGGAACATGGACTTTTGCAGTCTATGACAATTATCCTGTTCCCATGCTGCTGGGAAAAGACAGCCAACCATGAGGCTAACAAAAAGGGTGGGGATGGTCACCCACAGCCAGGTAAACAGGCCTCCACACCTAACTCCTCCTACAAGAACCCAGTCTGTGTCCCCTAATACCACAGGCCTAGGAACCCAGCCAGTGGTGGCAGAGCCAGACCAGAGTCTATGGCAGTGATTGTAAATCCAGTTCCAGGGACACAGCCAGACCCAGGAAGCAGTCAGCACCAGAGCCCATGCTTGCAACCTCACGCAAGTCAGGGGAGCCAGCACCAAAGGGCACCACAAAGCCTGCACCCACAGCAGCCGCTCAACTGGTGCAAAAAGCTCAACTGGAGCCTGAAATACAATCTAGTGTACCAGTAGAAAGCAGTTCACAGTCGACGAAGACATCCCCATCACCTGCATCGCTTCCAGTGAAACCAAGCCCAAGTCCACAATCCAGCGAGGAACTAACGTCTCCAGCATCAAGGGAGCAGTTCCAGGCAGACCAGAAAGCAGATGAAAGCCTCAAGGGAGTTTGGACAGCAGCACAGAGCAACCCATCGCTTCTCAGCTCTTCTAATAGGTCCAGGTTTGTTGTAGAAGAAGAACTCTTATACAAAAAAACCCTTTCTGGTGACCACAAGGAGGACTGGCATCTTCAGAGACAGTTGGTAGTTCCAACTAAGTATAGGGAAAAGCTCTTGAGCTTAGCCCATGATCACCCTAGTGGCCATGCTGGGGTAAATAGGACCAAAAACCGTTTGAAAAAGTCATTCCACTGGAAGGAAATGGGCAAAAACGTTTCTACCTATGTCCGGTCTTGTGAGGTGTGCCAGAGGGTGCAAAAGCCCCAAGACCAGGTCAAGGCCCCTCTCCAGCCACTCCCCATAATTGAGGTTCCATTTCAGCGTGTAGCTGTGAATATTCTGGGTCCTTTCCCTAGGAAAACACTCAAAGGAAAGCTGTACATACTGACCTGCATGAATTTTGCTACCTGATGGCCTGAAACAGTAGGTCTAAGCAACACCAGGGCTAAAAGCATGAGCCAAGCATTGGCAAACATTTTTGCCAGGGTAGGTTGGCCCTCCGACATCCTTACAGATTCGGGAACTAACTTCCTGGCAGGGACTATAAAACGTTTTTGGAAAGCTCATGGGGTGAACCACTTGGTTGCCCCCCCTTACCACCATCAAATTAATGGCCTAGTGAAGAAGTTTAATGGAACTTTGGGGGCCATAATACATAAATTCATAAATGAGCACTCCAATGATTAGAACCTAGTCTTGCAGCAGTTGCTCTTTGCTTACAAGGCTGTACATCATCCCAGTTTGGGGTTTTCACCCTATGAACTCGTTTATGGCCACGAAGTTAAGGGGCCATTACAGTTGGTGAAGCAGCAATGGGAAGGGGTTACATCTTCTCCAGGAATTAACATTTTGAACTTTGTAACCAACCTGCAAAACACCCTCAAAAACTCTCTAGCCCTTGCTCGAAAAAAATCTACAAAATGCTCATCAAAAGCAAAAGGCTTGGTATGATAAACATGCCAGAGAGCGTTCCTTCAGAGTAGGTAACCAAGTCACGGTCCTGAAAGGACTCCAGGCCAATAAAATGAAAGTGTTGTGGGAGGGACCATTTATGGTCCAAAAGTGCCTGGAAGCTGTTAATTACCTCATAGTGTTCCCAAACCCTACCCTAAAACCTAAAGTATACCATGTTAATTCTCTAAGGCCCTTTTATTACCAAAAAATCAAGGTTCTCCAGTTTACAGCCCAGGAAAGAGATGACGCTAAGTGGCCTTAAAAAGTCTACTATGAAGGGAAAAGCAACGGTGGCGTAGAAGAGCTAAGCCTTTCCACAACCCTTGGGTGTAAGCAGCAACAGCAAATCCAGGAGCTGTGCACCAGCTTCGCGACAATGTTTTCAGCCACCCCAGGATGGACAGAACAGGCATACCACTCCATTAACACAGGTGATCCTCGCCCAATTAAAGCCCAACCCTACAGGATGGCTCCTCAAGCCAAAACCACAATAAAAAAGAAAATCAAGGACATGTTACAAATGGGTGTAATCTGCCCCTCTGAGAGTGCATGGGCCTCTCCAGTGGTTCTGGTTCCCAAACCAGATGTGGAAATCCACTTTTGCGTAAACTACCATAAACTAAATGCTGTAACTCGCCCAAAGAACTATCTAATGCCACACACAAATAAGCTGTTGAAAAAACTAAAATGTGCCCAATCCATCTCCACCTTAGACTTAACTAAGGCGTACTGGCAAGTGCCGCTAAATAACCCAGCCAAGGAAAGGTTAGCCTTCATCACCCATGTAGGGCTGTATGAATTTACTGTGCTCCCTTTCGGACTGCAAAATGCACCCACCACCTTCCAAAGACTGGTAAATAACCTTCTGGCTGAATTTGGGAAATTTACAGTCGCCTACCTTAACCATGTGGCTATATTCTCAGATTCATGGGCAGAACACCTAAAACACCTCCAAGCTGTCTTCTAGCACATAAGGGAGGCAGGATTTACCGTTAAGGCCAAAAATTTTCAAATAGGCCTAAACAGGGTAACATACCTTGAACACCAGGTGGGTCAAGAAACTATCAACCCCCTACAGGCTAAAGTAAATGCTATCCAAAATTGGCCTGTCCCTAAGTCAAAGAAGCAGGTCCAATCCTTCTTGGGCTTGGCTGGGTATTACAAACAATTTGTACCACACTACAGTCAAATTGCCACCCCACTAACCAACCTAATCAGGAAAAAACAACCAAATGCAGTTCAATTGACTAAAAAGTGTCAAAAAGCCTTTAACCAGCTTAAGGTGGCCCTTACATTTGACCCTGTACTAAGGGCCCTGAACTTCAACCAAACTTTTGTCATAACCATAAATGTGTCTGAGTGTGGTGTAGAAGCAATTTTAATGCAGGAAGAACCAAATCAACAATTCCATCCTGTTGTGTTTCTCAGCAAAAAACTTTCTAAAAGGAAAAGCCACTAGTCAGTCTCAAAAAAACATTGTGTATGCTCTAGAGAAGCTACCCCCATACATTTGGGCATGGCATTTCCACCTGCAGACTGACCATGCTACACTGAAGTGTCTTCATACAGTCAAAAAAACTAACAAAATACTTCTTTGATGGAGTTTAGCTCTTCAAAACTTTAATTTTAAAATATAACACATTTCAGAAGCCTCTAACAAAGTGGCTAATGCACTCTCCCAGGAAGGTTTCCCAAAATCAGCCGGGTAAAAATGTTCCTGCATTCTATGTCACTGTAGTCCTTAAAATGTGAAAAATACTGTTTAGTTCTTCATGTAATTAGTAGTAAAATTAAAGGTGCATGTATCTTATTAACTCTGTTTTCCTAAACCTCCAGGAAGAAATCCCAGACGGTGTGGACCTGACCTAAACCAGGCTGCCCAACACTGTCTGTAATTTGGGGGGGGCTGTAATAAATGAAGGGGGGGGTACCTCCCTTTTATGGACACCCAGCCAGCCAGTAGCTAAAAAATCCCATGAAAAATCCTCAGTATCATACATAAAAACTACCCATTTAAAACCCCAAATATGTAAGTAGATCAGAAAATGTCTAAAAAGATGTGATTAGGTTTATTTCTTTTTATTTCTTTATGGCTTGTGAACTCCTCTGTGCTAACCCCAGGTGCTTTCGTTTTGCTTGTAACCTTTAAGCAGGACCCCTAGAAAGCTATTCTTAGTGCTTAATCCTTTTAGTTATTCTTTTAAGATTTAGCAATAGCCTATGTTTCCAGATGTATTTTCTTTCTTTTTTTTTTAAATAAAGCTTATCTTTTTTAAAAACAGAATTTTTGTGTCTTAAAAGGTTTGTGCACATGTTGTTTAGTTAGCTGGTGGCAACGCTAATTTCCCCCTTTTTTTCTTTCTCAGCTCTTTCCTGGAGGGGTGTGTGTGAAAAGGCTTGAGGGTACCCCACAGAAAGAAATTCCCACGTGCGCCTTCCTGGGCTCTCAAAGGGGTTCTGCACTTGGGTGGTGGCAGCATCTACCAATCCAAGGTCAAAAAAAAGCTGTAACCTTGGAAGTTTAATACAAGACTGATCTGGCCAGTATTAATTTTTAAAATCCTTGCGAGGCCCCGCCTTCTGCTGTCGAAGTGCCAGAGTGGGGAATCAGCCTTAACAGCAAGTGTGTGCATGCATTGTATGTATGTAAGACGGTCTCTCTTTGTGTAGGGAGGTGCGTGTATTGCTGCATGTGTGTTTACCTGTGTGAATAAAATTTGCAGCCTAATTCTTTGACTTTTATTCCTTTTGCTGGCTTGCACGCAAAAAAATTGATGACATAAAATATGTCTGTATTAATTTCATAACAAGCTTTTAAAAGAGAAGGGAACTTTAAAAGAAATGTATTATTTCTTAAAAAGTGAATGTTGTTGACTAGTAATTGCAGAAGAGCCAATGTGTCAGGGGGAGGGATAGCTCAGTGGTTTGAGCATTGGCCTGCTAAAACCTGGGTTGTGAGTTCAATCCTTGAGGGTGCTGTTTAGGGATCTGGGGCAAAAATTGGGGATTGCTCCTGCTTTGAGCAGGGGGTTGGACTAGATGACCTCCTGAGGTCCTGTCCAACCCTGATATTCTATGGTTCTATGTATCATACATTTCTCCCCACCTTTGTCTAGCTACATTATAAACTCTTTGTTGCAGAAAGAAAAGGAGTACTTGTGGCACCTTAGAGACTAACAAATTTATTTGAGCATAAGCTTTCGTGAGCTCTCACTGTAGCTCACGAAAGCTTATGCTCAAATAAATTTGTTAGTCTCTAAGATGCCACAAGTACTCCTTTTCTTTTTGCGAATACAGACTAACACGGCTTCTACTCTGAAACCTGTCTTTGTTGCAGACTCTCTCTTTTTATGTATATGTCCAGCACTGACCACCCTGGAGCCCTCATCTGAGTTGGGGTTTCTAGGCACTAAACAACAATTATAATATTAAATAATGTGGAAGTCTATGAGTTAGTGCATGCTAGATGTGTACAGATGAATACACGTGTGTAACTGCATGTAGGTGTGGGAGACAGTTTTGACAGATTTATTTATATAGGTATCTGGACAGCTGTGCATCTCTGTGATTGTGCTCTATGGATTTGTATTTGGGCTTCAGGAGTGGGCTTTTAATGGACCCATTGCAGCTGTGATAACGTGTGGTCCTAATTCCACACATAAAATTACAATAACTTTAGTGAACAAAAAGCATGGAGCTGGTTACGAAAAATGGGAAGAGGGGAGGGAAAGAATCATGAAAACCTTTGTGAAACTTCATTTTTTAAAAAATTACCTTTTTTGATTATTTTGCTGCCAGCTCTTGCGTCCTGTAACAAGTAAAACCTGAACTGAGCATAATACATCTGTCAAAACAAGAAATACGCCTGTTTGGGCCTTGCAGTGAAAATGAGCACTTGAGAGAGGATGGGGGAGAGCAAGCAATGGAGGGAGGGGGGATGCAGTGAGCAGGAGTGGGGCCTCAGGGAAGGGGTGGGGCTGTGGGTGGGGCAAGGTTTTCTGGAATTAGAAAGTTGGCAACCATAGAGCAGGAAGGAAGCTGCCCAGCTCTCCAGGGCAGCAACTAGGCTCTAGCTGCCTGGCTTTCTTGTCAATTTCACAGCTCCTGCCAGGAAATTGACAGGACAGCCAACAGCCCATGTAAGGGACGCAGTGTCTACACAGACACTGTGTCGCCCTAACTACACCAACATAAGCATGACGCCTCTCATGGAGGTGGAGTTAGTATGTCAGTGTAGTAGGGCACTTACATGGGCAGGAGGAAGTCTGTAGTGTAGACACCGAGGCCTTGTCTACACTACAGAATGTTGTCACTAAAAATTATGACACTTTAATTGAAGCACTACTGCATGTCCACGCTATGCTCCTTGTGTCAGCAGAGTCACCACACTAGCAGCTCCTGCCTTGACACAGGGAGCAGCGCACTATAGATAGCTATCCCACTGCGCAACTGGCTGCAGGGTGCTTTGGGAAGGATTTGCAATACCTCATGGGGCAGGTACAGCCCCACATGATGCAGATTTCTCTATCCCATGGTTCCATGGGTATCCTACTAGATTGCCAGACCCTTTTCAACTGAAGGGGGGCGGAGGAGAGTGTGTGACAGGGAGCGTGCATATGTGCGTGAATGAGAGACAGAGCATCTGGTCTGTCGGGGGAGTGTGTGAGAGAGTGGGTGTGTAGACAGGATGTCTCTAAGTTCAGACAGCCGCTGGAAGCAACCAGCCCCTGAGGCAGGGGGAGGGGGACATCCCCGACATCAGCCCCCACCTCCCTCCCTGGCTCTGCACAGCACAGCACAGCAGTCTCTCTCTCACTCACACACACACACACCCTCTGTGTTCCTAGTGTGGGAGAGAGCAGCATTCCACATTAATGATTTGCCCTTTGTTGCCAGAGCTGAGCAGCATGGTCAGCTCTCAGAACTTCACAGAGCTTTGAAAGGGAAGAGGCGCATGCTTGTGTAGCAGGAATGCAGGGCAGCCGAGTTCAAAACAGTGAGCAGAGCAGTCATGGCGGGCATTGTGGGAGGCCAGTGATGGCAATATAACGAATGGCAGCGTCTACACTGACACTTTGTCACTTTAAGTTTGCTGCAAAAAGCCCTGTGCCTCTCGTCGAGGTGGTTACATTTTGTTGCCAAAACTGAAGAGTTTTGTCACCAAAAAAGTGTCATTGCAGTTTGTACACCTCCACTGTTTCATTGCCAAAATCCACCTCTTGGTGACAAAACTCTGCAATGTAGACAAAATCTGACATAATTAGGTTGACATAAGGCATCTTATGTCGACCTAGCTGTGTCGTGTAGACCAGCCCCCAGTTGCTATAGGAATTACTTTTCTTTTGAGCTACATACTAGCTTAAAGACAGGTTTCAGAGTAGCAGTCATGTTAGTCTGTATTCGCAAAAAGAAAAGGAGTACTTGTGGCACCTTCGAGACTAACCAATTTATTTGAGCATAACCTTTCGTGAGCTACAGTTCACTTCATTGGATGCATGCAGTGGAAAATACAGTGGGGAGATTTTATATACACAGAGAACATGAAACAATGAGTGTTACCATACACACTAACGAGAGTGATCAGGTAAGGTGAGCTATTACCAGCAGGAGAGAAAGAAAACCTTTTGTAGTGATAATCTAGGTGGGCCATTTCCAGCAGTTGACAAGAATGTGTGAGGAACTGGGGGGCGGGGGGAGGGAATAAACATGGGGAAATAGTTTTACTTTGTGTAATGACACATCCACTCCCAGTCTTTATTCAAGCCTAATTTAATGGTGTCCAGTTTGCACATTAATTCCAATTCAGCAGTCTCTCGTTGGAGTCTGTTTTTGAAGCTTTTTTGTTGAAGAATTGCCACTTTTAGGTCTGTAATCGAGTGACCAGAGAGATTGAAGTGTTCTCTGACTGGTTTTTGAATGTTATAATTCTTGACGTCTGATTTGTGTCCATTTATTCTTTTACGTAGAGACTGTCCAGTTTGGCCAATGTACATGGCAGAGGGGCATTGCTGGCACATGATGGCATATATCACATTGGTAGATGTGCAGATGAATGAGCCTCTGATCATGCGGCTGATGTGATTAGGCCCTAGGATGGCGTCCCCTGAATAGATATGTGGACTCAGTTGGCAATATGCTTTGTTGCTAGGATAGGTTCCTGGGTTAGTGTTTTTGTTGTGTGATGTGTGGTTGCTGGTGAGTATTTGCTTCAGGTTGGGGGGCTGTCTGTCAGCAAGGACTGGCCTGTCTCCCAAGATCTGTGAGAGTGATGGGTCGTCCTTCACGATAGGTTGTAGATCCTTGATGATGCGCTGGAGAGGGTTAGGTTGGGGGCTGAAGGTGATGGCTAGTGGCGTTCTGTTATTTTCTTTGTTGGGCCTGTCCTGTAGAAGTTATCTACAACCTATCCTTAAGGATGACCCATCACTCTCACGGATCTTAGGAGACACTGGCCAAACTGGACAGTCTCTACATAAAAGAATAAATGGACACAAATCAGACGTCAGGAATTATAGCATTCAAAAACCAGTCCCACAATGCCAGCCATCACTGCTCTGCTCACTGTCGCAATTCTTCAACAAAAAAACTTCAAAAACAGACTCCTAGGAGAGACTGCTGAATTGGAATTAATTACATTAGGCTTGAATAAAGATTGGGAGTGGATGTGTCATTACACAAAGTAAAACTATTTCCCCACGTTTACTCCCCGCCCCGCCCCACTGTTCCTCACTCATTCTTGTCAACTGCTGGAAATGGCCCACCTTGATTATCACTACAAAAGGTTTTTTTTCTCTCCTGCTGGTAATAGCTCACCTTACCTGATCACTCTCCTTACAGTGTGTGGTAAGACCCATTGTTTCATGTTCTCTGTATATATAAAATCTCCCCACTGTATTTTCCACTGTATGCATCCGATGAAGGGAGCTGTAGCTCACGAAAGCTTATGCTCAAATAAATTTGTTAGTCTCTGAGGTGCCACAAGTCCTCCTGTTCTTTATACTAGCTTAAAATTCTTGTAGTTTGCTTTTGTGTGGCTGTGTTGAGCCTGTGCCTCCTCACTTATTCTTTTTTGTTACATATTCCTCAGCATCAGAATTTTCCTTATTTTCCATTCTAGCTCATTTTTAATCTAAGCCATTTAGAAAGCATCTGTCCCAGGACACTGAGGGGTGAGAAAAGAAAAGCAACATGCAAAGAGGAAGGGTTGTTTGTGGCTAAGGCGTTAGACTGGGTGTGATAGAATGCTAGCTCTAGCAACTATCTGATAACTGGTTTCAGAGTAACAGCCGTGTTAGTCTGTATTCGCAAAAAGAAAAGGAGTACTTGTGGCACCTTAGAGACTAACCAATTTATTAGAGTATAAGCTTTCGTGAGCTACAGCTCACTTCATCGATGCATCCGATGAAGTGAGCTGTAGCTCACGAAAGCTTATGCTCAAATAAATTGGTTAGTCTCTAAGGTGCCACAAGTATTCCTTTTCTTTTTGCGAATACAGACTAACACGGCTGTTACTCTGAAATAGAAATCCACTAAGTTTTCTCTTTGTAATTAGTTTGGTTTCAAAAATTACAGTGCACCCTTAGAGAACTTCTGGGACATTGCTTTAAAGATCAAAGGGACAATTCTGTGGGAGTTTTACCTGAGCAAGGAATGGAGAAATGCATTCCCTAGGGGATGGATGGGTCTGGAAGCAATCCTCCTTTGTTGCTATGAAGGAGGCCCCAACGGCCACCATTCTCTGATGTGAGGAGGTGTGGAGGAGGATGATCTGAGGTCAGATGAACTCCCCTATATTAGCATTACCTGCTGTAGAAGGAACAAAATTAGAGAATGAAAATTAGCTTAAGTTTGGCTATAGAAACATGTGCTGTAAAGAAACACCCAAACTAGACCATAAAAAAGAGATTTTCAAGAAGTGATTTATAAGGCCAGAAAAAATGAAGTGGGGAGAGTGTCTGGTTCAAAGAATAAATAAGGAGAAGCTTCAAAATACGGAGAAGCTTCTAAAAAGAAGGCCTTGGACCAATGGGGTGACTGCAGATGGGTTTAAATAAGACACAGTATCTATCTTAAAAGGAGCCAACATGGCCCTTCTCACCCCACATACCAGTGTTACCTCAAAAATTAGGAAAAACTGTCAGTCAGCAGGGAGGAGAGGGAGGAAAGGCCTTGGGGAGAAAGGAGGTTGTAAATCGTATCCAGATTAAGACTGGAAAAAGGGATAACCTATCTCAAATTGGTTTTTAGCTGAAGTTAGTAATTGGCAATTACATCACTTGTTTGTTAAAGGGTTCATGGTTAATACCTGCCTGACCACACCCAGCCACCCACCCACTCACTCTCTCCCCCCCCCAGCGGTTTAGCACATTTGTAAGTATCTTGATCAAATGCTTATAAATGTCTTGTTACAGTTTGGATGTAGTAAATTGCTTGTTATTTAGGCTTTATAGACATGTTTAAATCTAAATGCCAATTGCTGTAATAACGGAATTTATGGTTAAATGAATGTTCTGGTAATATCCTGAATAAATAATAATTCCAACACCTTCAAATGAACCACACAACAGAACAGTGGGCTGTAGCCCACGAAAGCTTATGCTCAAATAAATTTGTTAGTCTCTAAGGTGCCACAAGTCCTCCTTTTCTTTTCACAGTAGAATTGTGAGCATTGGCAACAACGATAACTTGTCTGTGCTGGAGAAGAAAGGCAATCTGTATCCGCTGCATGTCACCTACTATGACCTGGAAGTGATATGTACTATGTATGTTCTGTAGCCCACGAAAGCTTATGCTCAAATAAATTTGTTAGTCTCTAAGGTGCCACAAGTCCTCCTGTTCTTTTTGCAGATACAGACTAACACGGCTGCTACTCTGAAACCTATTGAGTGTTTAGACTCTATGAAACGTTTGTAAATTAATCCTACTTATTAAAGGATAATTAATTAATTAATTAATAGGACTAAACGTTTGTAAATTAATCCTACTTATAATGTCGCTATTCCATGCTATAAGAAAATATGGTTTTTGCTTTATAACTTTGAAAATATTTGCTCTGAACTTGTGAATCCAGGCATAGGAATCATCCCCTCTGCCCATCCCGAAGGATCATCAAAATCAGATGGGCCATTGAAGAACACTGCAATACAAATGATTGGTTAATTGGCCTATCCCACCTTGGAAATGCTACCTGCCAGGAAGCTCATCCTGGGGATTTGGAAGCTGAATGAAGGAAATAAAACAAAGTCACAGGAAAATATTCCATTTCTTCACTGTTTGAACTCACACAGGGTCAGAGCCACCAAACTGAAGACAGAGATCCTATGAGGTTGCCTCCTGGGTCTTCCCTGCAAGACACTTTGAATGGACAGACTACATCACTACAACTCTGTCACTCTGAGGATTTAGCTTGTACATACGTTTGCTTGATTTAACCACTAAATAACTTGTTTATTTTTCCTAGTCAATAAAACTTTAGCATTATTATAGAATTGGGCACAGGGGTTGTCTTTACTCAATTCAGTGTGATTTTTGGTGTGACCATTTATCACTAAGTCCAGTTTGCCTGGGTGGCAAGATAGACTGGAGAGTCTAAGGAGACTGTCTGACTCCATGGTAAGACTGATACAGTGATCCAGGAGTTCACATTTATTACTGGCTTGGTAAAATCTAATCATAGAGCATAATGGGGATATCTGCTGTTTTTTTAACAATTTGTTAGTCTCCAAGGTGCCTCAAGTACTCCTGTTCTTTTTGCCGATACAGACTAACACGGCTGCTACTCTGTGCCCTGAGGTAGGCACTCACGGTCATGAGCCACTCCAGACAGCATGACACATCACACACACCCCTTGCAAACATCACTGAAAAGCACACTATGGCCGATGATCTACAGCTAAATGTTTGCTCCAGCTTTGTTGGAATCTTCCTCCCAGGCCACAGAGTGGTAGTTTTTTACCTCAACTCCCACACTCCACTCTGCAGTGGGTTTGCATAGGAGTACATCTATAATTCCTGCCCAACTCTTTATCACTAGGGTACTGGAGCCCGCACCGAGCACACATCCATGGTACACAGATGGCCTGCATGGCTCAGCATCTTCCCTTCCCCCTGCCTGTGTGCAATGGAACTTTACTGGCTTTGTTGCTGCTAGAGATCTGCAATGCCATGGATGGGATGAGGAGATGGAAGGGGGTTGTGGGGGAAGGATTTACTCAAGTTAGTGCAAATTTGCTGCTGTCAGAGTAGCAGCCATGTTAGACTGTATTCGCAAAAAGGAGTACTAGTGGCACCTTAGAGACTAACCAATTTGTTAGTCTCTAAGGTGCCACTAGTACTCCTTTTCTTTTTGTCTTAGAAGTGTTCACTGACAGATATGCATGTTGCTGATTAGCATGAGATAAAAAAAGCTGCAAAACATGCTAGCAGACTCTGAACAAGACAGTTCCTGTATAAATAAAAGCAGAACAGAAAGGTGTAGGGAGGAAGGATGGCTATGGAAACCACAGGACAAAGATACATTTTAGAGTGCAAAAAGCCGTTAACCTTTTTTTCACAGGACTAAAGGCAGCATTGTTGGGAACACTGGGGCATGGCCACTAGGTAACTCGAGGGGATGGAAGACCACGAGTGTCGATGAAGCCCCCTCGCACTAGGCCCCGGTGTCCTTGCCCCCCCCCTCCTGCCTGGAGGCACTCGCAGCAGCTCTGTGTGCTAGGCCCAAGTGTCCTTGGCCCCCCCGCCTGGAGGCACACACAGCAGTTATGCTGAGAATCTGCAACAGTATGTTGCAGAGTCAGACTGCCTGAAACTAAGCAAGGCCAAACAGGGGAGATATGGAAGAACAATGCTGAATAAAGCAGCTTTATGTATAGTTTAACAAATGATACAGAGAATCAGGGAACTAGCTGGGAACTGGATTGGCTGGCTATATGGATACTTGGAGCAGCTTGCTATTGGATAAGTATGCTGGGAAAAAGGATGTATAAAAGCCTGTGTAACTTCCTGCTCTGTTGTGCAGGATTTGAGATTTTATTCTCCCTGTACCTTTTTGCAGCTGCAAATAAACTTTTCTGCTTCTCCACCCCGTTGTGATTATTGGGTGCAGCACACCGGGTAACGAACCACTCAAGCTGTTGTTCAGCCTCTCGGCACTGGGTGCCGGCAACAGCATGGTAAGGCTTTATTGTGTGCACACATCCACATGCCAAGTATAAACCCAGTTTTTTGGACCAGTATAACTACTTGAGCTAAAACAACGAGGAGTCCTTGTGGCACCTGAGAGACTAACAAATTTATTTGGGCATAAGCTTTCGTGGGCTTGAACCCACTTCATCAGCATCCGATAAAGTGGATTCTAGCCCACAGAAGCTTATGCCCAAATAAATTTGTTAGTTTCTAAGGTGCCACACAGCAGCGTATTATGACCTAGGCTGACAAGGCCTCCGCCTCGGGCAGCAAATTTGCAGGGGTGGCAAATTTATAACAGCAGCATTTTTGTAATTGCGGCATCAGTGAGGCCGCAATTCTACCAATCACAGCGCGTATTGAAACCACCAATGACGGCGCGACCCCATTTAGTAAACATACACACGAGAATCCTAAACTGCACCGGACTCCCGCTTGGATGCGGGGTTTTGGATCTATGTGTGGTCCCGCACTATAAGCGACATTGCGCTATACGGACGCGTATTCAAGCAAGGGTCCGCTGTACCTGTCAGTTCATTTATAATAAAACTTGTAAGTGTTCAATTATTTTAATGATATTTAGATTCATTTTAGTTCAAATGAATTTGTAAAAAAACTAAAATAAGTTCATATGGGGCCGGGGGCAGCAGTTATTTCAGGGTCTGGGGCGGCAAAATCATTAATCCACCACTGGTGCCACAAGGACTCCTCGTTGTTTTTGCTGATAGACTAACACGGCTACCACTCTGACACTTGAGCTAAGTGTCTGACTTTATAGTTGAGCAGTACAAACCGTGTGTGCACTCTGTTTATACTGGTGTAAGGCTGCTTCATACCAATATTGCATATTCTCCTTCTTGTACACAAATAAGCTTTATTGGTATGAGACACGGTTTCTCAGCCAGTGAGTCGGGACCCAAAATTGCGTTCCCAGAATGTTTCAAAGGGTCGCATAGCAACTCCTGTGACTCCTCTCCCACAGGGCTGGCTGGGCTCGCCTCCCTGGTCCAAGCACTGCAACCTCCGGGGTCTCAGTGCCACTCAGGTTTGGCTGAGCCATCATGATGACAGGAGCCTGGGTAGGCCAAGTTTAAGTGAATGGCACATCTCCACTCACACAAATTTGGTCCAGTCAGGGGCTGGGGCCAAACCTGAGCAGCAGTGCAACCAACACCCGGAGCAGAGACCAAGCCCAGCCAGACCCACAGCACAGGAGCTGCAGGAGCCTCCACTGCGGGGTAAGTGCTGGGCAAGACCCCTCCTCAGGGGGCAGGACATGACCAAAACCACCCCAGGGCCTCCACCCCCAGGCTGTTTACTGGGACAGGCCATGAACATACACAAATGGGTCCTGAGCGCAAAAAGGTTGAGAACCATTGGTATAAGGCACCTTTATACTGGTATAACTGCATCCACATTAGAGGGGTTGAACCATTTTAAGTATATCAGGTAACATTAAAGTGATACAACTTTTGTATGTAGACAAGGCCGTAGAGTTAAGGTTGTTCAAATGTATTTTCTGCCAATGCAGTGACTGGAAGTACCCAGTTAAGGCACCAAGAAGTGAACATCTAGACCAACCCGGGTTCAGGCAATGCATGAGTTTCCCCAGGGCTATTCCATCACAGGGAAACTCCACCCACACGATGGAGCTCCTCTGGTGGCTCTTCTACAACACGGGGCTGGCCGGATAGAGGTGTGTGTGTGTGTTTGGGATGGGCCCATTCTTCCTTTGTGGTGAAGCCAAGAGAGTTATACAACAACTATACATCCTAAATGTGTGCTGAAAAATCTTCAAACTGTGCCTCACTAGCACTTATTGGCATGTGCCACATAAAGGATTGATCCAACTCCTGCTGGAACCAATGGGAATCTTTCAGTTGACCCTAGTAAGAGCTGGAGCAGGCCCTAACATACAGAAAATTGATGTTTCAGAGAGTTTGAAAGGATTTAATTAGGCCTGCTATTTTAAATCTATTTGACTATAAAGCCAGAAGCTTTGATTGCAGTCCAACTACACCTGGCTCAGCAGAAGCTATGAAAACCTCTCAAGTGACTTTTCTATACCTATACATGTCATGATTTAAAAATCTGATATCTTGACCTCTCTACTGAGGGCTATGAATCTCTCCTTGTCATTGAAATAAAGCTCTTGGGCCATATTCTCTGCTGGTGTATCTTAACCAGCACAGAATTTAGCTCCCTGTTTCCAGCTCTGCAGGATAAAGATGTATCAGGCCTTAAACATGTCACTGATGCAAAACTCCATATTATCTGTCCTGGCCCTCAAGCCAGTGTAATTTTCAGGGTGGAAAACTCCACATTTGAGATAAAAAAGAAAATATTTATCTGACAAGCTACCTTAAAGTGGAGACAGATCAGTGGGCAAATTTCAGGTGAAGCAGTCTAAGGTTTGTGACAAATACAGTTTCTCACATAGTTCTGCAAACTGTGTCCTTGCAATTTATTACATGAATAGCAGGTCCATATTCAGTGTTACTATCTCTAGCCTTTTTGTCACAAATCTCATAATACTTGGTGTATTCCTTGAAGCCCCGGAGCCTGGAGTCATTTGATAGCTGAGAATCTCAGCTTTAATTAAAAATGTAAGCTTCTAGCTCTCAGGACTGAAGAGAAAAGCTTACAAACATGATCCTAATGACTCAAAAACCAGAAGGGAAACAAAAAGAACCCAATAGATATTTAACCCCATCCCCCAAAAAACCCGCATTACCTCACTGGGAGTCTCATATTTTTGAATGCCTGGGAATTAAAATATTGATATATTCACTCACTAGTGAGGTTGTTTTCTAATCTGGAGTGTTGGATCTTTTAGGGAAACCTGGGGTCTATTCCCAGCTCTGCCACTGGCCTGCTGGGTGACCCTGAGCAAGTCATTTCCACTCTTCATGCCTCCATTTACCTATATCTGTAAAATGGGGATAAAGATACTGCCCTCCTTTGTTAAGTGCTTTGAGTTCTGTGGACAAAAAATTCTTTATAAGAGCTATGTACTAATTACTGTTATCCTGGGTTTATTTTGGTCACATTTTTGGAGGTTTCTAGTGAGCTCCCAGGGACTCATGCAAATAAGAGGGAGGAAGGTTGCTTGTACATCCAGATAAAATAAATTATCTTAAAACACTATGTATTTAATAACCCTGAATTCAATACCTATTTGTTTTAGTTATCACAGTTTAATTTACGTGGTTTGTGAATATTGCCGTTGACAGAGGCAAAACTAAAGGAAGGAAACAATCTCCTTCTTATGACATCAAAACAACGGAACCAGTATTTTGAAGTTTGAGCTATCCATGCTGCAATCTAAGCATTCAGGCCATTGCTCAGCCCTGGTAGCTGAGCTGGATGCTAGTCAGATGTGCCAGGGAGGAGGCCCCAGAGGCATTTCAACCAAGCGTCCTTCAGTTTATTGGGTGAAGCAGCTGTTCACATCCCTTATAGACCTTGCTGGCAGGGGATGCTTAGTGACTGTTTAGGTGTGGACAGCATTTTCACAGAAATATATAAAAGTAAAACATTGGTGATATGGTCCAGTGACATGGTCCTGTTCTGGATAGAAAGAGAAGTTATACTGAGATTGTTTTTAAAAGGCCACTGCAGATACCATGGATAAGATGGTCTTGATTTACTTGGTACTGCCTGAGTGCAGTCGGTGGACTAGATGACCTTTTTGAGGTCCCTTCCAGGCCTACATTTCTGTGATTCTATGGCAATGGACCAATTCACTGATGCCCAGCTGGGCCTGGACACACAAATCAAATGAGTGTCTGGAAGCCAAGGAGACCTTCTGAGACTCTAGAATTTGCCACAGAACTACAATTATTTCATGGCATTGGCACAACAGAGGCAAAAACAACAGCTAGGGAGGATGTGAAAGTGATACCTCTATGTTTTGGAGGAATTCATGTGTCCAATACTCATGTTGAGAAAGGAGATTCTAATCAGATGCAGGAAATGATGGCTCGACAAATATTATGTAGACCAGGTTGTATTGGCAATAATACAAACATCCAGTCAAATGCAAGTCAGGACAGGTCCCAAATAATAAAATCCCCTAAACCAGTTGAGACACCAAATAGAAAGGACAAATCTTGGACTTACCTGGGACAGCCCCATTATATAAGATAACTCAAATATAAGAAGTTATTAAATCAGACATGTTAAAAATGCTGTGGGAAAGAGGAACCAAAAGCATACTTGGTTTCAAATGGAAACTGTGATTAGGAATGCATGTCCATTAACTAATAGGAGACATTGGTGTTAAGACCTTCACCTTTGCCATCAGTGCATAAGGGCTGGGAACCAGATATGCAGAATTAACTCATGTTGGATTTGGACTTCTTTGAGGCTGATAACTGGGATAAAAATTGTCTGAATGGATACCATGATGTGCTTCTCATAGGGTAAAGTGGCAGAGGTCTGTGTGGTGAACCTAAAGGTTCCAGCCCTGCTGTTGATCCATGTGGATATCAACATGATGCCACAAGATGGAATTTCTGTTTGTTTGCTTTTTAAAAAACCAAGGAAACTGTACACAAAAAGCTATGTTGAAAGATTATTATTGAAGTTAAAAAGTCAAGTACTCAAAAGTTAGGAAATGCCAAAATTAAGGCTGACCTTGCAACCTTAATTTGGCCCCTTTGTGTGCATGAACTATGATAGTCTTTAATTACACGATCACATACTATCTTTTTCCACAGAACCCCTGCCTCATTCACTGCACAGGGTGGATGGTGCTTCAATTGACGAGTAGCTATTCAATATTTTGTTTTCTCCTCAATGGGCAGTGTGTAGCCCCAGGCTTTATTTACTGCTCACTAGAGCCCCATGTTTTTCACAAATACCAAATAATACACAATAAAATGAAAAACAACATAAAACAAAAAAACCCCAGCCCCTGGGGTCTCTGCACCACCCAGGTTTGGCATAGCCACCTCTCTGTCAGGGTGGCTGGGCCAAACCTGAGCAGTTCTGTGAATCCATGCATCAGGTTGCAGTGCCCAGAGTTCCAGTCCTGTGGTACAGGGGCCACTGCTGTGGGTTGGGTGTGTGTAGGCTTGCTCTCCAGCCTACCTGGGGCCTTTCCCCCCACCAGGGCAGGACCTGCCTGGCCCCCCGGGCCTCCCACCCAGGTGGATAAAATGAACCAACATGAAATTCCCCAAAAAATTATTTTTAAAAAAAGAATTCCCTGAAGACAGAATTATTAACTTCCTCGTGGAAGTTTTTTTATGGTGCTCATCACTAGAGTATCTGAGTGCTTCACAAACTTAAATTTATCATCACAGTATCCCTGTGAGGCAAGGGGTTGGGATTATCCCCATTTCACAAATAGGAAGCTGAGGCACAGAGATTAAAGTCAAAAGTGTCCACTCATATTGGATGCCCAATCTCAGACACTTAGGGCCCAATATTTCCGAGTGCTCACTCAGCATTATATAGCACTTTACACATTCAAAGCACAGCTACCACTGAGTTCAGTTGCAGTTGTGGGTGGCCAGCACTTCTGCAAATCTGTCTGCCGGGTAACAATTAGTGACCACAAGTGAAAAGTCTGGTTGAAGTGACTTTCCCAGAATCACAGAGGAACTCAAAAAACCTGTTCAGTGTTTTATACTAAAGTAAGTAATATGCCTCTGAATATATTCAAAGAAAGTATTGCCAATCCCAAGCATTCAAAAATCTTGAGTCAGACTGCCCCAAATCATAAGATTGGCTTTAAAATCATGAGAATTTCAAGATAATATGGTTGTTGGGGGGAGAGGAAGAAGGGTCTGTTTGGCTGTTTTTTTGGCCTGGTGTTCGAGTGTTCAAAGATCACATTTTCAAGCTTTTCTCTATGACAAGAGCTAGAAACTTTTTTTAAAATATGAAAGCCCAAATTCTCAGCTAATAACCTGATTCCAGTATCTGATACTTTAAGAAACACAACCAATATTGTGAAACTCACGATCAAATCATAAGAGCTGGCAACACTGCAAGGATCTACTGGGTGCTAATTTTATGTAGTTACTTTTCAGGGTAGAATTTTAAAACCAACATTTCAAAAGTGTCCATTAACACTGGTTGCGACAATGTTTGGGTGCCCTACCAGAGATCCACATGGATTCTGAGCAGCCACCGCTCTTGCTCCTCTGGATCCTAGTGGGTGCTTAGGAACTCTGAATATCAGGCTATAGGTGACTTACACTGAGTATCCAAACTTAGAGGACTGTAAGTTGGTGGGGTGACTGTGCAGAATCAAACCATAACAGCAGATACTGTTCAGTAGGAGAAGATCTTTGTGAACCCAAATCCAAAAAAGGTGATATAAGCATAAGCAGAGACCAACAAACACTTCCCCAGCTAAGGATCAAACCACTTCATCTGAATAGGCAGCCTTGACTTTCCCCAGGTATTCTCCCTATCCTATCTCTCCAGCAGCCCCTTTTATCGGCCAGCTGCTGCCTTGTGTACTGGGGACCAGTAGGACGCAGAAATGCTGTTACATGGATGCTCATGAAAATGTTGGCCTAAATGTTTACTTTTTGCTATCTGCTTAAATAATGTTGCTCATTGCATAACGGTAGCAAATAACTTTGTAGTGCTCACTTCACTGTGATCTGTTTCCAAAATGAATAGCAGCATAATCATTGTGCAGAGAGAGGAAGCTATCAAACCAAAACAAGCTTTCAGTTCTTCTTACCCTTTTAATAATCTTTTTGCAAGAGGGATGGATGTTAGTGTGTGATAAGTGGAAGCAACAAACCCTGTAAATGAGTGAGTATGATGACCCTTTCCTGTCTTGCTGCTGGAGCAGAACATTTCCAAAGTGCCCTAAACCCAGCTTCTAGATTTCAACCTAAACTTTTTGCACATGCCAAAAACTTAGATTTGTGTGAACACTTGTGTGCCAAAACCAGGTAGTTATACATCTAACAGCCCAGTCTGGGTTAACAGATCCATATTGGAGGGCATACAACAACTTGGGCATGCTGGTTTGGGTATGCAGTTTTAGAGGCCACATTTTGAAAATGTAGCCTTTGATCTCTGTCACGTCCTAAACCTTTTTCAAGGTTCAAGGTTAGGTCTTTTCAAGAAACTAACACACCTTCAATTGCACTGTAGACTTGTTTGGATAGGAAAGTTTTACCAGTTATACCAGTATTATTATAATTAAACTAGGCATGTAAAAGGTTAACCAGTTAACATTAGATTTACCAGGTAAACCGACCTTAACCGTTAACCCTCTGTGCGCCAGCAGGCACAGCCCTGGCCCCAGCCCCCCCCACGCCGTCCATCCGGAGGGACCCCAGCCCCGTCCATGCTGGGCCATCTGAAGCGACTCAGTTAACCGGTTAAATGATATAATTGTAATCATTTAACCGGTTAACTTTTTAAATGATATTTACATCCCTAAATTAAACCCTTCCAAAGTGACATAAGCTAAACCAAAACAAGGCGATTCTGACACAGGAATAAGATTGTCCACACGGGCGTTACACTGGTATAATTATATAGGTATAGGCTAAGGTGTTAATTTATACTGGTATTTCTTTCCTGCATAGAGAAGCAAATACATAGCCAGTATGTAGCATAGAACCTTACTGTTATCTTCTTATAGTCGCCCACCACATACAGGAGGTGCACAGCTGCATCTTCCTTATGCCAGTTTACAGGCAATACTCAAGACTATTCCTATAAGTCAAATGCACTGCACTAGTCCTCCATGGATAGGTATGGATAGGGTGACCAGACAAAAAGTGTGAAAAATTGGGACCGAGTGGGGGCGGGGGAGGAAATAGGCACCTATATAAGATAAAACCCCAAATATCGGGACTGTCCCTATAAACTCAGGACATCTGGTCACCCTAGGTATGGATAACTAGTGAAGTGCATTAAGGGAGGAAAGAGTGCAACCCTCTAGTGAGACATAGATAGAAAAAGGATTTACAAACCACTGCAGTTCCATGAGCATCCAGGAACAGTGATGTGTCTACAAAGAACTTGAGATTGCACAGTTTTGGTGAAGGTTGGATATACTCCACAAATTGAGGGGGCAGACACAGTCCCTGTCTATCACTAGCTGTGCCTAGTTTGCAAAAGTCCTGTCACAGCTTCCAAGAAGTCAAGAAAGCTTGGAGTCCAGGGGCGGCCTCGTTCCTCTTAGCCAGCAACACAGGTTACTGTATGCCTATTCCAATTTAAGGACATGCACTCTTTAACAGAGCCATTAGATGTTGAAAAAGAACAAAAAAATTGCAGGTTCATGACAGAAGAGGATTCCACCACCTCCCTAGGTAACGCATTCTAGTGTTTCACCACCCTCTTAGTGAAAAAGTTTTTCCTAATATCCAACCTAAATCTCCCCCACTGCAACTTGAGACCATTACTCCTTGTCCTGTCATCTGCTGTCACTGAGAATAGTCTAGATCCATCCTCTTTGGATCCACCTTTCAGGTAGTTAAAAGCAGCTATCAAAACCCCCCTCATTCTTCTCTTCCATAGACTAAACAATCCCAGTTCCCTCAGCCTCTCCTCATAAGTCATGTGTTCCAGTCCCCTAACCATTTTTGTTGTCCTTCGCTGGACTCTCTCCAATTTTTCCACATCCTTCTTGTAGTTTGGGGCCCAAAACTGGGCACACTACTCCAGATGAGGCCTCACCAATGTCGAATAGAGGGGAACGATCACGTCCCTCAATCTGCTGGCAATGCCCCTACTTATACAGCCCAAAATGCCATTGGCCTTCTTGGCAACAAGGGCACACTGTTGACTCATATCCAGCTTCTCATCCACTGTCACCCCTAGGTCCTTCTCTGCAGAACTGCTGCCGAGCCATTTGGTCCCTAGTCTGTAGCGGTGCATGGGATTCTTCCGTCCTAAGTGCAGGACTCTGCACTTGTCCTTGTTGAACCTCATCAGATTTATTTTGGCCCAATCCTCCAATTTGTCTAGGTCCCTCTGTATCCTATCCCTACCCTCCAGCGTATCTACCACTCCTCCCAGTTTAGTGTCATCGGCAAACTTGCTAAGAGTGCAATCCACACCATCCTCCAGATCATTAATGAAGATATTGAACAAAACCGGCCCCAGGACCAACCCTTGGGTCACTCCACTTGATAGCGGCTGCCAACTAGACATGGAGCCATTGATCACTACCCGTTGAGCCCGACAATCTAGCCAACTTTCTATCCACCTTATAGTCCATTCATCCAGCCCATACTTCTTTAACTTGCTGGCAAGAATACTGCGGGAGACCATGTCAAAAGTTTTGCTAAAGTCAAGGAATAACACATCCACTGCTTTCCCTTCATCCACAGAACCAGTTATCTCATCATAAAGGCAATTAGATTAGTCAGGCATGACTTGCCCTTGGTGAATCCATGCTGACTGTTCCTGATCACTTTCCTCTCCTCTAAGTGCTTCAGAATTGATTCCTTGAGGACCTGCTCCATGATTTTTCCGGGGACTGAGGTGAGGCTGACTGGCCTGTAGTTCCCAGGATCCTCCTCCTTCCCTTTTTTAAAGATTGGCACTACATTAGACTTCCCCCGATCGCCATGAGTTTTCAAAGATAATGGCCAATGGCTCTGCAATCACATCCGCCAATTCCTTTAGCACTCTCGGATGCAACGCATCCGGCCCCATGGACTTGTGCATGTCCAGCTTTTCTAAATAGTCCCGAACCACTTCTTTCTTCACAGAGGGCCGGCCACCTCCTCTCCATTCTGTGCTGCCCAGTGCAGTAGTCTGGGAGCTGACCTTGTTCGTGAAGACAGAGGCAAAAAAAGCATTGAGTACATTAGCTTTTTCCACATCCTCTGTCACTAGGTTGCCTCCCTCATTCAGTAAGGGGCCCACACTTTCCTTGGCTTTCTTCTTGTTGCCAACATACCTGAAGAAACCCTTCTTGTTACTCTTAACATCTCTTGCTAGCTGCAACTGCAAGTGTGATTTGGCCTTCCTGATTTCACTCCTACATGCCCGAGCAATATTTTTATACTCATCCCTGGTCATTTGTCCAATCTTCCACTTCTGGTAAGCCTCTTTTTTGTGTTTAAGATCAGCAAGGATTTCACTGTTAAGCCAAGCTGGTCGCCTGCCATATTTACTATTCTTTCTACACATCGGGATGGTTTGTCCCTGTCACCTCAATAAGGATTCTTTAAAATACCGCCAGCTCTCCTGGACTCCTTTCCCCCTCATGTTATTCTCCCAGGGGATCCTGCCCATCAGTTCCCGGAGGGAGTCAAAGTCTGCTTTTCTGAAGTCCAGGGTCTGTATTCTACGGCTTTCCTTTCTTCCTTGTGTCAGGATCCTGAACTCGACCATCTCATGGTCACTGCCTCCCAGGTTCCCATCCACTTTTGCTTCCCCTACTAATTCTTCCCGGTATGTGAGCAGCAGGTCAAGAAGAGCTCCGCCCCTAGTTGGTTCCTCCAGCACTTGCACCAGGAAATTGTCCCCTACATTTCCCACAAGATGTTCAGCTCCCATGGGACTTCTGGGGTGGGCTGGAGGTCTTGCAGGATTGGCACAAGATTTGCAGCTATAAGGTCTCACGGGATTTGTCACGAGATTTGGAAGCATGATAGGAGCCCTGCGCTCAGGACCACTTCCCAACAATAAAAAAGAGAATGCACTGGAGCACACCCACAGCTGATGTGGATTTGTGGACACAGCATCAAGCACTGGGTTTTCAAGAGCATTCATAGATTCCAAGGCCAGAAAGGACCAATGTGATCATCTAGTCTGATCTCCTGTATAACACAGACCATGGAACTTCCCCAAAGTAAGTTCTAGCACATATCTTAAAAAAAAAAAATCCAATCTTGATATAAAAGTTTCCAGGAATGGTGAAATCTACCACAACCTTTGAAATGATGTTCAAATGGTTAATTACCATCACTGTTTAAAAATGTACACCTTATTTCCAGTCTTAATTTGTCTAGCTTCAACTTCCAGCCTCTCATTACACCTTTCTCTTCTAGGCTGAAGAGCCCACTGTCAAATATTTGTAGGTAGCTACAGACTGTGATCAAGTCACTCCTTAACCTTCTTTGTATTTAAGCTAAATAGATTGAGTCTCTCACTATAAGACACACTTTCTAATCCTTTAATCATTCTCTTGGCCAGTGGTGGGCAACCTGTGGCCCACACGCAGCACATAAGGGTAATCTGCTGGCAGGCCGTGAGACAGTTTGTTTACATTGACCGTCTGCAGTCACACCTGCCCACAGCTCCCAGTGGCCACATTTTGCCATTCCCGGCCAATGGGAGCTGCGGGAAGCGGCGGCTGGCACATCCCTACTAGTACTCCAGCAGAAGTCACACCAGTACCAAATAGCAAGGTAAAAAAACTTCTCTCCTCCTACTCAAAATTCCCCTGTTCATTTTTGCTTCCAAGGATTGCATTAGCTCTTTTGGCCATAGCATTGCACTGGGAGCTCATGTCAGATGATTATCCACCATAACCTCCTTATTCTAATATTGCCACTTGCCTGGGCATACAACAGATGGCAAAGTGTAACGCATAATTTCAATTCAACATTTGAAAGCCTCATGAGCACACTGATCTCCAGGGAGCTCTCTTTTTCATTTTCATCCTGCTGTGTCTATGTTAGATCAACCCACGTTGATTATTTTATTATATTTATGCCTAAATGCATGAAATAGTTTTGCTGTTTGTTCTTCTGATTATAACTTGTATTCCAGTAATGCCCAAGAGTCCCAGTCATAGCCTCATTATGCCAGGTGCTGTACATACAGCAGGGGGTTGGACTAGATGACCTCCTGAGATACCTTCCAACCCTGATATTCTATGATTCTGATACACATAGTAAGAGACAGTCCTGGCACCACAGAGTGTACAGTGTAACTGAATATAAGTCACAACAAACTGATGCTAAGAAGCAAAGAAACAATGGAGGAGGAAAGACAAGATCAACAACGGGTATTTCAGGTTTCAGAGTAGCAGCCGTGTTAGTCTGTATCCACAAAAATAAAAGGAGTACTTGTGGCACCTTAGAGACTAACAAATTTATTTGAGCATGAGCTTTCGTGAGCTACAGCTCATTTCATCGGATGCATGCAGTAGAAAATACAGTGGGGAGATTTTATATACACAGAGAACATGAAACAATGTTTAGTGGGTATGTCGTCACTGCAGAATTAGCTCGTTATTTACTCTTAAATTAACACCCTCTCATGTTAGCCTAGCTGGAGTGAGAGCAACCACTCTGCAAAATAACACTCAGGCAACATAAAATAGATGCATCCACACTGCACTAGTGTGTCAGCAGCACTCAAGCTTCAAGCCCCTACTCCCTGACAGGCCAGCTAAGTTTAAAGTACCACCTAATTCAAGCTAGAGATATTTGTGTGTGGTTGGCAGTCTGGTTAGGAGCAACACTCAAATAGCTAACACAGCAACAAAGACAAGCCTAGTGACAGGACCATGTGGTTACATAGCTCTGTGCACTATCAGGTGGTTTCAAGTCATTCAGAGTTTGGAGGTGGTTGTTTTTGTTCCAACCTCTGAGCAAATATTCTTTGTGTAATTATGTCATGCACTTATGTGCATGCTGATAAGTGAGTAATCTTTATTTCCTTTCCTACTGGAGCATAGTGGACTGAAAACTGTTTTCTCACCCTCCTGGATTTGTGCGGCCCACCTGATGATCACTTTAGATAAGCTATTACCAGTAGGACAGTGGGGTGGGAGTAGGTATTGTTTCATATTCTCTGTGTATATATAAAGCCTGCTGCAGTTTCCACGATATGCATCTGAGGAAGTGAGCTGTAGCTCACGAAAGCTTATGCTCTAATAAATTGGTTAGTCTCTAAGGTGCCACAAGTACTCCTTTTCTTTGTGTAGATACCGTGTTGCTTACCGCTAGGGTGACCAGATGTCCTGATTTTATAGGGACAGTCCCAATATTTGGGGCTTTTTCTTATATAGGCTCCTATTACCGCCCACCCCCTGTCCCGATTTTCACATTTGCTGTCTGGTCACCCTACTTACATCACCAGTTGCCACTCCGGGACTGACAGAGAGAGCCCCATTGCCAGCAGCCTGCCCAGGGGTGGCGGGACTCCAGTGGGCAGCCCCCTACAATGCCCCACTTAAGCCGGTGCAAGCGCTCCTGGTGAGGATGTGCACCGCTGGCAGAAGGAGGGCAGCGTGCACACAAACAGCCGATTTAATTACTGCGGAGGCTGTAGGTCAACCTAACTTAAGTCAATCTAATTGTCTAGTGTAGACATGACCTCATTATCACAGCATGCCATAAAGGCAGTGGAATTTATCTAATTATAATTCAGATCAGCAGCAGACAACATCCTGGAAGAATGTCATGCCTGATAAAACCCCAAAACTACAGTCCATATAACTGAAATTTATTAGAAACTTCATATTTTGCAGGTAAGCATTTATGTCCATTGGAATAACATGTGCTGGGTACTTAGAAAAATGGCAAGTACAGAGAAAAGAAAGCTTAATCTCAATGGCAATTGATATTAATCTCTTACAAGCTGTCCCCAAAACAGAGATATAGCTTTAGCTGTTTGGACACCAGTCTTAACAATACACTGAAATTTTCCAAGAAATATAGACTGAGGGAAAAGAGGCACTGAAAAAGACAGGGGAAAAGATAAATAAAGCAATTCAATAGAATGAAACAGAAAGAACAAAGCCAAGAAAGACAACAGATTAATTAAAAAGAAATTTTTTTCCCAACACCACCCATTCCCCCCCCAGCTGGTAAAGGCTAACCAAATGTGTGAACTTCCTATCCTCCATTGCTCTACTTTAACCACTGTTCTTCTCCATGTTTTCATGGGTTAGGCAGTCAAAGAGTGCTGCATAAAGCCGCCTGAGGGTGCTTTAAGGCTTAGCCATGCACTAAACACAAATAGCTTTTTTTCCCATGTGCACAGTCAGGCATGCACAAAAGGGTCATTCAAGATGGGTATGGGCTCATCAGCGCATCACAGAATCATATAAACATAGGGCTGGAAAGGACCTCAAGATATACATGCTGGAAGTAGGGGTGCTGCTGCATCCCCTGGCTTCAAGTGGTTTCTGTCATATGCAAGGTTTACAGTTTGGTTCAGTGGCTCTCAGCACCCTCACTAAAAAAAGCTGTTCCAGCATCCCTGCCTTGAGAAGTTCCTTCCAACCCCTACAAACATCAAGGAGACATGTACAACATAAGCAGCAGTGTATACTCCTTGTGCAATCTGAACATACGCAAGCAGCAAAGGCTGTGAAACAACACATGGGCCCTATTATGCGTGTTTACTAGCACCAATCACCAGGGAATGTGGATACACACAGCGATAGTACAGGCTGTTATACACTCACAAACCTTGCAGGGTAAATTTGCAATAGAATAATCCTTTCTCACGTAAGAGGGTGAACCCTGGGCCATGCTACCCCACAAAGGCACAAGAGCTGACCCTTACCTCCTTCAGAGCAAGGCACAGTTTGGAGGCTAAACGCTGGGTCTGAGGCTGACAGAGTTGCATGAGAGGCTGATCAGAACCTGGCTCTGTGCCTGCTTCGCCATTCTCTGGGGTGTCTGTGTGTCCTTGGTAACTCTGTTTACAATAGTGAGAGCTGCTGTCCCTTTTGTGATGGTTATATAACACTTCCCACTCCCCTTATATGGTTCTCCTGCAATTTACCTGCTGTTTCCTGGGAAAGGGAGGGGGCCAGCTGCCAGTATGGGAGAAATGTCATTACTTGTATTCAGTGTTATATAGTTTGGGGTTCTAGGACTTCCTAAAGTTTCCTGAGAGTATCTTCTGAAAAATCTCTCCATCAAGAAGAATCTGCTGTTGAACCATTACAGCAGGTATAACCAACCTACGTGTATTTTATATTTTTGCTATTTGAGGCGGCATATGGCTAGGAGATAGCGTTAAGTGATAAGAGCAGGGGTGGCAGGAGACCCAGCTCTAACACTGACTTACTGCGTGATCCTGGGTGAATCACACAGGCTAAAACTTTTAAGTGTCTTATCAACTAATCTGGGTGCCTGAATGACTAGGTGTTCCACATGACCTACTGCCTGATGTTTAGTGAAGTGCTCAGCACCTGCAGCTCCCTGACTTCAGCTGAACTGGTGCAGCATTGTAAACCCCATGCATTCAAAAGGCAGCAGTCAGGCCCCCAAAAATCATGTCATCCGGGTGGCAAGATTTGAGGGGCCTGGTATATCAGTGTTGCCAACTTCTGTGCAAATTCTATGATCTTTGGTGTTTTTCTTAAAGCCCCAACTCCTGGAATACATATACGTATTCTCATGATTACAGGTGACCTGGGGTTGTGATTTTTCAATGCTTGGGGGGTGACAATACTGAGGCTGGATTGTGAGGAGAGGTTCACTGTCAGGGGTGGAGGTGGAAGGATGTGCAAAGGGAAGCCCAGGGTGGTGAATGGGTGAGGAGATTAATTAGGAGCAGTGAGATATCTCCTGGGAAGAGAGACTGGATTTGTTCCCCTTAGAAAGGGGATGAAAAAGAGGAGACATCCTAAAAGTCACCCAATAAAATTAATCGGGAGCAGGTTTAAAACAAACAAAAGGAAGTACTACTTCTCACAACAGACAGTCAACCTGTGGAACTCCTTGCCAGGGCATGTTGTGAAGGCCAAAAACTGTAACAGGGTTCAAAAAAGAACTAGACAAGTTCATGGAGGGCAGGCCCATCAGTGGCGATTAGCCAGGATGGGCAGGGACGCCACCCCACGCCTGAAGCGTCGCTAGCCCCTGTTTGCCAGAAGCTGGGAGTGGGCGGCAGGGGATGGGTCACTCGATAACTGCCCTGTTCTGGTCGTTCCCTCTGAAGGGCCTGGCGCTGGCCACTGTCGGCAGACAGGGTGCGGGGCTGCAGGGACCACTGCTCTGGCCCAGCCTGGCCGTTCGCACGCACAAGCCGGGAAAGGAAACGGCGGCCTCGGTTCCCCGGTCTCACAAGTCACCAGCAAGGGGCCAGGCAGCTGAAAAGGTGGCAGGTTCAAAACCAACACAGCTAGTCGGTGGAACTCCCTGCCGCAGGATGTCCCCGCGGCCTCCAGCCCCGCAAGGGTGTGGGGGCTCTGCTCTGCCACTGGCTGCCCCGCTTCGCCGCCGCCGCCGCCGGGGCCCCGCCCCTCACGCCGGGCCCCGCTCCGCCCCAGGCACCCGCCGGCGCCACCCACTGCGGCGGGGGGGGGCGGGGGGCTGCGGTTCGCCCGGCCTTGGCGCTCGGCCCGCGAGCGCACGGCACGCGGGGCCGCCCCGCCCAATCAGGGCCATGCGCGCGCGCGCGCGCGCGCGGGCCCGCCCGCCGCGTGGGCAAGCCGCCCCGCGCGCTCCCGCCCCCCTGCACGCGCCTCGCCCCCCCCGCCCCGGCTTTCCCAAGCCGCAGTCACCAGCCCTCCGAGAACGGGCCGAGGGGGGGCGGGCGTGGCTCGCGGCGCGTGACGGGCTTGCCGCTCGGCCAATCCTAGCGCTCCCCTCCAGCAGCCCGGCCAATCGCCGCCCGGGAGCGGTTGCCTGGCTGCCGGAGCAGGGAGCGGCGCGGGCCGTCGCCGGGGCTGCTGCTGCTGCTGGCCGCGGCCGCCACCCGCCCCGTTGTGTGCGCGCCGCCGGGCCGCCGTCGCCATGTCGTCGCCGTCGTCGTCCGGGGAGCAGTACGAGGAGGAGGAGGACGGCGCCTACGAGAGCCAGGCCAAGCGCCTCAAGCCCAGCGCCGCCGCCGAGGAGGGCGAGATCGAGTACGGCGGCGCCGAGGAAGGCGAGGGCCGGCGGGAGAAAGCGGCGGCCCCCCGCGGAGGGGGCTTCTCGGGCGGGGTGAGAGCGGGGCAGGGTTCCCGCGTCCCAGCCCGAGAGAGAGGGAAGCGGGGGCTCTGGGGACCCGAGGGGGGCAGGCGGGGGGGGCTCTGGGGGGCAGGGGGGGGCTCTGGGGACCCGAGGGGGGCAGGCGGGGGGGGCTCTGGGGACCCGAGGGGGGCAGGCGGGGGGGCTCTGGGGGGCAGGCGGGGGGGGGCTCTGGGGCCCCGGCGGGGAGCTGGCTGGCACGGACTGTGGAGGGGCAGGAGGTGCCGGGGAGGATTGCGGGAGAGGGTGATCATCCCCCCACAAGTGGTGGGGCAGGAGGTGTTTCAGGGAGTTACTGATTTCCCCCTCTCCCCCCCCTTTTCCATGGGGGGAGGCAGGAGGAGATGCTGATTATTCCCCCCCCGGGGGGGGAGGAGGAGGAGGGGCGGCGGCGATGTCCCTATTCCCCCTTCGCCATGCGCGCAGGAGGGGGCCAGGCCCTGCTCTAGTCTGTAAGGTGTAGATGGTCTGCTTTTGTGTTCCTAGGACTTCTCTATTCATGGTGAGCTCTGTTGCCATTTGCGGTATAGCCATCGTAGACCTTGTGCCTACTCTTTGCTGGCTGTAGCTATAAAAGCCTGGAAGGGGAGAGAAGGGTTTTTTAATCCTGCTCTCCTACATTTTGTCTGGCAAGTTTGGCAACATACACATAGATTAAAAAAAAAAAAAAACCCTAAATCCTTCTCCTTCAACGCATATGTTTGAGCGAGTGTGGGGTTTGTTATCATTCCATTTCCCCCTGGCTCCCATGTGCTCTGTGTACCTACTTATAGCTGAATAGTGAAATGAAATCACTGTTCTCTGAACCCATTAATATAGGTTAACCCTGCTTTGGTGTCTTCTCCACAATCCTGTATTGGGTTTGTTAATTAACTATCCAGTTTATTAATTGATATGAAATTTTCTCTGCATCACTCTTCACGGTTGGAAAAAGGATCGTATGGATGCTCATTAATGTTCACTGGAAAATCTTGAAATTTGGGGAGCCTTTGGATATTCCTTGTGTTAAAACAAATTTGTTCTGCATCAGAATGTAGGAAACTGAGTTTAGTGTTGTGATTGTTTGTTGTGGGTTTTGATTTTTTGGTATTGTGAAAGAACTTCTGCTGTTAGTATCCCTCCATCCAGTAAACTTTCCGATGGAGATGATGATAACTCTAAATCAATGAGAGAAAAAGTTCCCGAAACAAACTGCGGTATTAATACACCATTGATGAAAATTAACTCTTGAGTACTGTAATTGACTCCATGACAAGCTTTAATGCACAATTAGATGGCATTTCTGTGTTTGGATGTAACATGATAACTTTTGAACTCTGCATCTGATAAGTCCAAAATATTAGGGAATGTTCTAGAGGCGTCAATGGACAGAACCCATATTGATTTTGATGAAAACTGGAAAAACCAAAAGTGGGAACTGGGGGACACATGGAGGCCCTGGCATCTGGTTAGCACACCCATCCGTTTCACCGTATAACTGTCTAGACTGAGATCAAAGAATTGGTTGATGGGAGCTGTTAACACTTTCCAGCATAATGCCCCATCTCAGCTCTGCCCTTCCAGTACAATTTTAAAATATTGACCCCATTAAAGTTGTCTTTGAGAGAGAGAGAAAGAAAGAAAGAAAACAAACTATGGGGGCGTCGGAATGTTATGGAGAGCAGGACGGCACATAGAACCCCTGCCATGAGGGCAGTGGAGAACATTAATATGGTAGGGATACAGCCCCTAGCACGTGGCTGAAGAAGGACTGTGCGGGTTCACTCGGGCATCAGGGAAGAGAGGTTTCAGGGAGTCTCTGAAATAATGCAGATGGGAGGGTGGCACAGCTTAGCTTGTGGTAGGCAGTAGAGGAATGCAAGTAGTCCCTGGTTTGTGCAATGTGCTTGGCCTACAGAAGCAACAGCGTGCAACCCTCTAGAGCAGGGGTCGGCAACCTTTCAGAAGTGGTGTGCCAAGTCTTCATTTATTCACTCTAATTTAAGACTTCACGTGCCAGTAATACATTTTAACATTTTTAGAAGGTCTCTTTCTATAAGTCAATAATATATAACTAAACTATTGTTGTATGTAAAGTAAATAAGGTTTTCAAAATGTTTAAGAAGCTTCATTTAAAATTAAATTAAAATACAGAGCCCGGTGGCCAGGACCCGGACAGTGTGAGTGCCACTGAAAATCAGGTGTGCCATAGGTTGCCTGCCCCTGCTCTAGAGTATAAACAGTGGAGGGGGGGAGTTGCTTGCTTTACAACTTTGCTGTATTTGTCATTTTACCTTTGGGATATTTCCAGAGGAAACAAAAAAAGAGACAAAGTGGTGAGTAGAGAAAGGAACCTGCAGTGTGGGAAATGTGGAGCTTGATGTATCAAGGAGTGGAGTGGTCTGGAGAGGATAATCTGGCTGTAGCAGGGTAAGAAAAGGGGCACAGACAGACGTACAAGGAAGAAGAGAAGAGTGAAGAAGTAAAAAAGCACAGAGAGCTAAAGTGAATACTGAAAGGGAAAATATATGCTGGAGAAAGAAGAAGAGTGTAAACAGGTGAGACCAACTGGAAGACAAAAAATGTAATAGAAACAAATAGCAAATGTTAAAAGATTTATAGAAAATCTGAATTAGATTTTTTGAAATAGTGAATTGAGGACTAAAGGTGGGGAGACAGTAAAAACACAAAAGGAGGCAGACCTAAAACATTATTTAAAGTAGTAATGTGACTCAATGCCCAGGTACTTCAGCAATTCAGTGAAGTTGCTTCTGGTGAAATCTTTATATGTGAACCTTGTTTGTGCCTCAAGTGCTGGGTTACGTCAGCTCTTGATGCTGCAGTTCTACATAAGTGCTCTCAGCTTCAATCATATAGTTATTTTTATTTTAGTGGCTTCTTGTTGGAGGAGGGCAGGGGGAGCACATCATGTCTTTGTCTTATCACACAGCCTTGAGTGGGTAGAGAAGGACCCTATCTTTAATAATATTTTTTAAAATTAGAATCATATTTATTATGGTATTGCAAAGGGCCAGCCGAAAATGAGGTCCCATTGTACAGACAAGGAGTAGTAGATGGTTCCTTCCCCAAAGAACTTACAATTTTTAATAGACAAGACAGAAGGGTTATAACACACAAGCAGAATGAACAGTGTGATGGTGGCAAATATCATGCTAGTTCTACTCTTTTTTGGGGGAGGTTTACTTGAGGGGGGATAAGTTAAATAGAAAGGTGAGGGGGGCAGAGGAGAAGAGGGTAAGAGGGGCAGGTGGGGAGTGAAGCTGAGACAAAGAGACTGAGGGAGAGTCCAGAGGGAAAGGGTTGGAACAAAGAGGCAATCAGCCCAGGGCAAAGAAATCCAGTCAAAACTGTAGAATTATACCAAATAGACCAGAGGTGGGCAAACTGTGGCCCACGGGCCACATCCGGTCCGCAGGACCGTCCTGCCCAGCCCTTGAGCTCCTGGCCGGGTAGGTTAGCCCCTGGCCCCTCCCCTGCTGACCCCCTTCCCTGTAGGTATGTCGCCGCGCGGGCAGCGTGGTTTGCGCCTGCCCACCTCCCAGGCTTTCCAGTAAGCCTGTTGTGCCGCTCTGAGCCGCACGGTAAGGGGGCTGGGAGCGGGGAGGTTGGATAAGGGGCCGGAGGTCCCAGGGGACAGGGAGCGGGAGCGGTTGGATTGGGTGGAGGTTCTAGTGGGTGGGTGGTCAGGAGACAGGGAGCAGGGGGTGGAGTTCTGGGGGAGGATAGGAGGTCCTGGGAGGGGGCAGTCAGGGGACAAGGATCGGGCGGGGGGGTGTTCTCAGAGAGGCCGTCAGGGGGTGGATAGGGGGCAGGGGCCAGGCTGTTTGGGGAGGCACGCCCTTCCCTACCTGGCCCTCCATACCGTTTCACAACCCCAATGTGGCCCTTGAGCCAAAAAGTTTGTTCACCCCTGAAATAGACAGTGCGTCTACTATCAACTGATGTTCTGGAAATTAAAAGCTAAATGATTGAATTCTCAAATTCAGTTTTATTTACTGCTGAGTAAAGTTGGTAATACTAATCTAGTCTCCTGGATTTGGTTCAGGATAAGATTGTCGTGCCTGGTGGAACTGCTGGTACCATCCTAGGAGGCAAAGGAGTTGGTGCAGAGAGACCTCTGTGTAAAAAAGAGAATGTTGATAATGATTATAATCTCTACATAAACCTGCAAGGCTTGTTTTCAGATGGAGTCAATCTGAAAATGCTATAAATAAACTTCAAACCAGACTCCAGTGAGAGACTGTTGAATTGGAATTCATTTGCAAATTGGATACAATTAATTTAGGCTTGAATACAGTCTGGGAGTGGCTAAATCATTATGCAAGGTAACCTATTTCCCCTTGTTTTTTCCTCTCTCTCCTCTCCCCTCCCCCCCCCTCCTCAGACGTTCTTGTTAAACCCTGGATTTGTGCTGGAAATGGCCCACCTTGATTATCATACACATTGTAAGGAGAGTGATCACTTTAGATAAGCTATTACCAGCAGGAGAGTGGGGTGGGGGGAGAGAAAACCTTTTGTAGTGGTAAACACCCATTTTTTCATGGTTTGTATGTATAAGAACATCTTCTGTATTTTCCACGGCATGCATCCGATGAAGTGAGCTGTAGCTCACGAAAGCTTATGCTCAAATAAATTGGTTAGTCTCTAAGGTGCCACAAGTACTCTTTTTCTTTTTGCGAATACAGACTAACACGGCTGCTACTCTGAAACCTGCATTTTTATGTTGCTTAGCTGCCTTTGCTGGTGCTGATATCTGTAGGTCAAGATACGGTGACCACTAGAGCATAGGAACTATAATGGCGATGTCCTGAATAGCTGCGGTATACATCATTGACATCGATGACGGCTTTTTCAGACCATTTGTGTTTCTTTTCTTGTACTGATAGCTATTTAAGGGGGAGTTCAAGGGTGCCACAGTAGTTTGACAACTGCAGCGCCTTTCACAATAGCTCAGCTATAATCTATATCTACTGTCCTGGGTAATCATTAGAATGCTTTTTGAACACTTTTACCTTTTGCTTCAGCATATACCATGAATAAGGCTAAGATTTTGTCACGGTTATTTTTAATCAAAGTCACGGTCAGGTCACGGGCAATAAACAAAAATTCACGAAGCCCGTGACCTATCCGTGACTTTAATAAAAAAATAACTGGGGGCAGAGCTAAATATGGGAGAGGAATGGAGTCCCATGGTGGGGGAGGGAGAGGGGACTGACAGGCCAAGACCCCCTGCTCCAGCAGCCGCAGCAGAGGCTGCAGCCATGGGGAGCACACAGCCCCCCACTCTGGAGATGGCCGCAGCTGCAGGACAGGGGCACATGGCTGCAGCTGGAGCTCCCACCATGAGGCTGGGGTGTGCAATCCTGGCTTCAGCCACAGGGTTGGGGTGCACAGCCCCAGCTGTAGCTGCTGGGCAGGGGTGCGGGGCCCCAGCTGCAGTCTTCCCCCTCACCCCCGCAAACCACAGGGCAGGGGCTGTAGGGTCCTGATTCCAGCTATCCAGCTTTCAGTTGCAAGCTCTTGCAGCAGGGCAGGGGTGCACAGTCCCACCTCCAGCCGCTGCCTCAGCTGCTGACAGCTGAAGTGGAAGAAGTCACAGCGGTCCGGTAAAGTCAAAGAATCCATAACTGCCTTGACCTCCGTGACTAAAATCGTAGCCTTAACCATGACTCTTCTGTAGGTTTTGTGGATTCCTGACTTAGGGCTGAACTACACACAGTTCTTGTACTGCTACAACAGTGGTTCTCAAACTTTTGTACTGGTGACCCCTTTCACAGAGCAAGCCTCTGTGTGTGACCCCCCCTTATAAATTTAAAACACTTTTTTACATATTTAACACCATTATAAATGCTGGAGGCAAAGCAGGATTTGGGGTGGAGGCTGACAGCTTGTGACCCAGTATGTAATAACCTTGTGACCCTGTGAGGGGTCCCGACCCCCAGTTTGAGAGCCCCTGTGCTACAACTGTATTGGTTTAATTAAAGCAGCACAACCCTCGTGTGGACACAGTTATAAGAATGGCCATAGTGGGTCAGACCGGTGGTCCATTTAGCCTGGTGTCCTGTCTTCCACCAGTGGCTGGTGCCAGATGGTTCAGAGGGAATGAACAGAACAAGTTAATTATTGAGTGATCCATCCCGTCACCCAGTTCCAGCGTCTGGCAGTCTCATAGACTTTAAGGCCAGAAGGGACAATCATGATCATCTAAAAGAAAAGGAGTACTTGTGGCACCTTAGCGACTAACAAATTTATTTGAACATGAGCTTTCGTGATGCATCCGATGAAGTGAGCTGTAGCTCACGAAAGCTTATGCTCAAATAAATTGGTTAGTCTCTCAGGTGCCACAAGTCCTCCTTTTCTTTTTGTGAATACAGACTAACACGACTGCTACTCTGAAACCTATCATGATCATCTATGTGTGATTTCCTGTGTGTGATTGTGTGAAAGTGTGATTTCCTGCACATTGCAGGCCACAGAACCTTGGTCATCCACTCCTGTAATAGATCCATAAGCTCTGGCTGAGTGACTGAAGTCCTTGAATCATGTTTTAAAGACTTCAAGTTACAGAGAATCCACCATGGATGGTGTCAAGTATCGGGGTAGCCGTGTTAGTCTGTATCTACAAAAACAACAAGGAATCCGGTGGCACCTTATGCCCAAATAAATCTGTTTGTGTTTAAGGTGCCACCAGACACCTTGTTGTTTATTAGAGAATCCACCATTTACTCTAGTTTAAACCTGCAAGTGACCCATGCCCTATGGTGCAGAGGAAGTGAAAAACCACCAGGGTCTCTGCCAGTCTGATCCAGGAGAAAATTCCTTCCTGACCCCAAATATGGTGGTCACTTGGATTCTAGGCATGTCATCAAGAACCTAACAGCCAGTTGCTTGGGAAAGAATTCTCTCTAGTAACTCAGAGTCCTCCCTGTTTAGTCCCATCACCGGCTGCTGAGAGTTATTTGCTATTAGCAGTCGCAGATGGGCTACATGCCATTGTAGGCAGTCTCACCATACCATTCCCTCCATAAACTTGTCAAGCTCAGTCTTGAAACCAGTTAGGGATTTTTGCCCCCACTGCTTCCCTTAAAAGTCTGTTCCAGAACTTCACTCCTCTGATGGCTGGAAAACTTGGTCTAATTTCAAGCCTAAACTTGTTGATGGTCTGTTTATATCCATTTATTTTTGTGTCAACATTGGTGCTTAACTTAGATAACTCTTCTCCCTCTCTGGCATTTATCCCTCTGATGTATTTATAGAGAGCAATCTTTTCTCCCCTCAGCCTTTGTTTGGTTAGGCTAAACAAGCCAAGCTCTTTGAGTCTCCTCTCAGAAGATAGGTTTTCCATTCCTCTGATCATTCTAGTAGCCCTTCTCTGCACTTGTTCCAGTTTGAATTCATCTTTCTTAAACATGGCATGGGAGACCAGAACTGCACACAGTATTCCAGATGAGGTTTCATCCGTGCCTTGTATAATGGTACTAACACTTCCTGCTCTCTGCAGGAAATATCTTACCTGATACATCCTAGGATTGCATTAGCCTTTTTCATGGCTGCATCCATATTGGCGGCTCATAGTCATCCTGTGATTGACCAATACACCCAGGCCTTTCTCCTCCCTTGTCACTTCCAACTGACAAGACGCCAGCTTATAGCAAAAATTCCTGTTATTAGTCCCTAAGTGCATGACCTTGCAATTTGTGCTATTAAATTTCATCCCATTTCTATCTCTGTAGTTTTCGTGGTCATCCAGATCTTCTTGTATGGTATTCCTGTTCTCCGTACTGGCAATACCTCCCAATTTTTTGATATCTTCAAATTTTATTAGCACACTCCCACTTTTTGTGCCAATGCAATTAATGAAAATGTTAAATAATATCGTTCCCAAGACCAATCCTGAGGAACTCCACTAGCAGTCTCCCTCCAGCTTTACAGTTCACCTTTCAGTATGACCTGTTGTTGTCTCCCCTTTAACAAGTTCCTTATCCACCTTTCAGTGCTCATATTAGTCCCCATCTTCTCCAATGTAACAAATAATTTCCCATGTGGAACCATATTGAGTGCCTTACTGAAATCCAGATAGATTAGATCTACCGCATTTCCTTTGTCTAAAAAAAATCTTCTCAAAGTGAGATATCAGGTTGGTCTGGCACAAGCTACCTTTTTGTAAAACCATGTTGTGTTTTATCCTGATTTATCATTTACCTCTTTGTTCCTAACTACTTTCTCTTTCAAAATTTGTTCCCAGATCTTGCATACAATTCAGGTCAAACGAACAGGCCTGTGGTTTCCCAGAACACTTTTTCCACCTTTCTTAAAAATAGGTATTATATTGGTAATTCTCCAGTTGTAGGGTATGACCCCAGAGTTTATGGATTCATTAAAAATCTTTGCTACTGGACTTCCAATTTCATGTGCCAGTTCCTTTAATATACTTGGACACAGATTATCCAGGCCCCCTGATTTGGTCCCATAAAGCTGTTTTAGTAATTTCTACTTCCATATCCTCATTTCCAGTCAGTAGTTTAGGGACACCCAGAGCATGAGGTTGCATCCTTGACCATGTTGGCTAATAGCCATTGATGGACCTATCCTCCAGGAACTTATCTGAGTTTTGTTTTGTTTTTGTTTTGTTTTTTTAACGCAGTTATGTTTTTGGCCTTCTCGACATCCCCTGGCAGCAGGTTCCACAGGTTGACTATGCATTGTGTGAAGAAGTACTTCCTTACGTTTCTTTTAAATCTGCTGTCCGTTAATTTCATTGAGACACCCCGGTTCCTGTGTCTTATTCACTTTCTTCACACAATTCATTATTTTATAGACGTCTTTCATATTCCGCCCTTAGTTGTTTTACTTCTAAGATGAACAGTCCCAATCTTCATAATATCTCCTGAGATGGAAGTTGTTCAATACCCCTAATCATTTTTGTTGCCATTCTCTACTTTTTCCAATTCTAATATATCTTTTTTGAGATGGGGCTACCAGTACTACACTGCATATTTTAGGTGTAGATGTTCCATGGATTTACATTGTGGTATTATGATATTCCTGTCTTACTATCGATCCCTCTCCTAATGCTTCCTAACATTCTATTATTTTTTCTGACTGCCATTGCACATTAAGCAGATAAGATACAGATATAGATATATAAAATATTGGTATAGCTTATTCTTGTAGAGGTACATTTATAGCAGTAGAAAATTGTTGAGACCAGTCCTTACACCCAGGGGTGTCATCTTGTTGTATCCTCATACTGCTTCCCAACACATCTGTGCACATCTGATTGTCTGAATATTCGCAAGTGGGGCTGAATCAGGAGCTTTCAGGTAGGAGTCCTGTCAGCCTTAAAGGTTGCAAATCCTGCTAAACACCTCTTACACCCATGGTAAGAGACTTAGATTTTTGTTACCTCTTTCCCACTCTTTCCCCAAGGAACTTTTGCCAGTATTATCCCTGAGCTGCTACAAGTACTGTGTCTTTCTGTTCTGTGGGTCCCTCCACATTTTATGCATGGGGATTCTTGAGCATTAATATGGCTTTTATTCCCCCTCCAAACCTTCAGCTCCATCTGCAAGAGGTTGGTCTTCCCGTGTGACACTGGATAAGGGGGAACTTGTGTTTTGGGAGCCACTTGGGCTAACCAAAATAGGGATGTCTGCAGGAGATAACTTTGGCTGCCCAGAGTCATTGTCAGACTGAATGAGGTGCTGACTGGCTGGGTCTCTGTGACGCAGCTGGCCTTCTGAGCACACTGGTATAATTAGGCTTGGCAGAAGCTGGTTTTTATTTTTGGCAGATGATGATGATGATTTTTAAGCATTTTATTTTTATCTATTTTAAATTTTCACATTTGTGCAAACTTATGAGGTGTAGACAATAATGTCTGACATTGAGATTTTAAAAGTTAAAGCTTTATAACCCTTAAAACACAAATTGCCAACATCTTGTGTTTAAAATATAGAAAGTAAATCTCCTTAAATCAAACTCTAAAAAATTGTCAGGTGGCATTTTTTTCCTTTGCCTATCTGTAATTTCAATGATTATCCATGGAAATATTTTTTCATTGGTTTTTGTGTACGGTGGTGCTGTCCATGACTGGAGTAGAACTAGATTTGCTACCAACCAGCAGGAGAGAACAGAAGAAAGAACAGAATAAGAGGAAAATAGAAACTACTGTGTATTTCCCTCAATGCTCCACAATCTTTAAATGCCTGCAGCTGAAAGCATAATAATCTTCTGTTTAATTTTATATCTATCGCTTTAGACCTCAAAGATGCTGGATTTAATTCAGGAAATTGTTGTAGTGATTTATGCAAATATGATTAGTGCTCTTCCCCACAATGGCCACCACCACTCGTCTTCAAGAAACACATGTTGCAGTTTAAAACAATATAATCCTTCAAGTATCTACAACAATCTGCAACTAAAACTAAGATTACAAAGTAATTTACTCATTGGCTGTCCAGAGTTTGCAAATTCTGAGGTTGCTTATAAGGATTTCAGTGTCAAAGCCATTTTCAGTTTGTAATTGCAGATATTGAGGACAGTAATCTTGGAAATATTACTAACGCCTCAAAAATCAGTTGTTCAAAGGGGAGAACTCTGGATTTAAAGAGAAATAACAAATCTTGCTTTTGCAAGAAACTCATGTTCAATGTAAAAAGAAAAGGAGTACTTGTGGCACCTTAGAGACTAACCAATTTATTTGAGCATGAGCTTTCGTGAGCTACAGCTCACTTCATCGGATGAAGTGAGCTGTAGCTTAGTCTCTAAGGTGCCACAAGTACTCCTTTTCTTTTTGCGAATACAGACTAACACGGCTGTTACTCTGAAACATGTTCAATGTAGTTACTGCACACCTACAAATAAGTATATAATCCACTGTAAACCCACATCTATTTTAAACTTGCAGTCAATGTCCTTGAATTTGCAGGCTCAAAAAAACGTTGTAGGAAGGGAAGATAAGGACTTCTTGAACTATAAGAAAGACAATCTTGGAAGCTAATTTATGCAAAACTCTTTATTAATTGCTTATCCTGAGGTGGCTTGAGGACCCCAGGTCAAGGCATCTACACCATAATTGGAAGACATTACACTTTTGCATGGATATATGTCCACAAAACAGACCTGGTTAAAATTATATTGGTTAACTTGATGTTGCACTAATCTGTAGTGTGGTAGGAGTTGACCACAGCAGCTGTTTGTGTCACAACTTATTTAGTATGCCTTTAATATCTAATTTTTCCTGCTATTTTTGGATCTTTCAATGTCTGTTCCTTCTTCAGTTTATTCATCTTCTTTGTCTTTGGGCTGAAATTTACCATCCTTGTTCTTATTTCAAGGATGCACAGGGAAAGATTAACTAAAAATTACCACCTGAGCTATTCAGTCATGCATAAACATGGTGATAGTGCTTAAAGGAAACCTGCATTATTTTGTGCTAATGACCTGGCATATACCGTTCTCAATGCAGGCCGTTTGTGGGGGATGGTAGTGAAGGAATTGATTGAGTAATGAAATTCTTTGATAACGTTAAGCTCTGAAAATCTTCACTGTGGGAGTTATGCTGTGTCATTGAGACACTAAATCTTTTTAAAAACAACGGAGTCTTGTGGCACCTTAAAGACTAATGAAAGCTTATGCCCAAATAAATCTGTTAGTCTTTAAGATGCCACTGGACTCCCTATTGTTTTTGTGGATACAGACTAACACGGCTGCCCCTTGATACTGAATCTTTTTAAAGTAGTTAATCACAGAGGTGTGTACAAATGCCCCCTAGGATCAGAAAATAGGATATAAAATGCATAAAAATTTGGGGGTTATTTAAGTGCTGACTCCTTAGATGTAATTCTGATTAAGTGCTGATGTAGCCCTCAGTGATGTGAGGAAAGTGCATAATCACATAAAATACAGGGCCTGTAGTCAATTAATTGCTTTTCTTCCTGTGTAGTGTGAGAAAATGCTGTTGAAACTCAGATCCTGTCTACAGTAGGAAAATGACCCACAAGTGGTTCAGATTTCAGTAATGGATCTTCTCAGTCCCCCTTGTCCTCTCTGCATATCACCAACAAAAATTGGCTTAAACTAGATTGGAAAAATATTTTAAAAAAAAAAAAGTTGTTCAGGCTTATCTGTGCTTGCATCCAAATAATTTTCCTCCGCAGTTGAGGAGAGTTTATTCCACAGTAGAAATCTTTTGTAATCTATGGTTCGCTTCCTTGTATAGACAAGGTCTTACTAATGCAGGTGACCAAACTTGGAAACTGGAGGCTTGGTTAGCTGGTTAATTTTTAAGGGAACATCAATACCCAACTCAGCAACATGCTTGCTCTGACTCGCTTGACTCTCTGTGTGTGTGTGTGTGTGTGTGAGAGAGAGAGAGAGAGAAATTGACTTGTTAGATCTTGTGGATGGAGGCACTTTTGCTGGGGGGAGGTCAGACATTTATTTACACATGGTTAATTATAGCTGTGTTTTAAGTTCTGGAATAAACTAGAAAATTTTTGTGCTTTTGTTAGGATGTGGGTGGAAGTCATCACAAAGTTTCTGTTTCTCCTGTTGTCCATGTCCGAGGACTCTGTGAATCAGTCGTAGAAGCGGACCTTGTGGAGGCTCTTGAAAAATTTGGAACCATATGGTATGTTGACTGTAGTAAAACCATGTCTCTGGTGGCTTAAGGCAGGTTGGGAGCTTTGGTGGTAAGATTGCTTTTGAGAACAAAGCTAAATGATCTGCTAGACTTGTAATGACATCCCTAATCTCAAAATGGCCATTTTTATCAATAATTAAGTCACTAGCACAGGAACACTGAACTTCTTGGCAATGTCTCTAACTGCTGGCATGGTACTTTCTATACACAAGATGGCTAATAAATAGTCTCGTTACTGTACATTCAACGCTGCATGTCTGCAGTCAGACTTTCAATAGTTAGCTATAAGAAAAGTTATGCTAGAGTTATAGGTTTTTTGCACTCTGATACTGTGTCAAAGCTTTAATCTCTTTTTGCAATTTTCACTTGACCATCCATGACCTTTTACTAGCTACAGTTTAAAAACATTTGTTTTGGAAGTAAAATCTTCAGCTAGTTATAGTTCTAGCAGGGCTAGTATATGATTCATATCAGCTAGTTGTGAACATTACAAGCGTTAGTAGACTAATATTTAACTCTTTATATTCTGAAAACACTGCTTGTTGCTTATCTAACTTACTGATAAATTGTTTAACTTTTTTGTAAAAACGTACTTTATAATTATAGTTACATGAATTGGTTTAGGGAATGGAACGAAAGTTACTAACTTACGAAGGGAGACCGTTTGTCTTACACTAGGGAATTTTTTAAAAAATTATCATTGTTCCATTTATGGCAAGCCATCTTAAGAAAAAGCATATCAGGAGAACTTATTCTGTGTTTTTCTACTGACCAGCTATGTCATGATGATGCCATTTAAACGCCAGGCTTTGGTGGAATTTGAAAACATAGAAAGTGCCAAGAAGTGTGTGACATTTGCAGCAGATGAGCCAGTGTATATTGCTGGACAGCAAGCTTTTTTCAACTATTCTACAAGCAAAAGGATCACTCGGCCAGGGAACACGGATGATCCATCAGGTGGAAACAAAGTTCTCCTATTATCAATTCAAAATCCTCTTTACCCAATTACAGTGGTATGTTTCTTTAAATTTTTTTTAAAAACCTCTCAACTTCACTTCCAGTGCATACCCTTTATTGTTATAATTATGTAATGTATTTATGTGAGTCAGAAGAATTATGGGTATCCATTTAAGCTTTCTAATATGCAGTCAGTTTTGGTGTATTTTTTGTTACAACAGTGAATTCAAGTTAAGCATGTACATATCAGACTTCTCCAGAGATGCAACCAGTACTTAGGATGCATCCATTTGTATGAAGGTACAGTTTATAAGACCCTGTTCTGTATATCCAAAACATTGGTTATGCTTGCAGAAAGTAAAACAGTCTGATTTACAGGTTTGACTAATTGGAGTCAGGAGTATTTGGCACTCCTTTTTAATTGATTTTTTTTTCGTTGATTGCCCTTTTCCCCTAAAACTAGCTGCCTCTTGCTTGTGCACTCATAAAACTTGCTAGCAGTTAATATGCTCTAAGTACATAGTACATTTTTAGTAATATTTGCTCAAGGCAACTATTAATATTCTATCAGAGCAAGTTAGTATGAGCAGAAAACAGTCCAACAGAACTCTCTCAATCACAAATATTCCTAATGGCTTAAAAGCTGAATGACATTCCCCTTGTTAAAGTAATACTTTTGTAATGTCTTTCAGAAACTATGTAGCAACTTAATATTTCAGAATTCTGGCTACTGAACCCTTCAGACATTGCATAACACTTTTGAAGCACGATGGGATGAGCACAGCTATTATGCAGTATCTTTGAAGACTTCTGTTTTGTGAGCTCTACACTTAACCCTAGCAGGCAATCTACTAAAATCATAAGAACAGCCACACTGGGTCAGATCAATGGTCTGTCTAGCCCAGTATCCTGTCTTCTGACAATGGCCAATGCCATATGCTTCAGAAGCAATCATCGAGTGATCCATCGATGATTACTAAAACTTAATTTAAAAGTTACAACTACTTGAACATATATCAGACCTTTATATTCAAGTGTATTATTCTAAAAAAATCCCACTTTCTCTTTATTCCCATTACAGGGGATGAGAACCTGGAGTCTTGATCATGGGTGTTCTCTCACTATTTAACTGGCTTATTTTCTGGCCATCAGTTGATCTGCTAGGTTAGAAACCAAGGCAACAGATTGTGTGGGTTTTGTGATGTCACAATTTGTCATTGCATAAAACATCCTTCTTTACTTTTGATACTTTGACATGTTGCATATTGCACTGGCCTGGGTACAGCTTCTCATGCGAAGAGTAGTGGAAATACAAGGTGCTCTCTTACTTGTATCTTTCCCCTTTCTGGAGATGAAATTCAAGTCCTTTTCATCATTCAGCACTACTCTCAAAGGCTGGGGCTGAAAATGTGGCTTTTATAAATTATGAATTAAACTTTGAATGCCATGTGCTATAGCACTACAAAACCATAATTCTTGCAGTCAAAGGTTTTCTCTGCATCCAGTGATAGGACAGGAGGGCCACCTGCAAATACTTTGGTTTGGGTGAATAAATTTATTACTAGTATTATCATAGTGCCTCGGAGCCCTATTCATAGACCAGGACCCCAGACCCATTGTGCTAAGTGCTGTACAAACACAGAACAAAAATATGGTCCATGTCCCAAGAGCTTACGATCCAAGTATAAAACAAAAGACTACAGGGGGGGGAGTACAAGGAAACAGTGAATCTGGTGGGCAGAGGACTCAACACACCAACAGCCTAACCATGATCAAGTTTTTTATGGACATCACAGCAGAGGAGAGTTTTGAAGGAGGATAATGAGTTAATTTTGCAGGTGTTTATAGGGAGCTCGTCCTGGACATTAGGGGCAGCATGGGAGAAAGCATGAAGGTGCTTGTTTGAAAATTGAACGAGGGGCCGATCAGTAATGGAAGTTGACATCTCAACAGCAAATGAGAGATGATAGGATGGGGATAGACTGTAAAGAGCCTTGAAAGTGAAGGCAAAGCAGCTTATGTTTGATGTGATAGAGAAGAAGGAGCCAGTGGAGGGATGTGAAGAGTGATGGCACAGTAAAAACAATAGCTAGGAAAATCTTTCCAGAAGTATTCTGAATAGATGTCAAAAGGGCTAGGTTGCATTTGTCAAGGCCAGAGAGAAGGAGGTTGCAGCCGTCAAGATGAGAGTTTTCGCTGTGTGAATGGATAAGTAAGGCCAGATTTTAGAGATGAAATGCATAAAGAATTGGCATGATTGAGACACAGGCTGGATGTGAGGACCTAGAGAGAAGTCTGCGTTGAACATGAGGCACAGGCTATAGGGCTGAGTGGCAGGCCAGCATGGTGGTGGTGTCCACAGTGATTGAGAAAGGAGGTAGTGAGGAGGGCGTTTGGGGGTGGGATTAGGAGCTCTGTATTAGCCATGCTGAGTTTAAACGGATGTCTGTGTCTCCATTAGGAGATATTAGAAAGTCAGGCTGAGATGAAATTGTAGTTTGCACAGAAGAAGGAAGATATGGGGTAGAGAGAGAGATCGATCCGAGTCACGAATTTGTTTGCAGATGACATTATCCAGAGATATGGCATAGAGAGAAAGGAGTTCTACTTTTGTGGCCTGAGCTGTATCCTGGAGTGAAGCCTAATACTTGTGTGAATGCTTCCTTTAGTGATTCTTAAACTTTTTGTATTGGCGAACCCTTTCACACAGCATGCCTCTGAGTGCGACACCCCCCTTATAAATTAAAAACAGGGATTTTAAATTTAAGTTAATCTTAATTTAATTTAACGTGGGCATGGAGTTGACCGCTTGTGACCCCCTGTGGGTTTGCAACCCCCAGTTTGAGAGCCCCTGGTTAAGAGGTTATGTATTTGTCTGCTTTCAATTTCTAAATCTTCCTTTGAGGGAGCTGACTGTTTTGATTGTGATACAACAATATAAGGAAAAATTATCATCTTTTAAGATTAATATTTCTTAATATACATGTAAAGTAGCCATAATTTGATAAATAACTGGGGTTATCCTTCTTTGAGATTTAAATGCTGATACGGTGAAAGTTACTCCATGTACACACGCATACACCTCGAAGTCCTGTAGAACACTTGTGAACCTTCATAAAAATGTCAAACTTGAAATGTCTCTTTAAAATAACTTTTCTTCTTCATTTATAGGATGTCTTGTATACTGTGTGCAACCCTGTTGGGAAAGTGCAACGTATTGTTATATTCAAGAGAAATGGAATACAAGCAATGGTTGAATATCCTTTTATTAACACTAATATTTGTATGTTCTCAGCTGCAGATGAGACTTAAGCATACATATATCATCCAGATTTTTCATTAATCTTGAGCTCTACAAATTTGAGAATTATTAGATTCAAGATGCTTTGTCATTTCCACTGTATGCAGCAGATAGATCTGCTCCAAAATATTACCACTTTTAAATCGCATCTTTGTTCATTGTTTGTATATTCTGTGCTAAAAGTGACCCCTAAGATGAATGTTACAGGCTAATCATTTTTGTGCATTTGGTAGCATATTGTGTAAAGTCAGTTTCATGGTTTTCCCCATTAAAAAGATGCTGCAAACTGTATGGTCTGCTGTGCTGGGTGCTGCTGAATCTAGGCCGTCTGGTACAGCAGACCACTGAGAACAGGGGTTGTGGAAGAAGGGGACACCCTGACATAAGCCATCCCCTTGGTCTCTGCAGGCATTTTGTATGCTCTTGTGCTAGTCTCCAGAAAACTAAAATCTCAAAATATGTAAAGAATATTATTTTTTTTCCCCCATGTATTGAGCCTAGCATATTGCAGGGACACTTGTCTTGGAGGGTGTCATGTCCACTACAGGGCAGTGAAGTTAAAGCAAATTTCTCTTTAATCTCAGGCCACAAATACAGTGTCTGTTGTCAAAAATGTCCATTTGGGGTCTCTTGCTTGTCCATCTACAAGCACAAAGTTTGACTAACAAATCCAAACACAAGAAGTCTCTCTCAAACTTCTTTTCCCTGGTTCAGTGGTAGAATTTTTCTTGGGAGTGATGGACTACTCGACTCTTTCCCATTTTATATCCTCAGTTCCTTCCATGCTAGGGTGATAGTTCTTGTGTGTCCAGACCCTACCTTCCAGGCCTGGTTTTAGTAGTGCTAAGGGGAGATACCGATTCCAGTCTTCTTGTTCAAGGGTTTAGTTTGAACCTTGTCCTTACTTACCATGGCACAGTCATTTGCCATATTTGTCGGTAACGTGCTACATCCACATACTCTGATTAGTGTGTAGTAAGCCTGACGTTTTAGGCTTGCCTACACATTTAGTTTGCAGCAAGCTAGGGTGTGAATCTACCCTGCAATAGCCTGTCACAGACTGCTTGTCTGTGTGAACCCTGCTGACGTGCATTAACAAACTGTTAAGGTGCATAAGCAGGGTCCACAAGGGACAGTTGATGTGTGGCAGGGTAGATTGACGCCTAGCTTGCCATAAATTACATGTTCATGGAGACAAGCTCTTAGAACAGGGGTGGGCAAACTATGGCCCGTGGGCAGGATCCAGGCCATCAGGGCTTTGGATCCAACCCACAGGATTGCGAGTCCTGCGTTGTCCCAGAAGCAGCCAGCACCACAGCCCCTGGGGGTGGGGGGAGGGCTCTGTGCGCTGCCTTCGTTTGCAGGGACCGCCCTCTCCCCCCCCCCACACACACACCCCCCACAGCTCCCATTGGCTGGGAACGGGGAGCCGCCGCCAGTGGGAGCTTCAGGGGAGGTACCTGCAGGTGAGGGCAGCCCGCTGTCCCATCCGTCCCCCACCCCCCAGGGGCCCCAGGGACATGGTGCCGGCCACTTCCAGGAGCGGCTGGAGCTTGCACCCGAACCCCTCCTGTACCCCGCACCCCAACCCCCTGCCCTGAGCCCCTTGCTGCAGCCCTCCTGCACCCCTGCCCTGAGCCCCCTCCTGCACCCTTTCCCACACCCTAACCCCCTACCCCAGCCCTACATTCATGGCCCTGCATGCAATTTCCCCACCCAGTTGTGGCCCTCGGGCCAAAAAGTTTGCCCACCCCTATCTTAGAATATCAGCTGACATGGCCACTTCCCTTTTCACTCTGAGCTGTAGGGTGTCCACCATTTAGAAGTTGGATAAGCTCTCAGCACGGAGAGACGTGTGAATAAACTAAGGCTTTCACTGAACCTGCATAGACTGTAAGCAGAATGAGTCTATGCTTAAATTATGAAACAGCTCAACCTGGGCTACATACACTTCAAAGGCAGGTATCATATGGCTCTGGCTGTAGCTGAGAACTTGGACTCCCAGTGCTTTTCAGCGGTTTTAAACTAGTGTGACTGTTTAGATCTCTCATTTATTCCTAACAAAGTAACTGTAGGCTGCTCTAAAATGTCTTGGATTGCTTCATTATTTTGGAGGGGGGAAAACAAATCTTTATTTAAAAACAAAAAAATCCTTAACAAGATTTATGTTTGAATCAGTTCTCTGTGCTCAGAAGGCTAAAGCAGCACTCAATGGAGCAGATATATATGCAGGATGCTGTACACTAAAAATTGAATATGCAAGGGTAATGCTCAGATCTTCTCTGTTAACTATTTTACTGATGAAGTGCATAAGTTCAAGACTTACCCTGTGTTTAAATTTTAACAGCCAACTCGACTTAATGTCATTAGAAACGACAATGATAGTTGGGACTACACTAAACCGTATCTGGGCAGACGAGGTAGGTTTTTTATATGTTATAGCTGTAAGTGTTTGACTGTGCTAATGACACTACTTTATATATGGTTAGCTTATGTAATGCAATAGTCATTTCAAACAAGCCGTTGCTGATGAAGGCTGTCTTGCAAAGGCCAACATGTAATCCAGGAACAAAGTAACATTGAACATTAGTGCCCCCTACTGGTGTACAATGAGCTATTTAGTGCAACAAGGAGCCCACACATGCAAGCATGTTCGCAGTACAAGGACTTGCATTTCTCCAAGCAGCTCTCACTCTTTGGAGGAGAGGAAACTGATACAGACTATTCCTTACAAACTACAAACTTGCACACTGCTTCTCTATGGAAAGGACTTTTTCCCCTATGTTGGACAAGGCATTAAGAAGGATAGAGGACTCCAGCAGGCTGACTCTACACTTCATCATGCACTGCATCGGCATCAGCAAAAAGCCCTCTGAAAACCTCAGACTTGCAATTCACCTTGTCTGCATACTACATGCATCACCACCCCAAGGTTTTAAAGGAGGACACTTAAGGTACTTCAGATTTGCCTGGGATGAATACCATGATAGACTGTACCCTTTCTGTTCAAGTTTTCATGTATATTGGTCTTATTTCCCTTAATTACAATTGCAACGTTTAAGAACCTCCATAAAATGGTAAATCCCAAATTTCTTGTTGACCTCATCTACATTGTTGTAATACTCTTATTTTATTCCTTGCTGTATTTAAGACAACTGCAGTCAGTCTTTACAGTGTAAATTGTCTCATAGTAAGTAAACTGAAGGATTTGTCTGTAGTTACCTGGGATTAATAATACAATATTAAACAAGCTCCCTCAGGTATATTAAATTTTAAGTATTTGAAGCAAGGAGGTGCACACGTGGTGCATGTGTAACTTGTCTCTTAGGTTCCTAACTGTGAAAACTAGTCAGAGCTTACCGCTTAATAGTGAAAATATGACTAAAAATGTAAAAGACAAATTGCTGTGTAGCCTGACTTCTGTAAAGTATTTAAAGTATTCTCTTTTTGTAACTGTTCAGTGTTCAGTAATTTGTATACAATAATAGTTTTTCTATAATGTAATCTTTAGAAATCTAGGAGTGCATAATAACATGGAGGTGGAAACATAACATGTCTAACCAAGGTAGAGTATCTTCAAAGTCTGAAATATGAAAGCGAGGGCTTTGACTTCTCTCTGAGATGCACTCTCAAACTTACATTTTTGTAGAAATGTTGGGTGTTATCAGGAGTGGTTTGGCTTGTAAAACTGTTGTATAATTAAAAATGCAGGTTTTGGATTTTCAAAATGAAGTTCTTGTAAAAGGTTAACAAGGGAGCTACAGTATTGGTTGATGGTAGAATTTCAATATTTGAACCATAATTCAGAAACTCACTCTTAAGAAGTCAGGAAGTATTAAAGAAAATTAAAATTGAGAAAAATGTTTAGAAACTGACAGCAAAGAAACTGCAGGGATGAAAAAACCTGAAAGATTAAGTGGATTGTCAGTTTCTTAACCATTGCAATTTATATTACAGCTGCTTTTATGGCATCTAGTCTCAAATATGACAACCTTTATTTTACGTAATTATGTTACAAACAGATATGACTGTATGGACCAGGGTTCCTCCAGGAAATGGAACAGTGGGAGATGAGAAACTTCTCTCCAGCATAACTCTGGCCTAAAAAATGCACAAATCTGTTTCTCACTCCTCCCCCTTTTTTTTTTTTAGTTCAGTTGCTTTAATATCTTTGTCATCTACATATTGATACTTGCATCCCTTACACCATGTAAGACAGGGGTTCTCAAACTGGGGGTCAGGACCCCTCAGGGTGTCGCAAGGTTATTACATGGGGAGTTGTGAGCTGTCAGCCTCCACCCCAAATCCCGCTTTGCCTCCAGCATTTATAATGGTGTTAAATATATAAAAAAGTGTTTTAATGTATAAGGGGGGGGTCGCACTCGGAGGCTTGGTATGTAAAAGCGGTCACCAGTACAAAAGTCTGAGAACCCCTGATGTAAGAGGAAAGGGAATTAAATCTGTACTATCCAGCTGTCCCTTTGTAGTGTTATTTTTCTCTTTCTGTTGCACACATCCCTTGATCTAGAAAGTAATATATAGGGGAGTACACAAATAGCTGAACTCTACCTCCCTGAGCTAGTTTTTATCCGGTGAAGCAGGCATATAGAGGAGTTACTGCCCGTAACCCTAGCAATTATCCCAGCACTTCCTCTCCATGCTTCATGTAACATGCCAACTGTACCACATGCACTCTTCAGGCCATTCCTCTTCCCGAAGTTCTGACGGCGCTATGTGAACTTTGAACTTGATGTACCCAGACTGCAAGATTCTAGCTTCAGCAAACAAGATCTTATCCCCAGGGAACTTCATTCTGAGGCTTGCCTTGCCACTGTGTACTCCACAGCAATAAAAGTTCTCAAGAGACCTAGCATTTATTTCTTGGCTCCCTTGTAGGTTGAGGTACCTCCAGTCTCTTCTGAAATTCTCAGAAGACCTAGACTATTGTTTCAAAGCTAGCTTCTGTCATTTCAGCTTCTCTTTCAGTTCCATCTAAACAGCATTTGAGCACCATTGTTGAAATCCTGGTCCCACCAAAGTCCGTGAGAGTTTTGCCACTGCTTTCAGTGGACCCAGGATTCCACCTCACGTCTGTCCGTTTTAGGGTACAGAGAACACATTTTCCTGCTTCTGTTCTTAAGAATGAACTATTTCTAGTCCTGTATGGTCACAAGCTGTTTTTTTTTTTTCCCTTAAGAGTTTTCTCCACTTACGCAGGCTTTCTAAGGAATATCTGCAAATCTGAGGGGAGTACATTCTTGAGTTGCATGTATGTTGTCATCAGGTGACTAGTTGAGGAGAGGTGTCTTTTCCTTCTGGCCAACAGGGGACTGACCCCTTTCACATTTGCTTCCTAGGCATTCCCTATATTAAAGATAGAGCTCTTTAACAGCTAGCCACTGTAACAGTTAATCTGCATAGGTCCAAGAGAGTAGAACTACAGGCTGAGATTTTAAACCTAAATTTTCATCTCTGCTCTCCGAAAGAGGTCTTATTTCACAGGGGCTTTCTATAGGCCAAAGAGCTGTGTGGGAGCATTCGTCATCCTCCCTTGATTTTTATGGACAAAGTAATCATCTAGTTAGGAACCTATCCTCAACATCTTAGGTGGAAATCACACAATTTCTCATCTCCCATTGTATGCTATCATATCAGCAGTTCAAATTACTCGGGGAAAACTCTAATTGTAGTGGACTGGAGAGTCAATTTCCATCATTCAGTCATATTTAAATATAATAATAATTATAGCAAACTTAAACATTTCACCACATCTTCGAATATGGCACTTCAAGAAGTGGCTTATCAACAAAACACTGTGAGAAATGTTCTTTAAAATTAACTGCTGCTTACCAAACGTGAACTTGGGAGTTCACATTTTTCCAGTACGCAGCAGTCACTAATTAGAAATAACCCTTGTGAAAGTGGTGCACTGCTTCCATCCAGTAATGTTGACCCCTTGCTTACCTTTAGATTGTTATATAAACCAGGTTTGCTCAAAGGACTGTCCATTGTTGAAGTGCATTATTCTGACATTTTACAGCAATTGAAATAGAACCTGTGACGGAGCATGAATAATGCAGTAATGCACAATCCTTTCAGCACTCCCAGGAGGTGTTCATGTAAATATAATGTACGCATATGTAATGCTCTCTGTTTACTGATTGTGAAACCATGTAATACAGGTTGTTGTTGGCTTATGCTGAAACTTCTTGAAAGAAGCCCACTTTGAAAATGTGTTGCTGTTGAAGCTAATAGTAGGATTCAGGTACTGTCTTTCAAAAGTTCTGTATCTAAAACTTGTTTTAGGACATGCATAGGTGAACCCTACTCTAAAGTGTTACCTCTCGTAGTGTGTGATGTCGCTTTCGGAAAATTTTCAAGTAGTCCCATAAACTTAAAGTGTCTGTACCTTCTCTTTGCCAAAAAAAAAAAAAAAAAAGAAAAGAAAACACCTCAACTTAAGTGGAATTTGTTAGGCAGACAACCTCTTCCTAATTCTGGTGTCCTCTGATGACAGCTTGTGTTTAAAAACTGATTTGAATGGGTAATTTTTTAAGTTAACCGTGAATCAAATTACTTTTTTCCACTTGTTAGATGAAACTAATATCTTAATTTGAGAATTATTGTGTACTTGTCTGTTTGTTAAAACTGCTTTTTTCCTGTATATTAGACAGAGGAAAGGGCCGCCAGAGGCAAGCCATTTTGGGAGAACACCCTTCATCATTTAGACATGATGGCTATGGTAAGTTACATGGGGTGACAGGTGGTTCATGGCTTTTAGGTTTTTTATGGTGGAATTACAGATATTTATAGGTTACAGGGTTCTCAAACTTCATGGCACCGTGACCCCCCTCTGACAACAAAAATTACTTCACGACCCCAGGAGGGGGGACTGAAGCCTGAGCTTCTCCAAGCCCCACTGCCCTGTGCGGGGGCCAAAGCCCAAGCCCCACCACTCCGGGCGGGGGGGACCCAAAGCTGAAGTTCAAGGGCATCAGCCACAGGGAAGGGGCCTGCAACCTGAACCCGGCTGCCTAGGGCAGAAGCCCTCAGGCTTTGGCCCTAGGCAGTGGGGTTTGGGCTTCAGCCACAGACCCCAACAAGTCTAAGCCAGCCCTGGCAACCCCTTTCAGAGAAGGTCCCAATCCACAGTTTGAGAACCGCTGGCATTGAAGTATGGTCTACATAATTTTATACCTCTCTAAGCTTCTTCAGTTTCAATACTGCTGTTGCATAGGTGCCAGTGTCAATCCATGTGTTGTTCGTGATGCTTGTGATATGACGAAACCTGTTGTGTTTTGCACCTGGAACCCTTCTTTTAGGGAAAAGGGTTGTTTTTTGGTTTTTTTGTTTTTTGGTTTTGTTTTTTGTTTGCTTCCCAGTTCAAATTTATCCCTTGAACAATATCCTCTGTAAGTTGCCACCACGCTAGACAGTGACAAGGGGTTAAATATCTGCACCAAGATTTTTTTTTTTTCTAGACAGCACAGTACAACTTAGTAACTGATACCTGTAGACAGTGTGTGTTACCTGAAATAGTTACAGGAAAATCTTTGGAGCTTTTTGAGACCTTCATTCAAAGCTACTAGTTGCGGTTGTAGTTTCCCTTCTAATTATCCATCTTGTCGTTGTTTGTCTGCAATTGGTAGTATGTCATTAATACCTCTGGGGAAGAGCTTTGGAATTATTGCTATCGCTGTTACAAGGTTCAGTCAGCAAGTGAACTCAGTTCTATTAGGGTATCTAGTATTCTGTACCCCAACATATGTAGTCCATCTTCATCATCTTTAGTGGTCTGAAGGCACTTGCTTGGATTTCTGAAATGTTACATAAGTCTCACATGCAAGTTAAGTTTTTATTTATTTTTTTGGTCATCTTAATCTCCAAAAGTCAGTGCATTTTGTATTGCTTTTTCCTATGCAGATGTATTGTACAGTACAATACAGGTTAACTTTCTCCCAGGGACCTTCAAGCCTTGAATTCCCACTACTTCCATTTGCTGTTCACTGTTAGGGTGAGGAAAAAAGGGATACAAACATGCCCACCCAACTTAGCTGAGTCCCCTTTCTCCTCTCAAAGAAAATTTTCCCACCCTTGGAAAACAAAGTCCTCTTTCTGCTAAGTTCATATGTGATTTTTGAACATTTTGCTGCTCTGGTTTCTGCTCTCAGTGGGCCAGACTGCAGGGTAGGCTCTTTGTATCATATCTCCTGCCTGGGAGAAAACTAAACTGTTCACAGACTTAGGCCATATCTGCACTACAAACTTTTTATAAAGCCACTGTAGTATATCACTTGTGTGCATGCAAACTTGGCTCCTTGTGTTAGCACTGCACTTACTCACTAGGAGTGCTTGTGGCATTACCCAGTGCAATGCACCATGGGTTGGTATCCCATTGTGCAGCTAGCCACCTCCAGCACTCTGTCTTTGTGAACTTCTGGCAAGCATTGTGGGGCAGAAACAAGTTAGCAAGCGTGACTGGGAGCAAGAGGTCAACTGTCCAGCATGCACCTTTCTCATGATGTCATCTATGTCCCTGATTTTTCATGCCTTTTTTAAAATTCCCACAAATCTGTGTGGCCTTCCTCACTGTCCACCATCTCTGACAGAATCATGGAGCTTGCACAGAGCAGCACTTTGTCATGAGCATTGCAAGGACAGGATGCACAATTTTCTGGTATTTGCAGAGTCACAAGAAGGAACTGAATCAGCAGGGAACAGAACGATTTCACAGAGGACAAGTTGCCGTGAGACATAGCTAGCAAGAACCAGTTCATGGAGCAGCTGCAGATGATGAGTATCACTTCTGGGCCCAAGAAAAAAGCATTTACTGGTGGGATCGCATCTTAATGCAGGTTTGGGACGATGAGCAGTGGCTGCAGACCTTTCGGATGCGCAAAGCCATATTCCTTGGTCTGTGTGCTGAGACTGCCCCAGCCCCTCCAGCACAAGGACATCACTGTGAGAGCTGCGCTGACAGTGGAGAAGCAAGTGGTAATTGGACTATGGAAACCTGCAATGTTGGATTGCTACCCGTCAGTGGGAAATCATTTTGGAGTAGAAAAATCCATCGTGGGGGCCATTGTCAGGAAAGTCTGCAGAGCCATTAATTGTCTACTGCTACGCAGGACTGCTCCTTCCCCCGGTGAACCGAGAGTGCTAAAGGAGTTGGCGGATGTGATTGCAGAGCCATTGGCCGTTATCTTTGAAAACTCATGGCAATCGGGGGAGGTCCCAGATGACTGGAAAAAGGCTAATGTAGTGCCCATCTTTAAAAAAGGGAAGAAGGAGGATCCTGGAAACTACAGGCCAGTCAGCCTCACCTCAGTCCCTGGAAAAATTATGGAGCAGGTCCTCAAGGAATCAATTCTGAAGCACTTAGAGGAGAGGAAAGTGATCAGGAACAGTCAGCATGGATTCACCAAGGGCAAGTCATGCCTGACTAATCTAATTGCCTTCTATGACGAGATAACTGGCGCTGTGGATGAGGGGAAAGCGGTGGACGTGTTGTTCCTTGACTTTAGCAAAGCTTTTGACACGGTGTCCCACAGTATTCTTGCCAGTAAGTTAAAGAAGTATGGGCTGGATAAATGGACGATAAGGTGGATAGAAAGCTGGCTAGATTGTCGGGCTCAACGGGTAGTGATCAATGGCTCCATGTCTAGTTGGCAGCCGGTATCAAGCGGAGTGCCCCAAGGGTTGGTCCTGGAGCCGGTTTTGTTCAATAGCCTCATTAATGATCTGGAGGATGCTGTGGATTGCACCCTCAGCAAGTTTGCAGATGACACTAAACTGGGAGGAGAGGTAGATACGCTGGAGGGTAGGGATGGGATACAGAGGGCCCTAGACAAATTAGAGGATTGGGCCAAAAGAAATCTGATGAGGTTCAACAAGGACAAGTGCAGAGTCCTGCACTTAGGACGGAAGAATCCCATGCACTGCTACAGACTAGGGACCAAATGGTTAGGCAGCAGTTCTGCAGAAAAGGACCTAGGGGTTACAGTGGACGAGAAGCTGGATATGAGTCAACAGTGTGCCCTTGTTGCCAAGAAGGCCAATGGCATTTTGGGCTGTATAAGTAGGGGCATTGCCAGCAGATTGAGGGACGTGATCGTTCCCCTCTATTCTTCATTGGTGAGGTCTCATCTGGAGTACTGTGTCCAGTTTTGGGCCCCACACTGCAAGAAGGATGTGGAAAAATTGGAAAGAGTCCAGTGGAGGGCAACAAAAATTGTTAGGGGACTGGAACACATGACTTATGAGGAGAGGCTGAGGGAACTGGGATAGTTTAGTCTGTGGAAGAGAAGAATGAGGGGGGATTTGATAGCTGCTTTCAACTACTTGATAGGGGTTTCCAAAGAGGATGGATCTAGACTGTTCTCAATGGTAGAAGAGGACAGGACAAGGAGTAATGGTCTCAAGTTGCAGTGGGGGAGGTTTAGGTTGGATATTAGGAAAAACTTTTCACTAGGAGGGTGATGAAACACTGGAATGCGTTACCTAGGGAGGTGGTGGAATCTTCTTCCTTAGAAGTTTTTAAGATCAGGCTTGACAAAGCCCTGGCTGGGATGATTTAATTGGGGATCAGTCCTGCTTTGAACAGGGGGTTGGACTAGATGACCTCCTGAGGACCCTTCCAACCCTGATATTCTGTGATTCTATGACTCTTGGCAATGCGCTGCACATAGTGGATGGATTTGCAGCACTGGACTCCCAAACTGCAGTGGAGTCATAGGAGGCCTGCACATCCGTGTTTTGGCACCAGTCTACCCTGCTACAGAATACATCAATAAAAAAGGCTACTTCTGTATGGTTATGCAACCATTGGTGGATCACTGGAGACGTTCCACTGATGAGAGTGTTGGCTGGTAAGGGAACGTGCATGACACACATCTTTAAGAACACCGGACTGTTCAGAAAGCAATGTCAGGGATATTCTTTCCTGACTGGCAGATTACCATTGACAATATTGAAATGCCATTAACAATCCTGGGAGACCCAGCCTACCAGTTCCTCACCTGGCTCAGGTGTACACTGTACACTGGCCACTTTAACAGCACCAAGTTAAAATTCAACTACCAGCTTAGCAGGTGCAGAATGACAGTTGAATGTGCTTTTGGTAGATTGAAGGAACGCTGGCGTTGCTTACTCACAAGATTGGCCCTCCATGAGAAAAATATCCCCGTGGTCATAACTGCCTGCTGTATCCTGCATAATATCTGTGAAGCAAGGGGGGGAAGTTGCTGCTGGGGTGGAGGGCAGAGGTGGAGCAGCTGTCTGCTGAGTTTGAATAGCTAGATGGAAGGGCTATTAGAAAAGCGTAATGCAGAGCTATACAGCTAGGGAGGCTTTGAAAGAGCACTTTAACAGTGAACCACAGTAATGTGTTTTGGTGTACTGTGATCTACCTGCCCCTGCTGTTTTGGAGCCTGTCAGGAATTGTGTGGTGTCTGGTGTACCTCTATGAACATAACACTGTCAATGCACCTGTTAATGTTGTGGGGTTTGCTGTACATTTATGATTATTACACTGTTTGTCATTGAGCTTCTGAGTTGACTCAGACTACAATAACCCGGGGTGCTTTCAGTACCACCAGCCATTCTGGAGCATGTGTGTGAAGTAATCGAGGAATTATTTTCCAAACACTAGAATTATACAGAGTAATGAAAACACTGCAAAAGAAGTTCTGTGCAAGTTAAAAGCAAATACATTTTAAAAAAATCATAAATTTATGGAAACGGAGCTTAAGAAGGGGAAAGAACATTCATGTCTATTTTAGTTACGTACAGAAACCATGGCTCTCCCATGTCAGTAAATGTGAAGCTGTGGTTGTCCTTAATGTTCCCTGGTATGGAATGGTAAGAGGTAGGGATGTGGCCTCTGATGTCATGTGGAATGCTGGCTGCGGGGGGGAGGGGCGGTATGTGTGTAGGGAGGTGCTATAATGGAGTTCTCCATGGACTGCAAAGGGAGGTGAGCCCATGATTGTTGAACCTGTAGGTCCACAAGAGTCTGCAGCATCTGTGTTTTGCTGCTGGAGAAGCCCCATTACATACTGGTGCATCTCCCTCTCCTTGGCCTGCTGGGACCCTGGGGTCTTTCTCCTCTCCGTTCTTTCCATCTCCCTGGAGACTGCAGCATTCATGCTCCAGGCCCTCTGCTCACTGTCGTCTGCAGCACTGGCATGCAGGATCTTACTGAACATGTCTTCCCAAGTCCTCCTCTTTCTCCTCCTTATCTGGCTCAGGCATTCCACAGATGTGGAGGGGGAACCCCTTAAGGCTGCAAGGCAGCAGCTACAGATTAAATGCACAGAGGTACCATTGTCAGTAAAGATTCAGAACTCCCTTCCCTTACTCCCCTGAAGTTTTAAACAAGACATGCTGATTGACGCTTCAGAATGCTTGTGCATGGCACCACTCTTAGCCCCAGCCCTGGTGTGTAAGGCCTGCCAGGGGCAAGAGAAATGAGGGACTTGCTCAGTTGCATGAAACTGAGTAGAGGGCCATGGGAGTGGCACCATTTCCACAGGCGGTGGTGGTTTTTGATGATATCTCACTCCTGAGGGTGACAAAGGAACAGAGCACAGCTGCTGCTTGGGTCCCAAAGCATTGCCCATATGCCACTAGCCTGTATATTGCAACTGTGCCTGCCAAAATTATCACCAACTGGCGCAGGGAAGTATCCCACTGCAGAGGAAGAAATAAGGCCGCTATCCCTAGAAACCTTTGGAAGAGGATTGCAGAGTACCTCCATGAAAGTTTCATCGAGATCTGTCAGTAGCTGTGTCCTGTTGAGTTGGGGGATGCCGTAAGTACATCAATGTAATGGGAAATACATTTACACACTTACCCGAGATTCCATCCCTTGCATCAGGGTCATCCATGTTCAACTGCCAGGACTGACCGGACTGCAGTGGCATCCCAAACAGGTCCTGGCTTGCGGCATAGCTGAACCCACCAGTCGTATGTCCCCGTCCTCTGCTACCTTCTTGTCCTCGTGGTGATTCAGGCTCCTCAGATGTATCCACAGTGGACTGTGGGGTGGTAGTGGGGTCTCCGCCAAGTATGGTATCCTGCTCTCTGTAAAAGTGGCAGGTCTGCGGCTCGACACCAATCAACTGTTGGTCTCCCTGGCCTTCTGATCTGTCTGCCTCCGTTCCTTTGCTTTCATGCAGCACTGCTGCTAGTCCGTGTCCTGTCCCTTCTCCGCAATCCCTGGGCAATCTGCTTATAGGTGTCCACGTTTCTGTGGCTGGTCTGGAGCTGTGCCTGCACGACTTCTCCTCGCAGGCCCAGAAGATCTAATATCTCCTGTGTACTCCAGCCAGGTGTGTCTGGAGCCAGCATGGTCAGCTGGGCCGTTGCACACAACAGTGGAGAGCAGCTAGGTGTGCCTGGCCAAGCTGGACAATCAGGAATTAGCAGAGATTCAAAGGCGGGTGGGGAGAGCTTCTGGTCTCCATGATACCTGGGCAGTGAAGTTCACAGTTATGAACAGAGTGGGCAGTGTTGGACATTGCAGGACAGCTGCTGGAGGACTGTGAGGGTTGACATAGGTAACGCAGTGTCTGTATTCATGCTAGGTTTACCTCAGTACATCAACCACAGCTCACCTCTGCTCGGGGAGGTGGTATTACTGTGTCACCATAATGGGGTCCCTACATGAGTGGGAGATGAATTTAAGCATAGACACATGCCTTCTGTCAACCTCGCTTTTGTACTGTAGACCAGGCCTCAGAAGAATGGAGACCTCCCTAGCACCCTAAAGGAAACACTGCTGTTAAAGCCCCTGCAAGCTAAAATGTGAATGAAAATGATTCACTGAAATACTTCAAGTACCTTTTATAAGTGTTTTGTGTCAGTTCAGTAAAGTGTGACCATTAAAACATTGATTTATGCAGTTGAGCCCACTGTGAAATTTGTCACATTGCTTCATGAAAAATGAGGCTTTACCTATAGTGAAAAACAAGGCTTTTATTTGTATTAATGTAGAGCCTTAAATATGCATGTTGCTTATGAATTAGTTGGAGAACTGTTTGAAGAAAGACACTCTTTCCCTGCCTTCCACATCTCCCCAGAAAAATTGAGTGTCTTGCCTCTGAACCATTCCAACCCTGCCTGGCCTCAAGCTAGAATTTCAGACTTGGATTTCCCGTTGTGGAGGCATGACACTCTGCCGGTAGACTACTAAATTGGCCAGACAGCTTATTTAAGAGAACCTAACTTTTTCTTGCAGGGATTTTTTGTGTGCTGCGTTGGGAGGAGTGTGTTAAATGGGTCAGTAGTGGTAGAGGGAAACTACCTATTATGGTTCTGATGCTGCAGTTTGTGGTGGGCTGTTGTGCCTGCATCCAGCAAATTTCAGCATTAAGGCCTGCATGAGATGCAGTTGCTGGATTCAAATATCAGGCTTGTCCTCTAAGGGGCAAACACATTAACAAGTAACCTCTAAGAGTACAATAGCCAAAATTCTTATTAAAATATTCTCTGCAGTTTGTGCACTTGACAGCAGTTCTGTTGTTTCACTGAATTGTCAGCAGGGGAGAAACTAACTGAACATCAAAACTACTTAAACATTGAGGAAGAACCCGTGAGGGTGGACGGGAGGAAAATAAACTGCATGATCTGAATCTTTTTTCTAGCTAGAAAAAGGAATTCAGTTAGTAAATTACAAAGAATTCTTAGTGGATAGTGTCCTTTTAAATCAAGTATTTGTATAGTGGAGCATTAATAGACTGTAAGTAAATGAGGCTTATGCTGAGTAGTGTTTAACCTGGTCTCTGTCGTTTCTGTAGGATCACATGGTCCTTTGTTACCCTTACCAAGCCGGTACCGAATGGGATCTCGGGATACTCCAGAGCTTGTTGCTTACCCACTACCCCAGGCTTCCTCCTCTTACATGCATGGTGGAAACCCTTCTGGCTCAGTTGTTATGGTTAGTGGGTTGCATCAGCTAAAGATGAACTGTTCGAGGGTCTTCAACCTGTTCTGCTTGTACGGAAATATTGAAAAGGTAAAACATATTTTATTAGGAACTTGGAAGCTGCTACTAAACCCAACTCCATCTATCTAATGTTGGAATTTAAGGGCTGCAAACAGCTTATTTTCTAGGCAGAGTTATTGATACCAGGGAAAACTTTAAGTTGGCATGTAACAACTTTCCAGAAGAACTTGCAAAATTCTTACAGTAATGGTTTCCTTTGAACTGCATTGTCACTTATTCCTGAACTATTTTAGGTAAAATTTATGAAGACTATTCCAGGCACAGCATTGGTAGAAATGGGTGATGAGTATGCTGTGGAAAGAGCTGTCACACATCTCAACAATGTCAAGTTATTTGGGAAGAGGCTTAATGTCTGGTAAATATGCAATTTATCACACTGGCAGTTCACTTTCAGGTGTGCATTGACTGCAAAATCTCAGCTCCCTATTGCTACAACAACTGATTGACACTTCACAAAAATTTTCAAATAATTCAATTGGAATAAGAATCTAAGGTGGTAAATAACAGTTACAAAATGGGGCATCAAAAAGGTTTTTGGATATTCAAGCTGTAAATCTGTGAGATATAAACCAGATGTACATGCACTATGCAGTTTTTAACAGTACAACACACACCTTGGTAAACATACTTGACTTAACGTACAAAGACAATAGCTAACTTTGACAGTCATTAATGAAAATTTTTTGTATTGCCATATCTGTGAACCCTTCTCCAAGCATTAAACAAGGGAATCAATACTTTTTTCACATTGCTGCAAGTGCATGTCATCTGTTCTTCTTGCCTTGAGACTCCTTATATTAAAAGTATGATTATGAACAGCTTCAGTCGGAATGGGGGGTGTTTCTTAACTATGTATCTTTAAATCTCAGTGTGTCCAAGCAGCACTCAGTAGTTCCCAGTCAGATATTTGAGCTGGAGGATGGTACAAGTAGTTACAAGGATTTTGCCATGAGCAAGAATAATCGCTTCACCAGTGCTGGCCAGGCATCCAAGAATATAATCCAGCCACCTTCTTGCGTGCTACATTATTATAATGTACCCCTGTGTGTGACTGAAGAAACCTTCGTAAAGGTAGGAAATCCAAAACTATGGTTGCATACATTGGTACTGAGAATTACACAGTCCTTCCCTGTACTTTGAATAAGGAACAGTTGTGGTAACTGAATGGTAACAGTACTGATGTTTAAGATGGAGCCCATTAAATGCTATATATGAACAGAGGCCCCTGTATTTTTGCAGTGCTTAGCATTGCTCCCTTTATGGAAAATCTATCCAGTTGAGCTGTGAAAAGATCTTTGTACTTCTGTCTCCTGAACCTGGAAATATGGCAACTTTAACAAACAAAATGTGAGAAGCAAGAGCCAGAAATGAAGACCTTAGTGCATGGTGGTTTGAAGGGTAGGGTGGGGAAAGGAGAGATGGTAGTGAAGATAAAAAATGACTGTAGATTACAAGGGATGGCTGAGAAGTTAACTTGGGATTTCCTAATTTTTTTTAATGGTTGCTCAGTCATTTCTTATCTTTCCGTACCTCAGAGCTACCTCCATGCTTCATGTGGGTAATTGTGCAAATATTTAGCCATGCTATAAATGGTTTAAAATATTTATTTTGGTAGTTTTGTTTAAAATTCTGACTACCTTATTGTGCCTCAAATAAGGTTGGCAAGCCAGTCAATTGGCCTGTCAAATAATGTCAATTGAGCACCTATTTGACTATGGTCAGATATTTCAGTAGGAATGCCCTGATGTAGGGGGTGGCCTGCCTTTTCAATTGCATCGTGGTACCATCTGTTAGCAAGCGTATCTAAATGTCTTGATCACACACTTTATTGCATGCTAATGCCATCTGTTTGGGGGAAAAGGTGAACTAACTGAAAGTTAAGCATCTTGATTGGCTGGAATCTTCTAGAACAAACAATGTGTGTGTGTGTGCTTGTACATACACAAATATTGGTCAAATAGTCTGTCTTTCTTGCTTTGTATACCTAGCCACCAGCGTACATGCTGGTTGACAGAGCACAATAAATAAGTTCAGACCTGGTCCCTGCCCCAAAGAGTTTACAATCGAACCTGACTAGATGAGCATACAGAAATTAACTCTGAAGGGAATGATGGGGGAAGAGGAGGGCTCAGTCATTAGACCTCCTCCCAACACAAGATTTAATTTCATTTTTTTTCTTTTGTAACTATTCATTTTTAAATGTTAATTTAACATTTGCTAGAATTTGCTGAAATTATTTCAGTTTACAGAACTTCATTTCATTGGGTTTCACATTTTTCTGAGTTCAAATAATTCAGTTAAGTAATCTTTTATTGTAATTAGGCATAAGTATCTAAAGGTTAAGCCTATTGAAGACCATAAAGTCTCTTTTATTACTATAGTAGTTGTTCTAATAAATTAGTGCTTTAAAATATTTGACCCTTTTTGACAATATTTAACCTGTTATTTTTGGACAGGTCAAATGCCCAACCCTAGCCTCTATCTAACTTAATATGTTATTATATTCTGGTAGTGCACAGAAACCCCACTCAGGACTGGCCCCATTGTACTACCTACAGTACAAACTGAGGTAGATGCAGTCTCTTGTCACAAAGACTACATCTGCACTGGAATAAAAGACCCATAGCATGGCTGCAGCTGGCCTGGATCAGTTGACTCAGGCTTGTGGGGCTAAAAATTTTGAGTGTAGACATTTTTAGCCCCACAGCCCAAGCCCCATAGCCCAAGTCAGCTGACCTGGACCAGCTGCGGGTATTTAATTACTGTGTAGACACACCCAGAGAGCTTACAATCTAAGCATGTTATAATTTTCCTGAATAACTTGTCTTAAAAATTACTGGAAATTCTCTCTAGGCTGAATGCTTTTTGTTTTGGGTGCCTGTCCTCCCAGATAGTCAGCAAGTAGCATTTCGTGTTAGAAAATGTTAATTTTCCTAAGTTTCTTACGCATCTTTTACAGCAGAAGGGATCTTAATTTTTTTTCCTTCAATGTGCTGTTCCACTTAAAAATGCAGAGAATACTACCCTAAATAAAATTCAACTTTCGTTGGTCGAATACAAGAGTTTCTAAGCTAAGTGTCATTAGTCACTTCTTCAGAATTTGGGAATAGGCATTTCAATCTTAACCTTGGTCATATTTTCATCTCTTCTTTTATTCCTGTGGCAGTTGTGTGATGACCATGAAGTTCTCACTTTCATCAAATATAAAGTGTTTGATCCAAAACGTAAGTAAATATTTGTTTTTTAGATAAAGTTCATGTTTTAAAATTACTTGTTCTGGGAGCAAGAAGGTCTGATTCTCTTATTCTACCAGCTTCTGCCAAAACGCTCTCTGGTCTGCTGGAATGGGAATGCAAGACAGATGCAGTGGAGGCTCTCACTGTACTTAATCACTACCAGATAAGAGTCCCAAGTAAGTCATTCTATTTAACACTTTTTACAATAAATTACTGTTCAAAAAATGTATTTCCCTCTGATTTCCCCCACCACCCTTTCATATTATATCTTTTCTTTAAGAAGTGTCTCAGATGCAAATAATACTGTGAAATCTGCAGCTTGAAAAAATAGATGTCCTTGTGATTTTCCTTCATTGTGCTCCAGTGACAAGGTTCCTAACATGTATTCCTATGCTGAGAGCTTTCCAAATAATGAGTGCCAAGATTTCAGTTGACTACAGGAATGCTGACAAAAATGGAGGTCCTTTAGAGTCTAGTTGGAAAAACTCGTAATATCTGTATAGGGATGGAATATGCTCAAAGGGTTGAGAACCACTGGATGCTCAAACTGATTTCCTATCACAAAGCTTGTTTTTGTCTATAGCCATGCTCTCAGAAAGGGAATAAATAAAACTATTGTAGTCAAAATAAAATCTACTGTCTGACTTAATACAGCATTCTTAAATTCCCCAAATGAAAATAAATGGAGAAATCTAACCTGTATATTCTCTGATAACCCCAGAACTCAAATATTGGCCGATTTAATGACATCTAAAAATTTAATTCGTTACACCAGTGAGGGGCTTTCATTCAGTTTGGGATTGTAAATATACAACCTGCTGCTCTAAACAAATAATTCTTATGCAGGTTTCACCTCTTCTAAGTAAGAAATCATGGGGCCAAATAAATCCAGTTTTGTTTCAAACTGATAGGAAATGAGACTGGAGTTACCTGTATTTCTGTTTAAAATAGTGGGCCAGATTTCTGTAGAGGTCTGGAGTAACTATTAAAGCAAATAGAAATGTTCCAGGTCTCATGGATGTGAGATCGCAATCCGACCCCGTATCTAAGGTTATTTTAGTTACAATTCTTATTGAAGCTAAAAGAGGAGGAAGTATCTTCCCTGCCATTCTAACAGTTTGAGGCAGTTGTTGCTAATGGAAATGAGGGTTTCAGATATTATGAGTAATGCACTTTTCATTCTTTGGTATCTATCTTTCTGGGAGACCTAATGGATAGGAAGGAGGGGGAAGAAAAATTTCCTCTGTCCTTTCATAATACAAACCTTATTTGTATTTGTATTTGTTGTATTTCAACAAACTAAGGGAAAGACCTTGTTTTGGTTCAAGGTCAACAAAATAATATTAAAACTTGAAGCATTGACCAACACATACTAAACTAGTATTACCCAAGGTGGGCTTCTCCACTGGGAACAAAGCCCACACGACCTCCCAGAGCTGTAAGAGTGCTCTACTGTAACAGCCCTCAGCAGCCTCTGGCAAAGAGAGAGGAGAGATGGTTTGACACCTCGCTTTCCCAGAGAGACGAGAGTTTTCTTGGTCAGGCAAGGATGAAATTGTGCATCCAATTTCCCATTCTACCTTTGACAGGAGTTTCACTTTTCTCCTGCTTGTCACTTTCATTGAACATCCACCTTCTCTTGGCTTAGAAATCACCTTTTTAAATGTTGCTCTCATAAATCCTCCAGTGGAGGCCGTTAATAATGGGGGCACTTTTTACTACATACTAGTCAATTTTATTGGATGTTTTGTGTATATGTGATCTAAACTATCATTTTATATGGCAGTCTAGAAAATGCCACCATTCTATAAATAAGCTTTGTTTATTAGAGAACCTATGCCTGGAGGCTTTGGAGTGCCTGAAAAATTAAAACAAAAAAACCCCCAAAACACAACCCTGCTAAGCATGTCAGGAAACATATGCTCCTTAACTGACAAAATTGTATACAAGAAAGCTTATACTGAATATTTAATTTTGCCCTTGTTTCTCACAGATGGCTCTAATCCTTATACCTTGAAGCTTTGCTTCTCTACTTCATCCCATTTATAGAGAGAAGAAGAAAGCATGTTAGGCGCTACATTCATCTTGATTTGCAAGTTTGAAACTACATTTCATTCAGAAGCTCTGAAGTTGTTGCTCTAATGTTGCCTTGTCTCCACTAAATTCGAAGATCTCCTATCTTGTTTTATAATAAATGGATGTTTCTTCATAAATACAGAACAAATCTTCTCTCCTTGCTTCTGAAGAGTACGTTTGTTATAAACTTACTACGAAAAGTTTGTTTTTCACTAAATTGTAATTAGTACCTACAAGTATTCAACCGCCTTGTAGGCTGCTTATGCACGGATACTGTGTACTGTTCCAAACCTTAAATCTGCAATTGTTTTAATCCAAGAATGAAGTATATTTGCATTTTCAATAATGTTTAAAGGATTAGCAAGTATTTTTCCATTGTAGACAGATTCCATTGGCAGATAGATTCTACATGAAATAGTTCTGTTTCTGGTTACATGTTTAGGTAACTAAGTATGTTGCAATTATTAATACTAAAAATAAGTTTGTATTTATAAAATGTTTTCATTAGGTTAACATTGCGCACATACTGGATTTTGAGTAGCATAGACGTACCTGATTTATATTTCAAAAAAGCTAGCAAAGAAGACCATTATTAAGTCAATTTATATAGTGTGCACTCAAATTTACTTAAAATGGAGATGGTTTTTAAAAACCATTTTCCGTTTGCATTGGCATGATACCATCTATTACTAGTCCATTCTTGGGTATCTTTTTTAAATTAAAGTTTCAAGCCTCAGTTAATGTGTTCATCTTCATTTACTTCATATGAATTTAAATTCTCAGTGATCCTGGAATCCTCGTGTATCTTAAGGTTTTCTTATACTGCCGTAATTTATTAAACGGTAGAAGTTTGATCCTGGCAAAATAGATTGACATTGGAGGAAATAAATGGGTTTTTCCCCTTGTAAGAGTATTTAACAAAACATGTCACATCTGGGAGACTGTTCTTAATTCACAGTTGGTGTCCTTGTCCATATTGTTTATTTTCTTATGTCTGATTGAAGACTACCTTTTGTCATGGACCAGGAAAGGAATTATCTTTCCACTTGCACTAGTGTAATCAGGTATAACTCAGTTGAATTCAATGGAATTATGTGGTCTAAAATTAATTAGATCAGAATTGGGCCAGTTTTTCTCTGCCAGCTGGGAGAAAATGTTTTCCACTTCCCAATGTGTAGCAGTGTACCTTCTCCAGTCACACCCTAATGTTGTCATTTTATGTAACCATAGAAGTTAAATGGGAACGACCTATTGATTGGATCCTCCATTTAGTCTGTCTGCCAGTGCAGGATTATTCATGCAGTACACTTCCTAGTGTTTTGTGCAAACAGTGAGTGTTCCACCTTTCCCTACAGATGAATTCTGCAGCTTAAAGGATCTTCTTGTCAGTCTGCATTTATTGATATTCAGATTAAATTTTCCCCATTCTTAATATCAGGTTAGTTACACCATATGTCATGCCTTGCTGGCCACGAAACCAATAAAATATTTGGCAGCATTTGTACCTAGGTCTAAATATTCCAGCCCTTCCAGTAAAAGGTGCAGCCCACTCCATAAAAGTCCTTGGTTCCTCTTCTATCAGCCTGTCCAGCCAGTAGAAACCTGTTCCTTTCTCATAGTATTCCCTTTAAGAGTTGTTTTAGTTTGCATTTACTATTGGTATCAATATAGTTCTAGCAGTTGAGATAGTTTGTAGTTTAATATTAGAATAGTGATGCCACTTGATGGGGTTTATGAGGTTTTCAGGATGAATTACCGTAAAGCATTCAGGTTTTAAAAAATGCACCTTATATAATGGTAAAATGACCTCAGTGAACCAGCATGTCTAGGTGAGAAGCATCTTCCCCCCCAGCTATTCAGCCTGGAGTGAGAGAGAAAAGGAGAGCAGCCTCAAATTGGTTAGTCTCTAAGGTGCCACAAGTCCTCCTTTTCTTTTTGCGAATACAGACTAACACGGCTGCCACTCTGAAACCTGTCAGAGGATGTTGTGTCAACTAGCAATCCCTGCACCCAAAATATCTGAGCAGTCTGTGCCTACAGGTATGTTTACACTTCAGTCAGAGGTGTGACTGCAGCACGTGTAGGTCAGAACTAGCTTGGATATGTCTATATGAGCTGCACTCAGATTGCAGTGTAAACAGTACCCTAAGTCAGGAGGGGATCTGAAATCCGAATGCAATTCTTCTTTTGAGTGTCATCTGGTCCATCAGCAAGCTGAGAATCAGTTTGATTCCTTATTGCCATTTTGCCATACAACTAAACTGATGCACAGTGGGCACTCCCTGAGCCTGAAACAAGAAGTGCATCTATCAGAGATGGTCTCCTTATTCCACACACAGGAGTTCTAGATCATGTGTGGTCTGTTTTTTTTTTTTTGAACAGATACAAAATAATGAGATGGTGGCAGGAGGGGGAGTTACGACAGGAGAGATTAAGATCTGTACAGAACATGAAGATGTTCTTGGCAGTCTCCTGTTCTGTCACATTTGTTAGGTTAGATAAACTGAAGCACTGATGTCTTGCTGTAATTTTCCTGCCTTTTTTCACAAGACTTATGTCCAAAATAGTGAACTTTGCCATACAAAAGACATTTTTAAACCATCCACACTCTCGTTGTAAAACACCCACTACTGTGTGCTTCAATGTAGAAGTGAAGGATGGTGCTTTTAAAATCAAGGTTCAGCTATAGACACATTATTGGAGGGGAAAAATAAAATATTGACGGAGAGGAGTTCATCCTGTTTAAGATAATTCCCTTATGATAAAAACAAAACCATACTCTAATCCTTAAGATGTTTTCTTTACGTGCAAGGATTAAGAAGGTTTAGGGGTCTTTGACTTCCCTGTGCTGTCATCAAGTTGTAGCTAGGGTTAATAATTTGAGGAGGGAGTTAAAATATGCTGATAGGAAGGAATGATATGATTGAATGTAGTGTCACTGAGTGTCATTTGGGCGGTTTCGGCCTGTGATTGGCTGAACACCTCCCTGGTTATAATTAAATGTAATTTTCTCCTCTTCCTGCTCTGTGAGTTTTATTCCTAGTCTGGTAACGTTTATTTTATTTGAATCTATTATGTCTGAGCAGGAGGCATTCACACTCCCTCCTACGCAACGGAGCTCTTAAACATAGCAACACCAACACATGCGTTACTTTTTGAACCATTTTCCCGCCCTGGGAAGTGCTTAGAACATCTCTTGCTTTATTAATCCTTTGCACAAAACATAAATTATCCTCACATCTGCATCCACATTTCCTTCCGTTAGCACAGGGGTTCTCAAACTGGGGGTCGGGACCCCTCAGGGGGTCGCAAGGTTATTACCTGCAGGGAGTGGGGGGGGGAGGGTGTCGTGAGCTGTCAACCTCCACCCCAGCCCTGCTTTGCCTCCACCATTTATAATATATATATTAAATATATTATTTAAATATATTAAATATATTAAGTGTTTTTAATTTATAAGGGGGATCACACTCAGAGGCTTGCTATGTGAAAGGGGTCACTAGTAAAAAAGTTTGAGAACCACTGCTTTAGCACTTCACTCTCCTGTTTGTGTTGTAAGCAACATATGGGATGTTTGTTCTGAGCCACCGTTTGAAGAAGTGATGTAATGATCTGGAGAAGTAGAGAAGATTTGCTTTCTGTTCTCCTGACTTTGGCCAATATAACCTGTGTTTGGGCTTAGTTTGCTGTGAATTGTTCCTCTGCTTGAAAACAACAGAAGCCAAATTCTGATCTCAGTTACATGAGTGTTTCCATTAAACTTCAGGGAAGTCACTCCAGGTTCACACAAGTGTAACAGTGTAAAAATCTGGTTTTGTAAATCTTGAACTAGGGAATAAATCCTGTTTGTGAGTGTGCGTAGACCTCCTGGCAATGGAACGGGTGCTTCTACCTTTCTACAGAACTGCAGGATTTGGTGAGGGCCCAAAGCAACAATACATGTTCCCTGGAGAACCTGGAACTGCAGTGCCTGTTTGGGCCTGGCCCTGAAATTCCACTGAAAGCTAGCTCCTCAAGTACTTCCCTCAAGTAAAACCCGAGTGTCTCTGGATTCAGTTTAGAAGCGTGAGCAACAAGGTTGATGTCGTGGTGGGAGTCTGCTGTAGACCACCGGATCAGGGGGACGAGGTGGACAAGGCTTTCTTCCGACAACTAACGGAAGTTACTAGATCGCAGGCCCTGGTTCTTATGGGAGACTTCAATCACCCTGATATCTGCTGGGAGAGCAATACAACGGTGCACAGACAATCCAGGAAGTTTTTGGAAAGTGTAAGGGACAATTTCCTGGTGCAAGTCCTGGAGGAACCAGCTGGGGGCAGAGCTCTTCTTGACCTGCTGCTCACAAACCGGGAAGAATTAGTAGAGGAAGCAAAAGTGGATGGGAACCTGGGAGGCAGTGACTATGAGATGGTCGAGTTCAGTATCCTGACACAGGGAAGAAAGGATAGCAGCAGAATACGGACCCTGGACTTCAGAAAAGCAGACTTTTACAACCTCAGGGAACTGATGGGCAGGATCCCCTGGGAGAGTAACATGAGGGGGAAAGGAGTCCAGGAGAGCTGGCTGTATTTTAAATAATCCTTATTGAGGTTACAGGGACAAACCATCCTGATGTGTAGAAAGAATAGTAAATATGGCAGGCAACCAGCTTGGCTTAACAGTGAAATCCTTGCTGATCTTAAACACAAAAAAGAGGCTTACCAGAAGTGGAAGATTGGACAAATGACCAGGGAAGAATATAAAAATATTGCCTGGGCATGCAGGAGTGAAATCAGGAAGGTCAAATCACACCTGGAGTTGCAGCTAGCAAGAAATGTTCAGAGTAACAAGAAGGGTTTTTCAAGTATGTTAGCAACAAGAAGAATGTCAGGGAAAGTGTGGACCCCTTACTGAATGAGGGAAGCAACCTAGTGACAGAGGATGTGGAAAAGCTAATGCTTTTTTTTTTTTGCCTCTGTCTTCACGAACAAGGTCAGCTCCCAGACTACTGCACTGGGCAGCACAGCATGGGGAGGAGGTGACCAGCCCTCTGTGAAGAAAGAAGTGGTTCAGGACTATTTAGAAAAGCTGGATGAGCACAAGTCCATGGGGCCGGATGTGCTAAAGGAGTTGGTGGATGTGATTGCAGAACCATTGGCCATTATCTTTGAAAACTCGTGGCGATCGGGGGAGGTCCTGGACGACTGGAAAAAGGCTAATGTAGTGCCCATCTTTAAAAAAGGGAAGGAGGAGGATCATGGAAACTACAGGCCAGTCAGCCTCACCTCAATCCCTGGAAAAATCATGGAGCAGGTCCTCCAGGAATCAATTCTGAAGCACTTAGAGGAGAGGAAAGTATCAAATCCCCCCTCATTCTTCTCTTCCGCAGACTAATCAATCCCAGTTCCCACAGCCTCTCCTCATAAGTCATGTGTTCCAGTCCACCTACACAAGGATGGGATCCAATCTGGCCTTTAAATGTGCCTGACCCTGGGGCTTGTTTTGCCCTTAGTACATAGATGTGTGTGTAACTTTTGGGATGTATAAGTAGGGGCATTGCCAGCAGATTGAGGGATGTGATCGTTCCCCTTTATTCGACATTGGTGAGGCCTCATCTGGAGTACTGTGTCCAATTTTGGGCCCCACACTACAAGAAGGATGTGGAAAAATTGGAAAGAGTCCAACGGAGGGCATCAAAAGTGATTAGGGGACTGGAACACATGACTTATGAGGAGAGGCTGTGGGAACTGGGATTGATTAGTCTGCGGAAGAGAAGAATGAGGGGGGATTTGATAGCTGCTTTCAACTACCTAAAAGGGGGTTCCAAAGAGGATGGATCTAGACTGTTCTCAGTGGTAGCAGATGACAGAATGAGGCGTAATGGTCTCAAGTTGCAGTGGGGGAGGTTTAGGTTGGATATTAGGAAAAACTTTTCACTAGGAGGGTGGTGAAACACTGGAATGCGTTACCTAGGGAGGTGGTGGAATCTCCTTCCTTAGAAGTTTTTAAGATCAGGCTTGACAAAGCCCTGGCTGGGATGATTTAGTTGGGGATTGGTCCTGCTTTTGAGCAGGGGGTTGGACTAGATGACCTCCTGAGGTCCCTTCCAACCCTGATATTCTGTGATTCCCTGTTCATGGAGGACCGCCTTTTATTTATGCACTGTACTCTGAAGGTCAAGGCAGAGCATTCTCTGCAGTGAGTGACAACTGCAGAACATCACATTTCAGGCTGAAGATCACCTGCAAGGTTTTTTGCAGGAGCGGGTGGGTGAAATTCTGTGGCCTGCGTTGTGCAGGAGGTCAGACTAGATGATGATCATGGTCCCTTCTGACCTAAATGTCTATGAATCTGTGACTTAACACTGGCACACTTTTCCCGTTGGTGTGTTGATTTGGTGGCAAAGGTTGGTTGAAGCAAGGAAAATATCAAACTCTGGAATTCCTTCCATAGGAGCAGACATCTGAAACGACCTGTTTGCTTGGAGAAAAGTTGGCCTTTGAAAGGAAGCCAGTTTGATTTGAAGATTGGCAAAGTGTGCACTTATGAAGATCTCAGTCTACTCTGTGTCCTTCTTAATTGTTACACCTCATTCTTTAGGGGCAGCCCTTGCCGTGTGAATAACAATAGTGATGTGTTTCCAGCACCTTGTGAGGTTCCAGGGATTGAATTCAATTTGCCTGCCTTCTGCAGCTAGCTGGGGTCTGATTGCTCCAGGCTAATGCCGGTGTCACTGGGGGTGACAGCAGATAAACCTACAAGCTAACGCTGGTGGAAATGCCTGTAGTAGGAGCTAGCGTTTCCTGCTCATCTGTGTTCTGGAAAGGAAAAAGCTTGCCCCATAGGAAAGTGATTGCCAGCACAGTACCAGGATCAGCCCTTTGTTAGGGGGGAAGGCCCAGATCCGCAAAGGTGCTTCATTACCATTGATTGGAGTGGGAGTTAAGTGTCTAATACCTTTTGAGAATCTGGGGCTAAGCGAATAATGTCCAGCTTCCATCATCCCCCACCCCCATCAGTGGCACCCCCATCCTCTCAGCCTGCATTGCCACATTTAATCATGCATGAAGAAACGGTCTATTTCCGCTTCTGATGCCTGAGTGACAAGCTCTGGCTAGCTGAGTCTGCGTGTTGGCATCGGGTGCATTGGGGAATGGCATAGGAGCCCTGCAAATCTTGTGCTTTGAGGGGAAGTTGAGCAAGTCACACATGTTTAATCCATTTCACATCCAGCTTGCTGTCAGCAGGGAGCAGTCCACAAATGAGGAGAGTACAGGGAAGGCAGCTGTCCCTGGGCCCTGCACGTAGGAAGTGAGGATAGGACAAGGCTCCTTCTCTGCACTCAAGCTGGGCACCTACACAAGGATGGGACCCAATCTGGCCTTTAAATGTGCCTGACCCTGGGGCTTGTTTTGCCCTTAGTACATAGATGTGTGTGTAACTCTGTGCTGTGCTTAGTGGGCCATACCAGCTACTCGTGCAAATGAACTCGCTGCATCTGTACCAAGGGCACCAGCTGAGACTCTAGCCCCAGAAGCAAAATTAAGGGGGCAGAAATGGTTGAATAAGGGAGAAGGGCCCTCCTGCTCCAGGTGAGCTCAGTTGCTCAGGCAAGTGAAGTCACCGTGTAAATACAGCTGATTTAACCGAGTGACAGCGGTACTGGGTCTGGTATCCCTTGCACTTTATCCTTCAGGTTTGTGGCTTTCAGCACCCCGCTAGTTCAAGCTCAAGCTCTGGAGAGCAGTTAGAATTAACTGGTGCCTCTGCTTGAGACCCCTGTCTTCCCCAGGGCATTAGCTCCACTGCCCCGTAAGATCTGAGGCCAGCAACCCTTTGAGACAAGTGTGTGATCTTCTGACATGGAGAAAAACCAGGCAGCAAACTCAGGGAAATTCAGTGAAAGGGTCTGTTTCAGAAGCAAGCAATTGTAAGAGACTTAGGCCAAAAAGGTTCCGGTTTTCATAGCTGGGACCGCCTTCCGTGACCCTGGGGACATAAGCCTGGATAGGATGTCCTGCTGCCTGCTAGGGGCAGGGACTCTCCGGCTGATGATTAGAGCAAGTTACAGTGCCTACAGGTATTGTTGTCACCCATTGCCTTTTCCCTTGACCTGCACCGGGTGTGCCAAGACTGGAAGGTTAAAGGGGCTAGCTGGGCCAGTTAACTGTCCAGGCTGCACCTGGAGGAGTAGCCAGGGAGCAGGGGCTTATTAGAGATGAGGCTCAGCTGGGCTGGACAGGAACAGCAGGGGCCTGTGTAAAGTCCAGGAGCTGAGAGCAGCCGGGGGCTGCAGAGAGGGAGGCTGCAGGTGTTCCCTGGGCAAAAGGAGGGGTGTTTGGAACTACAGAGGGTAGTCTCCAATGCCTCCCTGGGAGGGTGGTGAGCCAGAAATGGGGGTGGGAAACCAGTGAGGAATAGGCTAGTGCAGAGCTTGGCTGCTGAGTAGAGGGCCCCTCTACTCAGCTGGCACCCGGAGGAGAGGGCAGGCCTGGGCTGGGGAAGGGGCACAGAGCCGGCGGCAGAGAGCAGGCTGCCGGGGAGAGTTTGCCCAGAGTGACTTTGATACCCTGGAAGGGGAGGACCCCAGTGACCTGGACAGAGGGCTGAGTCACAAAGAGGAAGCTGCAGCTCCTGGAGCGAGAGGCTGCAGGGTAAGAGAGGACAACAGGCAGAGAGACGGCCAGAGGAGGGTACAGCACCTGGGAGGAGCTAATCCCCAGAGCAGCCAGGAGGAGGCGCCCCTAGCGGTGAGTGGACCCCTTGGCACCAGGATAAAGGGAACTCACCTGGAGTAAGGTCAATATAAAAGACCCTGTGAACATTTCCTGCCATTCCATGAGACACCCCCAGATGGCAGCATGAAATTTGCATAATTCATTCACTCCAGATGCACAAATGGTGACTGACCCCTCACACAGTGCGGCCAACTCCAAGTATTTGGAAATTGTGAGTTGGACCCCTCCAAAATCATGAGATTTAAACACACTAATAATAGGTTTCAGGTTCTCTCTATTTGCTTTCTGGTTTCTGAGCACTCGGGCTGCCCTCAGGTCACATTTTCAGGCTTTTCTCTGCAACCGTGAGGGCTGGAAACATACTGTTTTTTAAATGAACACTGAGAGTCTTATGTCATCACCCGAGGCTTTAAGTTAAACTCCAACTGTCGCAAGAGTTGGCAGCATTGGTCAACACACCCTGCACGGTTTGCATAGCCCCCTTTCCTACCTTAAGCTGGGTTTCCAGTGTTTGCTGGAGTGTCATGTTTAACAGAGTGATTAAAACCATTTTTACTAGCTTCCCCCAGGCTGGTGTTAACTTTGCCAGGACACCTTCAAACTCTTAAGCCTGTGACTAGGGAGATCCCAGCCTCTTCTTTTTGGGAAAGACTCATGATTTGATCCTAGGAGCTGGCTAATGATGTGTTTCTGCTCAGGAGGAGAACCTGCCCATCTGCATGATTGTGCTCACCATACTGTGTTGTGTGGTATCACAGTGCATCTTAAACAGGAGGTATTTACTGAAGAAAACTACAAGTTGCAGACACAAGCAAATTTGCTTCCACACAGCAAGAATGCCAGCATTGCCTCTGTTTACCGGGGACCCACACCTTGTCTGGAACCTGACTAGTGCAAGAGACACCTACCGCTGAGTAATAGACTGCAAGTAATTTATCATCGCAAACACAGAGCATCCCCACTGAGCGCAGGTGCTGTTTTGAAAGAGGGAAAGAGCAGAGTCATCACCGTGAGAACCCCTTTGGGATTCATCCCTGGTGCAGAACAGTCCAATTGTGTTGACTTAACGGGTCAGTGAAAGGCCCAGATATTTCCTCGCGCTCTCCTGGCGTGAAGGAAGATGTCCTAAGAATGGCGTTGCAAAAGAACTCCTGCTGCTGGAGGACTCCTAAACCTAGATTTGACTCCACTTGCATAAGCAGCTTTAATTTCTGGGGGAGGGAAGGAGACTTTTGGCCCTCTTCCTTGAGGGAATTGATGTGCTTCCAAATGTATGCAAAGGCCCCCAGATGCCACACTAATAAAAGACAGCCTGGTTTATAAAGAACAGGTCTTGCCAGACCACTGTGATTGCTTTTCGGGGTAGAATTACAAATAAGTAGGCAGAGGGGCACCAGTTGCTGTCATGGGGTCGGGCTTTAGTCAAGTATTTGATTTTCTCTTATGAAACCTTACAGTCTAATCGATTCAAAACAGCTCAGCCAGGAAGGAGCATTGTTATGGGGGCTGAAAACTGACTAGGGGCCATAAAGAAAGACCTATGGTCAAAGACATTCATGATGGTAGCACAAAGGGGCACCAGTGAAGACTGGTACCCTCTTATGTAGGCACATAGTAAAAGACAGTTCCTGCCCCAAATCGCTCACGCTCTATATAGACAAGCCAGTTAAAGGAAGAGCAGTTGTCCCTGCTTTGCTGAGGTACAGAGAAACTAAGCCCCAGATCCTCGCAGGTATTTAGGTCCTAACTTCTGTTGATTTGGGGCCTAAGTGACTTGGCCAAGATCACACAGGATGCCTGTGGCAGAACTTCAGTTGCCCCCAGATCCCCTGAGTGCCAGCCCAGTGCCTGAGCCGTGGGTCTGTCCTTCCTCTGTGGTGTATCTGGAAGCACCTGTCAGTGACTGGGCTCTTTCTCCCACAGCCTCATAACGATGCATGAGACCAGGCTGGGTGTCACGGCCAGAGGCTTACACTGAAGGTTCGTGCAGTGTACTTTTGGCAGCATGTGGAGTACCTATGCACGTAGCCCCCCAGGTATAAATAGCAGTGTAGCCCGTGAGGCACGGCTTAGGTGAGTAAAGGGACATCTGCAGGGCCTGGGTATGTATCAGAGTACGTCCCCTACACCGCTCTCTACTCACTCACCCCACCTCCCTGCCTTGACCGCTGGGTTAAGCAGTGTAGTGTCCCACTGCAGGAAAAGACTCCAGCAGGAGGGAAAGATGCTGGGAGGGGGAAGGCAGCAGGGAAGGCTCTGCCAGGTCCCCCGGCTGGAGCCTTTCACAGATGGGTGGGTACAGCTCGCTGTGGTGTGTAGCTATGCATACCCTACAGCCGCCAGTGTTAGTGTGTGGCGTAGACGTGGCCAGAGGGGGATCTGGAAGGGGCCAGGCTGTGGAGAGCAGAGAGGAGGACCACAGGAGCCATGAAAATACTCTCATCTGATTGATCATGATTATTCTATCTGTTTGAATCAGTGGAAACCCATGGCCTGGGCTGCACTGACCAACCTGCAGAGAAACAAGTGAGAATTATATTTGCACTCCCTCTTCTAGCCCATTAATGAAGTGATTGAATAAGACCAAAGCCTGCACAGATCCCTGGGTTGCACCCCATAGCCCTGCCCTAAACTCAGTTATAGTACCCTCGTCTCATTACCCTTCATTGGGCCTCTCTTAGCTGGTTTCCAGGCCAGATGACAACACCTTCACACAGTCAATCTGAATTAATTTTGCAGCTCAGGCTCTGAGAAATGCTTGACTGAAATCCAGGTGTATTACAGCTGGCCCATTCCCCTGGGTCAGATCCTCAAAGGTAGGCTCCTAATTCCATTGAAATCAAGGGGAGTTAGGCACCTAAATACCTTTGAGGGTCTGGGCTTTGTAATCCTATCAGAAAAAAAGGAGCAAAGTTTGTCTGGCAAACTGTGATCTAATAATCCCTTCTGGCCTTGAAATCTATGACAACGACACATCCCCTCGTGCTTTTTGCTCAGAACTCCCTCGCCCCCTGTGGTCGCTCATTCCATTGTTGCATGAGGGATAGACATTACCCTTTGGCAAGGGGCCATTGCCAGGGTCACTTTTGTTTCTTGGTAGATCCAGCAGGAAAAGAGAAGCCAGTTCCAGTGTGTCCCATCTCCAGGTTTGCCAGTGATCCACACCTGGGAAGACTTGGCATAATTAGCTTGAGCCCCACTCACTCGCCTCCTAGAGCCACGCTGGAATAAATGTCCAACCTGAATGGGGAGCTCGGGTTTCTTTGGTAAGAGACACAGGATCTGATACTCCATGGCCCTGGCCCCTGTGTAACTATTTATAGCAGTGCAAACTAGGGGTAAAATGCTAGCAGATCAGAGTGTAAATGACTGTCTGGGGGTGGGACAGTGGAGAATGGATTGGGCCCACATACAATAGAAACTAGGAGTTACGAACACCATAGTTATCAACTAAACAGGCAACCACACACTTCAGTTGGAACCGGGAGTATGCAATCAGGCAGCAACATAGACCAAAGAAAAAGAAGCAAATAAGAATGGCCAGACTGAGTCAGACCAAAAGGTCCATCTAGCCCAGGATCCTGTCTTCTGACAGTGGCCAGTGCCAGATGCCACAGAGGGAGTGAACAGAATAGGGCAGTTATTGAGTGATCCATCCCCTGTCACCTATTCCCAGCTTCTGGCAAACAGAGGCTAGGGACACCATCCCTGTCCATGTTGGCTGATAGCCATTGATGGACTTATCCTCCATTAATTTATCTAGTTCTTTTTTGAACCATGTTATAGTGTCGGCCTTCACAACATCCTCTGGCAAGGAGTTCCACAAGTTGACTGAGCGTTGTGTGAAGAAATACTTCCTTTTGTTTGTTTTAAATCTGCTGCCTATTAATTTCATTTGGTGACCCCTAGTTCTTGTGTTATGAGGAGTAAATAACACTTCCTTATTTACTTTCTCCACACCAGTCATGATTTTATAGACCTCTATTTTATCCCCCTTAGTCATCTCTTTTCCAAGCTGAAAAGTCCCCGTTTTATTAATCTCTCCTCATACAGAAGCCGTTCCATACCCCTAATCATTTTTGTTGCCCTTTCTGAACCTTTTCCAATTCCAATATATCTTTTTTGAGATGGGACGACCACCTCTGCACGCAGCATTCAACATGTGGGTGTTCCATGGATTTATATAGAGGCAATACGATATTTTCTGTCTTATTATCTATCCCCTTTCCTAATGATTCCCAACACTCTGTTCGCTTTTTTGACGGCCGCTGCACATTGAGTGGATGTTTTCAGAGAACTCTCCACGATGACTCCAAGATCTCTTGAGTGGGAACAGTTAATTTAGACCCCATCATTTTATACGGTACAGTGCAGTGTTAAATGTAAACTGCTAAAACAAAAAAAAAGGAAAAGCAGCAGTTTCCTTCTGCATAGTAAAGTTTCAAAGTTTTGTTAAGTCAATGTTCAGTTGTAAACTTTTGAAAGAACAACCAGAACATTTTTTCAGAGTTACAAACATTTCAGAGTTACGAACAACCTCCATTCCTGAGGTATTTGTAACTCTGAGGTTCTGCTGTACTTCAAAGCACTGCCCTTTGGACCCCTCCAGCTCACAGATGAAAAGAGAAATTGCATAAATTAACCATTAGACTGATACGGGTAATTGCTGGAATATCTGGTAAGTAACTCTTAAGTGACTTGGGTAATACAACCCCTTTGCCTGTGATGTCTGATGAGCATTAGTGCAACCTGAATTTAGCTTGCTGCCTCGATGATAGGGTCCAGAGTTCTCTTTTTTGGATCATGATATGAGGGACATTGAATCGATTTAGGCTCAGTTGTGGAAAAGTCAGACTATATAAAACTTCACGCAGGCTTATAGAGACGTTGCCTATCTTGGTTTCCAAGTAACCTTTAGCTCCTGCAGGATGCCCCAAGGAGCTACAAATCCAGCATTTATGGAGGAATCCACATGTATGGTCCTTTGTATACAGTGATTTCCGCATTTGCACGGGGGGACTCCCAAGGACATGGTGAGTCAAGACAGTGTTGCCAATTCCCAAGATTTTATTGCCTCTCTCAATATTTAGTGTCTTTTGTAAAATTCCAGCTCCAGGAGGCATGTGATTGCTTGAAAATCTCTGCTGTCCTTTCAAAGCAGTAAACTTCTAGGCCAGGGGTGGGCAAACTACTGCCCAGGGGCCGCATTTGGCCTGTCAGACGTTGTAATCTGGTCCTCCAGCTCCTGCCAGGGAACAGGGTCCAGGGCTTGCCCCGCTCCACGTGTGCTGTGGCTCTGCACGGCTCCCAGAAGCAGCAGCATGTCGTCCCTCCAGCTCCTATGCATAGGGGCAGCCAGGGAGATCCACGCACTACCCCTGCCCCACGTGCCGCCCCTGCAGCTCTGATTGCCCACCCTCTCAACCCCTCCCGCCCTCTGAACCCCTCGGTTTCACCCTCCTGCACCCCAGAGCCCACCTCCCCACCCGCATCCCAACCCTCTGCCCCCTCCCACACTCTGAACTCCTCATGTCTGCCCCCCCAGCCCGCTCCCCAAACGGAGCCCTCACCCCCTCCAGCACCCCAAACCCCAATTTCATGAGCTTTCATGAAATACACCGTGATACAATTTCCATAGCCAGATGTGGCCCTTGGGCCAAAAAGTTTGCCCACCCCTATTCTAGGCCACCTGACTGTGGAGTAAAAAGCTTGGAAATGTGACCCAGAAAGATTAAAAATACAAAGAAAATTAAAAATATTTTTAAGTATCCCATGAGTTTTATACCAAATCTCATGATTTTGGGAGCCGGACACGTTTTGAACGGTTGGCGTGAGCGATATTGTAAGTATTTTCATTCAAAATTCACTGGTGCTTTGCGGGAGCCTGAGGCTTGGCTTCAATTTCACTCTCTCTCCTACCGTAACAGGGGATCATGAGAAGGGGGTGACCAGCATCCATATACACAGACTCCCAGGCCAGAAAGGACCACCGTGATCATCTACTTTGCCCTCCCATACAGCACTGGCCAGAGACCTGCCCCCAAATAATTCCCGGTGCAGGCCTTTTAGAAAGACATCAGTCTTGATTTTTAAAATCTTTTTAAAACTATTTAGGAAGTTTTAACAAGTTTACAAATCCTTGCCATGTAACTACCAGAAACAAAACCACCCTTACAACAGGGAGCTTTGTTTAAAGAGACATTCTAGAATCAGCAAAGCTTTCTGCTGGACAGGGTGTTCCCATGGCAGAGGGAGCGTCAGTATGTCATCTAAGTTGTTTCTTGTGATTTTATTAAATTCAGTGAAATCTCTCTATCCACATGGAACAGACCGGGCATGTCTATCCAATGTTGATGCTCAAAAAAACTGGACAAGTGTGCTGGTGAATGTCCTGTAGCTGAGTGGTGAATCAAAGGTAAATATTTAAGACTCTCTCTGTCCTCTGCCTACTTTGCAGCATATGGAGTTGGTGTGTTAATTTTTCCACAACCACAATCTCTGTATTTCTGTGAACTGTCCCGCAAGGGCTGGGCGGTTTTTCTTTTTCCAAGGAGGGGCCATCCATAGCCAAGTAGCTACTAGCAGAGGAGAGATTAATTCTTCATTTCCTCTTGTGTGATCATTTCTGCGAGGAAGTCCCAGGAGCTCAACAAAGGCTCCTGGTAACAGATACCCAAAAATTTGTGATATTCGGTTATGGATTTTGCATCCCAGTGTTCCAGGGCTTGGATGTGTCCACCACATAAGCCTAAAATCGCCTTTCAGCACTACTTTGCCAGCATGTAGCCCCCACTCACTCTGTATATCTAGTTTAACCGGACTGGTGTGAGGTACTGTGGATACAGTATCTTAAATACATTTTCTTTTATTATGCTACAGATTGTAGTTCAGGGGCTCTCAAACTGGGGGTTGGGACCCCTCTGGGGGTCGTGAGGTTACTACGTAGGGGGTCATGAGCTGTCAGCCTCCACTCCAAATCCCGCTCCACCTCCAGCATTTATAATGGTGTTAAATATGTTTAAAAAGTGTTTTTAATTTATAAGGGTGGGTCACGCTCAGAGGCTTGCTATGTGAAAGGGGTCACCAGTACCTGGGATTACCAGTCATGTGGGGATTACTGTGGATGAGAAGCTGGATATGAGTCAACAGAGTGCCCTTGTTGCCAAGAAGGCCAATGGCATTTTGGGCTGCATTAGTAGGAGCATTGCCAGCAGATCAAGGGAAGTGATTATTCCCCTCTATTTTACACTGGTGAGGCCACATCTGGAGTATTGCGTCCAGTTTTTGGGGGCCCCCCCACTACAAAACGGATGTGGACAAATAGGAGAGAGTCCAGCGGAGGGCAACTAAAATGATTCGGGGGCTGGGGCACATGACTTACGAGGGGAGGCTGGGGGAACTGGGCTTATTTTGTCTGCAGAAGAGAAGAGTGAGGGGGGATTTGATAGCAGCCTTCAACTATCTGAAGGGGGATTCCAAAGAGGATGGAGCTCGGCTGTTCTCAGTGGTGGCAGATGACAGAACAAGGAGCAATGGTCTCAAGTTGCAGAGGTGGGGGACGTCTAGGTTGGATATTAGGAAACAATATTTCACTAGGAGGGTGGTGAAGCACTGGAATGGGTTCCCTGGGGAGGTGGTGGAATCTCCTTCCTTCAAGGTTTTTAAGGTCAGGCTTGACAAAGCCCTGGCTGGGATGATTTAGTGGGTGTTGGTCCTGCTTTGAGCAGGGGGTTGGACTAGGTGGCCTCCTGAGGTCTCTTCCAACCCTGATATTCTGTGATTCTTTGAGTACAAAACTTTGAGAACCACTGTTGTAGTTGCGTCTCCTCTTTTCCAGATCAAACGCCCTCCCTCTGGGGTGAATTGTCTATCCAGGTCCTTTCCTCAGCATGTCCTGTGTGGACACTTTTTTTTATTAGGAAAGCTGTCTGCAAAGATTGATATAAATTCTTAAAAATGTTTTCGTTTCCTTATTGCCCAGACGCCATCACCTCTGTTACAGTGAGCTTTCGTCTGCAACAGGTTTTCTAGAAAGTGAAGAAACATAGTGCCCGACTTGAAAGCAGTGGTGCAGGGGAGAGTGGGCCAGCTAAAGTTAGCTTTGACCAGTAAATAAGTCGAGTTTTTTTTACTGAATAGCTGGCCAACCGTGTGCATTCCATGGCGCTCTCATCTTTGAAATCCTCTGGTTCGCGATTTGGGTTAAGATCTGGATTATTTGCAATGGGTCATGGAGGGAAAAGAAATGATTTTACCTCCAGTTCTAGCCCAAACCCATAGACTAGCCTTTGCTAAAGGATGTGTGTCAATTTCTGGAGGGTCTGACTTTATTATTATTATTTATTAATTGTGGCAGCCTAGTGACATTTACTCTGCTGTGATTTTCTTGTCCAATAAAGACCCGTTGTTGGGCTGGGTTAGAGCAAACAGGCTCTTCTCTGAAACCTCTCCGATTCATCAACATCCTTCTTGGATTGTGGGCACCAGAACTGGGCACAGGACTCCAGCAGCAGTCACACCAGTGCCCAGTAACGAACTAAAATACCTTGTCTACTCCTGTTCGAGATTTCCCTGTCTGTGCATCCCAGGATCGCTGCAGCAGAACCAAGATATAAAGTGCTGTCATGCAGCAAGGATGGATCCTGTTGGGTCTGAGACGCCTCTGTAGAACACAGCTTTTCAAAAGCTAAATTCACCAAGAGACACTGGCCCCAATTCAGCAAGCACTTAAATACATGCTTAACTTTAAGCACACACTTAAGTTCCAATTGGCTAAACCCAAATTACGGAGCAAAGACTCTCCCACTCTGAGACATGTCAGCGTCTGAGTCAGAAGGTGTCAGCAGCAATTGCAGTGCACTTGTGAACAGAGGGCACGTTTGCCTAGTGTATGAATGTTTTGTGACTCTTAAAACCTCGCCAGAGCCATGCATAAAAGCCGAGCTCAGCAAACGCCCTGAGGGACTGGGCCAGTGAGCTCCATCCCCCAGCGCCAAGGCTTCAAGGAAAAGCACCCTCTGAGACCAAACCTCTGAGAAGCTGAGGGAAATCCCAGCCAGAGGCCACGCGTCTCTCCCCTGGTTCCACCACAGGAGATGGGCCGGTGAGATCCCTCCGGCAGCAGACACAGCTGCTCTCACCCTTGTACCCCAAGCAGAGGGTTTGCCCAGACAGAAGGAAGAGCCAATGACTCCGTGAAATCTACTGGTCCATTGCAATTGATTTTATGTGGACAGTGCCCAGATACTACACCCACGGGGAGCAGCGTGAGACCCTAATATAGACAGTTATCACCCCTCGGGCTCGGACGCCATCCTTCATGTGTGGATGCCATTAATGTGACATTTTCTCTCCTCTAGACCATTCGTGAAGAGATTAGATTATGTCCAGAGCTGATAAAGATCCCAACTGGGGCCCATTCACCAACTTGATCCTTTGTTGTTTATTAATTATTAATAGTAAATACTATTGTATGCATCCGATGAAGTGAGCTGTAGCTCACGAAAGCTTCTGCTCAAATAAATTGGTTAGTCTCTAAGGTGCCGCAAGTCCTCCTTTTCTTTTTACTATTGCTGTATTTATTAATATTAATTATTAATCGAGCTGGTCAGAAAACTTCCCAGTGGAACATTTTTCCATCAGAAAAGGCTGATTTATCAGGAGCCAGACATTTTGTGGAAATGTGGATTTAAAAGATTTAGAACAGGAACTGAGCATTCCAATCAGGCTGTAACCATTTCAGTCTTTCCAGAACATTTTTTATTTTTCCATTTTGGAAAAAATGACTTCTCCTTTCAATGTTTTAAATTATATAGTATATAATCAATAATACATCTGTATTATATAACTCTGCTATTCAGCATTTTCATTCATGGCTTGGATAACGGAGCAAAGAGTATGCTTTTAAAGTGTGCAGATCACACCAAGTTGGGAGGGGTTGCAAGCACTTTGCAGGACAGGATTAGAATTCAAAATGACCTTGGTAAATTGGAGGGTTGGTCTGAAATGAACAAGATGAAATTCAGCAAAGGCAAGTGCAAAGTATTACAAGTAGAAAGCAAAAATCAACTACAACATGGGGACTAGTTGGCTAGGTGATAGTACGGCTGTAAAGGATCCGGGGGTTATAGTGGATCACAAATTGAATGTCAATAATGTGATGCAATTGTAAAATTATGCTAATATCATTCTGGGGCATATTAACAGGAGATCATTGTCCTGCTCTACTCAGCACTGGTAAGGCCTCAGCTGGAGCAGTGTGTCCAGTTCTGGGTACCACACTTTAGGAAAGATGTGGAAAAACCGGAGAGAGTCCGGAGGAGAGAAACAAAAATGATCAAAGGTTTAGAAAACTTGAGCTATGAGGAAAGGTTAAAAAACTGGGTGTGTTTAGTCTTGAGAAAGGAAGACCGAAGTGGGGGGACCTGACAACAGTCTGCAAATATGTGAAGGGCTGTTATACAGAGGACAATGATCAATTGTTCTCTGGGTCCACTGAAGGTAGGACAAGAAGTAATGAGCTTAAACTGCAGTGGGGGAGGTTTAGGTTGGATATTAGAAAGATTTTCCTAATTCTAAGGGCAGTTGCACTTTGGAAGAGGTTACCTAAGGAGGGCGTGGAATCCCCATCACTGCAGGTGTTTAAGAACCGGTGGGACAAACCCCTGTCTGGGGTGATCAGGGTTTACTCGGTCCTGCCTGAGAATGAAACGTTTTTGATTTTATCAAAACATTTAAATCGACCCCAAACGGTTTTCATAATGCTGTTTTGCAGGAATTTTTAATTTTTTCTTTTTTGTGTGTGTCTCTCATTTCAGAAAAACTTTAGAACATCACAGAATTTTCCTGTGAAACAGAAAAATCCAGGGTCCGCCCAGCTCTGAGGATTGATTTGGATTGCAGTAGCGCCTAGAAGCTCGACCCAAGACCAGGGCCCCGTTGTACTCGGGTCTGTCTGTACACATAGTAAGACAGACCCTGCCTCAAAGGGCTCACTGTCGAAACAGACAAGACAGGCCAAGGGTGGCGAAGAGGAAGGGTCCCTCTGCTCACTTTCGATGCTGCAGTTTCTGTACTAGTATGAGTTGGCTTCCTGTGGTTAGGGTGGGCAGCGGGTGTGAGCAAAGGGGCAGGCTGCATTACTTGAAGAGGGTGAGGGGCACCTGGCAGTTGTATGTATGGGGAGCCTTTTAAAAAAAGTTTACACGTTTAAAAAAAAGAAAAAGGATTACTCCTCAATGACAGCATGACATGCAACAAAGCCCAGGTGTTCCCCTGTCCGCTCATTAGTCACACATTTCCACAGCTGTGTCACGTACTGGCAGGGATGAAAACCCACTAGGCAGCTTTGGAAACATCCGGCTGACTCGCTTGTGTAACAGATTTGCATATTAAAAATGTTACTTCACCCTCTGCATTGAACGCTTCTCGGCCGTACGCTGTGACATCGAAGGGCAATAGTTTCAGACCAGAGCATGGAACGAGCTGCTCTTTGCTGCCACTGAAGAGTACAAAGGAACAGATGCTGCAGAAGCTAATGGACTGAAACTCTAGTCAAATAAACTCCTCTGAGCAGTTCGCTCAGTGTTCCATAACCAGCAGACTTCTGCTGAGTCGTCTCACGGGGCTGGTGCACAGAAGTGGCGGCGTCAGTCAGAGAGAATTCAGTGACAGAGCTCCCTGCTCCTTGGAGATAAGGGTTCCCTGCGTGCCCACGTTCAATATTTAAACTGAATTGAATTTCAGCTGGCAGCGCTCTCGCCCATGTGTAGACGGATCCACGGATTTAATGTACGGGGGTTTCCACATCTTGATCTTGCCCTTTCAACGTTTTCATCTGTGCATGTTTGCAAGATATACGTGCTCTTGATCTTGGACTGCAGCAGCGCTGTCTGACGATAGCCTCGGGGCCGAGGAAATGCTTACTCAGTTACTGAAAATCAGTAGATTTATTTCCTCCACAGCTTTATTAGAACTGCGCTGCGAGGGGTAGATAAACATAAATCAGTATTACATGGAGCTGAAGGTTTGAGGCCTGATTTTGACTCAGGTGAGCAATCGACCATCTGATTGGTGCCGCACAACTGCGGTAATTGCACACCTGCCCCCAGATGGGTGTCCACATGTAGGCTCCTGATTACCTGGCGTACGGCCTTCAATGGAGCTGCAGGGTGCTCAGCATTTGAAAACTGGGCCCCTAGCTCGGGGCCTGGGTGAAGATTTAAAAGCCAAACTTTAGGTACCCGGGCCCAGCTCCTCAAAGGTACTTGGGTGCCTAACTCCACAGTTGGGGGCCTGCACACGGTAGTCACAGCACTATCCCCATTACCAGTGAACAGCAGGGACCTCATGTCTCCGACATGCCCCACCTATGAAGAGCCCTTCAGCTGGTCCAGGAGGGGTCTGGACAGACTCTTTGATGCATGTGTAACCCCCGGGTGAGCGAGCGAGTGTGTGTGACAGGGCCCGGGCCGGGCCACAAACAGTGGTGATGAGTTGCTGTAGTCCCTATCTATCACCTGTTGGCTTGTTAGCGCAAGTTGGAGCCACTCCTGCTGCTGCGACTGGAGGGCTTTGGTTCAGTCCCTGGTGTATCGGCCAAGGGGGTGGCTCTCGCGTATGCAACACGCTGATCTTCCCACGCGAGTTGTCCGGGTATAGTCAACAAACCTTCAGGGGGGAGGAAATGCAGGTCCTGGCCAAGCAGAGTCCTCCAAGGAAAGCCCTTTACATCAGGCAGGAGCAAGCCCTGCCGAGTGGGGGGATGGAGGTTGTATTTCCAGCTCCCCTTTTTGAGATTGTGCCAGGAAAAGCCACTTTTATTGGCGAATGAAAAGGAAACAAACTAAAAGAGAGAGGCACGTTCACCAGTTTCTCCCCAGCCCAGGCCCCAGGCACGCCTATGGAGCTGGCCCTCCACGTCCTCGTAGGCACGTGAACAACGGCCAGTGTGGCTCCTCTGTCATGGCATTATTACCACCAGAACTGCAGATCCACCCCGAGCCTCGGCACGCGTGCCCCGAGTTGACTGGAGCACCGATGCTGGTGCAGCCGAGTACGGCGGGGGGAGGGAGGGGCTGGGTTACCTAACGTGCCTTGCACTTTGTGAGCCGGTCCTAAGGAGAGACCCTGAAGGTTGTGACCCTTTGGGCGGGTTGAAATAACTGACCGGCTGCCCCATGGGTTCTGGCTGCTCTCCAGCAGGAGGCTCCCGCCTGCTTTGCGCTTGTTAATATCCGAACCCCAGGTTTCTGACGTAGAGGTTGCAGCCGGCGGACCCTGCTCAACACGGCTCTCTCGGAGGGCCTAAACCCTGGCAGAAGTCCCTGGTGGAGGAACCTTAGCAGGGGGTCAGGTTGCAACAGCACAAAACCCCCAGGATGGGAGAGGCCAGAGCAAAACTGGGTGCCGCTCGCTGGAATGGGTCCATCAGAGTCCTCTGACTCAGGGGTTCCCTGGGGAATCTCCCCTTGGCCGGCTCCTGCGGAGCCGCAGAGGGAATTACGGGCATCGCCCATCTCCCAGCACATTATGCACCCCCAGCCCTCTGCAGGGCAGGTCTCCTCAGGGGACCAGGTAGGCAGAGCCCTGCAAATCCGTGGATCTCTGGTTTATACCCGCGGACCATTTTTGCAGACCACGTGTCGGATGCGGATACCAATGATGTGTCCACACAAGGCTCTACAGGCAGGGGCGGAGTTCCCCAAGAGCTCAGCACCTAAAAGCTCCCACTCAGGCACCCAGATTTTCAAAACCCACCCGTCAGCGTGTGTACCTGACCAGCTCTGCGCCCCACAGAACGGGAAGCATAGCACCCCGGCAGCGGCAGCCTCCCTAGCCCAGGCTGGAGAGACATATGCTTTTAGCTCTGGAGGGCCCCATGAAACCCCTGTGGGGCTGGCCAGGATGGCAACCGTACCACGAGCCATGGGAGCTGCTGGAGGCTGAGGCTTTCTGGAAATCTGGTTTACATTCTCAGCTGGGAGCTGAGCTCTGGAAGACCTGGCCCATAATTTACCTCCGAACCTGGCTGTATGTAATTGATGCTAAAGACAAGACTCCCCCTGATTTTAAGCTTTCTCCATTAATAATTTTCCTGTTTCTATTGGTTTACCGCTCCAGCCCACAGTGGATCTCTCATTTATTTGGGTCTTACTTCATCCCTAAAGTGCTGCTCTTTGACCCAGCGCAGAGCTCTCCGCGAACTCCATCTGTCTCATTCCTATCGATGACAAGCACTCGACAGGACAATGTCCTCTGCCTGGGGTCACTCTCTGAAGGGCTGAAAGATTAGACTGGAAGTTCTTCTGGAGGAAGGTGTCATATAGCTGAGGTCAAGATCCTCAGTGTCGCTTCTGGCCTGCTCTGTTATATAATCTGCAGCTGATAATCTCTCGGTAGGTCAGTGCTTCGATGTGTGCCAGCTTGTTACTGCTTGGGGCAGGGAGAGATCTCAGACCTTGGCTTTGACTGGCACAGAATGTTTTCCTTGAATGAGCTGAAGAGGAGTTTAAGGCCTGTATTTTCAAATGCCAGACTCCCTTTTGTGCCATGACACTCTTACCCCCCTTACCTGGGCAGACCCAGACACCTGGGAGCATGGCAGCACGCATAGGTACGCTCCAAACAGCCTAGCACCTGAACGCACCCAAGTGTTAGGAGCCGCACCTGGGAAACACGCTGGCCTCATTGGCATTTGGGGCACAAATTCTAATCCACGCGACCACGCAGGGAGATGGGGGTCAGAGGAGTGACAAAGACAGGAGAGGGACTTGGGGGAGAAGACGGGTGGGGACTTTACCAGCAGAAATGGGAGAAGAAAGGACCGAGTGAGAGGCGAAGAGAGGGAGGGATGGTGGAGAGAGAAGGAGAGGAACTGAGGGAAATTGGGACAGAGTGGGAAGGATGACGAGAAAGCACCACACACGGGAAGAGGGGAGGGATGGTCTTAGGGATAATGCGTGAGCCCGGAGTCGTGGGTTCAATTTCCCAGGCTTCCATGGATTCCCTGTGTGACACAGACTCTCACTCAGTTTCCCATCTCTAAGGCAGGGGTAATGATACATCCCTATTTCAGAGGAAGGTGAGGTCCCCAGCAGCCTCTCAGATGGCCCGTGTGTCAGTGAGGCATTATTACTATTAGATGGAGAGAGAAGCTAAATCAGAAGAGCTCCCTCGCTTCTCTCACACACAATCACCAAGAGACGTTGGTCTGTTTAAAACTAGAATGGGCAAAGCATTTGAGACTATACAGTCTCTCTCAAACCATACTATCCAACCAGGCTGGATAAGAAGAGTAGCTGGATGGTTCTGCTAAAATGATTGGCACAGAAACAGTTAACAAAGTTGCCATCCTTCGGTTTCAGAGTCAACACCCCATTGTGACAAGTGGGGCAGTTGATACCTTGTGTCCCTGTCGTTACATCCGCTGAGTTTCAAGCGGTTAAAGTGGACATGTTGACGACTGTGAACTCAAGTAAACTTGCAACCGGAGAGGGTCTGGAAGACTGGCTGCTGGATGGTAGCAGAGCATTGGTATGTGAACAACTAATATCGGGTTATTCCCCTCTGGCACACTCCAATTTGATTTTTTTACACTGCTTACAATGGGCTGTATTATTTAAGGCCAAGCTGCCTTAAAGCTATTATGCAGAGAGGCGTGTACATTGTTCCTGCTGGGATGGCCTGTTTTATATGATCAGTCCAGACATGCCAGTTTAACGCGGCTATGTTGTTGTTCAATCCAGCTTTCTGTTTCCTAACACCTTTCTAAGTGTTTTGTGTTTTTTAAGATATGTTTTGTGGTGGTTATGTACCATTTAATCTGAGTTTAGATGGCCAGCTCTTAATCCCTGGATCTCAAATGAATTTAGATCTAATACAATCAAAACGAGGTAGTGAATTTAATTGCTTTCGCCCTCCATAATTTTTCTTTTTAGGCGGTGAGGTGCTTTGCGAATTCAGCTCTGGAAGTTTAGTGTCATTTGATCAACTCCAAATGCGTGAAGTCTCCCTGAGTAATATTTCATCTCCATTTTACTCTTTTCTCCTACACCAGCAATAACAATCACAGGCTGAATGTCCTGCCTTTGCAAAATTAACCCAGTGATTGTAAAATATGAGTGCCAATACAATATTGTAATTTTGGGGTTTGTTATGCGATCAGTTGTAACCTGATCTGTGTTCTGTACAGCTCTTTAAAAGTGACTCATCTAACATGTCGTTTAAGACACGGAAACAATACAGTGGCATATTTTGTTACTTATTAAAAAGAATAGTTTTCTGGGTCACCAAACTATTAGGCTAATATGCCGCTCGTGAACATTTCTTCGCAGCAAACGAATGCTGTGCTAGACCTCTGACCCATGCTGCTAAACATAGGCAGCCTTGGGATGGGGTGTCCTTATGCAATCCAGCAGCCCGCAGGTGACCTAATGAGTAAAGAATATTGTCGCCCTCGCTATTTGCTTGCGCTGCTTTGCCTAGCGCTCTCGGCACGGCATCAGCTGGCAGGCGTGCAGCCGGCCCTGTAATAGAGTCCCCGGAGGGCCAGTTGGCCTAGTGGGTAGCACATCCAGCCTCACGTCCCAGCGGGGAGGCCTTTCCATCCAGTTCCTCGCCTGTATATGGGCTTAGCTGCACCTGGGCTTTTCAGTGTCCTTGCCTGCTTCTTACCAGTGCAGCAGGGACAGGCGGCTAGGGAGCCCAGGCCCTCCCGCTCTGCTGGACTGTGACCCAGGGCCCTACGAGAGCCAAGCAGGAAGGGTTCTCCAGCACCCCTGTTGGGGAGCCCCCAGGATCAAGCTGTCTTCCTCCCCAGCCTCCCCCTTCTGAGCTGGGTTGTTCCCTTTTAAGCCCCCAGCACAGGTTCTCAAATTTGGTTGCAAGAAATCTGGCCTGGCGGAGCAGAGATGCCGCTCAACGCTCCGGGGTGGCAGCATGTGCTGAAAAAAAGACTTTTGGCTGTGCAGGATGCAGCACGCTGGACTTTTGTTATACGGCATGCGGCATACTCTTACACCGGCAGCCCCTGGTCCCCACCTCTCAGCTACCTTCGATGTGTTACTCATTCCAGCTATCCTGCCTACCCGAGAGACGGAGCCCTCAGCAGCCAGGAAGCAGCATCATTCTCCTGAAATCAATGGAGCGATGCTGATTTTCCCCAGCTGAGGATCGGGCCCTATGAGCATGTCTATCAGCAAGCTGTGCTGCAAACCCTTCTGAAACAAAGCTTTGATGGAGGGGCTGTTATCTGTTCCATACCGAGCTTAGGAATGTCTCCCCGCCGCTGCCAGCTTGATTGTTGTTGTTTGTATTACAGTGGCACCCATGTTCCCTATGCAGAGGTTTCGCTGTATCCAGCAGAGGCATGTGTCTGACTACATGTTGAAACCATCTTGCAATTGGGAAGCAGCAAGGGCTAAGGGATCAGGGATACAGAGACCTGAACTCTGTTCCCGCCAGTGACCTGGTTCTGCAACCTTGAGCAAGTCACTTCCCCTGTTTTCCCCACCCTGTGTCTGTCTTTTCTGTTGAGACTGCGAGCTCTCTGGGGCAGAGACTCTCTGACTGTGTGTACATACAACACCCAACAGAATGGGACCCTGACCTCAAGAGCAGGGCCCTGTTGTGCCAGGTGCTGTACGGACATGCTGATGGAGAACTGAGGCACTGAGATAGATCAAATGGGTCATCCAAGGTCACACGGAGTCTGTGGCAACAGCAGGAATTGAACCCAGATCCCTGAGTCCCAGTCCAAGACTTATCAGGGGTGGAAGGGACCTCAGGAGGTCATCTAGTCCAAACCGCTGCTCAAACCAGGACCAATCCCCAACTAAATCATCCCAGCCAGGGCTTTGTCAATCCTGACCTTAAAAATATCTAAGGAAGGAGATTCCACCACCTCCCTAGGTAACGCATTACAATGTTTCACCACCCTCCTAGTGAAAAAGTTTTTCCTAACATCCAACGTAAACTTCCCCCACTGCAACTTGAGACCATTACTCCTCGTTCTGCCATCTGCCACCACTGAGAACAGTCTAGATTCATCCTCTTTGGAACCTCCTTTCAGGTAATTGAAAGCTGCTATTAAACCCCCCCATTCTTCTCTTCTGCAGACAAAATAAGCTCAGTTCCCTCAGCCTCTCCTCGTAAGTCATGTGCCCCAGCCCCCTAATAATTTTTGTTGCCCTCCGCTGGACTCTCCAATTTGTTCACATCCTTTCTGGGGGGGGGGGGGGGAAACTGGACGCAATACTCCAGAAGTGGCCTCACCAGTGTCAGATAGAGGAGAATAATCACTTCCCTCGATCTGCTGGCAACGCTCCTACTAATACAGCCGAATATGCTGTTAGCTTTCTTGGCAACAAATCTAGAGAGCTGCTGCTCCCTGCAGAGGTTTGCACAGACGTGTTCACACTGGGTGTTCCAGAGACTCAAACCAAGCAGGGTGTTTGCTGTGGACTGGCACAGGGCCTTCCTCCTGAGCCAGACAATGGCCAGACCCTTCTGTCCATGGGGGCCCCTGGGAAGGGTTTGGCCTGCGAGGGCCCCATAGGCTGGGGGTGACCTCTGGTAAGCTTGTAGCATGTCTATAGGAACGCGTTCTGGTTTTTAGGTGCTTTCTCTTTTTTTGCTTTAGCCTTAGGAATAAAGGCGCTTGCTTAGAAAGAGCTGTGTGGTGACTTGTAACTCCAGCAATGCCCTGTTCATAGCCCTTGGAGAGAAAGCAACGTGCTGGGGCTGGCTGCTAGGCAGCCTGGCTTGCTGGGGATATCACGGGTTGTGGCAGGGGGCCGCGCACCGTTAACACTCCCGGTCAGAAGGGAGTGGGGCATGGCTCCCTGACTGGAGACCTGACTGCCTCTCCCTCCCCTGAAGTGGGCCCCAGAGTGGGAAACAGGGGTGCAGTTACCCTGAAACTGCAAGAAGTATCAGAGCCTGGTCCCCCGAGTCCCAACCCTCCTGGGCTGCTCCGAAGCTGGGACAAGATGTTGGAGATGCAGGGGAACCTTCAGCCTTTCGTGAAGAAACTAAAAAACGGTGCCAAAGCAAAATGAAACACTGGGGAATCATGATCAAAATCTGTGCTTCCCTAGCACAGGGGCTGGACAGTTCATGTCCCAGGACACACATGGCTTGTTTCTATTAAAGGCTGACTGGACTCTCCTACCAGGCCTTAGGGCCCGACCCTGCTAGTAGTTCCTTCCTCTTTGGGTGGTCCTGTGGGATCAGTGCAAGGCGACTGGTACTACTCTAAGGGGAGCAAAATCTGGGCCTTCAAGTCAATGTGCAGAGCCCCAGCATGCTGCATGTCTCCCATTCCATGGTGCATGCTCTAACCACAGCGGTTTTTGGCTTCTGCAACTCCAGTCTCTTCACTGGGAGCAGCCCTGCCTCCACAGCAGGTTAGGGCATGCACCATTGAACGGGAAGTGGTGGGTGCTGGCTGGTATAGCCAAGGACTTAGTCTAGTAAATTGGAACAGTTCCGTGGGGCTGCTGTTCTGAATGGGGAGAGGGGGCCTCGCTAGCAGCCGGATGGAGCAATGCTCGGCGGTGAATTCAAGCTGCAATTACCCTGGCTCTGAGCTACCATGCTGCTGTGGGAATGGACACTGAAATCCTTGTTTTAAACACGCCAGCGTCTCTGTGCAGCTTGTCTGAACTTGCCTGCTAAAAACATCCACCTGCTTGTGGAGCCTGTAAATCTTGTCCTGTGGTGGAATATGACTTCCCTGGAGGCCCACATCACAGCAAAGGGTGCAAATAGGGTTTCACTGCATAATGATCACCCTTTGCATGCCAGCAGATAACAATGCAACCACTTACACAGTCCTTAACGGGGCCTGTGCACAGGGAGCTGTGACGCTGCAGAGCCGCAGCTGCTGTACGTCAGGGTTTCTCCACTGACGTCAGAGTAACGGTGGCAATTCACACCGCCTGAGATATTGGTGCATAAGATTAAAGATCCATCCAGGTGCAAGGACAAGGACAAGCCAAAGAGACCAAGGGAAATTCCAAAAGTGACGCTGAATGATGAAGAAAACATTTCCCATGCTGAGAAGAACTGACGGAAACACTAAGAGTTCAGAGCTGATTTTACTGTTATAAGAAACGAAAGGCCCCCACGTTTTTCCGGTTTGATCCAAAGCACATATGTAATGGCTGAACCCTGTATTTTCTCCGTGTCGTGTTTGGTAAGCCTTGATCTTTCTATTCTATCTCAGAGGGGAAGCAATGGCAATTATTTAGTGTACGTTCAAAGCACAATACTGGATATAACCACAGCAGGCCTTGAGTCCACTCCTCTGCCGACCGAATGGAAACTTGATGGGAGAGTTGCCATTTATTTAAAGGGAGCAGAACTGGCTCCTTATCACACACAAGATGTGCTATCTCTTCCACCTTGTGTTTAGCTGAGATGCTCAGAGTACCTTTCCCAGCCCCGAAGCAGAGCTCTGTGTAGCCGAAAGCTCGTCTCCCTTTCCAACAGAAGTTGGTCCAATAAGAGATATCACCTCACCCACCTTGTCTCTCTAATATCCCGGGACCAACCGGGCTACAATGACACTGCAAACATCCTTATCACATAGGCCGTCACCGGCCAGCAACGGCAGAGCGGTAGGTGTTGCCACCAGCAAACTGTGCTGGGACGTGACAGGAAGTGGGTGGGAGTGGCAGTAACTCATCTTTGGTTGGGGCAGGCAGAACAAAAGGGGAAAAGCCAGAGCTGTGGCTGTTAACTGGCTTGTTAGTTACCTGTCTCATAACAGTCCTCCTAGCTGGGGATGGGGGGTTGCCTCTGGGCACCGTCTGGAGGCAACGACTACACGTTTGGCAGAGTCCTTGCAAGCTTGTGCCAGGTCCCTTGTTGGGGGCCTTCCCGAGCAGGAGCCATTGCGTGCAATGCTAGTTGTGGCCTTTGGGGAAGCTTCCATGATGCTCCTGAGCCAGCAATCCCTGCGTCAACATGGCTTCCGCCAAGATCAACAGGTTTCTTCTCCCCAATGGTTCCGTCCGGACTGTGGAACCATATATGGGCCCTGTGGCACTCTGGCCTCGCTCCGTGTACCCAGAGGCCCAGGCCATGTAGGGATAACCACTGCAAGCTCAGGTAAGGAATGTTTTGGCCGTTATGGATATGTCTACATTGAACACTAACCCTGGGCTCTGACTCCGATTTTAGCCCAAGACCCACTTGTGTCCACTCACACATCAGTCTGACTCGGGTCCAAGCACGGCCATTTTTCAGCATGGACGCAGCTCAGCCTGCAGACCTGAGTCAGAAGGCCTGTGTAGTGCTGCCTGAGTGCGTTAGCACGGCTGTGAGACAGGGGTACAGCGACTGTGAGCCTAGGTTTACAATTCAGTGCAAGTGCAGGCTTGGAAATACCAAGTCCACAGGCGTGGGCCCCACAGACCACGGTCTGCGGTGCAGGATAGACACACCCTGTGGCATTTGTGCAGGTCTGTTGTTGTGGGGCTGGCCCTGCAGCCCTCTCTTTTGCCAGATCGTTCTGCTCACGCTCAGAGCACACCTTAGATTGCTGCAAAGTTTTACAGAGAGTCATACATACTGCTGTCCAGCTACAATGCTGGGAAACTGGCGTTCTGCTAGAAAGGGGAAGTCAGCAAGCTCAGTGCAAATGCAATACTTTTATTCTTTCAGCCTCTAGGCTGGGTCCTCAGCAGCATCGAAGCAGGCCGTGGGTTATTATGCCACCTTTTCCCTTCCTTAGTCCTGAGACTGCGTGAGGGCCAGTTTGTCCATCAATGCAGGTAAAAGCAGCCTCAGGGCTGCTCTAAGCTGTGCCTAGCCACAACAGCTCCTAAGTGACTTTTCAGCAACAGGAGATTGCTCCAGCACAGTGGTTCTCCAGACACTATCTCCACATGGTGACTGACGCTGGCTTTATGCCACCCAGGGATTCTCCTAGGGCAGGGGATGGGAAGCCCCTGTAGCTTGGTAAGGCTGCTTTGCACAATAGGACCAGAGCACGGCACCCTTACTGGGGTCATGATCTGGCCCTCTCTTTAGATGAATACTTAAAAGGCGGCAGACTAATGCAATGTTGCATCAGAATGTGATGCAATTTCTGTCCTGCTGATGCTATCTCTGGGAAGATCCTGCCCTGATGTTGCATGAAATTAGTTAATTCAAGCAAATGCTTAAGCTTTAGCCAGTTAGGACTCTTAAACTCTACTTTTTAAAAAATTCAATTTGCTATTTAATCCCTTGAAAACTTCAGTCATCCTGATCAGGGATCCTGGCACACTTGTCCTTCTGCCCCTCCACCCCCACGAACATGATACAGTTCTGTGGTGACCTAGAATCCTATTTTTGACGTCTCCGACTCAAGGAATATTTCCAAAATACCTCTGAACAACATACTAATCCACAGAGGCCTCCCTACCAACACTACAAAAAGAAGGATTCTAGGTGGACTCCTCCTGAAGGTCGAAACAGCAGACTGGACTTCTACATAGAGTGCTTCCGCCGACGTGCATGGGCTGAAATTTTGGAAAAGCAGCATCACTTGCCCCACAACCCCAGCCATGCAGAACACAATGCCATCCACAGCCTCAGAAACAACTCTGACATCATAATCAAAAAGGCTGACAAAGGAGGTGCTGTTGTCATCATGAATAGGTCGGAATATGAACAAGAGGCTGCTCGGCAGCTCTCCAACACCACTTTCTACAAGCCATTACCCTATGATCCCACTGAGAGTTACCAAAAGCAACTATAGCATTTGCTTAAGAAACTTCCTGAAAAAGCACAAGATCAAATCCGCACAGACACACCCCTGGAACCCCGACCTGGGATATTCTATCTACTACCCAAGATCCATAAACCTGGAAATCCTGGGCGCCCCATCATCTCAGGCATTGGCACCCTGACAGCAGGATTGTCTGGCTATGTAGACTCCCTCCTCAGGCCCTACGCTACCAGCACTCCCAGCTACCTTCAAGACACCACTGACTTCCTGAGGAAACTACAATCCATTGGTGATCTTCCTGAAAACACCATCCTGGCCACTATGGCTGTAGAAGCCCTCTACACCAACATTCCACACAAAGATGGACTACAAGCCGTCAGGAACACTATCCCCGATAATGTCACGGCTAACCTGGTGGCTGAACTTTGTGACTTTGTCCTTACCCATAACTATTTTACATTTGGGGACAATGTATACCTTCAGATCAGCGGCACTGCTATGGGTACCCGCATGGCCCCACAGTATGCCAACATTTTTATGGCTGATTTAGAACAACGCTTCCTCAGCTCTCGTCCCCTAAAGCCCCTACTCTACTTGCGCTATATTGATGACACCTTCATCATCTGGACCCATGGAAAAGAAGCCCTTGAGGAATTCCACCATGATTTCAACAACTTCCATCCCACCATCAACCTCAGCCTGGTCCAGTCCACACAAGAGATCCACTTCCTGGACACTACAGTGCTAATAAATGATGGTCACATAAACACCACCCTATACCGGAAACCTACTGACCGCTATTCGTACCTACATGCCTCCAGCTTTCACCCTGACCACACCACACGATCCATCGTCTACAGCCAAGCTCTGCGATACAACCGCATTTGCTCCAACCCCTCAGACAGAGACAAACACCTACAAGATCTCTGTCAAGCTTTCTTACAACTACAATACCCACCTGCTGAAGTGAAGAAACAGATTGATAGAGCCAGAAGAGTTCCCAGAAGTTACCTACTACAGGACAGGCCTAACAAAGAAAATAACAGAACGCCACTAGCCGTCACCTTCAGCCCCCAACTAAAACCCCTCCAACGCATTATTAAGGATCTACAACCTATCCTAAAGGATGACCCAACACTCTCACAAATCTTGGGAGACAGGCCAGTCCTTGCCTACAGACAGCCCCGCAACCTGAAGCAAATACTCACCAACAACCACATACCACACAACAGAACCACTAACCCAGGAACTTATCCTTGCAACAAAGCCCGTTGCCAACTGTGCCCACATATCTATTCAGGGGACACCATCACAGGGCCTAATAACATCAGCCACAGTATCAGAGGCTCGTTCACCTGCACATCCACCAATGTGATATATGCCATCATGTGCCAGCAATGCCCCTCTGCCATTTACATTGGTCAAACTGGACAGTCTCTACGTAAAAGAATAAATGGACACAAATCAGATGTCAAGAATTATAACATTCATAAACCAGTCAGAGAACACTTCAATCTCTCTGGTCACGCAATCACAGACATGAAGGTCGTTATCTTAAAACAAAAAAACTTCAAATCCAGACTCCAGCGAGAAACTGCTGAATTGGAATTCATTTGCAAATTGGATACTATTAATATAGGCTTAAATAGAGACTGGGAGTGGCTAAGTCATTATGCAAGGTAGCCTATTTCCCCTTGTTTTTTCCTACCCCCGCCCCCAGACATTCTGGTTAAACTTGGATTTAAACTTGGAGAGTGGTCAGTTTGGATGAGCTATTGCCAGCAGGAGAGTGAGTTTGTGTGTGTGTGTGTGTGTGTGTGTCCCCGGGAAAAAAAAAAAGAGGGGGGGTGAGAAAGCCTGGATTTGTGCTGGACATGGCCCACCTTGATTACCATGCACATTGTAGGGAGAGTGGTCACTTTGGATGAGCTATTACCAGCAGGAGAGTGAGTTTGTGTGTGTATGGGGGTGAGAAAATCTGAATTTGTGCTGGAAATGGCCCACCTTGATTATCATGCACATTGTAGGGAGAGTGGTCACTTTGGATGAGCTATTACCATCAAGATAGTGAGTTTGTGTGTGTGGTTTTTGGAGGGAGTTGAGGGGGTGAGAGAACCTGGATTTGTGCAGGAAATGGCTCACCTTGATTATCATGCACATTGTGAAGAGAGTTGTCACTTTGGATGGGCTATTACCAGCAGGAGAGTGAGTTTGTGTGTGGGGGGTGGAGGGTGAGAAAACCTGGATTTGTGCTGGAAATGGCCCAACTTGATGATCACTTTAGATAAGCTATTACCAGCAGGACAGTGGGGTGGGAGGAGGTATTGTTTCATGATCTCTGTGTGTATATAAAGTCTGCTGCAGTTTCCACGGTATGCATCCGATGAAGTGAGCTGTAGCTCACGAAAGCTTATGCTCAAATAAATTGGTTAGTCTCTAAGGTGCCACAAGTACTCCTTTTCTTTTTGTGGAGAAAGCTTCCTTCACATCCACATCTGGTCCTGCAAGCTTGCTAACACTGCTTTTAAATCCACAAGCAGTTGTGTATCACCCACACTGAGGACAACCTACAAACTTCTAGTGAACCTGTATTCCTTTGCCTCATGAAGCATTGCCAGAAAATAAAGCATTGTAGTGTTGTCCAGGCCATCCCTCTTCTGTTCCATCACTGCTCCTTGGGTTTAAAGGCACAGTCCTATGTAAACTCTGCAGCAATGGCTGCAATCTGAGAACTACGGATTATGCCCCTTTTTAAATATATTTGGTGCCTGGCTTCCACTCTTGTTTTGCGCCTGTCAGTTTTCACTTGTGTGGGATCCCCACAAACAAATCAAACCCAGCAGGTGAGAGCACCTATAGGCTTTCCTGCAGCTGGTGCCTAGCAACACATGCTCCAAATCCTTATAATGATAGCTAAATTTAATATTATTTTATTCTTTCCCCCAGAGCAGCTCCCAGACCATCACCAGAAAGAATGGTATCTTACAAATGAATGGTATTTGAGGAGCTGGCTTTCTGCATCTGTCATACACATGCATTACCACCAGCTGCAAGGCCGCACAAAACTGCTTCTGGTCTGAAAGAATTTATTTCTCTTCTCTCTGCTTCTAATAACATCGCTGATTTTGAAGGGTCTTAGGATAACATCTCTGCTTTACATTGACTAGTTCATCTGCATTGCTTCACATTCTGACTATGTAGCTTAATTTACTGAGCCAGAGTCTGATACATTCACTCATGGTGCGTCCTAGACCCAGATCCTGCAAAACTACTGTGTAGTGCTCGGGCTTGGGCTGGAGCCCAGGCTCTGGGACCTTCCCACCTCCTGGGGTCCCCCAAATGTCGACACTGCAATTTTACAGCCCCATAGGCTGAGCCCCACGAGGCTGAGTCAGTTGAAACAGGCCAGCCACGGGTGTTTCATTGAAGTGTAGATATACCCTATGGCATTCTGGTAAGTATAGAACAAAAATATTCTGACAAAATGGCTTCTACAAAAAGTTTGCCACAGTGAAATAAAAGAAGCTAAGTTACCAGACAAGTATATTACTGTAACAAGTGACTGCTTAAGGTTATCCCAGCTAATTTAATTGTGCATGTTCAGGTGACATTTAGCAATAGCAAGCATTTTTGAGGTGAAACCTTCATGTGCCAAACTCAACTCTTTATACAGTTATCCATTTAAAGGGACACTGTGAGGTCAACTTCAGATTTGTATAAACAAGGTTTTATAAAACCCAAGAACAGCAGAAATGTTTCATAAAATCATAGAATATCAGGGTTGGAAGAGACCTCAGGAGGTCATCTAGTCCAGTGGTCTCCAAAGTTTTTTGATCGCGCACCCCATCAGTAAAAAATGTTTTGAGTACGCACCCCCAATACATGTATATTTATTTATGTATAAATTATATACATGTACTACTGTACTAATATATTATGTACATTATAAAACATACACAAAGATGGAAATTAAAAAAGGATGAGATAAAGATGAAATAAACAATATTTTTAAAATAATTTTTTTAAAATTTTATTTATTAACGGTGCAAAAAACCTTTTGGCTCTCACTAAAATATTATTATTAATCATATTTTTAGTGGGAGCAATGTGATTGACTATGCTTCGTTATTTCTGAAAATCTTGGTTTAACACTTTGTGATACAGCGATTCGAAGGTCTGGTTCTAAGTTCAGTTTATTTCGCACCTTGATTTTAATGGCTGTCATAGCTGAAAAAGATGCCGCACAAAGATACGTAGATCCCAGTGGAAGAAGTGCACCCTTGGCTGCGCTTACTAAATCATGATGCTCATTTTTCAATCCCATCCACCAATTATGCAAAGTGTTTTTGTTGAAATTCAGCTAGTAAATTTCCATCTTCCCTGATGTCGACCAGCTGTTCTTGCAAACTAATCGGAAGGTGTTCCATTTTTATATTTTTAACAAATGGGTTCAAAACCCACTGAAACTCTTCATTTGGCAGATTTTTAAACAGGTTAGAAAATTCTGTTTCCAAGTTTTTTGCAGATATGAGAGTTTTTATAGGTGACACACTTACATCGTTTTCGGCAACAAAATCACATAACGATGGAAATATTTCCAAACATCCGTTTTCAAAATGCTCTTTCCATAGCACGAGTTTCTTTTGAAAAGCAGTTACTTTCTCACTCATCGTTCAAACGTCACCTTTACCTTGAAGGGACAGATTAAGTGTGTTTATTTTTTCGAAAATATCTGCTAGGTAGCATACTACTGACAGCCACTTGTCATCACAGCAAAGGTCAGCAAAATTTGGAACACTTGTCTTTTTGTAAAAGAAAAATGCACAACTCATCTTTAAGTTCGACAACTTTTTTAAGCACGTGTAACCCTTCTGCCCGTCAGAGTTGGCAGCAACAAGGGCCAGGTTCAATATCTAGGGGTTCCATTCCAATAACACAATGCAAACCGGCTCGAGCCCCCACCCAGTGACCTGGGACAAATATATACCACCCCCGCTGGGCGCCTCCAAGAGGCAATACTTCCCCTCTCGCAAGCACATAGTCTGAGTGTAGCAAAAGTCTTTTAATAACAGAGAGAAACAATGTGGCATTATGTTGGGGAAACACCACCAACCGGATTCATAACACAACCCATGAGCAAAAACAACCCCACCCCAGGCAAATTGGGGCATGCCCTTTTCCCTTTGGTTCTTGAGTCCAGCAACCCCAAAAGTCCAATGCCCCAAAAGTCTCTGTCCCTGGTCAGGGCAGCCCCAGAGTTCGAAAGTTTATCGGCGGAGCTTTACCTCCCAACCTGGGTGGAAATGGGACGGGGGTAAGAGGCACCTTACGTGATCTGAAGCTGACCGCCCCATAGCTCCATAGCGGCGCTCCGCTCCGCTCCGCCAGCCGCCCCACAAAACTCCTTCGCGCAGCTGCGCTCCGCTCCGCCAGCCGCCCCACGAACTCCTTCGCTCAGCTGCGCTCCGCTCCGCCAGCCGCCCCACGAACTCCTCGCTCAGCTCCACGGCCCACAAGCAGCTCCTGCCATCCACACACTGCTCCGTGTCGAACTGCTTCACCAGCCGTCCCGCAAACTGCTCCACAATATATCTTCAGGCTCCCCCACTACTTAACACAACACTCAGTGATTTCAGCGCTTAGGTGAATTCAGCTTATAGTAGGGGAGCCCCAGTGCTGGTGCACTGTCAGCCCAAAGTGAGCTCAGCAGCCTATAACTAGACTTCTAATGAAATTAAAATTAGCTCTGATATTCCACAGTGGAGAGAGGAGGAAGTGCAATTAGCATGTAAGGCCCTCACCAAGGGGCCCATGCCACCAAGTATTAATACTTGTCCCCAGCCTCTCTTCATTCACACAGTTTTGGAACCCATGACCCTTGCCTAGCGAGTGCTACTTAGATGATGGTGAATCCCTCCATCGTAACAAAAGGCCACGTACAGTTCCAAGCACAGTTCCCATAATCAGGGTAATAACAATTTATTCTTCCTGCCCCAATAACAGAGACACTGGGGATCTCACAGCAGCCAAAGTGACCATTTGGGCAGCTATGGTCTCATTCTAGGCGTGGTGGGTGTGCCTATGCAAATGAGATCGGCCCCTGAAGTTCTTTTCCACAACTTGCCACACCTCACCACCAGATGTCAGGGTGGAGCTCATCCTGACACTGCTTACACACGTTTCCACAAGATAACCAGTGATAATCTGTGTGGTACAAAAGATTTTCATGGTCACTCCCCGTCTCATTACAAAGTATTATAAAGATTCTACTATTTAAAGGTCTTGTTTTTATAAAATTAACCACATCGATGACGTCCTGTAGCACTTTGTGCACTTCTGGCTCCAACTTCTTTGCTGCAATAGCCTGCCTATGAATGATTCGGTGAATGAATTTCACGTGTGGTGCTATCTCTGTAACCTTACCCCGGAATCCTTTCTTTATTCCAGTCAAAGCAGCCACCCCATCACTGGTTACACTTACACAGTTTTTCCATAAAACATTGTTTTTATTAAAGAAGTCATTTACTGTTGAGAATATGTCTTCTCCGTACATCTTTCCTTTAGTGGCTCGCAAAAAAGTAGTTTGGAATCTGGCAAATACCATAAGCTGAGACATGTTAGAAACATCTGTATTTTCATCCAACTGTATAGCAAACCTCCCATGCTGCGTAATTTGTTCTAAAACTTGCTTCTTCAAATCTTCAGCAATGGTTTCTATGCATCTTCCAACAGTATTTGCTGACAAAAGAATGCATTTTAGTTTGTCGCCATATTGTTTTCCGTGTATTATTTCATCCATTTTTACCACGGCAAGAAGAAGAAGTGTTTCCCCAATGGTATGTGGCTTTTTGTCTTTTGCTATTAAGTAAGAAACCTCAAAAGAGGCTTCTAAACATTTATCATTAAGTTTAGTGAAATTTTGTAAAGTCCTGGATTGAGTATCGCATGACTTTAATCATCGCTGAAAAAATTGTTGAGGTTTGTCTTCATGTTCTGAATGCTTAGTTTTTAAATGTCTTGCTAATCGTGATGGCTTCATACTCTCACCAGCGAATATCTCAAGACACAATATACACTTAGGGCGAGGTTCATCATTAACGATAGTGGATGTAAATCGATATTTCAAATAGTTGTCTTGATAATTTCGAATTTTTTTGGCCGACTTCTTGTCAGATCTGATTAGGTCATCGTCGTTTTTACCTCGTAATGTGGCTGACTAGGAGCTGGTACGAGGAGTAGGGGAAGTGTCAGCTCTGCCATTTTCTTGTTGTTCGCTTGTGCTCGCATTATTAGTATTATCTTCAATCCGCGGATTCTCTGCAGGAATCTTTTTAAGCCACTTGTCCATTTTGTGAGGGTTAGGTGAGTTAAAACTAGATAATATAATCCGTAAATCCCCGTAACCGGGCACATGTAAACTGCAATACGTCACAATACGCTGAAAGCGAACGAACGAGTGAGGGCGCCACTGTCAACCGCTCCGCATTGTGGAACCCCCACTCTTCCCTCAGGATACCTCGCAGGGCCGGCTCCAGGCACCAGCGTAGGAAGCACGTGCCTGGGGCGGCACGCTGTAAGGGGCGGCATTCCGGCCAATCTTAGGGCAGCGCTCCTCCTGCCACGCCGCCCTTTTGCTCCAGCTGTGCTCCTCCTGCTGCCCCCCCCAATGGATCGTCTCGCGCGCACCCCACTTTGGAGACCTCTGATCTAGTCCAATCCCCTGCTCAAAGCAGGACCAACACCAACTTTCCTTAATTATTTTTAGTTTCACTGAAAATTGTGTGGTTTTTGTTTGCAGTTAAATGTTCCCCTTATGTGTTTCCAAACCAAACACTGTAGCATTGCAATACTGCATGAGAACCATAAAGAGAAATTGACAGTCTGAATTGTCTGAGAAGACAGAAATGCAAAAAGGTGCCTGGAGTCACAACACAGATTAGGTTTCAGAGTAGCAGCCGTGTTAGTCCGTATTCGCAAAAAGAAAAGGAGGACTTGTGGCACCTTAGAGACTAACCCATTTATTTGAGCATAAGCTACAGTAGCTCACGAAAGCTCATGCTCAAACAAATGGGTTAGTCTCTAAGGTGCCACAAGTCCTCCTTTTCTTTTTGCAAACACAGATTAGGACATTTTGGCCAGACTCACCAGTACAGTCCGGTGACATAAAGCAGCCATAAACTCGTGCAAAAGAAAGAAAAAGATGTGGAAAACAACTCGTTATGATCATGGGCAAATCCAACCCAATCACATTGCACTGGAGGCAGAACTTAGCACTCCTGATGCCATTAGCAACCCCTATTGATTGCTGAAATCTGAAAGGGCAAGATTTATCAAGGCGATACAAGAGTTGCTATGGTGCCCATGTTTTTAAAATCCAGATCTGTAACAATTATGGGGCAATATTTTTAAGATTGTGAAGCAGTCATGCAAGCCATTCCTTGGGGGCTGGTGTAGCTAATGCCAGCTTCAGTCTCAACAGCGACTCTAAATGACACTAAAGAGCCGCAACCTTTTCCCCCACTGGTGACAACCACGACTGCAACATTGAACATCCTTTCCATGCTCCCTAAGGTAGCAAAGACCCATCTCCACCAATGCCTGCCAGCTGCAGCAGTGGTGTGTGAATCCAGCGGCATTAAAGCCAGGTTCTGGGCTGCTTCCTGGATGATGTGTCACAGATAAGAAAGTGAGAGGCGTAATTTTGATTCCACCCATCCTGAGGATGCTCTTTGGTATCTCCAGAGCACCTTCCCTCCCAGGATCTTCACTGTGCAGTAGGTCAGAATTATTCTCCCCATTCAACAGATGGGGAACTGAGGCACAGAGAGTGATCAGTTGACTTTGCCCAAGGCCACATAGGAAATTAGTGTCGCCAGGAACCAGCACGGCCTGCAGCCCGACTTGGGTAGGACACGTCAGCTGGGATGAGTGACTGCAGCCACACCAGGTGCTGATTCAGCATGCCCAACAAGAAAGATTTGGGGCCCTGATACCTCATGTTTGCTGGGGTCCCACCCACTCCCATTTCACTCTGTTTATACAGGGGTGACTCTGGGGAGGGGGAAGCAGGGGTGACTTCAGGGGGATGACTTCAGGGTTGGGCAAGGGTAATTCTGCAGGGGAGGCCTCGGGGGTGGGCAGGGGTGAGTCGGGGGGGATGGGTGGGTGACTCCGGGGGTGTGGGGATGGGTGGGGTGAGTTAGCGGAGATGTGTGGAGTGACTCAGGGGTTCTGGTGGGATGACTCCAGGGGAGGTGGGTGGGGGTGAGTTGGGGGACGGGCGCGGTGACTCCGTGAGGGCTCCGGGCCCTGGCCGCTCGGGATCCTGGAGCTGGGCGTAGGGACGCCAATTTTAGTTGGATGTATTTCTGGAAATTTCATCACATGTGTCACGGAGTCCCTGGGCGATGCTCTGGAACTGCTCCCCATGAAGCCAGTCAGGACTCTGGGGTAGTCGCCTTTCTGTGAGCAGCCTGTCTTCAGGACACACAGCTCACACAGCTTCCACCTTCCTGGGTCCGACCTCGGAGCATTCAGCATCCTCTGCCCCTCCGTGCGCTTCCCCCCAGTGAGTCCACTCAGGTGGGGCTCCTGGGGAAGCCAGAGGGTCCTGCCCCCAACTCCGCAGTCAGACGTGACTCTCAGCCAGCCAGTAAAACAGAAGGTTTATTAGACGACAGGAACATGGTCTAAAACAGAGCTTGCAGGTGCAGAGAACGGGACCCCTCAGCTGGGTCCATTTTGGGGGGCAGTGAGCCAGACAACCACGTCTGCACTTCACTCCATGTCCCAGCCAGCCCCAAACTGAAACTCCCTCCAGCCCCTCCTCCTCTGGGCTTTGTTCCTTTCCCGGGCCAGGTGGTCACCTGATTCCTTTGTTCTCCAACCCTTTAGCTCTCACCTCGCAGGGGGGAAGGGCCCAGGCCATCAGTTGCCAGGAAACAGGGTGTCGGCCATTCTCTGTGTCCAGGTTTCAGAGTAGCAGCCGTGTTAGTCTGTATTCGCAAAAAGAAAAGGAGGACTTGTGGCACCTTAGAGACTAACCAATTTATTAGAGCATAAGCTTTCGTGAGCTACAGCTCACTTCCTCAGATGCATATCGTGGAGACTGCAGCAGGCTTTATATATACACAGAGAATATGAAACAATACCTCCTCCCACCCCCCTGTCCTGCTGGTAATAGCTTATCTAAAGTGATTTCCAGCACAAATCCAGGTTTTCTCACCCTCCACCCCCCCACACAAATTCACTCTCCTGCTGGTGATAGCCCATCCAAAGTGACAACTCTTTACACAATGTGCATGACAATCAAGCTGGGCTATTTCCTGCATAAATCCAGGTTCTCACATCCCCCCACCCCCATACACACACAAACTCACTCTCCTGCTGGTAATAGCTCATCCAAACTGACCACTCTTCAAGTTAAAATCCAAGTTAAACCAGAACATCTGGGGGGGGGGGTAGGAAAAAACAAGAGGAAACAGGCTACCTTGCATAATGACTTAGCCACTCCAAGTCTCTATTTAAGCCTAAATTAATAGTATCCAATTTGCAAATGAATTCCAATTCAGCAGTTTCTCGCTGGAGTCTGGATTTGAAGTTTTTTTGTTTTAAGATAGCGACCTTCATGTCTGTGATTGCGTGACCAGAGAGATTGAAGTGTTCTCCGACTGGTTTATGAATGTTACAATTCTTGACATCTGATTTGTGTCCATTTATTCTTTTACGTAGAGACTGTCCAGTTTGACCAATGTACATGGCAGAGGGGCATTGCTGGCACATGATGGCATATATCACATTGGTGGATGTGCAGGTGAACGAGCCTCTGATAGTGTGGCTGATGTTATTAGGCCCTGTGATGGTGTCCCCTGAATAGATATGTGGGCACAGTTGGCAACGGGCTTTGTTGCAAGGATAAGTTCCTGGGTTAGTGGTTCTGTTGTGTGGTATGTGGTTGTTGGTGAGTATTTGCTTCAGGTCCAGACTCCTGCACACACCGGCCCTCTAGGGCTCTGCAATGATCATACACCCTTACCCCACCCCCTAGATACTTAAGAACTGCCTAGGGGAAACTGAGGCACCCCCACACTATTCAGAGGAAACATTAAGAAGAGTCCCACTTCGTCACAACATGTCATAATCTTTCATTAAGGATTAATCTTTAAGTCCTGGACACTCCAGGCCAATCCTGCAGGGTTGGCACCCCTAGCTCGGGGGAGGGCCGCCCCAGCGGGCGCTAGGACCCGGCAGCGCCGGCAGCCAGGCGCCCGGCGGGCAGGGAACCCGGCGGCGCTCGGACCCCGCGGGCTCCGGACCGCCCGCCCGGATGGGGCGGAGCCGGCGGCGCAGTTGCCGGGCACGCGCCGCAGCGGGATTGGCGGCGCCGCGCGCTGCCGGCCGATAAAGGTCTCGCGGCGGCGTTTGACGTCACGCGGAGTTAATTTTAAACCCGGACAAGATGGCGGAAGGGGACGCGGCGCGGGGCGGCCAGCGCGCGGGGCCGCCAGGTAACGAGCGGCCGGGCCGGGGCTCCGGGCTCTGCCCCAAGCGCCGGGGGTGGCGGGGCCGGGTGTGGCGGGCTCTGGCGCGCGTCGGGCGGGGCGGGGCGGGCTCTGGCCGGGGCACGAGTGGGGGCCCGCTGGGGGGGGGCGCTCTGGCCGGGGCGCGGCGGGGGCGACTCGGCGCGGGGTGACGGGGGGGGGCGACTCGGCGCGGGGTGACGGGGGGGGCGCTGGCCGGGGCACGGCGGGGGTGGACGGCTCGGCGCGGGGCGGCGGCGGTGGGGGTCCGCTCTGGCCGGGGGGGGCGCGGCGGGGCACGGCGGGGGGGGCTCGGCGCGGGGTGACGGGGGGTCCGCTCTGGCCGGGGCACGGCGGGGGTGGACGGCTCGGCGCGGGGCGGCGGCGGGGGGGGGGCGCGTTGGCCGGGGCGCGGCGGGGGGGGGCGCGTTGGCCGGGGCACGGCGGGGGGGGCGCGGCGGGGGGGGGGCGCGTTGGCCGGGGCGCGGCGGGGGGGGGGCGCGTTGGCCGGGGCGCGGCGGGGGGGGCTCGGTGGGGGGCGCGCTGGCCGGGGGGGCTCGGCGCGGCGGGGGGTGACAGGTTCTCATGAGTGTTTTGGGGGCGCGGCTGCAGGTCGCAGGGCCTGCCCGGCACGTTTTGGGGGGTGGCCGGCAGGGTCTGGCCCGTACACTTGTGGGTCCTGTTGTGTCCCGTGTCGGCGGGTGGGCAGGAAAGCTGCCGCGGGCGGGCGTTGGGAGCCGAGGCCTGTAGCTAGGGAGCCGGTGTCCCGGTGCGATGGGGGCAGTCCCTGTATTCGGGGCTGTGTCTTGCAGAGGCGCCTGTTCCCCTGCCCCCGTCCCCCCCGGTCGCCCTGCCCGTGGTGGCGGCAGCCGGCTGCAGGGAGGAATCCGCTCGCGTTGGAGCGCGGTCCTGGCGGTTCATTTATGCTGTGACCTACTTTTAAGTAGAACAGAAATCCTGAAGTGCCAGTTTTATCCCTTCCAACTCCCTCATTTGTTGCTTCTCAGCTCCTGGCCCTCCGTAGGGAAAGGCTCTTTGAGCTTTGCCCCGCGCAGATGGTTCCTGTAGTGAGTCTGAAACAACCCCTTCAGTGTGTGCATAGAGGGAGTTGGGTGGAAACACTGAATTGAACTGATAACGTTTTAGTGACCTTACCCTATGCTGCAACGTGGTTCTAGCTGGCAGGTGACCTGGGGACCTTGCCTTTGTGTAGGTCATAAGTTATGTGCATAATTGTTGCCAAATCTCTCAGGGAGAATACATTTGTAATACTCTACAACTCTGTAAATAAGCCAAGGCAAAGGATAGCATTTGGACACTATCATGATGGGAAATGCAGAAAACGTAATATAGATAAAAATGTTAAGTCGTGTAAAACCTTAATGACTCAAATTCTAAATGATGGGAGCAACTTATTTTCTCATTCAAATAAAATCAAAACAGCCCTAGTAATATGTAATGTGCTTACTGGTTCTGGTTACAGCACTTAAAGTGGGGTCTGGTTGTGAAATTTTACTGACCAACTGAGAAGAGATCCGATGAAGATAAACTAGACTTTCCTTGCCCCTTTACAAGAATATGCTTGTACTAATATACTGTTTGTCATGGAAGCAGACTTGTACACTGGAGCATCAATGTTCTTGTAGCAAGTCCTCTCTTAATAATGGGACCTACTGTCTTCAAGGGTTTGCTACTTAGACTCCTATATATTTGAGTCTAAGGTCGTACGGTATGGCTCAAGAACAAACCAAACATTTGAGAATGTGACTGTCTGATTTTAGAGCTAGAAAGACAGGCAATGTTTTGCTAAGTCATAGGCTCTTGGAGTTAAAATACAATGTAATATCTTCAGTCAAATGTTGAAGTCTCAGTGCATGTTGGGCATACTTACAACATTTTGTTAATTACACTGTTGCATGATTGGAACACTTAGTTTGAAAACCAGGTGGTTGAATTCAGCATTAACCAAAAGCTGATTGGTAGATACCATATGCTGCCATTGGTTAGCGGTGATACACTTGCTAGTCCACTGGATATGGAGACATCTTGGCAGAAGTAGAAACTGGAACTTACAGATCAGATACTCTGCAAACCTGTTGAAAGGGGGAAATAACCTGAACACTTCCCTTAATTTACAGCTTTTAATGATGTTCTTCCTCATCAAAAATCTGTATTTGTTCAGCAGTAATTCTGTCCTTCAGGGTAAAGTGTGCTGCGTTCAAGAAAATAGGGAGGTGGTGGTCTAAGGAAATACTAGACAAACTCAAACATGATTAACTCCACTAAAAAGTCATACTGACTTAAGGGAATACAGGCCTAAAAGCTCTTAGATGAAATTATTTCAAACTAGAAGTAAAACATTTGCACTGTGGCCAATATCCATGTCTGAAAGCCACCAGTCCTTCAAATACAGATAAGAAGATACAGAATTTCAGAAGACATCTTGGGCCTAAAGTTCAGGGGTATTGAGCACCTACAGCTTCCACTGACTTGGCACTCCTAAGACTCAGGCCCAAGACCTCTCCAGTTAGGAACCCATAATCAAAGGCAACTTCTGAAAACTTTGGCACAAATGTTTCAGTAAAGTTAGTGAAAATGTTACCTCTTCATTGTTTCTACAATAAGATACTGTTGCTGAATACTTAAATAGACTAGTGAAATGCTATTGATCCTCTCTTGCTACCTCACACTTGAGCAAGTTAAAATAACACTTTTAGAATAGGAGACTAGTACTACTGATGTAAGTTGGCCATAGCAGGGGTAAGTGCTGCTAGGTCTTCTCCCTCACATTGCTAATGTTCTTAATGGCAACATCTGAGCTGTTCCAATCATGAAGCTTGCTTGATCATACTGCCAAGTACAATAAAAATGGTGGCAGTGAACTTCTGAAGTACAGACTAGAATTGGAACCAAACTAAATGCATGTTCTTCTCACTTAGCGTAAAACATAACTGAATATTCAGTCTTATATGACAATCACAAATTGCAACCCTTTCACCAGGGTTAGGATAAGAGGAAATAAAAAGTTATGACTGTTCATATCCTTTGTCAAAACACACTATACCATGTCAAAATCTGATTGCTCAGTTCTGAGGAGTCACGGACATAGGACAAACTCCGTACTTAAAGGATACCACCAAAGCTGTTCCAGCTTTGACTGCTCTTGACTGTAGCCCCTCGGGCTAGCTTGCCTTTATTATATTCAGCAGTAAAGCAAAGAACCTACAGTTAGCTGAAGACTTGAGGCCTAATGCATAATCTATAGATCAGGCAAGATGACAGATGTCTTATACTTTAGGTCCCAAGTTAAGATTTCCAGTCACTTAAAAGATTGCATTGTAACAATAAACATGCAGATTTGCTGTGTCCATTTAACAACCTGAACTACTTAGAATGATCTGCAAAAGTTCAAAGGGGCAGTATCAAGTTTAAAATTCAGAGTTTGAAGTGGTTTGCATTCTTGCTTGCATGCGACACTCGGGGTGTGTGTGTGTGTACACAATGTTGCACTGTGCACTTGCAGTTCTCCAACTTGCATGCATTTCATTAAGTCCATCCTGGACCAACATTTTAAACTTGATTTACTAACAGTTTAAGTTATTAAAGATCACGTCTTAATCTTTTCTATTTCTCATTCTTATTGTCCAAGCTGAGTAAAATCCCAGAAATATAGTTCTTGTTTACACCATGCTGCAATTCTTGCAATCCAAATACTGTAGAGGAATTTTGAAATACCTACACTTGTACTAAAATCTTAAACTTAACATGACTTCTAAACATTGCAGTGAAGAAGTCTATTTAGTTTTTTGTGAAAACAAAAAACACTTTTATAAACCAGCATCTGAGTTCAAGCTGTCTGGCAGTGGTGCCTCTTTCCTGTTAAAATGAAAATATTTTACCCTGAGCATTAATGGATCGTTTCCCTCATGTGTTCAGAGCTTTGCCATAGTCCTGCAGTTGAGTGTTGAAGTCAGTGGAACTCTGCATGGGTTTGCCCATGTGAATCCAATTGCAGTATTGGAACTTATGCTAGTCACATGAATACTAGAGCAAACTAATCTGTTCTAAGGAATGGTCGTCTTTTATGGATAAAAGCAGGTTAATGATATTGAAGAACAGTCTTTCAGTTCATTTGTCATGTGGTACTCTGAAAGGAGTACGGGTATCTGTACAAATAGAAATAACTCAGCTATAGTACTTGGCAACTAATTTCACAGGAAATGTTTTTGAGTACTTATCTAGGGAATCAGTAGGTGATCATATCATGCTTCAGCTGTAAGACTTCCCTAATATTACTCTTCTTTAATAATAATTTCCTGTAAAGCTAAATGATTAACACTACACAGGTCTGTGAGTTTAAAGCTATGGAAGATCTTGGGGGTTTTCAGAAAGCCCCCAATATGTTTAACTATATTGATTTTTTAAAAAGATGTTCAAAATAAAATCAGAAAGTTGTGTTTGCACTGTGTAAACTGGAAGTTTGCCTCATGCAATGGCATGCAGATTGGGCCAGTCACATTTCTAATATCTGGTAGCTATCTGCAGTATCTTAAAGGGACCTGCAACTCAAACTTCTTGAAATATACTAACTTTAAAAAGTTTCCCATGTCTGATAGATTTGAGGCATACTGTTTAAAGGGCACTATTTACATAAGTTTAAAAAAAATTCGGGCAACAAGGGAGGAAACTGACTGCAAGGGGCACAGGGAAACTGACTTCATACAGTGCTTTTGTGCACAAAGTAAATAGGCTGGTTTTTTTGCTTTCAATTACCGTAATCTTGGCTATTAAATCCTACTAGTCAGTAAAAACAAACCCCATTATTTTCAATTGGTATTCCTTTGGCATTGGTCCTATAAATGCTTATATGAAGTGGTCCATGCAGCACTCCCACTGTGTGATCCTTGCTTTCATTCTGTGGACCACCAGAAAGTGCCAGAGACCACAACTTGTTCATAAATGATCTGGAGAAAGAGGTAAACGGTGAGGTGGCAAAGTTTGCAGATGATACTAAGCTGCTCAAGATAGTTAGGACCAAAGCAGACTGTGAAGAACTTCAAAAAGATCTAACAAAATTAAGTGATTGGGCAACAAAATGGCAAATGAAATTTAATGTGGATAAATGTCAAGTAATGCACATTGGAAAAAATAACCCCAACTATACATACAATATGATGGGGGCTAATTTAGCTACAACTAATCAGGAGAAAGATCTTGGAGTCATCGTGGATAGTTCTCTGAAGACGTCCACACAGTGTGCAGCGGCAGTCAAAAAAGCAAACGGGATGTTAGGAATCATTTAAAAAAAGGGATAGAGAATAAGACGGAGAATATCTTATTGCCCTTATATAAATTCATGGTAGTCCACATCTTGAATACTGCATACGGATGTGGTCCCCTCATCTCAAAAAGGATATACTGGCATTAGAAAAGGTTCCGAAAAGGGCAACTAAAATGATTAGGGGTTTGGAACGGGCCCCATATGAGGGGAGATTAGAGGCAAGCTTGGAAAAGAGGAGACCAAGATTTCAGCTTGAAAAAGAGGAGACCAAGGGGGGATATGATAGAGGTCTATAAAATCATGAGTGGTGTGGCGAAAGTGAATAATGAAAAGTTATTGACTTGTTCCCATAATATAAGAACTAGGGGCCACCAAATGAAATGAATGGGCAGCAGGTTTAAAACAAATAAAAGGGATTTCTTCTTTACTCAGTGCACAGTCAACCTGTGGAACTCCTTGCCTGAGGAGGTTGTGAAGGCTAGGACTATAACAGGATTTAAAAGAGAACTAGATAAACTCATGGAGGTTAAGTCCATTAATGGCTATTAGCCAGGATGGGTAAGGAATGGTGTCCCTAGCCTCTGTTTGTCAGAGGGTGGAGAGGGATGGCAGGAGAGAGATCACTTGATCATTACCTGTTAGGTTCACTCCCTCTGGGGCACCTGGCATTGGCCACTGTCGGCAGACAGGATACTGGGCTGGATGGACCTTTGGTCTGACCCAGTATGGCCATTCTTATGTTCTTTAACCATTGTCTTGAGGAACTTTTCAAGTTCAAGTGCAAACCATGATAGCTGTCATGTGCCTAGCAGAGAAATTTAGACTATCATTATTTTACCACTGCGTACAGCCAGGTTTGTGTAGCATATAGTTATCAGTTTTTTTCAGTGGACCGATCACATTTTAGTACTAATTTCCTGTGAAATCCTGGATTGGCAAAAAAGTCAATTCAAAAGCAAGTATTTCATAAGACTAGCTGTAATATATATCTGTTTATTAAACTGACATCTGGGAAACGGAAACTCTTTCAAATAGTGGGTAGATGCAGGTAGTCAAGTTAATTTGAGCTGGATGTAACACACCACTCAGTGGGCCACACATAGGGAGATTGATGAACATGCCACAGTTTTAGTATAGCTGGGTCGTCTAGCTCACTCAGTAGAGGCATATTCTTTTAGAACTGGAGGTCCCAGGTTTGATACATGCTGCCGATGACCCACCCAGAGGTGCAGTGTTAGAGACAACAAACTGCCTGAAAGTTCTCCAAACAGAAAGCTAGCCTCCTCAACTTCAAAGTCAACATTTCCTGTTAATGCCCAAAGTTTTTGTATGGGTTGTCTGTCTGAAATTTGTCAGTGCTCATGGGAATGTGTAGTTATACCTTTGAAACTGGACTAAAACAAGATTCTCTCCGAAAATACATTAAAAATGCAGTTGACCCTCCCACTAATCAATCTCAGATCAAATATTCTGAAGTGCTTGTGTATCCCTGTATCCTCTCTCAGTATTGGCTAGTGGTTAGCTGCTATTTAGGGATGGGTAAAAATTAAACAATCAAGACTGTTAAGCTATTCAGAAGCTAAGGGGCGGTCCTACAAAGAGTAGTTGGGGGAAAGAGTATTTTCTTTCTGCAGCTCACTCGCTAGCAGTAAGTAATTTGGTAGTCATGAGCAGACACTAGAAAACTGAACATGTAAAGTGCTATGTAAGTGCATTATTTGCATCTGCAAAATGCCTCACAAAAACTAATCCTGTGGGGAATGTAAATACGATCTCCATATTATAGTTCAGGGTATTTAGATTGGGGATTGGAGATGGTTTTGGTGACTTATTCCAGGCTACACATGGAGTCATAGGAAGGGACTTAAATTGTAACTTTTGCATTTTTTGGCATGTCTTGCTCATGGCTTGCTCTCTGAAAGAGGAATATTTTGCTGTTTTCTCCTTGTTGGATGCAGGCTTCTTCCCTCCCAATCTCTTGATATCTTTCCTTTTCTCTAGCTGTTCTCTCTTTAACAACTTCAGTTTCATATTTTATCTTCTGACCAGAGAGTGAGCACATGGTTGCTTTAATTGCTGTTGCACAACTGACCTGGAATGTAGCACTACTGTATGGCAAGATGGAACATGCACATTACCACTGATCTCCATGGATTGCTCTTCAAGAACTGGAATGAAAACCAGACTCTGAAATTCAGCCTGAGCATGCAACTTTTTTTTCTTGCATGTTTGCACAAATAAAAATCCACAGATCTACGAAATAGGTTTCAAAGTGTGGGCATAGACACAGATATAAATCAGAACTAGCACATAATTATTCAAGCATAACTGGGTTAAAAAAAGAACTAGATAAGTGATGATCTATGCTTAATGAAGTGACTAGTCACCAAGATGGTCAGGGACATGACTCCATGCTCCAGGTGTCCCTAAGCTTCCAACTGCCAGAAGCTGCGACTGGATGAAGGGATGGATCATTCGAAATTGCCCTGTTCTGTTCATTCCCTCTGAAGCATTGGGCACTGTCAGAAGATAGGATACTGAACTAGATGGACCACTGCTCTGACCAATATGGTTGTTCTTATGTTAAGTCTTACTCTTGCAAAACTGTAAGTGAAATCAGAATCAGGCCCCAAAACATCTTCAATAAAGCTGCAGTCACACACTAAGATGGAAGGAAAAAGTAGATTAACATAACCTTGTCTATATTATAACAATCCACATTGTATAAACAACTTCTTATTGATATCAGGAAAATATTTAACATGTATGTTGGTGCAGTTTGTACTGCATGACTACCAGTAAAATGAAACCTCATTTTCAGTCAAACTGTAAAAAGTGTGTGGAAAATCCTATTGTAGAAATAATGTTGACTGCCTGTTCTGCGATACAGGGTCTATATTTTTACATTGCACGCTCCCAGGAAAGTTGTTCTCACTCAGTGATACAGTTCAGTTTGGGATAAAGAAGGTGTGGCGTGAAGTGCAGTTATTTTAACCTAGTACATAAGCCAAATCTTGTTAGTGCCCCCTCCAAACTCCTGAGGGGCTGGCTTGTACCACTTACGTCTCGTAACTTCTTTCTTGAGAGTAGGTAAAAAGATAGGAGGAGGAGCCCCTTTTCTTTCTCTACTTCTTGCTTTTGGCTGTTGCTTTCCTGAATCTTTTTAGGGTATGTCTACGCTGGCAGAGTTAGTGCCGGCAGTTACAGCGCCGCTCAGAGTGCTGAAAGGAAACCGCTGTTGTGTGTTCACACTGTCAGCTGCCTGCACAATAGCATGTTCACACTTGCAGCAGTATTCGGAACGGTGCACTCTGGGCAGCTATCCCACAGAGCATCTCTTCTGCTGCTGCTAGGAGCTGTGGGAAGGCAGAAGGAGTCACGGGGCGTCCTGGGTCCTGTCCCATCCCAATGGCCTATGATGCATTGCTTTGCATCCCAGCAATCCTTGTGTTTCTGTATACATTTGGTGCCATCTTTCAGTGGTTTGTGTACTGTGCACTCTGTGTCTTCGGTCTGCAGGAATGGATCCTGCACTGTTGACCAATATGCTGCTCACTGTAACACGTCACGAGTAGCAGTGGAGTTATTCTTTTAACTACAAAGGCAAGCGGAGTGCAATATTGATCTCGCCACACATGGAAGGTACGACATGAGATTGCTTGTGGCATTCACGGAGGTGCTAACCGCAGTGTAACGCCACTTTTGGTCTCAGGAAACAAGCACTGAGAGGAGATCACATCGTCCTGCACCTCTGGGATGACAAGCAGTGGCTGCAGAAACTTTCAGATGAGGAAAGCCACATTCATGGGACTGTGGGATAAGCTTGCCCCAGCCCTGCAGTGCAAGGACATGAGAATGAGAGCTACCCTGTTGTTGGAAAAGCACGTGGCGATTGCACTGTGGAAACTGGCTACTCCAGACTGCTTCCAATAGATCGCTAACCAGTTCGGAGTGGGAAAGTCAACCATTGGACTCATGTTGACGGAAGTGTGCAGGGCCATTAATTGCATCCTGCTCTGAAAGACTATGACTCTGGACAACATGCGTGACATTGTGGATGGCTTTGCACAAATAGGCTTCCCTAACTGTGGAGGGGCAATAGACGGTATGCATATTCCAATTCTGGCACCAGGCCACCTAGCCACAGAGTACATTAATTGCAAGAGGTATTTCTCAATGGTTCTCTAGGTGCTTGTGGATCACTGTGGGCATTTCACGGACATTGACGCAGGCTAGTCCGGAAAGGCGCATGACTTATGCATCTTTCGGAACACTGTCCTGTTCAAGAAGCTGCAAGCAGGGACTTTCTTCCTGGACGAGAAGGTCACTGTAGTGGCAGTCAAAATGCCCATTGTGATCCTGGGAGACCCTGCCTACCCCCTAGTGCCATGGCTTATGAAGCCATACATGGGGCACCTTGACAGCAACAAGGAGCGGTTCCTCAACAGGCTGAGCAAGTGCAGAATGGCTGTTGAGTGGGCTTTTGGCCATTTAAAGGCCTGCTGGCACTGTCTGTATGGGAGGCTGGACCTGGCTGATTACAGTATTCATATGCTTATAGCCGTGTGCTATATGCTCCATAATATTTGTGAAGGGAAAGGTGAAAGCTTTGCTCAGCACCTGGAGGCTGAATTTGGACAGCCAGAGACCAGAGTTATTAGAGGGGCACAGTGTGGTACCATAAGGATCAGGGATGCCTTGAGTCAGTGATTTGAAGTTGAAAGCCACTAATATTTGTTGCTATGCTCGGGAGTGCAGTGCTTGTAATGCTCGGAGGTGATAGTGATTGGTGCAGACAATGCACTATGAAGGTGTAAGAAAATTACCTGTTTGCTTTCAGTAAGGGAATAACGATTGCTTTCAAACCAAAACAACTTTATTAAACTACTGGATTGGGGAGAGAAACAATAAAACATATCTGCACTGAGGGGGAAGGGAGGGTCGCAAGAGGAGGTGAGGTCCTGGGATGGTTAAAGATTCGTGTATGTCCAGGTATCCTATCAAACCTTGTCCTTTGGAGTACAGTGCAGCGGGTACTATACTTCAGCAGGGCTAAACTGCAGAGGGATGGGTGTTGATTGCAGTGGGTACTGGGAGTCTGCAGGACTGGACTGTGATGGGGGCAGGAGTGGCTCTTGGGGAGAGCCAGCACTGTAGGGGGTGGCTTATAATCATCCCTGTCCCCACATTTTCCACAGGCTGTGTTCATTATGGAAGATATCTCGCTGCTGAGGGTGAGCGAGGGAATCAAGGGAGGTTCTTCTCCAAGACTGCAGCTTCCTTATGTGTCTTGCCTCTGTGCAGCAATGGTGTCATGCAGATTCCTGTGAAGTAAGGGAGTCAGTCAACACCCTGTTCCGCTGCTCAGACTAGGCATGTGGTGGTACGCACATCATACAGACACAAGCCTGCTTTCTGCAACCCTGCGGCCCCCAACAACTCGCTTCAGCAATTCCCAAAATCAAACCCACTTACCAGGGGGCCTCCGTTTGCACTTCACCAAGATCCAACAGCTGTGACTGGCTAGGCTCCTCTGGGGTAGAAAAGAGCACTAAGTGGCTGCATGCATCTCTGACCTCCAAGTCATCTTCTGCCTCTGTGTCCCCGTCCACAACCTTGTCCAAGATTTCCTCCTCCTGGCTCAGTCCATTCTCGGCTGGGCATGTGAGCCAATGGAGTATCCACAGGGGCCTTCGCAGTGGAAGTGGGCTTGCCACCAGGTATTGCGTCCAGCTCTTTGTAGAACTCGCAGCTCATGGGCACAGCACCAGAGCGGCGGTTTGCCTCCTGCGCTTTGTGGTAGGTGTTCTGCAGCTCCTTTACTTTGACCCTGCACTGCAGTGTGTCCTGGTCATGGCCCCTTTGTCATGCATTGTGAAATCTGTCTGTAGGTATCATAATTCCTATGGGTGGAGCATAGCTGGGACTGGACAGCTTCCTCTCCCCAAATGCTGCTGATGTCCAGCAGCCCAGCATTACCCCAACATGGGGATCGCCTGGTGCATGGAGCAGGCATGGTCTGCTGTAAAGATGCACTGAAACCACTGCACAAGTCACCAAGCAAACAAGAAGGGGACTTTCAAAATTCCCAAGGAATATACGGGGTGGGGATTATTGAGGGCAGTGCAGTAGAATTCAAACTGATGACCAGAGAGAGGCAAGAAAAGGCAGTGGGGGACACCTCCTGGAGGCTGATAGCAGCTCTGTAATCGACCAGGGTGTCTACACTGGCACTGTGGTGCTGTACTCCCGGCGCAGAAAGCTCTACGCCTCTCGTCGGGGTGGGTTTTTTACAGCACTGCAACTGCACAGTTTCTGTGCACTCAGTGGCGTGGCCGTGTGCTCAACTCGGGAGTTACAATGCAGCAGACTGCTTTACTGCGCAGAAACTTGCCAGGGTAGACAAGGCCTGAATGTGGTTTGATTTGAGATCCCTTTGGTTTAGGAGTTAATTAGGAACAGAAGCATACTGGCCACAGCACAGAGGACTGACAACTTGTGGAAACTCACAGTATCCGTTTCAGGTGAGGAGCAGGCAGTGGAAGCAGGTGAATTTCTAAACAGCTAAGATCCTGTTTAAATGCATATATCCTGACTTCCTGCAAATACACAGAATGGCACTGAGAATTTCAGCTGCAAAGCCTGCCATGTAGTGTTGGTGGCTGTTGTGATCAAATATCTTCTATTTAAAAGAGAGAGAACTTTTCCTCAACATTTTCCTTAAAATGTAAGCATACAAAATACACTTATATTACTTTACTGAGCTATTAAGAAGAGTTCTTGTTAATTGTTCATGTATAAAGTAACACTTAATGCTAAATATTATATTTCCATGCCATTAGCTTTAACGAGGTACTTCGTCTTATCACTGTTACTATTCTGTTGGTTGGAAGTGGAACTTCAATTAAAATTTATCAAGTTGGGACCTTATTTCATGTTGGCTGTGTTATGTGCCCTATGTTCTTATAGTCCGTTGTGGGGTTTGTAAGACTTGGGTGTCTCATCTACATTAAAAAGACCACCCTGGAAGTGGTTCTGTTTGGGAAACCTGTGCAGTTAATGAAATCTATTGGGTTCAAGTAAAATACAAAATATTTAAAAGCAAGTATTGTCTCTAAATGCTAACAGGCTTTTAAACCTTAATTCTAGAAAGGTAGAGCTTCCTTACATGTGTTACGTAATCTTATTACAAATTTATAGCTTTACTTCTAAGATGTACATTTTTGTAAAAGTGCAAAGTTCCTAGAGCTTCATGCAAGAAATCTGCTAGTACTAAAAGTACTGTAGAAATAAGTAGTAATTGTGTGGGTCAGCTGCTGAATCCTTATCACATGGCACATTCCTAAAGGTTTAACAGTGAAGAAAAGAATCTTCTAGTATAAACTGAGGTTAATGGTATTATACATGGAAGTTGAACTAATCTTAATAGCAGTATTTCAAGATCAACTATAAAAACGGGCAAACAGTACTTCATGGACAAAACTTAGAGAATGGAAATGGAGACATCTGTGGAGCATTCAGACACTACACAGGAATCTTGATTTTATGAAAAAATGATGTATGGAGTGTGAAGAGGATTTAACTTGGCTCATCTAATAGAATGTGAATAAGCAAGAATAACATGCCATTTAAGTACTTTGCATTGCAGGCATAACATTCTTTTGGTCCTTTTTGTTAACCAAATATCCTACTAGACTATTCTGTAGTACAAAATACATGACTAGCTTCCCATTTTATAGAGCATTAGAACTGGCTAGATGTGGAGTTCAAAAAGTAAAAAGTAATCCATTATTGTACTTGCTTGGGGTCTTTGTGTCAGCTCTGTGACTGTAATGTTTGTGTTTTACACAGCAACAGGGAAGAAATGTCTAAAAAAGACCCACACAAACTGAGGAAACTGAGAATACACTTTTAGGTGCCCAAAATAAACTGGGGGGGAAGCTTCCATGTATTGGTTATAGTGATATTAAGGTCCTATAATAATAGGTTAGTAAATCTTCAGACAGAAGCATGATTAAGGCGACTGTCCCTTCAAATGAAAACAAGGTTTTAAAGACTATAAAGGGCAATGATAAAGGGTTGCTGTGTGTATATGATCACTGTGTAGAAAAGTGAAGGTCAGTAATAATTATAGCAATATTGGATTAGTATTTCAAACTCACCTGGTTGATGAAAGAGGGAAACAGTCAGCTCCCTCCTGTCTTCCTTTCATAATCCTTGCCATCTTGTCATTCTCTTCCACATTATTCATCCTTTAAAAAGGGTGTTAGAAGGCAAGTCTACACTTAAAATGCTGCAGCAGCGCAGCTGCACTTGTCCAGCTGCAATTTTGTAGCGTTTCAGTGAAGATGCTACTACGCCAATGGGAAAACTTCTCCCGTTGGTGTCGTGTTAATCCACCTCCACAAGAAGCACTAGCTGTGTCGACCGGAGAAGTCCTCCTGTTGACATAGCGCTATGTACACTGGGAGTTAGGTCTGTATAACTGTGTAGATTTTTCCACACACCTGAGTGACATAGTTATACTGACATAAGTTACTAGTGTAGACCAAGCCTAACAGAAATACACATTGTATGTAGACATAAATTGTATTAGTGCCATCCATGCCACCAACTGGTTACAAAGTTCATTTAAATTGTAGTGTAAACAGGACCTAATGGAGTGAAACTGACATGATCCTGGAGAACTTCAATACCTTTATGATGAAGAAATGCTTCATGCAGGAGCAGCATAAGAATTTTTCTTTGTTCTCATGTGGGGAAGGTGTAGGGGACCCAGGGAAAGGAAATTTGCTTGTTTGGCTGCAATTCTCTCTATCTTGAGTAGTCCTCTGGGAGGCCAGATTGATTTAAATCACCAAGTGGAAAGCCTCGATTTAAATAAACTTTAATCAGCTTTTCCATTTGTACTTCAGTTCTCTTCTAAAGAAAGGTGCATTCTCATTGGATGATATAACTATTAAAACACTGATTTACAACTAAATAGCCTTTATGCTAGATTTGGTACTTCTTTTTACTACCTAGGAGGATACTCTATAACGATATACATTCATTTAAGCAGTTATATAATTTAACATTTTCAGATTCTTAAATGTACATTTTTAGTATGGTAGAAAGTGGTGAATGAGATATTGCTCACTTACTAGATATTTAACTTTTTGCCATGAATTGTCAAGCTGTGTTAAGATGGTAACTGTGTAATTAAATTCCAAACAGCATATAAAACTTATTTTTATTTAACAAAACAACCTTAAATGTTATGGATATAGAAACTTCTCTTATCAAAGTGTTCCACATGTACAACTAAATGATTTATTAAACAGGAGGATTAACTGTATTCCATTAATTAAACTGATTATTTCAGCTTAGCCAAGGAAATTTTTCGAATACACCTGAGTAAAATGACTGGAACTTACGTTCCTACTCATCTAAGTCTTTTGAAAATGAGACAGTCTCCCAAGTGACTTAGGCTGACCTACTGTGCCATATTTATAAAGCTTGACCTCAAAAGTTAGATGTTTTCCCCCATTCTTTCATTAGATAGAAAGCAGCCTTTACCTCATTTTTTGATGAGACTCAGGGATTCAAGAAAAAAATGTAATAAATCAAAATATCTAATTTAAATAAAAATCATTAACTTGTATTCACCCTGTCCTCTGCTGTTACTGGAAGAACTTGTGCTGTTCCTTCCTACACATAGCTTTCTCCTCCTCGTCTAGCAAAAGTTAACCTGGTAGTTTCACTAACATTGTTTCCCACAACCAGTTAAAATTTAACATTCATCTTTGTCTAGGAAAAATCAGGATGATCAGCTTTTCCTGTTGGACAATCAAATACAGAACCCAAGTTGGCCTTGGAGAAGTAACAAATTTCAATACAATCCCAGTTTGATAATGCATGCTATTAAATCTACTTCAGCATACAAGAAGTTGGTTGCCTGAGGTTTGGACAAGTTCTGCTTGCCTTCCCAATGTGTATGTGCTTTATGGGATCTGACCATTTCTGGAGGCAGTAAACAAGACTCCTTTGGGGACAGGGGAACTTGAGATGCTGCATTTTTTCTTCCTCATTCACATGTCTTAACTTACCATAATATTTCCCAGAACAGCATCATGCAGCTTGGCACTGTCCTGGTAGATCTCATTTTGCTGTTGCTGCTGGGGTCTTGCTATGTGTGGAAGTCCTGTGCTAATAAAAGTCCTCTAGGTGAGAAGGAAGAGAAACTTTAAGTTTGTCTCTGTCTCCTCCTTTCCCACCCCCAACCCTAAAAAAAACCAAACCAAACTTTCCTCTTCAGTGTAGTAGATGAACATAATTGTCTCAGGGGCTTGATCCATAGTGTGTCCCCAAAACAGGAAGTGCATAGTGAAATATGACTGGGTTTGTGTCACATTTCATGCCACTACAGTCTTTGCAGTTACTTACTGCAGCATTTTTCCAAGGCCCAACTTGTGTGGAAGCAAACTGCTGAATATATTGGGGTGGGGAGGAGTGTAAACTTTTTGCCACCTATCCTGCAGTAATGTACTGCCTGCAGAAAAGTCTTCTGCATTTCCTCTTCAATTAAACACACAACAAAACACTAGCTTTCCAATATTTCCATTTAATGGGAAAGACTCTTCCTTTGCCCTTTTATATAAACCTTTCCATAAACAGACCTTTGATTTCTTTTGGCTATCTAAGATTAGATAGACCTATGGTCTAATTAGCTGTGACACTTCTTGGGTTTCTTGGTCACCAGAATATCTTCTCTCTCCCCATTCCCTTGTAGCCATGCAGCTTCAGGTCCTTTGCCTTTTTATGGTTTCATATAACCAATCCAGAATTAACAAACATAAGAAACAGAAATTCTGTAATTAGAAAGGGATGGGGGGGGGGGGAGGCGCAGCATTAAATATTCATTTCCCCCTCATTCCTGTTGGATATCCAAACAAGTCTTTGGAACTTAACTCATCCGCCCTATTTATAGCAGAAATATTCAAAACACTTAATTATTTCTGGCCTTAAAATGAGCTGCTTGGCAGCATTTGCGAGTCGGCAGTAGGAAGGCAGCGGCGCCATGGCTTTCGTGCGACTCTTGCTGTGAATTTACAAAATGAGGCCACTGGAAAAAAGGGCAGATAGCAATTGTTTTTTAAAAAAAATATTTTATCACTTAGGGTAGCAGCACTGTCTCATAACTGAACTATGAATTATTTGTCTAGATATTGTAAATGTGCTTATAAATTAACTAAAGGAAAGTAAATTTTATTTGCATCTGACCCTTAAGGGAACTTGTAACTCTCTATTAAAATTTCACACATGCCTACACTTTCTCTATTCAGTTCACTACCCCAAAACACTAACCACACTCAGGCCTCTCTCGCTAGAGAAAGGGGAGAGACTAAAAAATGCCGGTCCTTTAGCGGGGTGAAAAGGTCTGACAGGAGCCTTAAAAATTAAATTATGCTTCTTCACACTGTACAAGACTCAACAAGAACTAGCTTGGAATCTTAGCTCAAACTTTACATCCAAAAGCTCAAATAATAAACTTTCTGATCATAATAAACTTCCCTTTAAAAGGGGCCACTATAAACTTTAAAACAGACTTGTCTGAAATTTTGGTACCTAGTGTGCTTACAAGCAAAACCCATGATTACTATGACTGGAAAGTGTCAGAAGGGTAGCCGTGCTAGTCTGGATCTGTAAAAGCATCAAAAAGTCCTGTGGCACCTTCATAGACTAGGCTCCAATAAGTCTGTTAGTCTATAAGGTGCCACAGGACTTGTTCCCGCTATGACTGGAAAGTTATCGAGACAAAATTCCCCAGTTTTTTCAGTTGACTGTGCATGTGATAGCATTTTGTGTACTCCCTTCCAGATTCTCCTGTATCAGTCTTTCCCTTATAAATATCCACATAGGAGTCATCAGATTAGTCATGGCAAAAGTATATGTGCAGTGTTGTAGCCATGTTGGTTCCAGGGTATTAGAGAGACAAGGTGGGTGGGGAAATATCCTTTATTGGACTAACTTCTCTTAGTGAGAGACAAGCTTTTGAGCTACAGAGTTCGTCAGGTCTGGCAAAAGTATGTGACCTGTAATTTCATTATCAGAATTCAGAAAAGTGTTATATGTTTAGCTTGATTCACTAATTGTCTTTTCAAATGTTAATCTCTAGATAAGAGTTTTGAGGAGGATCCCCTGGTAGACTCTGATGCCCTGGTCGACTTGGAAGATGAAGCAGATTTGAAGACGCCTTGCCCTATACAAATTGTTCTTGCGCATGAAGATGACCATAACTTTGAACTTGATGAAGAGGCGTTGGAGAACATTTTGCTTCAGGAACACATAAAAGATCTCAATATAGTAGTTGTCTCTGTAGCAGGGGCTTTCCGCAAAGGGAAATCATTTCTACTGGACTTCATGCTTAGATATATGTACAACAAGGTGAGTAGTTGAAGGCTGTTCCTGCAGGAATAAATAAGATACCACCTAATTTGCTAGCTCTCTGCTTTGGCGACCTTGTTTATATACCATACTCTTTTTTAAAAAAAAAAAACAAAAAAACAGTAAACCATCAAAAAAACCCCAAAACCCTGCCCTTTTGACTCCAGAAATATTGACATGGTGTCAAGTTGGTGGAGCTTGTGAAGGCCTTACACTCATCATGATGCCATTTCTCTGTCTGTAATGTGATAACATTTGAATATAGCATCCATTCAATTCAAGTATTTCAGGGAATAGTCTGGGCATCAATAACCAGAGCCCTATTGATTTTGGGGGAACCTAAAGAGGAAAAATGGAGCATGACCATCAGATTAGCACATCTGCAAGCACCTCTGCAATTGTCTCAAAGAATTGGTTGATGATGCCTGTTAATTCCTTGCAACATAACAATGCCTCTATCTCATCTCTGCTCTGAACATCCTGAATCACTTATCTCCTCCCAGAAAGAGAATAATGGCAGCGGATAGCAGGGAAGGGAATTAGGGTATCCTAATATAGGGGGAGGCATGGGAAGAATAGGGGTGCACACAGACCTCTGCCATGTGAGGGAGGAAGAAGGAAAAGGGGCACATAGCATTTCAGGCCCTGAAATATGAGGGGGTGGCGGGATGGCCCACAGGGATCTTATGGGGAGGAATGGAAGAATGCATGGAGCCCCTGCTGGGTGCAGTGAGCACAGCTGACAGAAGCTATGACGTGTGATGCATTAGTAATACTGATATTCAGTTCTGAAGAATGTTCAGATATTCTTTGTAAGTATTTTTGTTTCCTACAGTGGTTAGCTTAACTTATTGTTGGTGTCACAGCAGAAATTGGCATGGAGGAAGGATTTGAGAGAGGGTAGTGGCTTCCAGATGAGATGAGGGAGAATGCTATATGTATAAGGTGCAGCATGGAAGAAGATGGATTTGTGGAGAAGGTGGACTAATTCACTATAGCAACAATATTTCAGACTTTAAAAAAGCATGATTGCATAATACTTGTAATTTTTGACTGTTTACTGTTTCAGTTTGTGGCCTTTAAAAAGAAGATAAATGGCTTCAATTCAGACATTGAATTAAGTAAGGGGAAGAGTGGCAAAGTTTTAACGGCAGTTAAGAGCAATTAAATGTGTTCTAGATTTCTCAGTTACAGAAAATAAACTTGTAATCTACATATCAGTACTTATATAAGCTAACAACAGTGCACATGTGTTCAAGTATCTTTCATCTGCTCACTGAACAGTGACCTTGAACAGCCATCTCCCATGGACAGTAGAAACAATATGTAATACAAAATTAACTGCCATGCTAGGGGGCCTCAAAGGCATTCTGGTGTGTGCTCATCAGTCCTTGACAGTGAGAACCAGGGTAAATTGTTGCCTTTTTAAAAAGTAATCTAAGGGTGAAATGCTGACCCTACGAAAGTTGATGAGGTGTTTTGACATTGACTTCAAGGGAACCAGATTTCATCCTAAATCTTGACACTCAATCCTAGACCACTTCAAATTGCTGCTGTCAAACTATTTGCTGCTTTAAAATAATGGCAGATGTGCTGATTAATGAGCATTTTGGGGAAGAGAGCAAGATATTGCCACAGTTTAAGGCCTTACTAAGAGTTAGGTGAAATAACTCTCTTGTAAATTTGGAGTGTAAGCTTTTCCATACCCATGACCTCATTATCTTGTATTCATCTGTATGGCCAATAGCGCCATGTAAGTAAAACCTGAATTTGGTTTGGGTATTTTCCTCTGTGATTAGATCTAATATGGAGGCTTTCCACCCCGCTTGTCTTGTTTTATTCTGTAGTGGTCAGACCAAAACTGTATCTGGATTTTACAAAAGAGATGGATAACTGATCCCACCTATACACCCTTGTGCAACTAGTTAAATGCACCATGGGGGTGGGAGATGGTGTTTTTTTACATTCCTCTGAAGAACGTCGATCCGATGTTCCTATGGGAAAATTGAGTTACGACATTTTGACTTAAGACGTGATTTTCAGGAACCAATTGTCACAAGTCCAAGGACTGCCTGTATCACTTCTTGGTACCAAATGAGGAACATGCAGAACATTGGAGCAAGGCAACTAATCATCTTTGCTTGATTCAAATAAGGAAACTTACTTCATTTGGAATAGCAGCCTGTGTTCCATAGGCCTTCAAGTTCTGCAGCTGTTGTTTAGTATGTTAACTGGGTTTGCCCTGAGAGAGAGCCCCGTGTTCCATTGTTTAGACAATTGCTACTTCAGAGCTAACAGAGTTGACACCACAACTTCAAAGTCCAGAATGACCTCTCCTTCACCCTCTTCAGACCAGTGCTGCAGATCTTGAACCAGAGCGATCTACCAGACAAATGTATATAGCAAAATGGAAGAGATTGACTTTAGGCAGTGTGATGGAAGAAAGTCAGAAAATAAAGCCTCATTCAAGTAATGGGTAAGAAAAGTTCCATACTCCAGATGTTAGAAGAGGTTTGGCTTTTTACCTGGATCAGACTAGGCCTTTCAGGTCTTTGTCTCAGCTGTTTGTTGCAGTTTCAGACAGAGTAAAGGGCCACCTACTATCCACCCAGAGGGATCTCTTCCTGGATTTGTGTGTGTCTCAGAGAGAGACCCCGATTTGGCTGATTCTGCACCTCCAAGTAAAATGGGTGCTCACTCAACCAGGTCTTGGGCAATTTCCATGGCCTTTTTGGCTTGTGTTCCCATACTGGACATTTGGAACGGAGAAACCTGATTGCCTGTCACATGTTTGCACATCTGTTCCACTGTAGGTGGCTCACACGATGTTTGAAGTGGAAGTGGGCTCGGAGCCTACATGAACAGGGATTGTTGGACCACCTGTCCAAATCCGGCAGAGTCTCTAGATTGATGAAAGATGGCACAGTGGGAGGCAATCACCCAAAGAAATGGTTACGTATCTTTCTATAACTCTTGTTCTTTGAGATGTGTTGCACATGACCCCTCCCTTTCTGTCCCTTCTTTATCAGTCTTTCTGGTAGGAGGTAACTGGGGGGGAGGGGCGGGCTGTGGGCAGCATGGCCCTTTGTACTGTGTTCAGTGGCATGAGGCACCAGAGGGTGCTTTCGCTCCACCAGCATTTACTGCTAAGGGAAAAATCTCCAGCAGCTATGCCTGAGGCGCACACACGCTTGCAGCAGAATGGACGTGTGCAACACACATCTCCAAGAACAACAGTTACAGAAAGATATGTAATGAGTTATGTTACCCCTGCCTACAGCATGAGGGAGTCTTGCCTTTGCTTAGCTGGGTATCAGCTCTCTAACAGCACCAGCCTGTTAGTCACTCAAGCACTCTCCTCTGGGCTATGTCAGCCCTGACTTTGCCTTGCAGTTTAATAATTGGTGCACCCCAGTCCCTTTGAAGCATTCCGTTGTGCTACCAGTTCCTGACGCTGGCTACTTACAGAATTATCAAGTCTGCTGTTCCCAAAGGAACAGTGCGCTCCTGCTTGTATGGATTCAATTTAGGATCAGCGCATTGCTTAATATCACAGCACTTAAACTTATTCTTGTTTTCACTATAAAGGTATTTATCAAACATTCCAGATTCAAGTGATAGTTAAGTTTAACCTCTAGAAAGCACGTTATGATTTGTTTTACATGTAATGGTTTGTTTCCAATATATTTACTTACTAACAGGTTAACATCCTGTCTAAAGAAGCTTCGCACACAAAGTCCATTGCAGCATTTGCAACCAGATTGGCTGAGGTCCTGTTTCCATGAATGTAAATGTGCTGTCCACTTATTTCTTAGGTGCAGGATGACAAGGTGTCATCTTTGCCTCGTGCATGTGCCCTCAAAGTACATTGTCTGTCCTCAGACAGGGCTTGTGTTTTGCTGTGTGGTGCTTCTTTGTTGACTTAACATCTCTTTGTTAAAATTTACCTTCCTCTGTAAATAGGCTTAATTTATATCCTAGGTGCCGACTCCATGGGTGCTCAGGGCTGGAGCATCCGCAGGGAAATGGTGAGTGCTAAGCACCCACTGGAAGCCCCTCCCCCAGCGGCCCTGCGATCAGCACCTCCCCTTTCCTCCCCCCCAGTGCCTCCTGCCCACTGGGATCAGCTGTTTCGTGGTGTGCAAGAGGCTGTGGGGCGGAGGAGCATGGACATGGCACACTTGGTGGAGGGGGGGCAGGAAGAGGCAGAGTGGGGATGGGGACTTGGGGAAAGGGGTGGAGTTGGGGGCAGGGCCTGGGGCAGAGCCAGGGTTCAAGCACCCCCAGCAGATTGGAAAGTCGGCACCTATAATTTACATCCCAAAAGAGAGAGACATTTCTTACCTCTTGTCTGAAGGAAAACCTGTCTTTCACCTCTGCGGGTGATGAATGCCTTGATAAAGACTTCAAAATCATATTTTTTATATACACACACACACTAATATCTGTACATACATGTCAGAATAATATTAATGACCAGTGTGACCACGGCTTTTGTTTATGACCTCACATGATGCTTTTTGGTGAACCAGGATGTACATACCAGAAGATATTCCTATAACCCCCTGGCTAGCCGCCAGTAAGGGGTTCTTGGGACACAGGCAGGGAAAATAAATTGATTCAACATCTGCATCTAGTCTTCTGCCAATGGGCCATTTCCTAACCTTTAAAATCAAGCCGTCCCTTTATTAAGATTTGACTTGACTCCTGTATATGCCTACCATCTACCTCTTTGTATGTAGACACACCACAGTGAAAAGATTCATCAATAATCTCTTCCTGCTCTTTCCCACCTCTATGTAAACAGATGCATTTGTGGATTAAATCTGGTGCTTATGAAACTGTTGGACTCTCCCCTATGAGCCACTGCTCTTTATGCTGCCAGTTTTTGAAGACTGATTTCCTCTTCTCAGGAGCATCAGCTAGAACAGTTTGAAGTATGGGCTCTGCTGGCTGATTCTTCTTTCTGCAGGGACAGAGAGGCTGTCCCCGCCTTAAATTTTTTTCTAAGGTAGCTTCTGACTTCTACCTACCACTCTCTTGACAGTTTACTTCCCTGAATCCTGACCACTACTGGGAGATGCTAGCTCATAAATTCATTATAAAGGGAGCTCTTAAGTATTACCGGGGCAGGTTGAAACCTAGACAGCAACTCCCAAACTGGTTTGTGGAGCACTTGCTGGTCACTACCATTGTTCTTTTCTTCTTGGGTGCTTCTAGTAGTCTGTCTGCCCTTTGAGGGTCTTGTATTTCCCCTCTCGCTGTGGGACCTGAGCACTTCGTGAGCTTTAGTGAGGCGTGGGTGGGGGCGAGGGGGCTAAAATCTATTTTCCTGATGAGTGGATGTAGGGACAAATGTGTTTAGGGACATGAGGCTGAAGTTCCCTTATTCAGCCCCTTCTAGAGTGAAGTAGGTGTTTTCAATACTGCAGCCGTGGATGCACTCAAAATGGTACAGGTAATGAGTCTTTCTGTAGTTCTTTTGAGGTGTTCTGTGCATATCCATATGACCCACTCTCCATCCCTACTCTGAAGTCAAAGGTATAAAGTTGAAAGTTAAAAGCAGGTTAGACAAATACCTGTCAGGGATAGTCTAGATAATATTTGTCCTGCCATGAGTGCAGGGGACTGGACTAGATGATCCCTTGAGGTCCCTTGCAGTCCTACAATTCTATCATTCTATGAAATAACTGTTGGTCGCAGCTCCTTATGGGGTGGGGGTATGTGGACAACCCTAAAGGCCAAAGTTTTCTCGAGGGAAGCAGTCAAGACACGGGAGTTGGAGCACCACAGGACCTGCAGGTAGTTATCTCAGACTCCAAGTACAGCTGAGCAACCTCTTTTTCTAATACTTTTTGTAACTTGAAAGCCTGTTCTAAGAAACCAGAGAAGTATATGGAAGTGTGCTAAAATACAATCCTACAAGTGATCCTCTTGCTGTTGAGTAAGTGTGTGTCTTTCTCTTAACAGAATTCCTCATGTTGGATAGGTGGGAACAACGAGCCATTGACTGGATTTACATGGAGAGGTGGATGTGAAAGAGAAACAACTGGCATTCAGATTTGGAGCGAAGTGTTTGTAATTGACAAGTCTGATGGGACAAAGGTAAGCATTTCTATGACTAAATGGACTCATTCTTCTTTATGACCTCTTAAGCTTTTGTTGCCTTCATGAATTTGGTTATGATTAATTTTTTTTAAGTGGTCAGATACCCCAGGTTTCTCAGTCACCCTCTTTGTATTAATCCTAATAGTTTCTAAGAATAAAATTTCAATTTATTTATGAGATGGGGTGGTGTACAGGAGGGAGGAAAGGGAGAAATTCTAGCTTTGATCCAAAGCCTTTTGCCAGAATATATATATATTTATATTTTCCACCCTGTTGCTGTTCAGATACTTTGTGGCTATTGTGGAAGGCTTTCTAGAAGTGACTGCTGTTGACCGTCGTGCATAGCCAAATGTTCTGGCAACTGGAAGTATTCTGCAGAAAAAGCTAGTGAATTCTGCAAAAGTGAGACGCAGTCGTAGCCTGCAGTTAGGCTCCAGTGGAATGTACACATGGCCACAAAATCCCTGGAGGCCAGGCTTTAAGTGTGTGTGGAAGTTGTTGATCCCTCTCTGTATGGTTCTGGATGTGTGGTTCTTGAGATTTAAGTTTTATGTATAACCTCTTCACAGTGAAGCAAAGGGTTCACGTGTTGCATTGTGTGTAGTGAAATATGCAGTGACTGCTGACAACAAGGATTAAATCTTCTTAAGCCTGTCCCCCCCCGCCTCCCAGAGCTCTTGACTGATATTTTTCATAGGCATGGCACTGCTAGAGCCCAAAGGGAGAGTTGGCAGCTTCATTGGCTGGATAATGTTACAAGTTTTAAGTAGATGGTGGCCTCAGTGAATGTTAGAAAGAACCTTGCATCCTGAGTGGTATAGAGTTGCCTCTGTAACTTCCATGATTTTTAACTCAGGGCTAGCTGACTGGTTCTGTGATTGTAGAATGGTCAAAGTGTGGGATCTTGTCTCTAGCAGCTTGTGTAATGTTACCCATTTGTTCTTTTTTTTCTGCCTTTTATAACTGAAAGAAAAGGAAATATGAATCTATTTCAAAGATCTAGGGGATCAGACAGTAGATGCATTTTGGAGTCAAGACTGCTTCACTGTTTCATCACTTAATTAATTGTCAACTTACTTAGCAGGAAACAGCTAGTTTTCCTTCAGAAAATGTTTGTTTCATATGTTCTTGAAGTAAGCTTTGTCACACATCTAGTGTTCATGAAAAATGCTGGAGTGTTAGCCCCAGAGACTGAAGTCCTCTGGTGTGTCACAGTCAACAGTAAGGGTCGGCTTTGCTACAGTGCCCTGTAAGAGTGCCTCATTGGTCAAGGTTGAGGATACTTTGGGGGGAGAGGCTAACTCTGTATCTGTGTATCCTTGGCCTCTCTGCAGAATGCCAGTAAGGGTGTCACTCTTGGGTAGTGGTTTGAGTTGTGGACACCTGTCCACTGGGAGCTGAAGTAAGACTGTCAACGCAGTTTTAATGAGTCAACAGAGGGGCAATGACTTCCACTACCTGAACTGGATCTGACCCAGCAGCCTAGAGGTGAAACCATAACATCTTGGTTAATTATTGCTGCTTTTTAAAAATCTTTAGGTGGCTGTACTACTTATGGATACCCAAGGTGCCTTCGATAGCCAATCCACTATCAAAGACTGTGCGACGGTGTTTGCTCTGAGCACCATGACGAGTTCTGTCCAGGTGAGAATAGCTGTGCTGATAAATGGCAGCTTTTAAACCTCTTCGGCTTAGAAGACATCTTAAAAATATATCTGTAGTCCTGCCTTAAAGGGATAGGCAGACCTTTTAGATTTCCATCGCTCATTTAGAGTATCGCAGATGAATCTCTCTTTGGAGCGGAGATTACCCAAACACTACCCCCATTTCAGGTCCCTAGTTCTGTTGCACTGCAGATTCTACTAGGGGAATCCCAAATTGATTTATTTATATATATATATATGTTGTATGTATGTAGTGACACCTCCACAAAGATGCATGGCAAAAATCACTGAGCAGCCCAGCTTATCCAAAGGGAGGGCTGACCCAGCACAAGAAGCTGTAAATGGACTACTGCTGCGACAGTTAAACTTCTGTCAAACTTCTTGCAGTATGTCTCTTGAATACGGTTTTGAGGCTTGTCTAAATTTTCAAAAATGACCAGGTGTTTTTAAGGAGTATTAAATTGGACACTCATTCATTTGTAACTCTTGAAAATGTAGGCCTCTGTATATATCTGTTAACAAATACCTACATATACAGAATCCCGCCTCTCAGGAGGTGACAGTACCCTTCAAAGGCATCTTCTCAATCTATCGGTATAAATTTTAAGTCATGAGGGGAAAAAACACACTATCATTTTTATTACCCACTTTTAACATTTAAGAATAAAAAATGAGTTCTTGTAGCTATGTTTACAGAGACACTGTCAACTTGAAATCTAGTCCACTTTTAAAAAACGAGATACTATATGTTTGCCCTGGAGTCCCCCGTCACCTTTTATGACTTTACAGTCTTGTCTGTTTTTAACTGGCTTTTCCCTTCATTGCTGCTGTCCAAAGACCCATACAAACAGGAATCGGTGCATTCGATACTTTGTGTATAGTCAAAAAGAAAAGGAGTACTTGTGGCACCTTAGCGACTAATCAATTTATTAGAACATAAGTTTAAATTTGTTAGTCTCTAGGGTGCCACAAGGACTCCTTTTCTTTTTGTGGATACAGACTAACGCGGCTGCTACTCTGAAATCTGTGTATAGTCAGTTTCACAAAGTAAACTTTTTTGTGGGGTGGGAATGATACTTTACTTCAACAGAAAGGGAAATCTTGCTTGTTGCAAATAACAATAGTATATCAGTCTTTCAGAAGATTGGTTTGTGGGTTTCACTTTTTTAATTAGAGGTACATTGCAGAGCATTCTAACAACCTTGAAATACTGTGCTGACCTTCCACAATATCAGGCATTTAATACATTATCTTATCCTTTTCTCCTGAACCCTTGGCTTGTATGACTCCAAATCTAGCCATAGATCACTAACTCTGCTTTGAGTTATGCCTCAACATTCAGTATTCGTACTGTCTCATCAATCCTGGGGGCTCAGGAGAGGTAATGATTTATTTGCCATGTTGGCAAAGTTCTATGTCAGCTGGGATATTTAAAAGTAAAGGAAACAGAACTTTGCAAAATCAAGCAATATATAGCAAAGAGCTATCCAGCTCTATGTGGGCCAACACCAGTGGGGTTCTGTCTGATGCAACATTACCACAGTAGCATGTGCTGAGGCATCTCCTATTCCTGCCCCAAGCAATCTGAGTTGGGGATAGAGAGGGAGGTGAGTTGAGTTTCAAGCTGCTAATGTTAAACGTGTGCCCCTCTTATTCAACGGGGGGGGGGTGTTCAGCAAATAAAATAAAAAAAAAGTTTGCAGCTCATTCACTCTTGGAAGAACTTTTACGAGCTAGGATTAGGAAACTAATCACCCTTAACAGCAGTTATGTCCAAAGTCGTTGGTATGCCCAGGTGGCGCTTTTGAAAATGCAGTACGTGATACCACTTTGACTAAAGAGTGACCGTTGGCTGTTTCGACCTCAGCAGAGGTGGTGTGAATACTCAAGTTCTCCACTATAGACTAAATCTGTGTTACGGAAAGATAAAGAATAAACCTTTCTTCTGCTAAGTCTTGGAACTGCAATATCTCTTACAGGTTTACAACTTGTCCCAGAACATTCAAGAAGACGATCTCCAACATTTGCAGGTACATATAAACTGAGTTTACTTAATATGGCTTTTATTGAAGTGCTGTCCTCATAGAATTTTTTCAGTTTCCTATTTTGCTTGATTTGGCAATCTGAAACTCTTGGAACCCTGTTTAAGGGATTGTAAACAACTTTTGGATCAGGTTAAATGTATTTTTTTTTTCAACTGGTTGTAAGCACGATCTTTTAAAAAGCAATTAAGGTATTGGTAAAGCAAAGGCAGTTAGTGTGATGGGGTGTGAAAGTCTTTTTGTCTCCCTTGGAGGGGGCTCCCTGGCTAAGAGGCACATCTACCCAGCGATGCTGCTAAGCAGAGGGTCTGCCAAATCAGACCGAGGGGACTGATGGATTTATTTTAGATGAATTCCAGCAGGAGTCACAGTTGGCTCAGGGAGGCACTGCCAGTTTGGGATACTATTAGGCACAGCTGTGTCTGATTAAGGTTCGGAACTTTCGGGTTAGCCTGCACTTGATATTTGCACCAGTGTAATTGTGTTTAGATAGTGTGATTGCTTTGTTTTACTGAAATAGTTCTATCAGTGCAAGCCCTAGTGTGGATGCATTTTCACCGATAAGTGTATTCACATTGTGGGGGCTGTATTGCTTTAACTACCCCTATCTAGTTAAAGTGGCACACCTTTTTAGTGTGGGCAAGACTGTAGACAGACAAGAAGCTGTCCAAGTGATGGAAGAATTGTCTTGTTTGTAACCTGCGTTTTCTTCTTCCTAAGTCACATGAGGAGAGAGTGGCCAGAGGTTGCTGGGTTTTGGTTTTGTGCATGGAACACGAGCCTGGTCTCTTTCAAATAAATATGAAGTCCCGAAGAGACTGGCTTTTGTGTTAGCCAAACCTCTGTCTCCCATCTCCAGCTGCTCAGACCATGGCCCCTGCCACAGCTTGAAACTGGTTAACACGTCACCTGATACCAGGCTCCCCGACACATTCAGCTTCGCAAAAGGTGACAGCTGCCAACAGTAGGAGCCAACTTATAATTAAACATTTTTGAAATGCATTTCACAACTAATACATAAGTGCTTCTTACTGTTTGACCTTTCAGAGTACAAGCTGAGCAAAAGAACTGAGCAGTTTCTTAGAGGTTAAAGGGAAACTGATTTCCCAGGTGGCTTTGGTACTTTGATTGGATCCCAGTTGTCAACCTTGAGGGTGAGATTCATGATTGGGGAGGGGAAACTGCCTGGTGGATGAAGTTGGAAAGGGGGATAGGAGACGCATGCAATCACAGGTTGGAGGAAGTAGTTTGGGGTTGATAGGATATGAGCCGTGTCAGCTCTTCTCTCCAGTGGCCTTGAGGTGGGGGCAGGAAGATACTTGTATTAGGGAAATGGAATCTGTGGCTTGTCCTTGAAGGTCCTTGTTTGCGTACTTGGCAGCATCAGCTGTGTCCCTCTAGTGTCCACTTTATGGGCCCTGTCCCCTTCCAGAGTGACATGGTGGCTGGAATAGGCCCCGGGTAAATCCATGTTTATATTAGATACTGCTAGAGTTTACAGCCAAATCAATGCCACCTTATGATCAATGGAAGTAGGCTGGGGGCCTCCCAAATGTGGTTTCATTCCTGTCTTTGAGAGGCTCCAGAGGCTAGTTTTGTATAACTGCTCTTCTCTGTCAAAGGTGCTCTTGAATTGGGTTTCACAGGGTTCCATCTCTTTTCCCTAGTCGTCCCACATGGACATGGGTCCACTAGAAGGGCTAGTAAGGAGATGTAAGGCTACTGTGTATCTTCACTATGTTGATGACATCCAGCTGTCTTACTTGCATTGAACCAACAAGCTGGCTGAAAGCTCAAGCTATACAAGATGAGTGATGTTGGTAAGATGGTGGAAGCAGCTAGAAGAGAAGATGAAATTAAGGGTGTGTGCTACTATTTGTTACTAGAGTTTGCAGTCTAATACCTTGTTGCTCCTGGTAGATCACATAGCAGCAGTGAGTAGGATGGTTCTCTTCCATCTGCACCTGGCCAAGAGACTGCAATCATTTTCTTGAATGCACACTTCGCAACCACAATCTAAGCCTTTGTAGTCTCATGTAGACTACTGCACTGCCTGGGGCTACGCCTTTAATCAGTTCTGTTACTGAAGCTTGCGCAAAAGGCAGTGGCTTGTTTGAGTTTCTTGCTGTGATATAATACGTGTTCAAGGATCAGCTTTAGTTGTCTGTATGTTGACTCTGGAGGTTGAGGTCTCTGTCATTGGAGATTTTTAAGAGCAGGTTAGACAAACACCTGTCAGGGATGGTCTAGATAATACCTAGTTCTGCCTTGAGTGCAGAGGACCGGACTAGAAGACCTCTCGAGGTCCCTTCCAGTCCTATGATTCGAAGTGACCATATCTCTGTCCAACTGTATGGTGAAGAGTGCAAACTGGATCCCCTTCTTTTCCCCTTTTCCCAAGCTAAAATAGAAATGTGCTGATCTCCAGAGCTTGCTGTGTCTGTTTCCTATGCTCTTGAAAAGGGAGGGAGGAGTTGCAGGCTGGGAAGGGTATCTGGTGGGTAGGAATCATTGGCTGGTGTGAGGGTTGGTCTGTCCTTTCTGATTTGGTGAAGCTGCTGCAATTCTAAATTGGCTTTTATTTGTAAGAGATGTCAGGCATCTAGAGCCTCTGATGAGGAATGTTTTGTAGAAACCCAAATCAACGTGCAGCACTTTGGAGGGGCACTCCTTGGGGGAGTTGGGTGCGTGCTATGTCAGATGGTGGCTGCCCAGGGAGGCCTGGATGGAGAGGTTGGGCAGGGGTACTCCTTTAGCTTAAGAAACCACAGGGTGGGAAGGTAACAGCTATGTGAGAGCAGATGATCTGGATAATGAAGCTGGAAGCCTATGCGGGGTGGGGGCTTTTCAGAGACCATTGGAAGGTGGAGGGGAGATCTTCATGAAGAGGAGTGTATTTTGCTGGAATGACATGCAGACTTCCTTGAGAGACCAGGGAAAGGATAGTCCTCCCTCAGTGCAATTTCTTGAACATTGGTATTCCCATCCTCCAGGTGCCGAGGGTTAACTTCAGGGCTATTCTTGATAATTCAATTAAAAATTGGAAGCCACTAATTTTACCATTGATAAAAAATGGTATTCTTAATGGCAACACAAATTCTTTTTGTAATCTGTATGTGGCATTATTCTTAACAGTTTCATTTAATAGTTGTTTACAGAGTATGGAAGACTTGCTATGGAAGAAATTTACCAAAAGCCATTTCAGGTAATATATACTCTAAACTCTAACCTTTTTACATAATTACCTAGTTCAGGGCTTCTCAAACTTCATTGCACTGCAACCCCCTTCTGACGACAACAAATTACTACACGACCCCAGGAGAGGAGACTGAATCCGAAGCCCGCTTGAGCCCTGCTGCCCAGGGTGTGGAGGCCAAAGTCCGAACCCCACCGTCCAAGGGCATCAGCCCCAGGCAAGGGGCCTGTAACCCGAGTCCTGTGCCCAGGGCTTCAGCCCCAGGCAGTGGAACTCAGGCTTCACTTTTGGCCCCAGGTCCCAGCAAGTCTAAGCCAGCCCTGGCGACCCCATCAGAACAGGGTTGCAACCCACTTTGGGGTCTCGACCCACAGTTTGAGAACCGCTGACCTAGTTTTTCAACACCTGTTCATAAGGGTAGGAAATCAGTTAATTTACATTATGGAGAGAAATTAGCTGGGCTGAAGCTCGTAGTCTTTTTTTATAGGTCTGGGTGAGATGTGTGTGAAAAATCAAACCATGGTAACTGCCTGATGGAATTTCATGTAGGTGAACTTAGGCTAGCATAGAATCTTTCTGAAAAGGCTGAAGGAAATCTGACAAGGAGTTAAAGATACAAAGTGTTTTTAATTTTTTTTCTGCTTTTTAGCCCTCCTAAGGTAGTGATGGGTTTTTATGTTTAACTCTATTTCCAAAACAGCTTGCACTAAATCCTTCAAATTGTCTTACTCTCCTTGGAGTTATGGCAGTATAGATCCCCACTCTTGAGGGAGTGTGCACTAGTTACCAATGTTGAAGTCCTCTGGAAAGCAGTTTAGGACTCTCACGTGTTCATGTACAGAACCAAATGTTCAATGTGGGACTACATAGGAGCTGTAGCTCAGCTTCACCCCATTCCATTTGGCTGTGGAGGTGAGAGGACTTGGAACCTCTCAAGTTCCTTCTTCTTTTGTAGGTGCCCTTACATAGTTCATGCTAGATTTTAAAAGCCTAAACAGACTGTGTTGTCAACAATATTACACTGTCTGGCAATCCTGTTTTGTGCCTTATGCTGAAGCAGTGATCTTTGAGGAGAGACAAAGCCAGGGTTTCAGCACAGTGGATCTTTTAATAGCAAATTGTAGGGTGAATGGGTGTTCTGGCTCTGGTGCTCATATCTGCTTGCTCCAGGCAGGCTTAAACCAAGGGACTGTGAACATCCTGATCTTAGGGTTCCCTTGCAGTTTCTCTCTGTTAATTTGGTGTCTCCCAAATCCTTCTTTTTGTTCCATGTGTTGTGGTTCTACTAGGTCCTAGCTTTTACTTAGGAACTAAATATGCAAAATACTGTAAGTGTACATAGCTAGTGCCATCCAGCTAGCTCCCCTCTTGGTAGGGGAGTGATGTTATAAGATCTGTTTCATGTCTCCAGTTGATGGAAGGGAGGATCACACTCCTATATCTGGGCTGGCAAGAGACAGAAAAACTAGAGTAACAGGTGAGAGTGTCCTTTTCGCTATCAAAGGTCACAAGTACATGCTAGCTTGAAGGTGCTCCTTCAGCTGTTCTTTCTCACAGCAGAGAGGAGTAACAAGCGTCTTGTATTCAGCTTAATCAGGTTTGGGGTTATAGTTTGTTGAATTACCAGCCGCAGATGTAGAATTCTTGATTCTCTGCCATTTTCTGCAGCTATAAGGAATATTAAATTAACCATTCATTATTATTGTACTCTTCTGTGTAGACACTAATGTTCTTAATCAGAGATTGGAGCTATCCTTATGAACACTCGTATGGCTTGGAAGGAGGAAAAAAATTTCTAGAAAAGCGATTGCAGGTAAGTTACAGCTTACAAAACCCACACTGGTTCCTTAGTTCAGGTGCTGTTCTGTGTTTGAGATAGCTACACACGATTGGCTAAATATTTTCTGCTTGCTATTTTCTCAATACAAATGATATTTAAATATGTGACATCAAGTGATTGCCTTTGTACGATCTAAATTTTTATAGAAGTTCAGAAAAAGGCTAGACTATGTTAAATCTATTCATAAACTTTCCGCCATTAAATTCAATTATAAATCTTGCAGTCAGCTCCACAGAGCCATTTAGAATTCTTACTTTGCTTTTTTCAGGTAAAGCAAAACCAGCACGAAGAGCTACAGAACGTAAGGAAGCATATTCGCTCATGTTTCAGCAACCTTGGCTGTTTCCTATTGCCCCACCCTGGTCTTAAAGTTGCGACTAATCCAAATTTTGATGGGAGGTTGAATGGTAGGAAGCATTCCATTGTGTTAATTTGCTTTGGATATATATCACTGGAATTGTTTTGCTGTAGCATAGAACTTGCCTTAAATCTTGCCTTAAATTTATTGAAGAGTTTGGGGTTGAAAGGTAAAACTTAGAAGTGTGCATTGGCATATTCTCTTTTTGGGTTGTTAAACATATGGAGGAATTAAGTGATTATTTTTTTCCTGGTTCTGTGTTGCTTTTTAAGTTCTCAGGTAGCTGTTGGCTGTAACCTTGCAGATTTAACACTATCCAAGATGGCCAGCTGTGGGATTATGCGGTGCCTAAAATCAGAGGATTTACAAGCAGAATCCTAGGAATTCCACTCACATTTTGGTGGGTGAGAAGTTGCTAATGTGCCAAAGGGTGGTGTAGGAGAAAAAATTCTTGCATCTTGTGGAGTTCCCACCAATTATGTGCTGGGAGCAGAGACCTGAGCGGTTATACTGTGAGCGGTCTTCAAAGAATTTATTCTAGTTACTCCAGTACTATATAGATGAAGGGAAAAAACCCTACTTTAATTTTACAATAGTTTCCAATTGTCAAAGTGTTTCTTTAAGCCCTAAAAATTTCTTCAGGATAAGCAAATTATTCTGAGTCAGGAAGCATTGTTTTTTTAAAGGGATTTGTTGTCAGTGTGTTTTTCTAGAGGAGAAACTCATTATTGCTTGAAATTGAGACGTACCACCTTTTTCTCCGGCTGATTCAATTTCCACCAGACATTGATGATGATTTCAAGAGAGAGCTGCGGAATCTGGTTCCATTACTACTTGCTCCTGAAAACTTGGTAGAGAAAGAGATCAGTGGATCCAAGGTGACTTGTAGAGATCTTGTAGAATATTTTAAGGTAGGCAAACTCTTGTACTAATTATTTTTTCACGCCTTACCAAATTTATCCTAATTTTAGAATACGTTCCCAAAGAAGAGATGATAGTATCTAGGTTGCCACTCACTGATGAGCTTTAGGTAGTTTTGACTTTAATTTCAGCACGTCTGCTGAAACTGGTATGCATGGTTTTCCACCAGTACAGCTCTAAGGGCTTGTCTCCACTTACTTGAGGGCATGCGGTGATCAATCCACTGGGGGTCGATTTAGTTAGTCTCGTGAAGACCTGCTAAATCGACCACTGATTGCTTTCTGATAGACTCCGGTATTCCACCAGAACAAGAAGCATAAGGTAAGTCAATGGGAGAGTTTCTCCTGTCGACACAGCGCGGTATAGACACCGCAAAAGTTTGACCTAAGCTACGTCGACTCCACCTACGTTATTTACGTAGCTGGAGTTGCGTAACTTAGTTCAACTGGGCCCCGTAGTATAGACCTGCCCTAAGTGAGCTGCTGTTTTGGCTGTGCCTTTAGATAGGTGTAGGACCAAAAGGCAAATCTGACATATTTTTCTTGAATAGAGATTATTACTTCGTGTCCTTAAACTGAGTTTGAGACAAATTAGAGCAAAGTGCCAATCTTGGTCCTGATATAACTTTAAATATAGGTATTGTGTGTAGTTACACTTGTAATTAAAGTTGTCTAAGCACTTCCATTTGAAGGCCTGTTTTCCAAGCTCATAACTTAATCAAATTTTTGGGCTGAAATTGTCCATGTTCTCTCTCAACCTGAGAACTCTTCTTCTTTGAAACATTAGAATAAAGATGGCATAGCTGTTTTTAATGGTATGTGTAGGGAGTACATGCTGCTGCTGTTTAACCAAAGCAAAACACTTCTGCCACCTTTGAAGGCTTGTGGTGTCTCAGGGGTTACAGCAGGAACTTGCAAGTAAGCCGTGTGTAGTTCCTAAGTTTCCAGTGTGCCTTTTGGTGGTCTGGTGAAAAATCTGTTGTGACCTGGGGAAAATTGCAAGGGTTTAAACACGTCTGTATCATGCAGGCGCACTGCTGTTGTCAGAGAAGAAAAGGGTTGTTTTTCCTAACCTCACATGTTGTGTTGGCTCCACTTGTGCATGTGTGGGTAAATTCTGAAGAACTTAATTTGTAATATGAGGGGGTGTGCGAAGTAGGATCTGTGAGGGCATGTAGGGCATGAGGCAGGGGCCCTGCAGCAACCCTTCCTTTGTGTTCTGCACACTATGCACACCCAGCAATGTTTGATTGCTACCTAGCAAATAGTTCTTCATGATCAAACTTCTCTTTAAAACAAAATCCCCTTGGAAATTCCAGATCAAAATCTACATTAAAAGAATGTGACGGTTTCAAAGTGAAGCACTTGAGTCAGGAAATACCAAAGTTAAGGCAGCACTGATAACCAAAACCCTGGCCCTGGTGAGCCAGTGTAGTAGGACAGTCTTTAATTACATGATTGCATGCAGATTTTTTTCTCCATAGGACCTCTACCGCACTTAGTTCAGGGACTGAATGTTTAGTGAATGTGGAAGAGACCACACCCTGAAAAGTGAGGATAAAATATATAAATATTTAAGAACAGCTGCCTGATTCACGTTGCACTGTCCAACCTATGCAATGAATGACATGGGGTGCTGTGAAAAGACTAATATGTGATCATGCAAATAAAGATTCCCAACATATAGGCACAAGGGAGTAGAACTAAGATTAGGAGGGCAGCCTTAAGTCAGAAAATAGTGAAGTTGAGAGCTTTACTTTGCTGTTCTTCTGATTTAGTTCATGTTGTACGTTATTCAGAAGAGTTCCGTGCAGATTGGCCACTTGTCTCATAACATAAAACTCTGGGTGCTCAGGTGCCCTGTTCTTTGACTTCCTTTCTGAAAGTGGAAGTCCCACTCCAAGCATAGAGGTCTGTACATCAGCATCAGGGACCAGGACTAATGGCAGAGGAAGGAGAAATCCCATCTTTCTCTCCCTCCCCCACTCCTAGAGATGAATAACTATGAAGGAGAAGAAGAATACAGGAGGAACAACAAAAGAGTTCAGTGTGCTAGCTAGTGCACTGGCCCAAAGCAGTGAACTCCATGTTGCTGACCAGAGTCCCAGTTTCCCATTAATCTGACCCAGAAGGCCTAAGTTCCTTCCCCAGCTCACTGCATACAGGGCGTTGCTCCTCACCAACCTCTGAGGAGTGTGCAGACTGGACACAGTGCGTTGTCCTCTTCCTTTCCTCCTAGGCACAGACAAAGGACAACTGAAGCTCTTAGGGGTGGGGAGCTGAGGTCCAGCTCAATTGTAATCAGCCCACTTAGCTTCCCTAGCACACCCTGCCACCCCAACAGTTGTCTCCCATGTCCCAAAGTTGGTAGTTTCTTCACCTTCCCCCAGATTATCCCTTATTCCTACCGGGGTGGGGACATAAGTGTTCCTCCACCCCAAACTTGTTCACCTCCTGGAGATGGGATGTAACTCTCTGCTGCTCCAGATTCTGGGGAGGGCACGGGGGGGGGAGGAGGGTTGTCTTCCCCCCCCATCTTTCAGAAGAGGGGTTCTTCCCAGCCCTCCAAAGACTCCCCCCACATACATTTGGGGGTGTGTGTATGTGGGGGGCATAAGTGCTCATTCTTCCCTGATGAGCTCCAGGCTGCCACTCCTTGAAACAGTAGTAGCCTCTTTTCTCTTCAAAACCCTCTTCTGTGCGGCAGGCCTCAGCCCTGGTGATGCACAGACGCACCTGAACAGGGGGGTGCGGTGTCTCTGAACAGAGATGTATTTTTAATAAAATAAAACTCCAAGATTCATCCCTAACTCACTTTGTGCGTGTGTGTGTGTGTGTGTGTGTAAATTGTAAACGTGTCAGTGAGAAGAACCTTCAAATGAAGCAAGTAGAACAGGGGTTCTCAAACTGGGGGTTGGGACCCCTTAAGGGGTCACAAGGTTATTACATGGGGGGGCTCGCGAGCTGTCAGCCTCCACCCCAAACCCCACTTTGCCTCCAGCATTTATAATGGTGTTAAATATGTTAAAAAGTGTTTTAAATTTATAAGGGGGGTCGTGCACAGAGGCTTGCTATGTGAAAGGGGTCACCAGTACAAAAGTTTGAGAACCACTGAAGTAGAAAGTGGTTTTAATACCATGATAGACATATAGCTCTAATCTTGGTAAAAGCACATATTAATTGCCATGTGTCACTACAGTATTGCTTTGATTCACTCAATATGGAGATTAGTAGGGACAGCATTTATTATAAGGGGTTTGGAATGTAAAGGGATTAAAGTGTTGGGAAACGTGTAAATGTCAGTTGTAGATTATTTTACTCTTACATGTAGAGATTTGCTTAATTGAATATTTAGGATTAACATGCAGGACTGATTTGGACCCTGGCTTTCTTCCCATCATAAATGCTCAGGTAAAAAAAAATCAATAAAACAAAATTTAATTGTTTTGTTTTTCAGGCTTACATTAAAATCTATCAGGGAGAGGCGCTACCTCATCCTAAATCAATGCTCCAGGTATTTCCTTATCCTTTGAACATAAGCGAAGTGAAGAAATAAAAATTAAATTCTGTGCTATCATTAAGGATTGTATTTCTTCAAGAGACTGAAGGTTGTGAATGAAGTGTTAGCACCCAGGGAGCTGTGCTTCTTCAAGAAGGGCCAAGGCAGTTACCCACTTTGGGGACTTGTGTGGGCTCAGAACCACCTGAAGTGGTAGCCACTGGGGTTCTGCTGTACATTAGCGTATACACTCCTTCGAAACCTTGCCATGTTGTCTACATTTTGACTCAGTTTCCGGTATTATTTTTATTAGCTTAGTATCTAGTGCTAATAGATAGGTGCACTTAGTTAGTTACATGTCTGCACCATTACATGGTGTCAGGCCACTTTTCACTCTGTGGGTCTGTGTCAGATAAGGTAACTGTACCAATATTCCCCTCCATGGCTGATCCAGAGAGGAAAATCAGATTTAGATTGAGCTTTGTGCCGTCCAGTCATGCCTTGCTCAAGTGTGCAATGCTTACGTTGTTTAGGGTTTAGGACTTGCAACAAGGGAGGTGCTCACTTTATGCTGGCTTTACCTCTTGGGTCTTGAGGGCTGAAAGCCCCTCTAGTGAAAGAAGCCAGAGGAGTTATTTGGTTTAGAATCTGAAATTGTTCTGGGTACCCTCCCCTTCAAGGAACCATCTCCTCCTTGGACTTGTGTAAGGGTTCAGAAAGCCACTTCCAGTGCTCCCTCAGATCCAAAGACAAGGGATAGGCTCCAGTGGATCACCACTTCCCTTCCTCCTGTGACTTTCAGGGGGAGGATGGGACCACATTCTCTCCTGTAACATTATTTAGACTGGTTGGCTCTGACATGGACACATGCATGACCCCAAAAGACACTGCTTACTATAAATTCTGAGCCCGCAACTGCAGGCCTGTGACCTGACCAGAGGTAATACACTCAGGGGAGGGGGGAAACTGCCTTTTATATAGCGATGGAATTTTTTCCTGACCGCTTTCTAACATTAATTTGGATATCCTTTTCCATTTGGTAACCATCAAAATAGTCTCTTCCATACCTATCTCATGATGGAAAGATCATGTACAGGTATATGGATGTATCATACGTAGCTTTTCTAGAGTGCCAGGGCTGAAATCTTTGCTTCTAGTGAGCTATTTTAATCTATTTTACAGCAGATCCTTTCTGTTCACAAGGAAGGTTTTCTTCAGGTCTGAAGTTAATGGGTAAACATTCAAAATTAAATGGTACAAAACTGGTTAAAGGTGTTGGTGCTTCATAATGTATAACTAATGTTACTGGCAAGTCAGATACGACCATGTGCAGTGCTTGATCAATATCTGTATGCTTTCATTTTCTGAAGGCAACAGCTGAAGCCAACAATCTTGCTGCAGTAGCAGGAGCAAAAGACACCTACAACAAAGGCATGGAGCAGGTATGTTGATTACGAAATTAAGGCAGTGGTACGTGTAGTAAGGCCTCTGTTGTAGAGTTATGCGTAATGTGGTGTTAAACAGTTACACGGTTAACATATTAATGGACAAATTGGCTGAGCATCAGGACTCCCTTGTGTGAAGATCACACATGCTGCAAAAGTTACAAGATCACTCGTGAAGGAGGGAGAAGGAAATTGATGGTGAGGTGGGGGGGTGGGATTGAGATGTATTCTCTACATGCTAAATGACTTGAGAATTCTGTTAACAGCTGCTGATTAAAAAGATACGAAGCAGCTAGTAGAATGAACAGATACATCTGGTAGTAGTATCACCGTACAGTGTTCATACTAAAAAATATAAAAAAAATTGTTTGGGTTTTGGAGATATTACACTACTTTGATTTCTGATGATTTTCTGTAAGGCTATAGAGCAACATAAATGTGCCGTAAAATGTGAAGATTAAAAGGTACTTAAATATTCAGTATTTGCAAAATCCAAAACATTTCTTCCAAATAGCTACATGTAGCTAACAATTTCATTCACCATATGCTACTTCAAGCTCCATTGTGAAGGTACTCTTTTATAGTGAACACACTACCAAGGCCCACTGCAATCTTCAGACCACAAAGTTGGGCAACAGTTTAAAGCCACTTATCACAGAACCATTGACACCATGTGGGAAATTCTGAAATACAATTGTACATCTATGTTATAGATATCAGAAGGTCTTTCACTTACTGTGAAGCATGTGCCCATGAAAACAGCATCAACTTAAGAGTTCATCTGCTCCTGTAGCTACTGTAAATTAGTGCCATGGCCACCTCTGGATTACTGTGTGCAGTACTGGCCACTACACCACAAAAAGGATATTGCATAAGGACATAAGAACGGCCATACTGGGTCAGACCAGTGGTCCATCTAGCCCAGTATCCTGTCTTCTGAGAGTGGCCAATACCAGGTGCGCCAGAGGGAATGATCCATCCCATTGCCCATTCCCAGCTTCTGGCAAACAGAGGCTAGGGACACCATCCCTGTTCACGTTGGCTAATAGCCATTGATGGACCTATCCTCCACGAATTTATCTAGTTTGTTATAGTCTTGGCCTTCACAACATCCTCTGGCAAGGAGTTCCACAGGTTGACTGTGCGTTGTGTGAAGAAATACTTCCTTTTGTGTGCTTTAAATCTGCTGCCTATTAATTTCATTTGTTGACCCCTAGTTCTAGTGTTATATGAGAGAGTAAATAACACGTCCTTATTTACTTCACATCAGTCACGATTTTATAGACCTCTATCATATCCCCCCCCTTAATCATCTCTTTTCCAAGATGAAACGCCCCATACTTAATCTCTCCTCATACGGAAGCTGTACCATACCCCTAATAGTTTTTGTTGCTCTTTTCTGAACCTTTTCCAATTCCAATATATCTTTTTTTGAGCTGCGTCGACCACATCTGCACACAGTATCCAAGGTATGGGCATACCATGGATTTATATAGAGGCAATATGATATTTCTTTCTTATTATCTATCCCTTTCTTAATGATTCCCAACATTGCAGATGATGAGAGCTTGGAGATGGTTGACAAGAAGGGCATGGAAAAACTGTCCTATGAGAGAAGAGATTGGAATTATTTGCCTTAGAAAGGAGACTAAAGGGGAATGAGTCTATTAAAATAATGAATGGTACCCAGAAGGTAGATCAGGAATTTTTGTTCTCCCTGACTCACGACCCCAGAACAAGGGGATGCCATCGAATCAAACTAAAAGGTGGTAAATACAAAACTGATGAAAGGAAATCCTTTTTCACACAATTTGTAAATGGACTGTAGAGCTCACAGCCACAGAAAGTCAGAGGCGAAGAACTTAACGTGATTCAAAAAGATTGGGTACGTGTGGTTATCAAGATTATCACTGATGATAATTCTAGATGATAAAATCTTTGGAAGGGATACTAAACCTCATGCTTCAGGGTTTAAGCCTGTCTTTTCTGTATTAGAGATCAGGATGATGCCTAATGTGGGCAGATTACCCCACATCTACCCATTGCAGGGTTCTTATACCTTCCTCTGAAGTATCTCGTGCTGGAGCCTGTCAGAGACAGGATACTGGACTAGGCAGACTCCAGGCCTGATCCAGTCAGGCAATACCTATGTAATAAAACGGAGTAGGAGTATTCCCATTTTGTGAAGACCTTTGAGGTTTTCAGATGAATTGTTATAAAAGAGCTGAATTATTTCTCACCTGAAGTCATGACTGGCCATGGAGATGATTGAAATATTGGAGAATTTAGACTTCAGGTAAGGAATAAACAGGAACAGATGTTTTCTTACAGATCCTGTTTCCATAGGAACTTCCCAAGTGTTATATTTTATGTACAAAATAAGTGTGGCTAAACAAAACAAGTCTTTATAAACATCTTTTGGATAACTTTGAACATTTTTTATACCAAGTCTTGGTGTGACAGATGGGTCTGAAACTTTTGACACTAAGAACAGAGAAGAAATAATTGTTTTGGTCTTTATCTTAATTAACACTAGTTTTAATTAAGTCTTTATTATCAGTGCTACCATAGTGCCTAGGAGCCCAAGTCATGGACCAGAACCCCACTGTGCTGGGTGCTGTATAAATACTGAAGACGGTCCCTGTCCCAAAGAGTTTACAATCTAAGTATGACAAGGAAGAACAGGTGGATACAGACAAGGAAGCACAAGGAAACAATGAGGCCATATTGGTCATCTTGATGAGCAATGGTCTCACTACAGTTAGGCTGCTGGCGAGCGCATGAGGGGCAGCATGGGAAGAAGCATGAAGGGACTTGTTTGAGAATGTAACTTGTGGTTGATGGATGCTGACATCACGGGCCAATCAAAGGTGGGAGTCAGTACGTTGATAATGAATGAGAGAGCTCATTAACGGCCTTGACAGTAAACACAAGCGACTTTTATGTTTGAGGTGATAGAGAAGGGTGAGTCAGTGAAGGATGCAAAGAGGGGAGAGATGGTCAAAACAACAGGCTAGAAAACTATCTTTGCAGCAGCATTTTGACTGGAGGTAAATGGAGCTAGGTTACATTTGTCAAGCCAGAAAGAAGGATGTTGTAGTAATTGAGATGATTTGAGACTGGACAAGAGTTCTAGCTCTGTGGATGGATAAGAAAGGCCCTAGCTTAGAGATGTTATGCAGAAAGAATCTTCATGACTTAACCATAGCCTGGATGTGAGGACCTAGAGTGGTCTGGTGATGCCCAGGTTATGGGCCTGAGTGACTGAAAGGATGATGGTGCTGTCCACAGTGTTTGAGAAGGTGAGGGAGGAGGCAAGGAGTTCTGTTTTAGCTGTGACTAGCTTGTGCTGACAGCTAGACAGCCACAAGATATTAGAAATAGACCAAAATTTTAGTATGGACAGAAGACGACTGTTCTGGAATAGAGAGAGAGATCTGAGAGTCAACAGCAGACTTGAATTTGTATTTGTGGATGAGATTACCCAGAGAGAAGGTGTAGAGGGAGAAGAGAAGGGGACCAAGGCCGGAGCCCTCTGGAATCACCCCAGAGAGCCAGATGGGGGGATGAGGAGGATCCTCTGAAGGTCACACTGAAGGAGCAATTAAAGAGGTAGGAGAAGAACCAGGAGAGGATAGTTACAGAAGCCAAAGGAGGACAAGACTTCAAGAAGAGAGTGGTTGGTGGTGTTGAAGGCAGCTGATGGGTCAAGGAGGATGAGGATAGAGTACTGGTTCTGAGCTTTGGTGTGGAAAAGTTCATCTTGCTCTTTGGCAAGAGCAGTTTCGGTGGAGTGTAAGGGGCAGATGCCGGATTGGAGAGGGTCAGGATGAGATTAGAGGAGTTCTTCTACAGACCGATCTTTAGCAGGAGCCATGTAAAGAAAGAAGACTAGGATAAACAATCCAGAATGATAGTTTGATTTATGCCTCCCTTGAAGGGGGCAGGATGGATGGGCAGGTGCATGTTGCTGGTATAAACTCTTGTCCTTAATCTCCCCTTGAGAGCATTAAGTCTCTCCCAGATCACCTTTTTACCTCAAGAAAACTGGATGGGACTCCTTAGAGCAGCATTGACTAGCTCCATCATCTGCCAGAAAGGGTCCCTGGGGCACAAGGTACTTGTCCTCTCTCCCGTATCCCTGGTTCCCATTACCCAGGTGCAAGAGAGCAGGAGTGAAACCCATCTTTCCTGCATGGTCCTTCAGAATATGGCACCAGACATGTCGACTTGCTGAAGACCATGGCTTCAAATTCAGAATTGTAAAGGCAGGGTGCTGTGATTAGCAGCCCAGCTGTTCAGTAAAGCTGCTCATAGCAAACTCACTGAATAGGAAACTGAGCATGCCCAAGTACCTCCTCAGGCAGAGGGAGGCCTTTATCATTCAAATCACCTGCTTGCCCTTAGTGAGTCTCTGATGCACTCATGAAAAGGTAATGTTATGGGATGGGCAGCTGGCGTATTCCTTGCGGTCTGTCTTCACACACTGCTGAATTTACCAAGAGCCAAGGAATTGACAGCATTTGTTTTTGTGAACTCAGAATATGGCCCAGTGTGTTTGATTCTGGGTAGACCTGTTAAATCTGCTGTGTTTGAAATCATCCCAACTTTGAAAGAGCTGTTCTTATGGATGTGTGTTTCTGGGCTGGACACTTTTCAGAATACTGCAAAGCTGAAGTTCTGAGCAGATTTAAGAACGCTTCCCCAGCCTCTGGTTCTTGTTTGTTGCATCATAACTGGTTCGGTCATCTTTTGCTCAACTGACTAGTGAGAGGCACTCCATGCTGTGGGTCCCATTTTCTGGTTTCACTTAAATGATTTTATAGCATTTCCTCTGTTCCTTTAAAAGCTCTTTTGGAAAGGACCCATGGCAGCAATGGACACTTGCCCCCTTCAAGAGGGGGCTGGGGCTGCAACACAAGCAGAGAGATGGACACAGCTAGGGCTTTGACCAAGCTCATGAGACACTGGTTGTACAGTCCTAGTGGCTTACATTAGCTAAACCCAGTAGCCTCCTAGTCTGGCTGGAGGTGGTACAGTGGCTGATCCATCAAGCTAGCTACCTTTCCACATCTGATCATTTAGAACCAGAGCATCTCTTTGCATCCTAGCTTAGGATTTGTTCTTGTTAACCAGGCTGCTGAGGGTGGAAATTGAGTAGTTTGAAGTCGTGCAAGCGGTGTCTTACGAGTCCTTTTAACAGACCAGAAAATCACATAACTTTAATTGGAGGTAGATTGGTGAATCCCTTTAAATTGCTCCCCCAAGCAACTTGATTACTTTCTGTAGTCCAGAAATGAAGAGACGGCACCTTCAGAGATCTGACTGATATTTCAGACTCTGAGCCATTAGAGTCCTGTGAAATCAAGTTTCTGATATGGAATATTTAAATCTACAGGATGCAGTCACAGCTGCCAGCAGGGTTTTAAAAAAATCCATTCTTCTGTAGGGAGAAAGGGAAGCTCTCCCAGGCTGGGGCCATCACGTTTTGCAGAATCTCTGGTTTTACTGGGGGAGGGAATGTTTCTAACCCTTCTGGGCCATTAGCTTTCCACCCCTAAGTGAACAGTGTCGCTTGATGCAGTGCTGTCTTCCCAAGTCTGCAGGCACAGCTACAGCCTGTGCCACTATTGATAGCTTTGCCCAGCTGCAGCCCAGTGAAAACTGGGGATAGACGAGGCCGAGATGGCATCCGTGGGTAGGTTAACCCGGCTAGGTCCAAAACAGAGGCTGAGGCGAAGGCTAGAGTTCGTTGCCCCTTTTCCACCTGTTTTAACAGCCAAGAGGTTCTGAGATTCTGTTTCACCTAAAAGGAGAGACTTGCTTCTGTGTACTTATTCTGTGAAGGTGAATGTTACAGCAGGTCCACAGTTTCCTTGCTGCCACTGAGCCCCCTGCCAAAAAACCCCCAACAAAAGATGCTGGAGAATATAAAGTCATGTTAGAGTGAACATTACCAGATGGTCGAGGCCATTTCTGATTCTTAAGCTTCAGTCTGAAGCAGGAGTGTCTTAACTGCTTACCTTGAGCTTTGGAGTGTTCTGACCGTGGTCAGCTGCAGGCAAGTGTGGTGCTCGAGCTACTGCCCTCTAAGGATCGAACATCAAGCAGGTAATGGTTTGTTGTTTCGAATGCAACGTTGGACAGCACAAGCTCTTCCTGCTGTACCCTGACCCCTCACGTCTGGTTATTCTTCTCACAGGTTTGTGGAGGAGATAAGCCTTACATTGCTCCGTCAGACCTGGAGAGACAGCACCAGGATTTTAAGGAGTCAGCTGTCAGACAGTTCTGTTCTGTGAAAAAAATGGGAGGAGAGGAGTTCTGCCGTCGCTACCAGGACCAGCTTGAGGCGGAGCTGGATGAAATCTATGCAAACTTTGTGAAGCACAATGATGGCAAAAACATCTTTTATGCTGCTCGTACCCCTGCCACTCTGTTTGCTGTTATGTTTGCCATGTACATCATCTCAGGACTGACTGGCTTCCTTGGTATGAACTCCATCGCTAGCCTGTGCAATCTCGTCATGGGGCTAGCACTGATATCCCTTTGTACTTGGGCATATGTTAAGTACTCTGGGGAATTCAGAGAAGTTGGAACAGCCATTGATCAAATCGCTGAAGCACTATGGGAACAGGTTGGTATCTATTGAACTATGAAAGTGTCCTTTCTTGGATGAACTTGCCAATTACGATTTCTGTTTAATGCTGTTAATCAAAAATTGTTCTAGAGCAGACTAAAGAATTCAAGTTCTTCTGGAAGGTAAAATGAACTCAGAAGTATAGACATTGTGTAACTTTCAAGGAGGATACCTTGGAGAAATTAGACTATAAAACCAGCCCAGGATATCATCCAGTGTCTAATTACCTGAGGTCTTTGCTGACACTAAGTTCTGAGAGTAGCACAAAAGTGGAAGGATTTTTTAAAAAAATCCTTGTTGTTTACTTTTCTCTAAAAGGTAAGTTTGAAAACCCGGTGAAGAATTCTTAGAGAGGTAAGTTGAAGTTGTTGAACGTCTTCATTTCTGATATGGTGCATGTGAGACTCCATTGATTTACTGGAGCAAGAACTGTGATGCCACAACACTGCCCAGAATCATCTCTGTATCTGTCATCCCCTTGCTGTTGGACAGCATGCATGGCACTGAAGAGAAAGCTAATTAAAGACTGCAGGGAAGAAAATTAGAGGTAATGAATACCTGCAAGGAGTCCAGCTTGCAGCAGCTTCCATAGGAGAGATGGCTGTGTTTTCTCATATTGGGAAGACAGACTGTTTTAAACATTACTACTACTATTTTGAGTAGCATAGTGGCTAGTATAGTTGCCCACGTAAAAACGTTTGCCGGAACCAGTGGTTCTCAACCTGTGGCCTAATCAGTGCACAGCTGTGGCCCATGCGACATTCTCAGGGCCATACAAGTAATATATATTTTGCGTGGATGTGGTCCATATAACTCAGAAAGCTGCATATGTGGCCCACAATGGTAAATAGTTGGAGAACCACTGGCTGGAACAATTTGCCTTTCTTTTTAAAGCTAACATATGATATGACCTTACATTAAGGTAGCAAATGGTGGTAGATGAATTTTCATTCAACTCTTAATCTGGGAACATGTAATTCTGCCTTTATAGCCTCAAGCCAATCTTGTGACTACTTTATCTGATTGGCCAACTATATGGGTCCAACTTTGAGGTTAGAACATAGGATTTTTGACTGCTTTTCAGAGACTGAATAGGGAATGCCTTTAGGAAAGGTTACTGGAGATTCTATAGTTCTAGTACCTGTAGTAGAGTGGATGTGATGCTTTGAGTAAAAATAGGCAATGACTTGTGCTGAGATCTCAGATGAGAGAGGTGATGCTAAAAAGTGACAAGCAAATAGTTGTGTGAGGTAGAAAATAAATACTTAAGGCCTTACAATGGAAACTGGTTGTTTAAAGACTGAATCTCAGTTCAGGATTACTGTATGTGAGATGGTACGGGGCAATGTGCAGGATGATCAATCTCTGTTCTTAACTATGTAGGTTACCTTTGACAGATTTTTTTTTCTTAAATTGCAGGAAGCAAAACTAGACAATAGGTTTGTAACTTGAGGAAATCAGTTAAATTCTCGTAATTTACTTTCTATGTCCTAATTCCTGAAGCTTTGAAAAAATCCATACCCTCCTGCAGTCTGATATAAATTCCGACTTCAGAATTGTTTTGTCCTAGCTTGAAGTGGCTTCCTCGAGTCTAGACTTCATCAGCTTCACATGTAAAACTAGGGTTTCTAAGCATGCGGTTGGGTCCTTACTCCAAGGAAGAGACCAGGTCATAGTAAATCAACACTTCAGTTTTGCTGGCAGAGCTATGTTGGTTCAGGGTATGTGAAGGAAAATCACACCCTTAACTGACCTAGCTGTGCTGACGAAGACTCTGGTATAGATGCAGTTATACTAGCATGAAAGCCTTTTCCTGGTGTCACTTACTTTGCTTGGGAACTCTTTTGCTGGTGAAAGCTCCATTCCTACTACGAGGGTTTGCCAGTACAGCTGTACTGACTAACCCTTTCTAGTGTAGACTCTGTGACCGAACCCATCACAGAGACCCCCTTGGGACTGTCACCTGATGGGCTGAAATTATCTCTGAGCCCGTTTTCCCTGCCAGCTTGGGACTCCAGAACCCTGCCTTGTTGAGCCAGACATGCTAGCCTGCTGCAGTACAGACCCAGGTCTGGTCCACACCCCCAAAGCTGCAGACTTTAACCAAATACTGCTCAGCAGGTCACCTATCTCCAGCACCCAGAAACCCAGTTCCCAATGGGATCCAAACCCCAAATAAATCCATTTTACTCTGTATAAAGCTTACATAGGGTAAACTCATAACTTGTCCACCCTCTATAACACTGAACATAGAATCATAGAATATCAGGGTTGGAAGGGACCTCAGGAGGTCCTCTAGTCCAACCCCCTGCTCAAAGCAGGACCAATCCCCAACTAAATCAGAGAGATGCACAGCTGTTTGCTCCCTCAGGTATTAATCACTTACTCTGGTTCATTAATAAACAAAAGTGAGTTTATGAAGTATAAAAAGTAGGATTTCAGTGGTTTCAAGTAATAACACAGAGAACAAAGTAAGTCACCAAGCAAAATAAAGCAAAACACACAAGTCTAAGCCTAATACATTAAGAAACTCTTTACAGGTAAATCTCACCCTTAGAGATGTTCCCATAAGCTTCTTTCACAGACTAGACTCCTTCCTAGTCTGGGCCCAATCCTTTCCTCAGTACATTCCTTGTTAGTTCCAGCAGGCATCTTAAGTGAAAAGCAGTGGCTTTCTCATGATTGGGACCACCTGTTTGTTCTCTCCCACCCCCCTCTTATAGCTTTGCACAAAGCAGGAATCTTTTGTGTCTCTGGATCCCCACCCCTCCTAAATGGAAAAGCACCAGGTTTAAGATGGATTCCATCATTCTCTCTGGATTGGCTTACATGAACACAGGAGGGCTTGCAAGTAAACAGAGCCATTTACAACCAATTGTCCTAGTCAATGGGAGCCATCAAGATTGTAAGCCATCATCAATGGCCCACACTTTGCATAATTACAATAGGACCTCAGAAAGAAAAGGAGTACTTGTGGCACCTTAGAGACTAACCAATTTATTTGAGCATGAGCTTTCGTGAGCTACAGCTCACTTCATCGGATGTAGCCGATGAAGTGAGCTGTAGCTCACGAAAGCTCATGCTCAAATAAATTGGTTAGTCTCTAAGGTGCCACAAGTACTCCTTTTCTTTTTGCGAATACAGACTAACACGGCTGTTACTCTGAAATAGGACCTCAGAGTTGTATCTGAAGCTAGAAATATAAAGTATAAGACTGATACATGCATACAAATCAGATGAACACACTCAGTAGATTATAAGCTTTGTAATGATACCTTACAAGGGATCTTTTGCATGAAGCATATTCCAATTACATCATATCCACACTCGTAAGCATATTTCCATAAACATACGGAGTGCAACGTCATGGACAACACCTGTCATTGCCATTGGACTATGCATTATACTGTGAGATAAGAACCAGTTCCTCTCCGATTGCTAGCCTAAGGCCTGGCTTACACTTAAAAATGAGATTGACCTATTTGTGTTGCTCAGAGCTGTAGTTAGTTCAACCTAGCCCTCAGTGTAGCCGTGGCTCCTCTGATGGAAGAATTCTTCTGTTGACCTAGCTCCTACCTCTGAGAGATGGATTAGCTACATCTGTGATGGATGGGTTCTTCCCAATGTAAGAAACGTCCACACTATAGCTCTCTAGGGGTACAGTTGCAGCAGCTGTAGTGTAGATGTGCCCATCATCATTCTGAAACTGAAGGTGGATTCCTTTGTCCCATGTCTCATGCATGTTGTTGCTACTGACCACTTCTAAATCTCTCTGCTTTTCTTTTTTCTCTTTGCTTCAGAGGAATCCCAGGAAGGTGAGAAATTAGCAGCAATTAGTCTTATTAATTAGTTGCCTTTATTTTCCTGCTGCTTGCTGCGAGTCCTTTTCCTAACCACTGAATTCATATTTTAGGTGTGTTCCAAACTCTTTGAAGTTGTTAGACGTCGAATGATTCGCCGTGTTCTTACATCAGCGCAGCGACAGCGACTCTCGTCCAACAATAACAAGAAGAAAAATTAGACAGTATTTTTACATTTCTTTCTGTATCTGAAGTGTTCACACTTACACATATAGGACAATAAGCAGGACCGTCTGGGCCGGTCTGCATAAATGCTGTAAACATACCAGATTGATGCTGCATATAGGGTATGGAACTGCACAGCCATCTTCTAGGAACTGTAAAGTGGTTTGAATTCCGTGAAATGCTGCTGTGTAGGAGGAGATCGGTTTTGTTCATGATTCACCTCATTACTATAGCAGCACAGCTTTTCACCATTTCCTTTAGTGCATCATGTTCTTGTTTATTTTTCAGATTCCAAGATCTTAATTTTTTCATTACTTGAATTCTTGTATTTTATATTTTTAAAGGGTTATTTATTTACCTCCTCTTTATTTTGCACATTTCTCATACCACAGGTATTGAAGCCCCTGAGTGATAATTTGATGGAGGATAACATGAGGCAGTCTGTAACAAACTCTATCAAAGCAGGCCTGACCGAACAGGTGTCTCATCGTGCCCGATTAAAGACAGACTGACCATTCATCTCCTCTTCAACTCTGCCCTCTCATCCTAGACATGCTGTACAATGAGAACTCAATAAAAATAAACCAAAGTTTACAATCAACTATAGAAGTAGTTTAGTGTGACTGGCTTCACTGATTGGTGCCATCAAGTGTGAAAAATAAGTTTGTCAACATTAAGCATTCTCTTTAATCTGCTTCTAAGACAGACCAGTGCCATGGAGACTGGTAAGTGCGGGGACTCTACATGCAGTTTTAGTGTGTTGTGCACGTGTCCCAGGGTGAGTGACGTTCCGCCTTTCCTGAGATGGTGCAGTCTGGCGTGCAATGGAAACGTATCCTCTCTACAAGGATATTTCAGGGAAGTAATTGTCAAATGTGTACAAGGAAATCATGTAACAGTGTGTTTAGCCCCCCAGTATCCCATTGGAACTTTTAACTTCTGGAGGATTTATAAAATCACTGTATCAAGAGTCAAATTGAAACGTCAGTGAAGCCATTATTGAGCCACTGTATAAAGAGGATCTTGCTTGACTGCTTTTTACACCAGTGTTATCCGAATGCATGTTGGTTCCTTACAAAAAATGACATTAGAACTAACTATTGTAACTAAGGAAGTGATTCCAAGTGTACATTTGTCTTGCCTTTTTGATTCACACACTTTGTCGGAGAGGCACATCAGGAAACTGAGCTGTCTTTTTCTGCAGTTTAGCCTTCGTGCGTATAATAATACACCATTGACGTTCCTGGAGGGCAATTCCATCCAAAAAAAGTTGCCTACAGCTAGGAAGCAGTGAGTGAGGGTGGTTTGTACAGCGTGTTGAGTTTTTATTTTTAAGAAGTCAGATAGGGCGTGTACATGAAATATAAATATATAAATACAATTTTGTATCAAAGTTTTGTAGTTTATGGCAAAACCTGGTTCTTCGGTAGGCTAAGTACAGTCCCTGTGATGGAATGCTTGTGGCTCATGTAAACGTGTGAATGCATCAACAGTTCGACGTTTTTGATATAGTTGTGATATTTACCTGCCTTGAGCACTGCGATCTCTCACCCCGGGAAATCAATGGGAATGTTGGTTGTGAAACTTATTGTCCTCTGTTGCATTTTAAAGTTATTTCCTGTAATTTATTTTCAGTACATGATTAAAATAAGTTGTGTATATATTAAATGAAACTCCTCTTTCTTCTTTAAGAAATGGTGTTTACATGTACTCACTCCATAAATCATGCCAGCTATTTAATCTGAAAAGATAAAACAAGAATTGCATGCTGTACTTAGCACAAATATATGCTCCAGCTTTTAATGAAGATGAACCTGAAAGTATATTGGTCCCCTTTCATGCTGGAATGTCTGTCTTTGAAAGAGAACACTTTGTCTAGCAAGTCTTGTGTTTTTTTTTTTAAAAAAACACACACAAAAGTGGTGGTGGTGTAAGATCTCATCCTAATTAATACCCCACAAAGCACACTAGGTCACTTGTTGAGTTGCATGTCAGTTTCCAAACTTCATTGATTGTATTTTTCAGAAACTTGGTTTTGTTATGGATTGTGACCTTCAGTTCCATATGTATTAAGCTGATATGAACGAAAATGTTTTCAAATATATATAAGACAACTTAAGAAGGGTAACTAAATAGCATCTTAACTATTTCAGTTTCACCTGAAAATGATCAGTTGCGCAGTGGATTGTTTTGCGTCCCTAGTTACTTACCTAGTAGCAAAAGCATGAAACTGATTGGTTAAAGCTCCTAGAATTTTTTTTCAGACAAATCAAGGAATCAAGTGAAGTCTAAAAATAACATGCACTAGGCATAAGGGAATTCTGCCATGATTGTTTCATGCAATAGGCAATAAATTCAGATAGGGAAACACCTGGAACATCAATGTAGCTTGTCTATTTTTTTTTCTGGAGTAGCAGGTGTTTTGAGTCTGGAGAAAGTCTTTGTTTAACTGAGACAAGGTATGTGAGGTAATATCTTTTATTGGACCAACTTTTGTTGGTGAAAGAGACAACCCTTCAAGCTACAAAAACTCTAAAACAGGCATGTATATTGGGTTATGTGGTTTCTTCAAAATTTAACAAGATTGGATGCAGTTTAAAGTACAGCAAATAGAACTTTTGAAGGTTTTTTGGTTGGTGTTGGACAATCTAGTAAATTACAACAAAGATAAATGAGAATTCTACAATGCCTTCACAATGGTGCCAATTTACTCCATCATAGAGTATCAGGGTTGGAAGGGACCTCAGGAGGTCATCTAGTCCAACCCCCTGCTCAAAGCAGGACCAATCCCCAATTAAATCATCCCAGCCAGGGCTTTGTCAAGCCTGACCTTAAAAACTTCTAAGGAAGGAGATTCTACCACCTCCCTAGGTAACGCATTCCAGTGTTTCACCACCCTCCTAGTGAAAATTTTTTTCCTAATATCCAACCTAAACCTCCCCCACTGCAACTTGAGACCAGTACTCCTTGTCCTGTCCTCTTCTACCACTGAGAATAGTCTAGAACCATCCTCTCTGGAACCACCTCTCAGGTAGTTGAAAGCAGCTATCAAATCCCCCCTCATTCTTCTCTTCTGCAGACTAAACAATCCCAGTTCCCTCAGCCTCTCCTCATATAACTCACGTGTTCCAGACCCCTAATAATTTTTGTTGCCCTTCGCTGGACTCTCTCCAATTTATCCACATCCTTCTTGTAGTGTGGGGCCCAAAACTGGACACAGTACTCCAGATGAGGCCTCACCAAAGTTGAATAGAGGGGGATGATCACGTCCCTCCATCTGCTCGCTATGCCCCTACTTATACATCCCAAAATGCCATTGGCCTTGGCAACAAGGGCACACTGCTGACTCATATCCAGCTTCTCGTCCACTCTCACCCCTAGGTCCTTTTCCACAGAACTGCTGCCTAGCCATTCGGTCCCTAGTCTGTAGCAGTGCATTGGATTCTTCCGTCCTAAGTGCAGGACCCTGCACTTATCCTTATTGAACCTCATCCGATTTCTTTTGGCCCAATCCTCCAATTTGTCTAGGTCCCTCTGTATCCTATCCTGCCCTCCAGCGTATCTACTACTCCTCCCAGTTTAGTATCATCCGCAAATTTGCTGAGAGTGCAATCCACACCATCCTCCAGATCATTTATGAAGATATTGAACAAAACCGGCCCCAGGACTGACCCCTGGGGCACTCCACTTGACACCGGCTGCCAACTAGATATGGAGCCATTGATCACTACCCGTTGAGCCCGACAATCTAGCCAACTTTCTACCCACCTTAGAGTGCATTCATCCAGCCCATACTTCTTTAACTTGCTGACAAGAAGCACTCCCTTCTTTCTGAAGGATTGTCGACCTCACTTCACAGCCCCTGAAGGTGCAGCCTTTCTAACACTCCTGGCAGTGCTGGCCATCAAGTTGTGGTGGAAGGATGTGTGTCACTTGTAGAAGAATTGTCCCAAAACCATCTGCTCCTTGGATGTCTTGCTAGAAACCTATACACAAATGTTAGCCTGATGGGATCCTAAAATACAATCAAATGACTGCAGGCAACACTTCTTGGGTTCCCAATTCTGGCTCTAAAGTGGAAGATTTGACATGCCTTCTACAGTATATAGTTTGACTTCTGCACGGTCTACTTTGTTTCAGAAAACTTTTGTCTTAAACCCACTGAGTAAGTTAAACTTCAGTTTATTTCAGTATTCCTGAACTGCTTTCCATCTCTGTACCAATACCTGTCTTTCATCCAGGTTTCTTCAAGAGGAATTCTATGCCTGTCAACTGGCTTGTTACAGGCTACCATAAGCATTTCACCTGAAACTGTGTTTTAACACTGAAGCTCCCTTCCCTTCAGCTGGAAGCCCTTTTGTAGGTGGCTGCTTGTATCCAAGACTGTTGTGCAAGAGTAGAATGGAGCATTCATGCCAGCTGTATGTACAGGCCTTCAACTTTCATCTCCCTTTTCATGGCAACAAGAAGAAAAAGCTACTGCTGAAGCCAGGAGTCTGGCTGACTTATAACATGAGTGCTGCTCTAACACTCAAGAAAAACTGTTTGTGATGTTCTGACTCAAATTCTAAACCAATGTCCATCTCTCAACCCATGTTGTGGAGCCAAGGATCTAGCAGGTGCTTGAAGTGGCCTCTTCAGCATTGACAATTTTTGTGATTTTTTTAAACTTTCTTAAAGCTCCAGTTGTCATGATTACACCAAAATCTCAGCTGCTTAAATCTTGTAAAGGCTTTAAAACTGAAGCTTAAAAATAATTTCTAAAATACATCTGTCTTCTGTTTCTAAGTAGCAGAGCACCTTGCCCCCTCTACAGGGGTGCTGTCAGGCCAGTACTGCACTGTTGGGCAGTGTTACCCTCTTGCACAGAGCTGAAGGGCTCTATTTAGTGTCACTGCCCAACAGCCCAGGGATTAGCACAATTACATGGGATCTGGAAGCCCTGTTTTCAGATCCTAGCTCTGCCTGATTTGGAGCAGGGTCTTCAATCCAGGTTTTCCACATCCCAGGTGCACCTCCTAACCACTTTGCTGTGGGTAGGTGTCTCTACCCCCTTCTCCATTCAAAAGGGCTGGCCTGTTTGAGGTACCTAACTTCAGCAGTGGCAGTGCGACTGCCTCCCAAACAAAGTTAAGTGTCTCCCTACCTCTGAGCAGGCCACACCCCTCCTTGTCACTTCCTAGGGAGTGGCTTACACAGCTCCCTACTCAGCTTCAGTGAATCCCATTCTTTGGTGCCTGCTGCTCATGTGGAGTAAGCTGAGCACCTGAAATCACCTGCTTCTAAAGCTAGTCAAATATCAGCTCAACAGACAGATAAATGTGGGCATGCACTATAGGTGAAATAAAGTGGATTCCTGCTACAATCTCTATCCTTAATACAGTTGATTCATCCTCAGCTCTCATTAATTCTGCAACTTCCATTAATTTTAGATACTTTATTGGCTCTGAACAAATAGATTCTGAATGTGTGGCTGACACTAAGCATGTTCTAAAGACTGAACACTGGTGGTGGAAAAAGGTTGGCTGAGCCCCGCCCCCCCCTTGTCCTTGCCTAGAACTGACAGTAGCTGCCCTTTGCTCTGCAGCATTGTGCGTGCTTCCAGGCTCCTACTGAACTTATCAAAACACCTCTTGCCAGCAACAGAGGAGGGCAGGAAACCTCTTCAGCAGACTACACTAAAGTGTATTGCTATTCCTTTTGGATTGAGTGTTTGCACCTGTTTGTCACTGACAGTTTAAATTGGAATCCAAACCACCACCCTGACCCTGGCTGAGAATCAGAAGTGCTGAACTGCACCTGTTTCTCTGATGTCTGCATCAAGCTATGCCTCTTCCTCTTAAGTTGGGAGCAAAGCAAGGGAATCCCTACCTGGGATTTTTCTGATAGTTGTAGACTCTCTCAGAAGATGCTGATTTAGATTTAGCCAGCTGGCCAAGGAGTAAACCTTGCCATGCTTCTATAAACAGCCTCCTGAGGGTGAAGTGTGTTGTCCTGCTGTAAAAATCATTACTTCTAAACTAAAACGGATTCCTTTCTGAAAGGCTTAGAACAGCTCAGTAGGCTACCTTCTTCTCTCAAACACCAAGCCTGACTGCTGATGTGGATCCAGACTGTGCTGGGGGAGGACTGCAGTGTAGAACCAGTGTCAGAGACCCTCCTCCTGCCTCAGCTACACCAGCAAGGCTCATAGCAGTGATGGGTACCCTCAAGAACCTGAATGAGCAAAGGATACTGTCCCACAACAAAGTACAGTACTAAGCATTTTCTAGAACTTTATTTTCTAAAGAACTGTCCAGCTGTTCACTCACTAATCCTCACAGGACCCCTGTGGAGTAGGGGGGTAAGTATTACTCATTTTACAGATGAGGAAACACAGGTGAAGTGACTGTCCAATATCTGACACCACTGGCATGTTACAACTGACAACCACCTACCATTGTGCTGAATCAGCCAGACCTCCCTGCATGTCACCACCTATCTTATTTTGCACATTTGATGCTGGCTCTGAAAGAAGAGGACGACGACTTCTGGCACTTTTAGCAACTAACAAATTTGAGCATAAGTTTTTGTGACCTACAGCTCATGAAAGCTTACGCTCACCTAAAATGTGTTAAGCTCAAAGGTGCCCTAAGTCCTCCTTTCCTTTTTGCAGATATATATTAACATAACTGCTGCTCTGAAAGAGTAGTTCACTCCAACAAATTAGCTGTACTGGAAATAAGACTTGAAACTGAAATCCCAAACTTGACACTGGAGCTAGAGTTCAGCCTTTCACCTAACAGAACATAAAATCTGCTCATGGTAGTGATCAAGTGCTGTGCATTGAATAGGAAGTGCCCTTCCCCCTATGGAAATTGTTTCCAGACCATGGGAGCCAGCTGCTGGCTAGGTTTGGCCAGGGCAGTGAGATGACAATAGTAAATTCTGACCTGCTCACCAGCTCCTCCCCTCACCAAGGGAAGGAGGTAATTTTTTAAAGTTTGTCTTTAATAAGGGACCCCTGCCTTGTGATGTGTGGGGCTGCCAATTCTGCAACTCCTACCATGTTCCAGCCCCATTCATGTTAGAAGATTGGAGCTCCTGAAAGTTACCAGACATTTATTTTTAGCTGAATCAACAGAGGAACTGTGCAGTAAAAGAACTAGAGCCCCCTGAAGCTACTGTAATCCTTATTTTTTGTTACTGATAGAACTAACCTTCACGCTATCCAGGTTGGGTTTCTGTGACTATTCTTTTAATATACTTTTTTAAATAAATCATGCTTTTGCTCAGCTTACAGGTTTGCAGAGACTCCTGTAAATGTCAGACTAAGTGCTGACAAGCCCCCCATTCTCTTGCTCCATCCTGCCACTTCAACTTGCCCCTGCTGCTTTCAATAACCCCATGAATAAGGTTTGTCAGACTAAACACTGCAAGGAAACCTAGTTGTCTAGGTCAAGACATTCCCCTAACACCCTCTGCCCTTCAAAATCTAACTCCCAAGCAGTCATGTTGCTCTTACATTTGCTCCTGTTGAGCACTCCATAGTCTACCACCACTGACATGTCACTTCAGATAACCCTAACCTCACTGAGACAGATGTCCTCACATTGGGTCTGGTACAAAAGTAAACAGCTTGTGCAGTGAGCCACCATGAAGTTATCTTAATAACTAGTACTATTTGCTTTCCAAGAGTGGAAGAGTTCAGCCTCATGGTGGCTTTCTTTCCTTACACAAACCAGCCAGAACTTACAGGAATGTTACAACTGGAACAAACATGACTGGGAGGTTTGCCTATTATGTTGTCGAGGGGCCTCAGTACGTGACAGCTGTTGCCCTTTCATAATGCTGCATCCAGCTGTAACACACCCCTCTTTGGACCCAGTTATCAACTTACAGTGATCAGATGAAGAGTTTATGGTAAAATTTTAATTGAAAATAGTAGTTAGAATGGAAGTGAACACATTATTTACACAAATCCTAATTTGCAGATTACATCAAGAAAAGGGCAATGTTCCTCCAAGGGAACTTCAAAAATTTCACGGTTAAATAAAAATACCACATAAGACTGAGTCCTTGTAAAGTAAGTCTAAAATGGAGCTCTCCCCGTCTACTGGTCTTCAAGGTGTCTTGCTTCTTTAAATAAGATCAGCAACTGAATTAAGAGAGAGAACATAAGTTAAGCATATGCTGAACATGCTACAGATTCCAGCACACAGTAATGCAGCCAATGCACATAACTGCTTCAGCCTCTTCAGTGGAATACAAGCACCTGCCAGTCCACCAGGATTTGAGTTTACAAATGGCCAAAAACTTCAGTACAATAAAATTTAGTATTTTACATTTCCCTGTTTGATTGTTGTAATATTTTACATGGTGATCTACAACTAGGTTAGGAGGCAGCTGCCATTCTGCCCAGCTGAGCTAGGAGTCATATTTGGATGTACCCTACACTCACCGTTCATGGGCATCTCATCAATCTGGGTAGAGTAGTACTGTTCAATATCACGCAGGATACGGATGTCATCATTCTTTACAAAGTTGATGGCAACACCTTTTCGGCCATACCGACCTGATCTACCAATTCTGTTGAAGGAAAGGATCCAGGATTAGTTGACTGGGTAGTCATAGTTCAATCAGACTTAATAAAAGTAGCCGTTCCTGTACCTGTGTATATACAGTTCTCTGTTGTTGGGCAAGTCGTAGTTAATGATCAGGGACACCTGAGGAACGTCCAACCCCCTGGCCCAAACATCTGTAGAAATAAGCACGCGGCTGCCAAGAGAGAAGAGCAGAGTTATTACACTCATATCCCACAGGAAGGGCGTTGTGAAATGAGTTAGGGAGATATTGACAACCCTCTTCCTGCAGTGCACTGACATGCTGAGTGTCACTTAGCAGCTTTAGGAAACTAGTTAATAAGAAAACTGTTTCAAAGAGCTACAGTCAAACTCCAACTTTACAAACATGAATCTTATGACTGACCAGTTATACAAATCATTTTCCTGACAAAATACACATGGCATAACAAATGTGATGTTGATGGATAAGTTGACACCCCTTGACACTAAATGGCTTTGCAGTGCTTCGAAGGACAAAGTGATGCAGTGCACCTGCTGCAACTTCCACACTGGAGCTACTACAATTGAGGTATTCAATTTTGCAAACTCCTCGATCCCCTATTAGTTCATCGAACAGGGGTTCTACTGTAATCAAACTGCTCACGCCAGCCCCTTGATGACAGGACAGCTGGTGAGAAGCTCATTTTGATATTCAGCAGATGGAATAAGTCATTTCATGTTCTGCCACTTCAGCAGGAGGCTCCTTCTTCTAGTTCTTCAACAGGGGGAACCAGCTATGTGCTTCCTCCAGGGAGGACTCAGCAGAATACACAAGAAACTAGAGCTTTTAGGGTCGGGGAAGATGGGGGCTAAAAACCTCCAGTACCAAGTATCACATTCAACAGCAGCTGCCTGGTATGGCACAGTCAGAGGCAACTCCTTCCACATGCTGAGAAATGAAGCTCAATCTCTGCAGCTTTCTCCAGCTCCCACCTACTCTTAATAAATACCATGAGCTCATTCTACTTCTAACATCACAGTTCTCCACCCAGCCTATGCAGAGGTCCCCCACCCTGAGGTGCTATGGAAGAGCAGTCCAGTGATCTCAGTGAGAGTCTCAGAACTTATATTTTTATCTTATAGCTTATTCTAGAATCACCAGAAATGAGGGTGAAAAGGTGAAGGGGGCTTTCAGGGCAGAGATGCAGAAGGACAGATATTGAAGGCATAGTTCAGCCAGTCTTCCATAGGACACTGGGGAATCCTGGTCTCTTGCTGTAACACCATACACAGAAGAGTATTTAAGTCACTTGCCTTGCCCCAGATCTGAACTCCTTCATGATGGATTCCCTCTCCTTCTGTGGCATATCACCATGCATTGAGGACACCGTGAAGTTGGCTTCTCTCATCTTCTCCGTTAGCCAGTCTACCTGCACACACAAACAGGTAGTGAGGGTTAGTTCTGTCCATGTACTATCATGCTCTTTGTTCCTGAAATAAGGGTTTGCTAGCCATGCTTGAAGAAGCACCCTCTTATGGAGCTTTCATGAAAAAGCACAGATGTTAGAGGGAGCTACAAGACATCTCCATGGCTGCTTCTGAAGATTAGACTTTCAGGAGGAAAAAGCAGTCAGCATCCTGCCTGTGGAACATGAAGCATTTCCGTTATTTATGGAGCACGGACCCAATGCAAGGTTCAGTGAATTCGATCCTAGCAACAGTGGATCACTGCATTTGAACTAACACCTGCAAGACTCCTACTAGCTAATAAGTAACAGCCAGGACTAACTCCACATGGGGACAGCTGGATCCCCTTCAATATACTTGCCTGGGCATTAAAACCATCCAGGGAGAGAGACAGCTGATCCAGAAAGAGCAAGCTCCACTATTCCTAAACATCCATGAGTGACAGCTCAAGCTGTCCCTATACATCAGGAGGGGGATCCAAACCTAGCAGTGGGCTTGCCTGTGTGATAGAAAAAGTTGTATTTTTCTCTCCCAACCCCCATGTATGGATTAAGTGAATTTCCTCCCGGGGTTCAGTTTTGTTTTTAATAGTCCCAAGGGGACTATGGATCTCTACTTGCTAGTCAATTTTATTGTTCTAAACAGGCAACTCCACCTCTGATTGCAATTTTCTTAGTGGACAGGATGGCAATATGACAGCACATAACTGGTTAGTGACTAGCTCACTAGAAACCCAGCACCAGGTTAGCATGTCTCAAACAGGCACCCAGTGCCCATTTGATTCTAGTTCCATAAGCTTCTAGCTGAACAGTCTCAAATCAGGGCACAAAATCTCTCTTCCAATTGGTTCTACTGCCCATTACATGCTGCCTTTAGTCAATATCAAGTCACGGTTCATGTTGGTTAGTTAAAAGACTGGCTAGGTAGTTCAACAGCAACATGATTTACAATTCCACTGTAACTGGCTGCTGCAGGTAAATTAGTTGACACTTCCCAGGCCAGGTTTGGGTGGGCAGGGAGGACAATGCTCCTCTCTTTTCAGCAGCCTTCACTGCCCAGGGCTCATCCCACCCAACACACCTGAGCCAGGAGGCTTGATCACTGTAACCAAGGGCCAGCAGGCATGACAGAGAGAGTAGATTGTAAGTCCAGAAGAGACCACTGTGATCATCTAGTCTGACCTGCATAGCACAGGCCACAGACCATCCCCACAATTCCTGTTTAGATGTTTTTTAAAAGATTGGCTCTAGTCCAGTCTTGATTTAAAAAATGGTTAGTGGTGGAAAATCCTCCAGACCCCTCAGCAGATTCTCCCTACTTCTACTAGGAACAACCTGGAAAGAAGCTGTTAGAAGAGGGATCCTAACCCGTGAGTGGAATTTTCTTTGGCATATCCACTCAAGGCTTTTGTTATTAAAAGTCAATCGCCAGGAGCAGAAGGCTGCAGTTTAAAGTAAGAGAAACTGCAGAGATTAACAGTTCCCAAGGCTAACAGTTGGCCTCTAGTCTTCAGTCTCACATTATTAGATTCTGATAACTCTGACAGGCCAGGGAACAACACAGCTACCACTAAAGAAGTAAACATGAACACTGATTCGTAGCTGCCATACCTTCCTCTTGGTGTTACAGAAGATGACAGCCTGCGTGATAGTGAGTGTGTCGTACAGATCGCACAGTGTATCAAACTTCCACTCTTCCCTTTCCACGGCCACAAAAAACTGTTTGATTCCTTCCAGAGTTAATTCATCACTGCAGATAGAAAAAAGCCATCGTGTCTTTTAATAGACAGACACTTCAGGGCAATCTGTAAGCCAATACATTTCAGCCTGCAACCACGCTGAACAGAGTTCATACTACTGTCACATACACTGTGAACTGCTGATATTTTATTTACACAAGGTCCTACATGCACATGGTGCTTTAAAAAGCAGACAGAGGGAGACCCTGCCTGGAAGTTCCATTAAGGCTCTGACTGCAAGCTGTTCCATGTGAGAGGGCTGTGTGCATGTGCTGAACCCCAGTGAAGGGCTAAATGAGTCTGCATGTGTTGACCAACTTGTGGGATTGGGGCCTAAATCAACAGGAAGCAGTGATGCAGGGGAGGCTAAGGGTCATGCACCCACTTGGAGTGATGCGCACAACCTAAGGGTTATGCGGATTTGGGGAATGGTTCATGTAATGGTTAATGGTTCAGACGTGTTCTCTGGGAAGCGTGCTTTGAGGATGGACGTAAAGGTGACCCGCATGACAAAACTGAGCTTGTGCCCTGCGTGCACTACACACAGAGGACCCAAAAGGTGAGATTTTCAATGCTGCTGCTTTTGACCTTAGGAGTTCTGTCAGAAAGACGGGAAATCTAATGACAGGTTTCAGAGTAGCAGCCATGTTAGTCTGTATTCGTAAAAAGAAAAGGAGGACTTGTGGCACCTCAGAGACTAACACATTTATTTGAGCATAAGCTTTCGTGAGCTACAGCTCACTTCATCGGATGCATCACGAAAGCTAATGCTCAAATAAATGTGTTAGTCTCTAAGGTGCCACAAGTCTTCCTTTTCTTTTTGGAAATCTAATGCGATCATGACATCACAAGAGAGATGGCTAAGCAAGGGGAAGGACCCATTACTTATCCTGCTTAAAACTCTGGTTTTGTTGCCACACATAGAACTCCAATGTATAATGGGAATTTGGGACAAGAGAGATCTGTTTAAGATCCAAACACCCCATCCCCTTTGGTTATGATGTGAAAGCTGAGACATATCAGACCTCACCTCCCCCAAAAGTCTTCCAGCAAAACCCAGGAAGCCCAAATTGAGCTTTCCAGGTATTTCCAAGGTGCAACACTTTTTAGACCTACCTCACACATTATAAGATGTGAGAGGAGGCATCAAAATATCTTCTGGGTCACCTCTATAGGAGGAGCAAGAGGTGGCAGGGCGGAGGTGAAGAAGGGATCTCTAGGAGGGCACTGCATGGGAGAAGGCCATGAAAAAGCAGCAGAAGTGGTCTGGGGAGCAGAGTAGGGAGCTACCAGCCAGGCTGGAGGGAAGCTACAGAGTTCTATGAAGGAGAGATGTTTGCTGCAGAACAAAACTATCCCAAGTTTTAGCACAGAAGGTTTGCAAGCTGCTTGGCAAACAGCACCAAACTAGAAGAAACATCTGAATGGGCTTTGCTCTTTAAACCAAGTTTACAGCCTTAACCAGTCCCTTTCTAGTCCAACAATGAAGGTATCTGAAGCAATCAATCACTTACAGAGGAAGACTAATTCCAGAGACTGACAAGAGCCCAACTTCTGGTGGAACTCGACAGCGGCTTTTCTCGTGGGAGCATCACTCACCGTTTAACCAAGATGCGGATTGGGTCAGTCATGAATTTATTGGTCATCTCCAGGATTTCATGAGGCAAGGTAGCACTGATTAGAACCACCTGAGTAGCTGGGGGCAGGTATCTGTACACATCATAAATCTGTTCTTTAAAACCTGACAAAGCAAACCAAATAGCACAGCAGTGTTAATGTTTGTGTTTTCTGTGAAAACCTTGTTCTTACACTGACTCTGGAATTCAAAATTAAGGTTACACTTAAAGACAAACATTAGAAAGTAGTGAATTCACAGCTAAAGTCACCCAAACAACTTCAACTCTATCTTATCCCCCACGCTGCAAAACCACTGAACCCCACAGAAAATGGAGATTGTTTGAGGCTTTGCTGACTACTAGTTCCAGGGGTGTGCGTTCTTCCTAAGGGATCTCTCGCTGTATCACATTAGGTGTAGCAAGTACAGCCACAGGGCTACTGAAGTTCTAAGCAGCTACATTACACGCCCTTTGGTAACAGGATTCCCAGTGCTGTGCACACTAGAGCATGAGGTGGAGGAAGGAGAAAGGCGTGCAGAGGGTATTTCTTACCTTTATTGAGCATCTCATCAGCTTCATCCAAAACCAACATTTTGATGGCACGAGTCCTTAAACTTCGACGACGAATCATATCTGCAAGATTCCAGTTCAGTATCATGAAAGTTTCCAGCTACACAGATACTTGCAACACTCCCTGACCGCCACCATCAGACAGTTCTACTGATCTATGCATTCCACTGGGGCAGCGATTCTCTCCATATTATTGCCCCATATTCATGTGGCAACCTAGGAAGGCCAGGGTGCTTGCTGTCCTGACACCACTTTGCAAGCCCCAGAAATCATACACAGTATACTTTAATTTATCCAAATAAAATCTGTGTCCCTCAAACTATTTGGATAGTTGGGAGTTCAGATAATCGAAAGGACAGCCTCTCACCCCAACCCTCCCAGGGCTCTCCCTTGCAGAGGAAACAGATGGATAGGGTACAGATTTCACTGTTGTCACTACACATGTGCAGTAACAGCAAAGCAGCAGACTCCCTAGCAGCTGGGCTCCTTCTGTGGTTGCTCAGTTTGGTGTGCGCCCCAGCACTGGATCCTGCATGCTGCCCAAGGAGCAGCATAGAGGCTGTGCCAATGAGGGAGCTGGGCACTTCGGTGCTGCATCTGCCAGGGCCAGAGCTACGGCATTAACCAGGTGAGAAGAGCAACTCTGCAGCAGAGTCACAGAATATCAGGGTTGGAAGGGACCTCAGGAGGTCACCTAGTCCAACCCCCTGCTCAAAGCGGGGCCAATCCCCAATTTTTGCCCCAGATCCCTAAATGGCCCCCTCAAGGATTGAATCACAACCCTGGGTTTAGCAGGCCAATGCTCAAACCACTGAGCTATCCCTCCCCCCCGCCCAAAAAAAAAAACAAAACTGTCACACAGAATGGCCCCCCTCAAGGATTGAACTCATATCCCTGGGTTTAGCAGGCCAATGCTCAACCCACTAAGCTATCCCTCCCTCTCCACTAAGCTGTCCCTCCCTCCCAGAGGTGCAAGATGGTGGCGAGGGGGGAGAAGGTGGGGATGTGCGAATAGGCACTTGGACCTGGGTGGCAGGGGGTTTCACTGGAGGGCTGCATGCCAGCAGGAGGCAGAGTGGCTTACTGGGGGGTTGTATGCAGGCAGGGGTGTTGGGGACAAGGACGGGATTTGGATAATGTGGAAATCTGGATAATAGGGTTTTGAATAAACAAGAGTATATTGTATTCGGGGTTGGCTCCTCACATGCCAGTTAAGGGACCAAAGACGGGGGGAAAAATTCAGAATTCCAAGCCCCAGGACACAACTTGCTATCTGAGGCAAGGAAGATAGGACAGGTGAGTTGCAGCCATTTGCATAACACCAGTGAGACAGCAGGATACGGGGGGACTTCAGCTGAAAAGAGAGATGTGCATATCCTTTGGAAACTGCTGCACAAGAAACCAATCACATGGATCCAGGTTTCGTTCCTATTTCTGGATGGCTCAGAATAGCCCCTGGTCCCGTGATATGGAAGCCTTTCACTATTACCATGTGGGTCAATCCAGACCAGGAGGGTAGTTACCAACTAATTCCCATTTTGTGGAATATGAAGACTGGCTCCATGTTAAAATCACAGGGTTAGGAGGGACCGCCAGGGTCATCTAGTCTAACCCCCTGCCAAGATGCAGGATTTGTTGTGTCTAAACCATCCAGGACAAATGGCTACCCAGCCTCCTTTTGAAAACCTCCAGGGATGGAGCTTCCACAACCTCCTAGGCAGTCTGTTCCACTGTTCTTACAGTTAGGAAGCGTTTCCTGAGATTTAATCTAAATCTGCAGTGCTTAAGTTTGAACCCACTGCCATTTGTCCTGCCCCCTGTGACAAGAGAGAACAGCTTTTCTTCATTTTTTTTATGGCAGCCTTTCAAGTCTGCTACCATGTCCACCCCTTAATCTCCTCTTTTCCAAACTAAACATATTGATACGTTATAAATACAACCAGAACTGACACTTGTTGCCAGGCTTAGAGAGTCCAAGGACTGAACAGGAGGGCTATTCAGCCCAGGAGATAAGTCAGCACTAAGGTACATTGGCAGGGCAGTGTGAGAAGCCTGTACTGCTGCTGCCCATGCCGTGCCATGCCTGCACTGTTAAAGGAACTGAGTCTCCAATACTGTCATCCAGGCCCCTTTCAGTAGCTGTAAAAATCGAAGTTATTATAGAGAAGCCAGAAAACAACGCTGCATTGGCACGCTGGGCTAGCCAAAAGGGGAGGATTGGTAGCTAGTTTCGAGTGGAAATATATCGCTGAGAACTTTTTACAAACCACAAAAAGGATTCAGACAATTTTTAATCTAGTCAATTAAAAAACAATTGTGTAGCTTCAGCTCCTATCCCTCCCCCGAGCCTCATACCCATTTCTGGGGGTACGCAATAACATTTTCCTCGTAAATTATTCTCTGCCTTGTTGCTGTGCAAATACCACACAAACAGGAAACCGATTATTCAGGGAAGTGAAATTGACTATACATGATAAACTGAAAACAACTACAAAATGATCTCTCTCTCCAATTCTTTCCGCAGGAGTGATCTTAGAAGTTACTATTAATGGTTGGTAAAAGTTAGGGTGTTTAGGTTTACAGTGTCCCTTTAAATGGAGTTTTCATACCACTTACATTCGCAGGAGCAGAACAATCCCTTAAACATGAAGTATACAAAATTTATCCTGAATAATTATGTGTATCTTAGGTATTAAGCCAGATATGGCATAGCTAGCCAGTGACCTCCTTACCGAACACACGGCCTGGTGTGCCAGCAACGACATGTTGTCCGTAATCCAATTTCCGGATATCTTCACCAACATTTGTGCCTCCAATACAGGCATGACACTGTACATTCATGTAGTCACCAAGAGCAAGAAGGCCCTGTGTCACATCAGCATAGAAGAAATATTTAGACAGTTTACAATAGCACCACTTAAACTATTTGCAATGAGATCCCTAGACAGATCCCTCCCTGTTTGCAGCACCCTGCTATTTATATGCAGATCTTTCCACATCACACACCTTTCTGCCCCCTGCTCCAGCCTGTAGTGTTATTCCTGTGCTTTCTCTGTAAAGCAAGAGTGGGAAAGGGAGGACTGCTGTCATGTCTTTAGGCATCTTTGGAGACACAATCCTCTAAGTCATATAAGTGGATCCAGTGAATTCATGGGTTGCTTTCATGGGAAAGGTGGAAAGAAGATGGCCATGTCAGTCTTCCAGTGACACTTTGTATGCAGAAATAGCAGCACAGACACAAACCTCCCGCACTGATAAGGGAGTTTCAGGACCATGGGCAGGAACATAGTATCTCCATGATTAATCTAATTCCCTCAACATTTAAATTAGAGTTGGTAGGTCAAATCACAAGTGTCTGAAAATTTGCAGCTGAATTTAAACAGAGGAATTGCAATCTGTATCAATAAGGCAACACTTTATCTGATTATGGCATTTCTAGCTATGTATGAGTTTCTCAATCACAGGACACACCGTGGGATTTTTTGAAGTTCCAAGAAAGAGAAAATGCTATGGTGCCACATTCCAAAAATCCAGGATAAAAAGCTACAGCATCAAGGCAAAGGTTTCAACCCACTCCACTGGACATCTTCTAAACCCACAATCTCCCACCCAGACTGGACAGAAAAGATGAATAAATTCAGCTTCACAACACCGTCAAGAGATCTGCACACATCACAGCTGTGTTTACAGAAGGATCACTACAATGCCAAAAAGTTAACTGTTGTACCATGTGAGCATGATAAGAAGAGGAACAACCAACACGGTACAGTCAGAGAGTCTAACATTAAGAGCGCCAACAGTACCTCAGCAAGCAACAAAATATGTACTTTTGGGCTAATCAAGAGTTATTCCTATGGAATATCAGTAAACCAGTAGTATTATCAATTTGTTACTATACTTAATACAGTATTAGATACAGTAACAAGTATATGTGCCACCACTTCATTTTCTCTGGAGGAAAATAATCACTGCAAATTGACAAAATTCTAAAAAGTCCCCAACTGTTCTAGTAACACTTGGAACTTACCAACATCTGTAAAACACTGGAAAGAGCTTACAGGCATGAAGAATGTGTTCAAAAGTTTGGCTGCTTCAAATGTTCTTACCTTTTGAATCTGTACTGCCAACTCTCTTGTTGGTGCTAAGATCAATGCCTGGGTTTCACGAACCTGAATGAAACAATAGACAAATTAAACAAGTCCAATATCACCCAAACATAACAGGGGCAGTGGATCCCAAAGGGCTTGGAAATGACAGAAACCAAGAAGGATTCAGCATAGATGCTAGTACAAAATGCGTAAGGGTCAATCAACGCATCTGGGAAGTTGCTCCTGCTCGAACCCACTCACACGAGAATACCTCCCTGCATAAATCACATTCAACAGTATCATCCAGCAGCATGTTTCACTCCACGGGCTTGTTTTTCATTATGCTAGCTACAACCAGACACTCAGTCCTACTTTCTGAAAACTACTAATTATGAATGTTGCTTGCACATGAATATGATGGTGTGCCCTCCCAATACCTGCCCTGAAAGGCAGGCCAGAGGGGCCAATTAATCTATGAGGTTGCAAGCTGGGGGGAATTAAGACAGAAGCCTTAATTAGAAGAAGCTCACTTGTGCAGGAACCAGAAGAGCCTATATAAACCAGAGAGCTGACAGTGGGGGCTGCTGGGAAAGGCTGCAGTCACTCCCTAAGAAGAGGGAGGAGTGTTTGCAATCTGTGGAGATGGGTAATTCACAGCTGCTCCCTGCGGGGAGGGAGTTGGGAGGCTGGCAAACCCAGAGAGGGGAAGCAGCAAGGAACAGCCTTCACTGCTGATGAGAGGGCTGCCCCAGATTCCCCTACCAGCTGCTGAGGAAGTGGCACCAGCTGGCCAGGAAGACTGCCTGAGCCCATTTGTCAAGAGAGACTTTGCTACCCCAGCACGAGGAAACAAAGATAGTGACCTGGCCAAACGGTGAAGTTGCAGAGAGGAGGCTGCGGTTCCTGGGGCAAGAGGACAATGGGAGAGACACCGCTACAGGAGGGCGCAACACCTGGAGGAGGTGCCACCAGCGGTGAGTGGACTTCCCATGAAAGATGGAAACAATTTATCAGATGATTTTCTCAGGTATAATTTTACTAGTCAAAAATCAAAGAGACGAAAATTTAAATCTCTTCCACTGGGAACACTGAAAATTTTAAGTAAATATCCCATAAAATTAAATTTAGCATTTGGAAAATGTGAATTTATTTTAAAGTTACTAGACTGCAGGGAGCTGCGAGAGGAAGAATCAGACTCATAAATGAAGCCAGACTGTAAAGGGACTATTGGTCTCTTTATAATTGCTTGATCGTTTACTTCAGTATTTACAGAATGTAAATGTGAGCATTTGGGGAAGGCGGGGCTGATAATGAAAAATCAGCTTTATTGTGATGAAATTTCAGTATTTTTCCCTTAAAGAACCTCCTTAGGCCACAATTCTCTAAGTCACATGAGTGGATCCAATGAATTCATGGGTTGCTTGCATGGGAAAGGTGGAAAGAAGATGGCCACGTCTGTCTTCCAGTGACGCCTATTAAAATATAGGAATACAGCCAAGTAGACCTCAAGAGTTAAATTTCTGCAGAAGTGGATTTAAGCCAAAATCTGACTAAATTAAATTTGACAAATTCTATTGCCTATGGTTAGAAGATTTCAGTTTAAAGCTTCACTCATCCAGTTGTAATCTTAACAATAAATGCATATAAATTATTAAATCTATTTAAAAAGTTTATTTTAAAATTGTAAAATGTAGTCTATTTAAGTGCTGAAAGTTACCTGAATATCTAAACACTGTAGAACAGAGATGCAAAATGTTGCTGTTTTGCCTGTTCCAGATTGTGACCTGAAAAGATAAAGCATTTAAGAATCTATTTCTGGAGAACACACCCAGCTAATTTTAACATTCCCCAAAACAAAATAGTTAACTTTTCTGCTCATCCTTTAATAGTCAATTTTACAATTAACAATGTTAATTTTTAACAATGTACCTTACAAAATTTTAGCTAACAGTTGTCATTTGCATAATGAAAAAAACCTTGTTTGACACTAGTAAATCCCCAGCTCTGGAACCCCCAGTCTCCAAACTAAGAGACTATTCGCCTGTGATGACGACTCGGGAATGATTTTGCTTCTTTGAAAAACAGGTCATAAAGAAGCAGGGAGAGGGGTTGGTAAAGGTGTTTTCTGCTTGTATTTTACCTTAGATCTCTCCAAGAATATCAAGTCTGCTTCTCCGGCTTAGCTAGACGACTTTCCTGAGAGTCTTAGAGCATGTTTACTGGGAGCTCACATCTCAACTGAGCGCATGTCTACATGCGCAGCTGTACTGCTGCAGTGCGTCTGGTGAAGACACTCTACTTCGATCACCTCCACGAACAGCAGAAGCTATGTTGGTGGGAAAAGCTCTCCCTCCGATGTAGCGCTGGGCACACGAATGCTTACGTCGATGTAACAGTTGCTCGGGGGCAGCTTATTCACACCCCTGAGTGACATAAGTTATGCCAACCGACTGTAGAGTAGACATAGCCTAAAGGTGTAGTGCTAGATCTTTATCCAACCCCTGTATTCAAATAGTCACTGAAGTCAAACAGGTGTTAACCCATGACTAAAAATCTCTACACTGCTCCACTTCCACCCTCTACACTTGCAATGTCGCTATTTCCCTAGTTCCAGCTATCCCAGGCACTAGTTTGGGACAACAGAGAAATGTCCCACCACTGGTTAACGGTTCAGGTCCACTGACATTAGCAATGCTAAGAACCTGCCACTGTTTTAACAAGTTGATTCAGCCTGCTCTGAACAGGGTTCTAGGACAGTGTTTAAAAACACTGGCAGCCAATCCCAGGGCTCCCACTGTTGCTTACTCCATGGAAGAACCACTGCAAGCAACAGTGGAAGATTTTCAGATGGTTTCGTAGTGTAGATAGGGCTAAGTCTTTTATGGCAGAAAAAATCCCAGATTTCTAAATGAAAACAAGCAGCAGCAGATTTTATAAAACCCTTCGACACTCTCCCCTGACAAAGGAGTAAACATCCGGCACAAGCCCAATTCTCTCTCCTTTTGGAATGTCATCTTCAGCCACTAGATAGACATGGCTGACAATAGAGGTCTACCAGAAGGCCCAGCTAGACTGTTACTCAGATACAGATGAACACAACTTGGGAGCTTATCTACAGGAGGTCACACCACACAACACTTGTTATAGAATTGTAGCATGCTTTCTGTAATGGGTGTAGTAAATAGTATAGCCTTTCTACATGAGCTCCCAAGCTGTTGTCAACCCTGCTTAGGGGCTGCTTAGATAGGGTTCTGTCAAAGCTATGGAAGTGACCCACGATTGACAACGAGGGTCAGCCAGAGAGCCTATTACAGGCAAGAACTTGAATCCTGAGATTGACTTTCACGATGCTAGCTCATAACCAATATGGGCTAGCACTGGCATATTAGGTAAAACCAAGGTTTCAGCTACAAAAACATCTCATCAGATTTTAAAACCAGTAAACTTGTTTGAAGTTTTAGGAAAGTTCATCAGTGTAGACAAGTGTACACAATTTCCCATGGTAGACAGGGCTAGATATGTTACTTAGGCCCAATCCTGCAAACTTTTGCATACACATTTAAATGAATACATAAACATTTGCCAGATCTGTGCTTTAATAAGTTCTACATTAGACCACTCAAGTTTCAGCAGTGTGAACAAAAATTTTAAAAAGTTTAAATTATTTAAATGATTAAGATTTAAAAAAAAAAACTGTTTAAAATAAAATCTGAACTTAATGTAAAATGTTAAGACCTAAGCTTACTATAATCTTTTAGGTTTCAGAGTAACAGCCGTGTTAGTCTGTATTTGCAAAAAGAAAAGGAGTACTTGTGGCACCTTAGAGACTAACCAATTTATTTGAGCATAAGCTTTCGTGAGCTTGTATCCAATGAATTGAGCTGTAACCCACGAAAGCTTATGCTCAAATAAATTAGTCTCTAAGGTGCCACAAGGACTCCTTTTCTTTTTATAATCTTTTAAAACATTTAAATAAAAAACTGCTGAATCCAAGAGCCTCTAGCAAAAACTTTGGGTTAAAGACCGCTCTTCTATAAAAAGAGAATCAGGGGAGAGGGAAATTAACATTTGAGGTCAAGCTTTATAAATATGGCACAATACATCATGTACTAAGGGCTTATTTTATTAATAAAAATTGATTTTATATGCTGTTTAAATTCCAGTTACCATCCTAATGCAGCCTGACAAACCATGAGCAAAATGTTAATTATGTAGTAAATAAGCAATAGAGCATTCACCATATTTTACACACTGAAAATGTATAATCCTAAAATATAACTCTATATAAAGACTGCAAAAAAAAAAAAAGGTCCAGGTAGTTTAGCGGGCACTCACATTAACATCTGAAAACACGCTGTCTGCAGAAAACCACACAATCACAAATAAGGGCTAGATCCCGAAAATGGATCAGTACAGACACAAGTACACCAGGGCAGATCCATTGGCAGAATCTAACCCTTATTTTCCCCCAACGCTTGTCTTATCAAGAAATGGCAGCAGTCATTGTAGGAACAACAGGTACTCAAGGCGATAGCACGTGCACCTCTTGCACTGCTTTCCTTTTAGCAGAAGGATGATAAAATGAGAAGCAGTGAACTATTACGGGGGGGGGAGGGGGAACGACATTTCAGCTGCGCTCACATCTAGCCCAATGCTGGTTTTGAACTCTGCTTGGGTGCAGCATTTTTTTAAGGTTGTAGGTGGTGAATTTTCTTTCATGCAATCACAGCCAACAATAAGTTGTTGGTGATAGCTCATTCTTGAAACCTTGACCATTTAAGGTTTGTTTAATACCATTATTTTAAAAAACTCGGAGGCCCTTGGAAAGATGAGCTAAGTCGCTAACCACCTTTTTAAAAGCAAAGCGCCTCCATTCTCCTCCTTCAGCGCGCCATTCCACTTACTGTGCAATCACGTCCCTTCCTTTGATAATCTGTTTGATCGCCCTCTGCTGAATAGCTGACGGTTTCTCAAAGCCTGCAATGGGGTTTGAGAGAGAGGCACCTTACAGCGCTGCCCGCGAGCGGCGAGGGGGCCACGCGCCCGGCGGCTGCTGACGGGAAGGGGCAACGTTCAGCCCAGGGACCCGCCGCGCCGAGCAGACGCGTGCCCGGTGGAAGCGGCTTCACGCCAGCCCGGCGGGCGGCGAGCCGAACCCGCGCGAGGGGGAGCCGGCCCCGGCCGCACCACGCCCGTTGTCACGGAGCCCGGGCCGGCCGGCCAGCGCCGCGCCGCGCCCGCCGGGGGACCGGCCCGGAGAGGCGCCGCCGAGCCGCGGACACGCTCCCGGCGCCCACGCTCGGCCCCACTTTGTGCGACGGCTCCGCGCACGCCGGGAGCGCGCGGAAGGGCGGGAGCGCGGCCAGCGGCCACGCGCGCGGAGCCCCGGGGACCCCCCCTCCCCCACAGCGGGGACCGGCAAGGGAGAGCCAGGCCCGCGGGGCCCTGGGGGAGCGCCTCGCACGGCCCGGCCCCGGCCGCCCCGGCCCCCGCCCCCGCCCCCCCGGCCCCGGCCCCGGCCCCCCCGGCCCCGGCCCCGGCCCCGGCCCGCACCGTAGGCGTAGATGCCGCGCAGCAGGTCCTCGCGCAGCCCCATGGTGTCGAAGGTGGGGGTCACGTCCACCTCCTCGCTGGTCTCGAACTCCACCTTGGTCATGTCCTCCTCCTTCAGCAGCCGCTTGCGGGCCGAGCCCGCCGCGCCTGCCGCGCCCGACATGGCCGCCCCGGCTCCGCGACTCCGGCCGCGCCGCCACACGATCGCCGCGCGATGCGCCTGCGCCGCGTCAGCTCCGCGCGCCGCCCCACGTGACAGGGGAGCGCGCGCCTGGCTCCGGAACGGGCCCTTCCCCCCGCCAACCTGCGGGGCTAGCTCCTCCCCTCCGGGGCTGCCCTGCCCTGACGCCACGGGCCTGGCTCCTCCCCCCACGTAGAGCTGGCTCCGCCCCCACCCTGCTGCTAGGGTCGCCCCACCTCTACCCCAGGGGCTGGCTCCGCCCCCACTCTGCTGCTAGGGCCGCCCCTCCTCTACCCCAGGGGCTGGCTCCGCCCCCACCCTGCTGCTAGGGTCGCCCCTCCTCTACCCCAGGGGCTGGCTCCGCCCCCACCCTGCTGCTAGGGCCGCCCCTCCTCTACCCCAGGGGCTGGCTCCGCCCCCACCCTGCTGCTAGGGTTGCCCCTCCTCTACCCCAGGGGCTGGCTCCGCCCCCACTCTGCTGCTAGGGCCGCCCCTCCTCTACCCCAGGGGCTGGCTCCGCCCCCACTCTGCTGCTAGGGCCGCCCCTCCTCTACCCCAGGGGCTGGCTCCGCCCCCACCCTGCTGCTAGGGCCGCCCCTCCTCTACCCCAGGGGGCTGGCTCCGCCCCCACCCTGCTGCTAGGGCCGCCCCTCCTCTACCCCAGGGGGCTGGCTCCGCCCCCACCCTGCTGCTAGGGCCGCCCCTCCTCTACCCCAGGGGGCTGGCTCCGCCCCCACCCTGCTGCTAGGGCCGCCCCTCCTCTACCCCAGGGGGCTGGCTCCGCCCCCACCCTGCTGCTAGGGCCGCCCCTCCTCTACCCCAGGGGGCTGGCTCCGCCCCCACCCTGCTGCTAGGGCCGCCCCTCCTCTACCCCAGGGGCTGGCTCCGCCCCCACCCTGCTGCTAGGGCCGCCCCTCCTCTACCCCAGGGGGCTGGCTCCGCCCCCACCCTGCTGCTAGGGCCGCCCCTCCTCTACCTCAGGGGGCTGGCTCCGCCCCCACCCTGCTGCTAGGGCCGCCCCTCCTCTACCCCAGGGGGCTGGCTCCGCCCCCACCCTGCTGCTAGGGCCGCCCCTCCTCTACCCCAGGGGCTGGCTCCGCCCCCACTCTGCTGCTAGGGCCGCCCCTCCTCTACCCCAGGGGCTGGCTCCGCCCCCACCCTGCTGCTAGGGCCGCCCCTCCTCTACTCCAGGGGGCTGGCTCCGCCCCCACCCTGCTGCTAGGGCCGCCCCTCCTCTACCCCAGGGGGCTGGCTCCGCCCCCACCCTGCTGCTAGGGCCGCCCCTCCTCTACCCCAGGGGCTGGCTCCGCCCCCACTCTGCTGCTAGGGCCGCCCCTCCTCTACCTCAGGGGGCTGGCTCCGCCCCCACCCTGCTGCTAGGGCCGCCCCTCCTCTACCCCAGGGGCTGGCTCCGCCCCCACCCTGCTGCTAGGGCCGCCCCTCCTCTACCCCAGGGGGCTGGCTCCGCCCCCACCCTGCTGCTAGGGCCGCCCCTCCTCTACTCCAGGGGGCTGGCTCCGCCCCCACCCTGCTGCTAGGGCCGCCCCTCCTCTACCCCAGGGGGCTGGCTCCGCCCCCACCCTGCTGCTAGGGCCGCCCCTCCTCTACCCCAGGGGCTGGCTCCGCCCCCACTCTGCTGCTAGGGCCGCCCCTCCTCTACCTCAGGGGGCTGGCTCCGCCCCCACCCTGCTGCTAGGGCCGCCCCTCCTCTACCCCAGGGGCTGGCTCCGCCCCCACCCTGCTGCTAGGGCCGCCCCTCCTCTACCCCAGGGGGCTGGCTCCGCCCCCACCCTGCTGCTAGGGCCGCCCCTCCTCTACTCCAGGGGGCTGGCTCCGCCCCCACCCTGCTGCTAGGGCCGCCCCTCCTCTACCCCAGGGACTGGCTCTTTCCCCCGCTATGGGGCTGAGGCTCCCGCGTTGCAGCCCTGTGCATTGCTGTGCACTCCCCACTCGCAGCATGCATGCCCCTAACCAGGGTCTCTGAGTCCCTGCGGTTGCCTCAGGCACGTGGCCTGAGTGCGAGGAACCCCTGGCCCCCCTCCCTCTCTCACTGCTGCCCCGTGGGGGGCTCTGCGGCTGGCACAGCGGCAGTCACTGCTGTACAGTGCCTGTTGTGGGGTGCAGGCTGCTATTTCTAACTGTAGTGCTTGTCACGGAGATGCTCTAAGCTGATGGGCTCTCCCCTCATCTTAATAACGCCTGTCTCTGCGAGAGGCGATAGCTATGTCCTGAGGAGAAGCTCTCCTGCTGACGTAGTGCTGTCTACACTAGTGCTTACACCCCTGAGTGACATCAGTTACACTGAAGTAACCTATAGTGTAGACAAGGTCTTTCTCTTTTTCCCCAAGAGGTGACCCATCTAATTTCCCTACTGCATGCCATCTGCACAATAGATCCAGTTATACAGTCAGAGCTGATTTGCTCAGAATTTATGGGACATCCAAACATGAATAAAGAGAGGTTCCGATAATTGGAAGAACTACTAAGGCCTTGATCTTGCAAATACAAATCACTATGTTAACTCAGTAGGATGAATTTATGCCTGGATTGATTTATCAGCCTAAATATTTGCAGGCTTGGAGTTTTAGAGACTCACAGCAAATAACACAACTGTACCTAGCATCTCTATAGTAAAAGGACTGCTCAGATCCTATGTGGGTGGGTGGATAGGAATGATCATCACCCCATTTTACTGATATGAACATAAAAACAGCCATACTGGGTCAGACCAGTGGTCCATCTATCCCAGTAGCCTGTCTTCCTGTGCTTGCCAACTCTCCAGGATTGTCCTGGAGTCCCAGCAATTAAAGATGACTCTTCAATTAAAGATTATGTCATGTAATGAAACCTCCAGGAATACGTGCAACCAAAATTGGCAACCCCGGGCCAATGCTGGATACTTCAGAGGGAATGAACAGAACAGGGCAATTATCAAGTGATTCATCCTCTGTCATCCAGTCCCAGCATCTGGCAGTCAGAGGCTTACACTCAGAGCATGGGAGTTGCATTCCTGACTATCTTGGCTAATAGCCCTCGGGGCAACTATCCTCTAGTTATCTAAATTCTTTTTTGAATCCAGGTATAGTTTTGGCCTTCACAACATCCCCTGGCAATGAGTTCCACACATTGACTGTGTGTTGTGTAAATAAATATTTCCCTATGTTTGTTTTAATGGGGAACCTGGAATGGAAAAGTGAAGGCTACATAGTAATTCAGTGGCAAGCTCCAAGGTAAAGGCCTGCTCTACTCTACAGTAAGGGATTGTCTACACTTGAAATGCTAGAGCAGCACAGCTGCAGCACCCCAGTGTAGACACTCAGCTCTGATCTACACTAAAAGTTTAGGCCAACCCCAACATCACTCAGGGATGTGAAAAATCCACAGCCTTGAGCAATGCAGTTAAGCTGACCCCTGGAGCACACAGTAATTAGTTGACAGAAGATTCTCCTGTTGTCATAGGTAACCCACCTCCCCAAGAGGTAGTAGCTAGGTTGATGGATTTCTTGTGCTGATAGTTTTCTTGATGTACTGAGATATTGCATCCATTTCTTATTCATCATAGCAAAATATCACACTGAATATCACTGCTACTCTATATAACTCATTTTAAATTGGTATCCTCCCAGAGGATACTTAGGTGTGTGGATTTTTCACATGCCTGAGCTACCTAGTTTGGTTGACTTAACTTTTGAGTGTAAACCTGGTCTGAGTGCTCCTTGAACTCAGGAGTGACTGAGGCCATGTCTACACTACAAAATTAAGTCGACCTAACTTACGTTGGCATACAGCCGCCACTGTAACTACATCGCTTGTGCGTGTCTACACTTTGTTCTTTGTGTCAGTAGTGCGTATCCTCCCCAGGAACGATCGTATCGATTGTATTCTCATTGTGAGACAGCTCCTGAAAGCCACGAACAGTCATTGACATGAGCAATGCAGTGTCTGGACTGATACTGCATCGACCAAATCCATTGACCTTGACGGCTGGTGTAGGTGGAGTTATTAAGTTGGGTAGTGGGGCAGTCACATCAGGGGGAGCAAAATTTAAGGTCAGGTTTACACTACCACTTACTTTGGTACAACTTACGTCACTCAGGGGTGTGACTAAGCTGCGCACCGAGTGACGCAAGTTACACCGACCTAAGTGCCGGTATGGACAGCACTATGTCGGTGGGAGAGCTTCTCCTGCCGACACAGCTACTGCCTGTCCGGGATGTGGATTTGTTATGTCAGTGGGCGTGCTCTCTCCCCTGGCAGCATAGAGCGTCTTCACCAGAGACGACGCTACAGTGGCCCAGAGGCAGTGCTTCTCGTGTAGACTAGCCCTAGGTGTAAACACTTCTGGAGCCGGCAGGAGGCATAAGCAGACTAAGCAACTGCTTAGGGCCCACAGCAGCTCAAGCCCCCCACCCGCCCCATTAAAAATTAGTATAGCTGGGGGGGGGAGAATTCCTGCTTAGGGCCCCTGGCAGCTCACGCCCCCCCCCCATTAATCATTAGTATAGCTGGGGGGATATTCCTGCTCAGGGCCCACAGCAGCTCATTCCCCCCGCCATTAATTATTAGTGTGTGGGGGGGATATTCCTGCTCAGGGCCCACAGCAGCTCATTCCCCCCCCATTAATTATTAGTGTGGGGGGGGATATTCCTGCTCAGGCCCCCAGGGCCCCCCCATTAATTATTAGTGTAGCGGGGGGGATATTCCTGCTCAGGCCCCCAGGGCCCCCCCATTAATTATTAGTGTAGCGGGGGGGATATTCCTGCTCAGGCCCCCAGGGCCCCCCCATTAATTATTAGTGTAGCGGGGGGGATATTCCTGCTCAGGCCCCCAGGGCCCCCCCATTAATTATTAGTGTAGCGGGGGGGATATTCCTGCTCAGGCCCCCAGGGCCCCCCCATTAATTATTAGTGTAGCGGGGGGGGATATTCCTGTTCAGGCCCCAGGGGCCCCCCATTAATTATTAGTGTAGCGGGGGGGAATATTCCTGCTCAGGCCCCCAGGGCCCCCCATTAATTATTAGTGTAGCGGGGGGGGATATTCCTGCTCAGGCCCCCAGGGCCCCCCCATTAATTATTAGTGTAGCAGGGGGGGGATATTCCTGCTCAGGCCCCCAGGGCCCCCCCATTAATTATTAATGTAGCGGGGGGGATATTCCTGCTCAGGCCCCCAGGGCCCCCCCATTAATTATTAGTGTAGCGGGGGGGATATTCCTGCTCAGGCCCCCAGGCCCCCCCATTAATTATTAGTGTAGCGGGGGGGATATTCCTGCTCAGGCCCCCAGGGCCCCCCATTAATTATTAGTGTAGCGGGGGGGGATATTCCTGCTCAGGCCCCCAGGGCCCCCCCATTAATTATTAGTGTAGCGGGGGGGGATATTCCTGCTCAGGCCCCCAGGGCCCCCCCATTAATTATTAATGTAGCGGGGGGGGATATTCCTGCTCAGGCCCCCAGGGCCCCCCCATTAATTATTAGTGTAGCGGGGGGGGGAGATTCCTGCTCAGGCCCCCAGGCCCCCCATTAATTATTAGTGTAGCGGGGGGGATATTCCTGCTCAGGCCCCCAGGGCCCCCCCATTAATTATTAGTGTAGCGGGGGGGGAATATTCCTGCTCAGGCCCCCAGGGGCCCCCCATTAATTATTAGTGTAGCGGGGGGGGATATTCCTGCTCAGGCCCCCAGGGGCCCCCCATTAATTATTAGTGTAGCGGGGGGGATATTCCTGCTCAGGCCCCCAGGGCCCCCCATTAATTATTAGTGTAGCGGGGGGGGATATTCCTGCTCAGGCCCCCAGGCCCCCCCATTAATTATTAGTGTAGCAGGGGGGATATTCCTGCTCAGGCCCCCAGGGCCCCCCATTAATTATTAGTGTAGCACGGGGGGATATTCCTGCTCAGGCCCCCAGGGGCCCCCCATTAATTATTAGTGTAGCGGGGGGGGATATTCCTGCTCAGGGCCCCAGGGGCCCCCCCATTAATTATTAGTGTAGCGGGGGGGGATATTCCTGCTCAGGGCCCCAGGGGCCCCCCCATTAATTATTAGTGTAGCGGGGGGGGGATATTCCTGCTCAGGCCCCCAGGGCCCCCCATTAATTATTAGTGTAGCGGGGGGGGATATTCCTGCTCAGGCCCCCAGGGCCCCCCCATTAATTATTAGTGTAGCGGGGGGGATATTCCTGCTCAGGCCCCCAGGCCCCCCCATTAATTATTAGTGTAGCGGGGGGGATATTCCTGCTCAGGCCCCCAGGGCCCCCCATTAATTATTAGTGTAGCGGGGGGGGATATTCCTGCTCAGGCCCCCAGGGCCCCCCCATTAATTATTAGTGTAGCGGGGGGGATATTCCTGCTCAGGCCCCCAGGGCCCCCCCATTAATTATTAATGTAGCGGGGGGGGATATTCCTGCTCAGGCCCCCAGGGCCCCCCCATTAATTATTAGTGTAGCGGGGGGGGGAGATTCCTGCTCAGGCCCCCAGGCCCCCCATTAATTATTAGTGTAGCGGGGGGGGAATATTCCTGCTCAGGCCCCCAGGGGCCCCCCATTAATTATTAGTGTAGCGGGGGGGATATTCCTGCTCAGGCCCCCAGGGGCCCCCCATTAATTATTAGTGTAGCGGGGGGGGATATTCCTGCTCAGGCCCCCAGGGGCCACCCATTAATTATTAGTGTAGCGGGGGGGATATTCCTGCTCAGGCCCCCAGGGCCCCCCCATTAATTATTAGTGTAGCGGGGGGGGATATTCCTGCTCAGGCCCCCAGGCCCCCCCATTAATTATTAGTGTAGCAGGGGGGATATTCCTGCTCAGGCCCCCAGGGCCCCCCATTAATTATTAGTGTAGCACGGGGGGATATTCCTGCTCAGGCCCCCAGGGGCCCCCCATTAATTATTAGTGTAGCGGGGGGGATATTCCTGCTCAGGGCCCCAGGGGCCCCCCCATTAATTATTAGTGTAGCGGGGGGGGATATTCCTGCTCAGGGCCCCAGGGGCCCCCCCATTAATTATTAGTGTAGCGGGGGGGATATTCCTGCTCAGGCCCCCAGGGCCCCCCATTAATTATTAGTGTAGCGGGGGGGGATATTCCTGCTCAGGCCCCCAGGGGCCCCCCATTAATTATTAGTGTAGCGGGGGGGAGATTCCTGCTCAGGCCCCCAGGGGCCCCCCATTAATTATTAGTGTAGCGGGGGGGGATATTCCTGCTCAGGGCCCCAGGGGCCCCCCATTAATTATTAGTGTAGCGGGGGGGGATATTCCTGCTCAGGCCCCCAGGGCCCCCCCATTAATTATTAGTGTAGCGGGGGGGAGATTCCTGCTCAGGCCCCCAGGGCCCCCCATTAATTATTAGTGTAGCGGGGGGGATATTCCTGCTCAGGCCCCCAGGGCCCCCCATTAATTATTAGTGTAGCGGGGGGGGGATATTCCTGCTCAGGCCCCCAGGGCCCCCCCATTAATTATTAGTGTAGCGGGGGGGGATATTCCTACTCAGGCCCCCAGGGCCCCCCATTAATTATTAGTGTAGCGGGGGGGGATATTCCTGCTCAGGCCCCCAGGGCCCCCCATTAATTATTAGTGTAGCGGGGGGGGGATATTCCTGCTCAGGCCCCCAGGGCCCCCCTTTAATTATTAGTGTAGCGGGGGGGATATTCCTGCTCAGGCCCCCAGGGGCCCCCCATTAATTATTAGTGTAGCGGGGGGGGATATTCCTGCTCAGGCCCCCAGGGCCCCCCTTTAATTATTAGTGTAGCGGGGGGGATATTCCTGCTCAGGCCCCCAGGGGCCCCCCATTAATTATTAGTGTAGCGGGGGGGGATATTCCTGCTCAGGGCCCCAGGGCCCCCCCATTAATTATTAGTGTAGCGGGGGGGGATATTCCTGCTCAGGCCCCCAGGGCCCCCCTTTAATTATTAGTGTAGCGGGGGGGATATTCCTGCTCAGGCCCCCAGGGGCCCCCCCATTAATTATTAGTGTAGCGGGGGGGGAGATTCCTGCTCAGGCCCCCAGGGCCCCCCCATTAATTATTAGTGTAGCGGGGGGGGATATTCCTGCTCAGGCCCCCAGGGCCCCCCATTAATTATTAGTGTAGCGGGGGGGATATTCCTGCTCAGGCCCCCAGGGGCCCCCCATTAATTATTAGTGTGGGGGGGATATTCCTGCTCAGGGCCCCAGGGCCCCCCATTAATTATTAGTGTAGCGGGGGGGAGATTCCTGCTCAGGCCCCCCCATTAATTATTAGTGTAGCGGGGGGGGATATTCCTGCTCAGGCCCCCCCATTAATTATTAGTGTAGCGGGGGGGGGATATTCCTGCTCAGGCCCCCAGGGCCCCCCATTAATTATTAGTGTAGCAGGGGGGGGATATTCCTGCTCAGGCCCCCAGGGCCCCCCTTTAATTATTAGTGTAGCGGGGGGGATATTCCTGCTCAGGCCCCCAGGGGCCCCCCATTAATTATTAGTGTAGCGGGGGGGGATATTCCTGCTCAGGCCCCCCCATTAATTATTAGTGTAGCGGGGGGGGGATATTCCTGCTCAGGCCCCCAGGGCCCCCCATTAATTATTAGTGTAGCAGGGGGGGGATATTCCTGCTCAGGCCCCCAGGGCCCCCCTTTAATTATTAGTGTAGCGGGGGGGATATTCCTGCTCAGGCCCCCAGGGGCCCCCCATTAATTATTAGTGTAGCGGGGGGGGATATTCCTGCTCAGGCCCCCAGGGCCCCCCTTTAATTATTAGTGTAGCGGGGGGGATATTCCTGCTCAGGCCCCCAGGGGCCCCCCATTAATTATTAGTGTAGCGGGGGGGGATATTCCTGCTCAGGCCCCCAGGGGCCCCCCATTAATTATTAGTGTAGCGGGGGGGGGAGATTCCTGCTCAGGCCCCCAGGGCCCCCCATTAATTATTAGTGTAGCGGGGGGGATATTCCTGCTCAGGCCCCCAGGGGCCCCCCATTAATTATTAGTGTAGGGGGGGATATTCCTGCTCAGGGCCCCAGGGCCCCCCATTAATTATTAGTGTAGCGGGGGGGAGATTCCTGCCCAGGCCCCAGCCCCTGGCTGCGGAGAGAAGCCGCCCGGCGAGGCCCAGCCCCGCGGCCCAGGCCGGGCCCAGCTCCCGCCAGGCGGAACAAAGGCCGGGGCCGGCGTGCGCCGCTCCCCCGCCCCAGGCCTCCCGGGCGCCCCGCACAGCTGCCGCCGCCCGCAGCGGGACCGGCGGGGCGCGGAGCCCCGCGGGCTCGGGCCGGGGACGCAGGAGGCGAGTCCCGGCGCCCCGGGCTCCCTCCAGCGGGCACCGGCCGGCACGGAGCCGGGTCCTGAGGGGGCCCGCTGCGAAACCCGCCTCCCCGGTAAGGCTTGTGCCCGGGAACCGCCGGCCTGGGCCCGCCGCGGCGACGCTCCCTCCCGCAGGCCGCGAGAAGCCGGGGGCGCCAGGGGCCCGGCCGCTGCCCGGCGGGCGCCCAGAGGCCCCGGCGATGGGCGGCGGCCGAGCGAGCTGGACGGGCGCAGCGCTGCCGGCAGCGAAGGTTTGTCCCGGAGCCCCCCGGGCTGCGAGAGGGGCCGGGCCGCGTCCCCAGCCCCCGCCCGGCACTCCCGCTCCGGGACCAGGGCTCGGGAGCCCGCCTTTGGCAGCTTGCTGCGGCGGGGCCGGGGAGGCTGGTTCTGTGCGGGGCCGGGGCCTGCTCCTGGATCCGTGCTCGGGGCTCCCTTCGGAGGCAGGAACGCGGCTGCTCCTTTCCGGCTTCCTGCCCCAGGCCCTGCCTGGAGGGAAGGGCTCTTAGAGCCGCAAGGACGTTCACTGGCTATCGACTTGTCCCCATAACACAAGAACTAGGGGCCACCCAATGAAATGAATGGGGCAGCAGGTTTAAAACAAACAAAAGGAAGTTCTTCTTCACTCAGCGCACAGGCCACCTGTGGAACTCCTTGCCTGGGGAGGTTGTGAAGGCGAGGACTAGAACGGGGTTTTAAAAGAGAACTGGATAAATTCATGGAGGTTAAGTCCATGAACGGCTATTTGCCAGGTTGGGGTAAGGAAGGGTGTCCCTGGCCTCTGTTTGTCTGAGGGTGGAGATGGATGGTGGGAGAGAGATCACTTGACATGCCTTGCAGTGCGAAGCGGTAATGTGTATGGTGAAAGGAAATGATCTACTGCTGAGATTGCTTGTCCGCTCGATTCCTTTGTGAACTGTCTCTCAACAGGCTCAAAAATGATGAGTGTGTGTGTGTGGGAGGGGAGAGTCCAGTTCCAACACCATTACACGAGGTACGCTGGGCCTCTGTACACTAGGAAGCTCACCCGCTGCTGATAAATGAAATCAGCAGCAGGTCCCTGAGAATCAGAAACAAAAATGGCTTAACTGTCAGCAACACTTGCTAACAGTAGGTCACTTCACCAATGTGTGGAGACCCTAAATTACCTGGGTTTTGTCAGTTTAAATTTTTCCCTTTTCTTCCTTCTATTTGACTATTTTGCACTGAATTTCTTTGTAGCCTCATCTCGGAGTCACTCCCATTGACACAATATTTTCTCCTTTGTTCCCACTTCTAGCTCCGTAGTTGCTATTGCCTCTGCATAAAAACTTCAGTGGGCGGAGAGGGGGAGTGTGTGTCTGTTTGGAAAACAGTCCATGTGAAGGACTAGATAGATGCCAGGAGAATTCCAGAGATTTCAAGGTTGGTAGGGCCAAAACAGTCCGTGCTCATTTGGTTTCTTTTAATCTCACTGCAGGCGCAGACCTTAGGGTTTGCGCTGGTTTATGTGATGGGTGTGTGTTTGCCTTTTTTGCAGATAAATGTACACAGCTAATTAAGAGTATCTTGGGCAGTCTGGCTACCCTCTTCTCACATCTAGCAGGTGAAAGGAGGACACCTCTACTTGTCTGTAGGGACAGGAGCTGAATGAGATTGAAGCGGCAGGACTATGGAAGTTTCCCTGACTCCCATGACAAATCTGTTTTCCCTTAGTGTGAGTTTAGAGCTCATTAAGGCCTGGATTGTGCCACCCTTACACATACTGAGTAATGCTTTTGTCTGTGAATAATCTGATTCCTATGAGGCTGCTCGCAGAATAAACTACTAAATGTGAGGAGACAGTGCAGAATCAACATAAATGGAAACCGAAGTCCTTGATTTATACACGGAACAGGGACAGCCTGGACAACACCAATGTGTCATGCAACCCTTGTGTTGTTGTAATTGTCTCCCTGTGCCCTGGTGCTCCCTGTTTGTATTAGCCTCTTGTCTGTCATTTCATACTTAGACTGTCATCGTTTGGGTGTAGCGACAGGCTCTATTGTGAGTGTTGTGCGCCTAGAACCATGTGGCTGGGTCATCTAGAGCAGTGGTTTTCAAACTTTTTTTCTGACGACCTAGTTTGAAGAAAATTGTTGATGCCCGTGACCCAACAGAGCTGGGGATGAGGGGTTTGGGGTGTGGGAGGGGCCCAGGGCTGGGGCAGAGAGTTGGGGTGTAGGGGTGAGGGCTGTGGGGTGGGGTTGGGGCAGGGGGTTGGGGTGTGGGGTGTGGGAAGGGATCAGGGCTCTGGGCTGGGGGTGTAGGCTCTGGGGTGGGGCCGGGGATGAGGGCTTTGGGGTGTAGGAAGGGGCACCGGGTTGGGGCAGGGGGTTGGGGTGCGGGCTTACCTGCGGCAGCTCCCGGTCAGCAGTGCAGTGTGGGTGCTAAGGCAGGCTTCCTGCCTGTCCTGGCACCATGGACCGTGCTGCACCCTGGAAGTGGCCAGCAGCAGGTCCAGCTCCTAGGCGGAGGTATGCAAGCGGCTCTGCACAGCTCTTGCTGGCAGACACCGCCCCTCCCCCTAGCTCCCATTGGCTGGGAACTGGCCAATGGGAGTGCGGAGCTGGCGCTCGGGGTGGGGGCAGCGCAAAGAGCCCCATGGCCCCCCTGCCTAGGAGCCAGACCTGCTGCTGGCTGCTTCCGGGGTGCAACACGGTGTCGGAACAGGTAGGGACTAGCCTGCCTTAGCCAGGCAGCACCACTGACGGGACTTTTAATGGCCCAGTTGGCAGCGCTGACTAGAGCCGCTGTGACCCAGAGCCTTACATTTTGCGATCCAGGACTGGGTTGCTACCCACAGTTTGAAAACCACTGATCTAGGACCTACAGCAGTACAGTATTTGGATGTGGCCAGTTGCCACGTGGAAGCACTTTACTCGTTTGCTGTTCCCCTGTCTCTTACTTGGTGGCTGTTTGATTTTGTCTAGTTGTTTTGTGTCTGTAGAACACAACACACAGAGGGCATTGCCAGAGGCGCATGGCTAATGACAATAATACAGCACAAGCTATCCCCTGCTGCCCTGCCTCAGCCCTGTTTTGGAAGGATCACCTTAGGGCGTGATGATAGAATAATTTGGTCCCGTTCAGTTCTTGGCATCCTTGCAGAGATTACTCATGTTGTAGTCGTGGTGGGGTTTGTGCTGCAGGCATCTGTTTAGCAGGCTTCGGACTAAGACCATCTGTTCATTTCACCCAGGCCACCACACTGCCACTGGCCTGTAATAACTTTCGTTGTCTCTCGAACTGGTCAGAATAAAACTGGTGACACAGGTAAAAGACTCCCTGGACCATGGCGTATCACATCACCAATATCCTGAGCTGTTCAGTAGACAGCTTGAGTACCTTGCCTTGAATTTGGATGGCTTCTTTTATAGGGCTTATTCTGGAGATATTTTATTTGTCTTTCCAAAGCCTGCAAAATGTGCCACTTTCCTTCTTGCTTGTTTTCTTCTCAAGTGTCTCTCTGTCTCTGTCTCTCTCATATTTAATTCCAGTTGCCATGAGAAGTGGAAGCCCTTGGATCTCCTCCACCATATGTTGGTGGGACAGATTGCTATTACACTGGTAGGTTGACTCAAAGCTACAATGGCATTGCATTCAGCAATCTGTGTAAGTTTCCCCATGACTTGTAGCTATGAACTATAATGTAACTCATTTCAGAGTAGCAGCTGTGTTAGTCTGTATTCGCAAAAAGACAAGGAGTACTTGTGGCACCTTAGAGACTAACCAATTTATTTGAGCATGAGCTTTCGTGATGAAGTGAGCTGTAGCTCACGAAAGCTTATGCTCAAATAAATTGGTTAGTCTCTAAGGTGCCACAAGTACTCCTTTTCTTTTAATGTAACTCATGAAACTGTCTACTTGTGTCACTGATGTTCCTGTGTGTCTTGTTGTTACATGTGCTTTCAGAATAACTGAACTAGGAAATTGATCAGAGATCCAAAAATAATCTGTTAGCCTCTTAGCTTGGAGTCTCAAATGCTGTTACGCTAATGAGCTCTTGGCTGTTAAATTAACCGCTCCAGTATCAGCAAGCTGATAAAGCTAATGTCAGACTTGGCTGCTGGATCATTCTCAAACAACAACCCAACATATTAATTTTGGGGGGAATGACTTTTTTTTTATATGTGTAACACCCTGTCCAAATGGTATTGGCATTTTTTAGACTCTTCATTCATACTTCTCTTAATGTGTGTTTAAATGTGCTGAATAAACAGGAATGTTGGAAGATTTGGATTTCTTTTGCCTCTGGCTAAAATATTTTACAGATCAATCCTGACCTATTTTTTAGTGGTGACTGACGTTTAACGTAGCAAGTAAATTAGACAGACTGCTATCCCTTTTCTTTTTCACTGCAGTCTTCAAGACTTGAGCTAAAGATTAGGTATTGATTTTAAACCAAGATTTTAAAAAAGGGTGCTTAAAATTAAGCTCATAAATCCATATATAGTCACCTAACTAAGTAACTGTTTTTCAAAAGTGCCAAGCACCCAGAAGCTACATACTAAGCTTGCATTGGGGTCCTATTTATGGAGAAAGTTACTCAGCAGGAATATGGGGAGATGTTTGGTAGGAGGCTCCAAAATATCTGAAATTAACACCATTATGTTTAAAAAATAATACAAAGTAATACTGCCTGTTTAAAAAACAGTGGCCATCACTGGGGAATAAACACGTAGTGCTGTGGTTCATGGCGAGGTGGGGGAATGCACAGACTGTCTCTTAGCTCTGTTTATTTTCACTTTTACAGATTTTTGTATATGATTATTTTTTACCAAAAAATGTGTTTTAGGAAACTTCCTGCAAACACATCCCACCAGTAGTGGGTTTGTGGGTTAGATCTCCTTAGTCAGGGCTGAAATCGCAGTTGCAACAGCAGTTTCTGAACTTGCAATTTCTTGCTGCAATTGCAAATTTTTATGTGAAAGAAAACAGATGGCTCTAATAGAAAAGGCTTAATTTTCATAAGTGAAACGTGATTTTTTGGCTGCCTAACTTGAGACCCCTTAGAAGGCACCTGATAATTGAGGCATCCAAAATCACAAGTCTCCATTTAATCAGATCAGATGGTGCTTTGCAGCATTTGGTTTAGCTTATACCTGCTTCTTGAACAATAGCCAAGTTTACATTGAAAGTTCATAGGCCTGACTTTTGTGGAAGAAAATGAACTCCGCTCTCAGGTTGGAAGCCACAAAATCAGAGACAGGTTTATTCAAGCAATTGAAAGGGAAGAATACAGCTGGCAGAGAGCATCTCTGCCTCAAGTTCTCCAAAGTACAAGCAAAATCACACAAGCATTTATACCTCATTGTGACGTGCATTAATTAAAAACATCTGCATTTTATTTAGGCTATTTACTATCTAATCCAGTATTTTCTCACTTTCTCTTCCCAAAACATCGTTATCTCAAGGCTAGGTCACACTGACTATTCTGCTGTTTCCCACTCTGTGAGTCCTGCTTCTGCAGGTCTCGCGATATTAGGCTAAGACTTAGCTCAACAGTTGCTCTGTCTCTGACACTTAAATGGCTGCACTTAAACCCTCTCTTTCTTTCCCTGCTTCCATACTCCCCCCTTTGTGCTTCCTTTAGAACAACTAACATTCTTAAACCTCCAATTGCATCAAGCCTTGTATTTCTGTTTCTAGCTCAGGAGGATCAGAATCAGCCCTATAAATCTTAACTGGATAAAACGATCATGCATGGTTAGTATGAACATGAGAAGCATTTTTTTTAGTCCATCCCTTACAACAATAACATAATCCTAGACTAAACAAAAGCAATACACACATTAATGTCTCCATTGTAATAATATGCTGGGGTTGTTTCTTTGCCTTAGTTACATAGCACATTACATCATAATTAGTACACAAAGTAGACACTCTATAAGCTGTATGAAAAGCACATTTTTCAATTTGATATATATTCTGAAGCACATGGATTTGATCCTGTAAGTCAGAAATTTTCCGAACCTCTGGTAGGAGTGAGTGTAAATTTCGAAACCGGTCGGGTATCAAAGTGGTTCAGTTAAAAGAAATCTGATACCCAAGGTCCAATTGTAGGGTTTTGTCTGCAGGCCAAGAAATAATGTGATTTCCTGTGGCCATAGTGGGATTAAAATGTAAGTCTTGCAAAGTGGTGGCCTTAACATATACACAACTATCATTAGCTTGGAAAAGTAACTGTCCTGTCAGGGTAGTTCCTTGTCCCATACCTTCCCAACAAACTTTGTCAAATACTGTGACAATTTCCCCTTGCTTCAATTTTCTTAGGCACTGAAACTGCGGGGGTTTAAAGGGCCACAATATCCACTGATTCCCTATTCCAATCCAAATATCGGGTGTTATTCCAGGAGCACTAACAACAAATTGGCTAGGCATACCATGTGGTCTAATCTCTCAGACGTCACGGTGAATAATCCAGTCCCACATGCATCCTCCCCATGGACCTGGAAGGATTCGGTATGGAGGAGCCCACACCCCTCCTACCGGCCCATATGCTTGGAAGGAGCACTGCGAGTACTTGCAACTCCATCCTGAAAATCTCCAAGTACGTCTCCATGGCCACAAATCAGATGGTACTCCTGAAGCACTAGTAAGGGCAGTGGGCCAAGCCTGATGCTCAAGATCACTCCGAATGGCCATCAGCTGGTCATTCAGGAAATCCCGAATCTCTGAACATGCTAGGTCCCACTGCAATTCCTTTCCTGCCTCAGTGATATTCAATACCATTCCCGTCAACAGCTCCAGGGTCATCGAACTAAGGGTGGAAATAACATGTAATTCACCAACTCCAGCTTGCACCTGGGTCAGCTGTGCTCCAGTAATAAGACCAGTGGCTTTCTCTAGTTGTCCTAATTTCTCCTCATGTTGTTGGCCCTTAAGAATATTCCAAATTGCTGCTGCACTATTTGCACCATCCCATAAGTGACCAGCTAAGCCTCTTTTCTTCCGAGAGGAGACCCGTGCTCTTTGCTGTTCTAGCTGGATAGCAGATCCCTTGGAACAATTGGGATACGTGGAAGTAATTTGAAAGCTGGATAGGGGCAGGGTGAATGTCACAGTCCCTAATGTGGCATTAATTATGGTTATTCGATGTCCTAGTACATCTCTTTCGGGGATAGCATTATAGCACATCTGTTGTTTAACTATTTTCAAATACTTTTGAGAGGCATTAACATCAATAGCATAAGAAAGTATATTGTAAGATGGTACAGGTTAAATTGCTAGTTACTGGGATCATTTCAGTACAGGTAAACTTTCCAGTGGCAGAACATACTCTCTGAGTATGAGCCTGGTTATTTGCTAATTGGGTAACTAAATAACAACAAGGGCCCCTTTCTCCCAATACACTACAAACCCCTGGAATGGCCATCATATCAACCCCTTCATAAAACCCATGTATCTCCAATTCAGATTCCCTAGAGTCATTTGCGGTAATGTCATATACTTCTATTTCTGCTGATCCATTTGTTCTCCAGTCAGTTCTTTGCTCATATGACATGTCCTGAACCTTAAAAAATGAATTTTCCAAACAATACTTAAATAAATCACCAGCATGTGAAGGCCTTGGCCATTGGGTTTCATCCAAATAGATAGTATTGTCTATGTCTGGGTATGTTACGGGGTGGGAATGGCCGTGAAAATGGAGGTAATGGCAGGGGTAGTGGTTGTGGCAATAAGGCGTTGGTTTAATATTCTTCATCTGAAATCCAATTAGGGAGAATAGTACATTTCCAGGGTACTTTTCCAGTAGCGCACTGTGCAGCTGATGGAATAAACCCCAAAATCCAGTGAACACCACACTCCCAAGACTGGTCACAGTTTCCTCCCTGCCAGTCTACAATCCTCCGTTTCTTCCACCAGGGCCAGTTCTTAATGTCCTTTATAGTCAGGAACTCCTGGGCCTTGGCAGGTTCGGCGGAGTGAGTATTTCTTTTTTCTTCTTTCCTGGAACAGTCGTGGTCCAGCATCATACAGGGGAAAGGTTACCAGCACGTCACCCTGTAGTGCTGTGGTTTCTGTAGCAAATGCTGACGACACAATGATTTCATCAGCGGACAAGGGAGAGGTTACTAGCACTTCACCTTGTCCTTTTCTCCTGCAGTTCAGGGGGAGGAACAGAAGTAGAAACAAGCTGATCAGCAGTTGATGTAGAATCATCTCGAGGTGGAGGGGTCTTTTTGTAGTGAGAAGCATGGGTCCAGGCAGTCAGTCCTTGGCACTTCACAGCGTGTTGGTAGTCAGCAGGACTTGGTAAGGGCCTTTTCAGCGTGGAGCCAGAGCATTCTTTCACTGGTGGACCTTTACGTAGACCCAATCTCCTGATTCCAAGGAGTGGCAAGGCTGTTCAGGGTCCTTGGGTAATGCTGCTTTCACCTGTGAGTAAAAAGACTTTACACATTTCATTAGTGTCTGGCAGTAATTAAGCATCATATCATCCATCAAATGAATGTCCATCTGAGCAAGGGCCAGTGGGGGCCCTACTGGAAGTCACATCGGGTGCCCTATCAAAATCTCATGTGGGCTGAGTCCAGTCTTTCGGTTGGGAGTGGCCCTCATGCTCGTCAATGCTAACGGCAAGGCATCTGGCCATTTGAGGTTTGTCTCTGCACAAATCTTAGCCAGTTTGTTTTTCAGAATCCCATTGTGACGTTCCACTGTCCCAGCAGATTGTGGATGGTGAGGGCAGTGGAGGTTGTGTTGAATCTGCAAGGCTGCACATAATTCTTTTACAATCTGTCCAGTAAAATGAGTGCCACGGTCACTGTTGATACAAACAGGTATACCAAACCTTGGTACAAAGCCTTTGAGCAAAATTTTCACAACAGACTTGGCATCTGCCCTCCTGCAGGAGAAGGCCTCAACCCAGCTTGAAAAAACATCAACTAATACGAATACATATTCATAATTACAACATTTAGACATTTGAATAAAATCAATCTGAATATTTACAAACGGTCCCCACGGAGCGGGATGGGCTGCTTGTCTGGTTTTAACAGCTTTACCAACATTGTGTTGCTGGCAGATTGAACATTGTTGGCAGGAGTGCTGGGACACAGAAGGAAAACCTGGGGCACACCAATCGCGTCCCCCTGCAACAAGCGTCTCCCCACACGATATCCCATGATGCAGGCGAGCAAGATAGGGCAAAAGCATCTGTGGTGCAACCAGCCAGCCATCCTGGAAGCACCAAGATTGGTCAGGGTGTAAAGTGCACCCAGCAACACTCCAAGAACGTTTTTCGGTCTCTGGCGCCATCTCCTGGATCCTAGCAAGGTCGTTGAGGGAAGCCCGTGGAGGTTGCTCGACTAAGGCAAAAATAAAAGCAGCCTGAGGGTCAGAAAGGGCTGCATCCTTGGCTGCTGAATCAGCCGAAGCATTTCCACGAGTAACTTCATCACGAGGGGGTTGATGAGCCAGGCGTTTTACAATAGCAACAGCTTTGGGCAACGAAAGAGCATCCAAAAGAGCAGATACATACTGACTATTCTTAATGGGGGAACCAGAGGAGGTAAGGAAACCTCTGTGTTTCCAAAGTACACCATAATTATGAGCCACTCCAAAAGCATAGTGAGAGTCAGTTTAAATAGTTTCAGAGTAGCAGCCGTGTTAGTCTGTATTCGCAAAAAGAAAAGGAGGCCTTGTGGCACCTTAGAGACGAACCCATTTATTTGAGCATAAGCTTTTGTGAGCTACAGCTACAGTCTGCATCCGATGAAGTGAGCTGTAGATCACGAAAGCTCACGCTCAAATAAATGGGTTAGTCTCTAAGGTGCCACAAGTCCTCCTTTTCTTTTAGTTTAAATAGTAACGGTTTGATCCTGTGCCAGAATACATGCTCATGTCAAGGCCACGAGCTCGGCCACCTGAGCTGAAAAGACAGAGGGAAGGAAAGCACTTTCAATAACAGAATATAAAGAACAGACAGCATAACCAGCAACCAATTTTCCCTCAGAATTTCACAAAACAAGAACCATCTACAAAATAAATAAGGTCGGGATTCTGCAAAGGCACATTGGTAAGATCTTCCGTTGGGCGGGTAAGAAGAGAATTAACAGACACACAATCATGAGGCTCTCCATCCTGAGGCCCTGGTAACAGGGAAGCGGGATTCAGAATGGGGCAATGAGCCAAAGTAAAATGTGAGAGGAAGATAACAGAATAAGCTCATATTTGGTAATTTGAGAAGTAGACAAATGCTGTGTCTTAAATTTTAGCAGAAGATAGAAATAGAAAGAGGTTTGGTAACAGGATGGGGAACAGGTTTATTTGAGATACCAACTGCATTAACAGAAGAAGATGACAAGGGAACAGAGGAAAACTCAGCAGACCGTAAAGCAGATCTGCTAGCACCTGTATCTACAAGGCAAGCTACAGATTGTCCTGCAATTTCACAGTTTATGTACGGCCTTCTTGATTGATAGGAAGCAAAGGATTCATGATGCAGTTCCGTTCCCTCAGGCTGTCCTACAAAGGTAGGCGCATCAGGGTTTGGGAAAGGGAGTGGGGGGTTCAGAGGAGGTCGGTTCGGGCATTCGTTTCTCTAACGCCCCTTCTGGCCACAGAAGTGGCATGCGGTGTTCCCTGACAGGGGAAGATATGAGGGACCTCTCAGTCTCCCTCTTCCTCGTCCTCGCCCACCCCTCAGTACCCCACGGCCTCTAAGCTGATAAGTTCGCAGCTGTAGGGCCAAAAGTTCTGTTTCCATGTTTTCCTTTTTCTGTTCTATACAGGCAGTACAGTGATTGGCAACTGTCACCAATTCAGAAAGAGGCTTAGTTTGCCAGCCGATGCAGTTTAATTTTAACTGTTGCTGAACCTTTGGCAAGAGTCCCTGAACAAAAACAGCCCCTACTGCTTCTTTAGCATTGCTAGCTGGTTGACTGATCCCGGAATGTTGTTCAAACACTTTTGTCAGTCTGTCTAAATAGTCAGCGGGGGACTCGCCCTTGTTCTGTTTACAGTTGTTAATCTTTGTCCAGTCTGTCTTCCTAGGACAAATTTCTGGAATGGCAGCCACTAGATTTTCCCTAGCTTGAGTCAAAGTAGCACCCTGTCCGGGATCGGTAGAGGGCCACTGGGCCTTAGCAAGTAGTCGCTGTTGTACTTCAGATGGTATAACTACTTGCAAAAGTTGGTTAATGTCAGCCCATGATGGATTATAACACTGAATCACTGTCTGGAGTTCCTTTTTAAATTTCTCTGGCTCTTCTGTAACATTAGGGAACTCCTTAACCAGATTTCTAAGATCCCCCGGTGTCCAAGGGGTATGCACTGTGACCAAATTATCTCCTCCTGCGGCTGGAGATTGGGGAAGGGGAGTCAAGTGGGGCACTGGTAGAATCAGGAACAGCCCCCGACCCTTGTAGTGGACAGGTTTCCTCTGCAGCAGACACATTTGCTGGTGAGGCTGCTGCTGCTGCTGGAAAACACTGCTGCCTGCCTGAAATTCATTAAGCGGGGCAGCCTGTTGAGGGGGAGGAAGGGGGGGCTGCTTTGCAGCACTGAAAACGTCCACAGTGTCCTCAGCTGCCTCTTCCTCACTCCCAGTCTTAACTAATTGGGGATACAAAGGAGCTGAGGGAGGTAATGAGATTGCTCTGGCCGGAAAGCATCCAGATGCCTTACACCTGGTTTTTAACTCCTGCATCTGAGTTTTTAATTTCTCCTGGGAATCTTTTAAAGTTCGCACCCGAGACTCATGGAGTCTCTTTGAAGCTTCCTCCCACCAATAAACAAACGGTTCCCACTGCCCATCAGGGATTTTAGGTGACACAAGAGCGCCTCTGAGGTGGACAATCTTATTGAAATCGAAGGTACCTTCTAGTGGGAATTGTTTAGAAGGATCATCACGCGTGTAAAAATTCCAATTCTCTAAGTACTTACAAGTCCTGGGACTATAATGCACATACATAAAATAAGCAGGCGTGCCTTTCGGTGGAACAGGAGTAGTCTTGGACTGATTTCCACCCATTCTCTAGGCGTGTGGGGGTGCCCTGTCTGCTGCAGCTGCTCATAAACTAAGACGTCTCTATCCTGTCCACTGAGTCAGCGGCTCATAAAGCTAAAATTACCACACCACTCCTCGGGCACTCACACAGGAAAGATTTATCAACGATGTCCATGACCCTCCTACATCTCCCTTCAGCAAAGAGCGTCAGCTAGTTTCAGAGGGACAGCGCCGCTTACTCTAATTGCTTCCAGTGAGATGGTCAGACCAGTCAGTGGCTCAGGCGGGGAGGAGAGGGGGAGGAAAGATGGGGTCACACAATCCTAGACCCAGGCAGGTCCCTCGCTGGTCATGCCATGCAGAGATAGCCCACCTTGGGTCGGATCTTCTACTGATCCACTAAGGTGCAGCCATCAAGCTTGCGTTAGAGCTATCCCCTGTCAGGAGCTTGTGGGCTTTGCAGGGAGCTCTGGGCGTCTTCCAGCGGCCCTCATTCACACTGGCGTGTGCACCCCCCTCCCCAAGGCCTCTATTCCTCTATTCCATTCATACCATGATGCATCGGGTTTTTTTCTCCTTTTTTTTCTTTTTTTTTTTTCTCTGTCTTTTTTTTAACCTGAGGGCTTCACCACAACCGCTCTGTCTGGACTGAACACACCTGTGTTCTTCTCTGAGGGCGTTACCACAACCCCTCAATAGGTCTGACCTAAGCCACACGTTGGTTTACCCTGGGGCAACAACACATTTCCTAGCCCTGCGTACGCATACAACTAACCTTACATGGGGCAACCAATTCCCCAACACCGTTCTGCGTCTGATCTTGTTGCATACGCAAAAGTTCGCATGGCGTGAGCCCAAAGGGACAGACGGCCCCACAGTCAGTCCTCCTCCGATGCCCCAGTAGAGATTTTAAAAGGTCTCTTACCTCTGAGTTGGCGCCTGGGGTTCGAAGGGGGACAGTCCGTAGTAGCGGTCGCTGCCTCAGCTGGGCGTAGCCATTTGAGTCACGGCACCAAATATTGTGGAAGAAAACGAACTCCACTCTCAGGTTGGAAGCAACAAAATCAGAGACAGCTTTATTTGAGCAATTGAAAGGGAAGAGTACAGCTGGCAGAGAGCAAAGTACAAGCAAAATCACACAAGCATTTATACCTCATTGTGACGTGCATTAATTAAAAACATCTGCATTTTATTTTGGCCATTTACTATCTAATGCAGTATTTTCTCACTTTCTCTTCTCAAAACATCGTTATCTCAAGGCTAGGTCACACTGACTATTCTGCTGTTTCCCACTCGCTTCTGACGTGAGCCCTGCTTCTACAGGTCTCGCGATATTAGGCTAAGACTTAGCTCAACAGTTGCTCTGTCTCTGACACTTAAATGGCTGCACTTAAACCCTCTCTTTCTTTCCCTGCTGCCATGCTTTGTACTGGCATTACTGTGTCAGGGGTGTATTACACTGATGCATTTATAGGGGTATAAAGCTGCCGTATATTGGTTTAGCTTGTTCCCCTTCCCAGATGGGAATAGCTGTAATGGTATAAAGGACCTTTATAACTGCATCCACGCTGTGGGATTATTCTGGGGTAAGGATACTGATGTAGTTAAAGCTTGTGTGTAGACAAGGTCTTAGTTGAACATATAATGGATACGTTGGTAACAACTCCATGGTTGGTATGTTGAGCGTTCCATTTTAACACATGGTTTGAGTGTCTTTGTCGGGCATGGGAAAACCTTCTTGATCACACCAACGTTACATCACATATTCTTGGGCCTTGTCTACATTCGGAAACTATTGCTGAGAATTCCTACTGCTCGAGCAATGATAAGCACTATAATGCAGGCTCAACACCGATGCTGGGTTATTTAGACCTACTCTGAGCAGCAGTAGGTGGCCTCCTGCTTAAAATGCTGATGGCTGCTGAGAGTCTGTTTACACTGCTACTCCAGCTGTTGTTATCCCAGGGGATTGTGGCTAGTGTTGTGACTTCGGTGGTTATGTGGCTGGCTTGTCTCTAGTATGTTATTAGGGAGGGAGGGCCCCTGGTTGTGGATTTAGGCTATTCCATTGTTTGTTCTGGCACTGGAAGAAGTGAGGATGGTGTCCATCGTCCTACAAAGCAAAACGATGCTGACTGTATCTAGAATGGCTAACAAGCCTCAACAGGAAAATACGTTGCTAGACAAGTCTGTGGTGGTCTTGTCCCTGTTTCATCATCACTTAGGGAGTGATCCTGCAAGGTGCTCTGCTCTCTGGCCCTGATCCAGCAAACCACAGAGGTGCCTGCTGGACTCCAAGGCTGTGAGTAGCCACGCTGGCTAATGCAGAATGTGCTGAAGTGCTTTGCGGATCGGTGCCACACAATAGGACTTTCAGGAGTTCTCAGTGATTTAATCCCTTTGGGAAGTCCCAGCCAGAGTGCGCAGTACCTTGCGGGATCAGTCCCTTTGATGGGAGAGGATCCAAACCTCCTGCCACAGGGGACTCACAGCCATCGCAAATTGGGCTGCTGTCATGCCCCAGATGCTGCTGTCTGACACAATGTGTTGCCCGGGCTCCTTACTGCCTCCTCCGTTGTAGTCCTTGCCCCACATTTCACTTTCCATACAGCGCGTGCTATTATTTTCACTCTGCGTTGGGCCTGGGTCTTGCCTCTGACCCTGTTAACCGGCAGCAGCCACAGTGGTAGCGTGTAGCAGCAGGTAGCTGCCCGCTCGAGTGCCCTAGAACACTGGAGCAGCTGTTGTGCAGGGGGCCACATGTGACAATTTCTCTTGTGCTGAATACAGGGCCAGGGCTGCCTTAGGAAAATTAATAGGCTGCCTGTGCCCGCCCAAGCTAGGCTTTGGCCATGCCTGCTTTAATTTAGGGGAAATCTTCAGAGGCCGCCCTGGGGCTACAGTAACACTGGGCATCTACCGGCAACCCAGATAAAGCCTTCGGTCAGATCAGCGCTTTGGGCAAACCTCCCTACTGAGTTCCTGCTCTCGCATCCCTGCGCTTCCTGTTACATTGGCACGATGTCTTTCCCCTGAGTCAAAACGCCGTCTGCTTTCGCATCTCACCAAAAGGACTGCGGACTCTGCTGAGCCAGGGTGGTACCAAGTAACAATTCTTTTTAACATCCTGTCAACGTACGGAACAGCGTTGTTGGCTTCTGAGCTGCCAGAGGGAACACGAGCGTAGTAGAGAGACGCCTATTTACTGCCATGTTCCCTTGGTTCCTAGGAGTTGAAGAGGGTCCATGAAGAATATATGCTACAGAACCTAATCAACTGAGGCAGCCTGTTGGCCGTGCTTCCCTGCCAGGGGCAGGACTGGACTCACGGAGGGGTCCTAGTTGCCAGTCGCCTCGTACTCTTACTGCAAGACCATACTCCCCTTCTGGAGTTGGAGTACAGGAGCACTGCTTCCCAGTGCCTTTAGGAATACAGCAAGAGGAGCAGTAGCTAAAGCCCCTGACAGCGTGTCAGATTTGGGTTCTTAAGTAGGGTTCCGCTAGTGACTTTGTGCCCTTGGGCAAGTCACGTGGCCAGACCGTGCCTCAGTTTCCTCACCTGTAAATGGGGGGTGATGCTCGTTCACCTCAGTAAACTGCTGTAAGAGAGATCAATGCCACCAAGGGCTAAGGATTGTCAGCTCTCAGCAGCTGTCCCAGAAGTCTGCTGCTGAGTGGAGAAAGGCTGTCTGAGCCTGTGCTCTCCAGGGCAGCAATGAAAGCACGAGCAGCAACTGAGCCAGGAGCCAATTCAATGGGCGGGGGTGGAGGAGGGCTCCCCAAAACGGGGGGCAGGAGAAGAGCAGAGGCAGGGAAGGAACGTCTCCCTTCCTCCCAGTGGCTGGGAGCCAGCACTTAGCCGGTTCCAGCACCAACGCCCTGGTGGGAATCTTGGTAGCAACTGCACCAGAAACTCTCCGGAGGGGTTTTCGAAATGGCTCCTTTTTCAGTAAACTCTTTGCCTCTCCTCATACCCATGCACAGGCCACCCTCTCCATCCCTTGCTGCTTCCCTGCCAGCCATCCCCTCCAACCCACAGCGGCTTCTCTGTCACAACCGCAGCCCAAGCCCATCCGCCATGCTGCTCTCTGACCGCTGCACGTGGGCACGAGGAGAGGCGCAGACTCCCGACTCAGGACTGGTTCTCACAGCCGGCTGCTGCCAGGGGTGGGGCAGAGGAGTGGGAAGGTGAGAGCCGTCTTGCAGGGTAGAGAGCTCCTATTGACCTGTTCTGTGCATGCTTGGTCCGGGAAGCCATGGCGGAGCTGGGCCTGTCGGTTCACGTGGTCTGGCGGCAGTGCTGGGAGCAGTGGAAGACGATTCCTGCATGTGCCCTCCAGCAGCTGGTGATTGTCGCTCACCTCTCTCCACACACACACAGCCCATCCCCACACTGATGTCCCTGTGTCTAGATTCCCCCTGGGCTGTAGCCAGTTGCCATCCATGGTGGCAGAAAGAGCCATCTAGCCTGATAGAAGTCCCTGGGTCTACCAGGTCCTTCCCAGCTATGGAGTGCCCTTGGGACTGGCATGAGACTGGCCTAGCAAGCCCTCGAGCAGCACAAAGCAGCAGACAGTACTGGTGCCAGGGCAAATCCAGATCTGTTGATTGGCCTGCACTCTTGGCCCACTGCACTTCTGCAGATCAGACCATTGTTCCGCTAGTGAGCTTCGCCCTGCTATCTAGCCACACCCTTTGTTCCCCCGGATCCTCTGCTGACAACCGGGTAATGGAGTAGTGGCTTGCTTGGCCCAGAGCAATGGCAGCTTAGTGACAAAGTACAAGGCTAAGAGCAGCCTTCCCACAGTCTCCACTGAACTGACATAGCCTTGGGTCCCTGACCCAGGCTCAGGAGTGATCATCTGAGCTCTATTGCACACATCTCTGTGTCCTTGTGCCATTGCCGACGGGAGTCATGGGGTGCTCGCTGAAATGTCTGGGGATGCGTTCCCTGTCAGCGGGGCACTTGGTAGCTTCTGGCCCCAGCCTGTAATAACTGAAGCCCCAGTCCAGCAAAGCATTCAAGCAGGTGCTTAACTTTAGCACCTGACCAATCCCATTTAAGTCATGGGCTTAGAGCTAAGTAAGTGTTGGAGTGCTTTGCTGGACCAGGTCCTGAGTCTTTACAGTTCAGTGCCAGCTCCCTTGTCACAGCTGGTTGGATTATGTTGTATTGCTCAGAGACATTTACTATTCCTGCCTTGATGCTCTTCGTTTGGCAGGAAAGGGACGAGTGAAGGAGAAATCCTGGAGGCATTTCCCGAGTGGGTGCACAGGAGAAGGGGCATTGACACATGGGGCAGCTTTAGATGTGCAGGAAATTGGAGATTGGTCCTGCTTTGGGGTCCCTCCTGAGGTCCCTTCCAACCCTGATATTCTATGAGTCTATGAAGGAATGTTTGGTCTCTGTGTCCGTGAGCCCTTTCCACATCTCACCTCTTGTTCAGAGGCATCGAGGCAGAAACAGGTCTCGCTTAGGACTTGAGGAGTTGCATGCAGGGGGCTCTCCCCTCCTGCGCGTCCTCCCCCCTCCCCCCCCTCAGGATCTTCAGGGAAGAGAGAGGAAGAGGAGCACTGCAGGGCAGCGGCTGTTTGGAGTCACAGGCAGAGAGGAGGAACCAGCTAGGGGCAGAGCTCTTCTTGACCTGCTGCTCACAAACCGAGAAGAATTAGTAGGGGAAGCAAAAGTGGATGGGAACCTGGGAGGCAGTGACCATGAGATGGTCGAGTTCAGGATCCTGACACAAGGAGGAAAGGAGAGCAGCAGAATACGGACCTTGGACTTCAGAAAAGCAGACTTTGACAACCTCAGGGAACTGATGGGCAGGATCCCCTGGGAGAATAACATGAGGTAGAAAGGAGTCCAGGAGAGCTGGCTGTATTTTAAACCTTATTGAGGTTGCAGGAACAAACCATCCCGATGTGTAGAAAGAATAGTAAATATGGCAGGCGACCAGCTTGGCTTAACAGTGAAATCCTTGTTGATCTTAAACACAAAAAAGAAGCTCACAAGAAGTGGAAGATGGGACAAATGACCAGGGAAGAGTATAAAAATATTGCCCGGGCATGCAGGAGTGAAATCAGGAAGGCCAAATCACACTTGCAGTTGCAGCTAGCAAGAGATGTTAAGAGTAACAAGAAGGGTTTCTTCAGGTATGTTGGCAACAAGAAGAAAGCCAAGGAAAGTGTGGGCCCCTTACTGAATGAGGGAGGCAACCTAGTGACAGAGGATGTGGAAAAAGCTAATGTACTCAATGCTTTTTTTGCCTCTGTCTTCACAAACAAGGTCAGCTCCCAGACTGCTGCACTGGGCAGCACAGCATGGGGAGGAGGGGACCAGCCCTCTGTGGAGAAAGAAGTGGTTTGGGACTATTTAAAAAAGCTGGACAAGCACAAGTCCATGGGACCGGACGAGTTGCATCTGAGAGTGCTGAAGGAGTTGGCGGATGTGATTGCAGAGCCATTGACCATTATCTTTGAAAACTCATGGCAATCGGGGGAGATCCCGGACGACTGGAAAAAGGCTAATGTAGTGCCCACCTTTAAAAAAGGGAAGAAGGAGGATCCGGGGCACTACAGGCCAGCCAGCCTCACCTCAGTCCCTGGAAAAATCCTGGAGCAGGTCCTCAAGGAATCAATTCTGAAGCACTTAAAGGAGAGGAAAGTGATCAGGAACAGTCAGCATGGATTCACCAAGGGCAAGTCATGCCTGACTAACCTAATTGCCTTCTCTGACGAGATAACTGGCTCTGTGGATGAGGGGAAAGCAGTGGATGTGCTATTCCTTGACTTTAGCAAAGCTTTTGATATTGTCTCCCACAGTATTCTTGCCAGCAAGTCAAAGAAGTATGGGCTGGATGAATGGACTATATGCTTCCCCGGAGCGATCTCCGCTCCCTTGTCCATGCTGACTGGAGCTGTCAGCTGGGTGGTCTTGGAAGGGCCTCTTTGCTCAGTCAGACATTCTTCAGCCCCATATCATTATTGCAAGTCTCCAGCACCATCTGTGTGGGGAGTAACTGCTGAGGGAAGGTGGCAGAACCTGCCTCTCTCCCTGGCGATGTGGCGGGCGAGCCTGCTGGTGGTCTTTGCATTTGCACTGGAGGTGGTAGAAATTTGCAGCTCAATAGATGGCATCAGTTCCTGGGGCTGTAGGGAGCCTGGCATCTTTCGCCAGCATGGAGTTTGCGCCAGTGCACGCAGGGCTGCAGTATTGACCCTTCAGGGCACGGCCTACGCTGTTTGTTTTGGGCTGGACTGTGACTTGGCCAACGCCCCACCCAGGAGTGAGAGCCCTGCTCACACCCCCATGTGGGCCACCTCCGCCTGGGACCGACCCAAGTGGGTGTTCTGAGCCTATTACCTCCTCCGCTCCAGAGTGGCGGGAGAGGGGAGAAGTCTTGGCTGCAGTGTGGCAGCTAGTGCCCTGAGCCTATGGGGTGTGTGTGGGTGTGGGTGTGTAAGAGATAGAGTCCTGGATGTATGTCTCCTGGCACTGGGAATCACACCCCTAGTTGAGAGTGCAGACATGCTCTTAATCATGACGTCCCCTCCGGGGGTGGGACAGGTTCGGTCCCCCCTTCGCCCAGGGCTAGGCCAGGTCTGAGATAAGGCTAGGTAAGTTACAGGTGTGCGTAGCAGGAAGGTTTTTAGAAAAAGAGGTGCTTGGTATTGACAGTCGCTGCGTGGCTCCTAAGGCATGTTCTCTGTGTTCAGGAAGACAGAATACAAAGCCGTTTCCTTTCAGTGTAGAAAAGATACGCCCCCCTGGCCGACACCGTGAGAGTGAGGGGCTACGAGGTGCAGATGGATGCCCTGATCGTCGGAGTCCTAGGCGCTTGGGACCGCTGCAACGAGCGTGTGCTGCGGACCTGTGGGATCGGTCAATGCTACGCAAGGCTCGTGTGGCGCCTCATGGTCTCGGAAACCATCCGATGGTCCAGGGACATCTACATCGAACACATCCCCGGTCTCCGACAGTACCAGGAGGTGTGAGCCGGAACGACATCGTGCATCCACTATGGGAAAGGGACGGAGAGACTTTTTCCATTGGACCGTATGAACTGGAACCATAAACTCACTGAACATTAAATCCCACCAAATGAGGGTAGATCCATCCTCATCATCGTATCCACTCATTATACTCCACACCTGAACATAGCCATTATATGAACAACATACCCCCATATCTCAATGTCTGTACTTTGACCCGCTAAACTTTTACTCCCAATCGGGGAGATTGCAGATTATGTATTCCTTACGCCACCGGTTCCTAAACCAAATTTCGCACCCCTTGATAATCTGTACCTTATTCCCTGAAAACCAGAAACATCTATGCTTAAACTCTGTACCGTTTTCTTTTTACTTCAACATTATCTTAATAAAATTATTAAAGAACTTTTGTCTTTTTCCAGTTCTCGAACTGCTCCAAGCAGCTTGTTGTCCAGGAGACCTACGCGCAAGAGAGCCTGTATTTCTAGTTGTTTAATAGGGGTTTCTGGTTTCTGCAAGTTACCCGCCTCTTGCTCTGTTA